>NC_142186.1:8995000-9690000 GCF_026936395.1 Plectropomus leopardus
GACCTGATATGTAATAAGGTTCTTTATGTAACTTTTTCAGAATCCTCCTGAGCCATCAGTACTCGAAGTGCACTTTGATTCTTTTCAGAAACTTGTAGTTAAATCAGATTTTTTTTCCAAGTGGTTATCTTCCTATTCCATCACCTTTTTCAAATTTTCCCAACTCTTGGATGGTGTAATCAAATCCAAGCACGAGCCCCAAATCCTGCGTACTCCAGCCCAAAATAAGCAGGTTGAGTTCAACATAATCCATTCCACAGCAGTCTGTTTCATGGCTGTGCTTTTACATTCTGCCATTTTAAAGTCAAATCAATACAAGTGGAGCTCACAGGTCATTAATCTGTTGCTTGAGAAGCGCCCATCAATATGTTGCATCATCCCGTAGGGGTTTGATTGGCAAGACATATTCTGACCACATGATCAGGTACAAATTTAACACAATATTAAAAAACTTTCCCAATTTTGAGTCTGAGCGCAGCCACTATTATTACTACAGCCCTGCCCCTGGTGCACTCAAAGCAAATATGCTTATTGCAGCAGCAAACAGTTGCCAACAATCTCTTTATAGTGAGGCCAGGTCAATGAGGTTATGTGATGGAACAGTTTTGCTGTGTGGGATTGCATGGATCTTTTCACTTATAAAATACCTGATAAATGTTGACATTCTGGATTCTTCTATGGTATGGAGGCTTCAGATCGTCTCGTCAGTCTGCCTATAGAGCCGCACACACTAAACCAACATTAAAGAAGTAGTGGCAATAAATGTTTCGTCGTGTTACCTTACTTTGCTTGTGTTTCGGCCAAAAAATTGCACTTAAACACACCGCAAAGACTACAGCCAATGTCAAACTAGCACGTACTTTCTGCGCCTGCATGAGAGGAAATAACTCTCCGTAGCAGCAAGCAGTGGTAGTCTGTGTTTGCCATTCAAAATGGGAAACCAGAATCTGAAACCCTTCAGATTCAAGATGCTAGTTGGCCAGTTAGCACATTAACAATACAACCCGATGTTGAAAGAACAAAGGATATATAGTGTGCGCTAGCAACACAAACATTTCACAGCATTTCTTCTAAAAAGCTCAGTGGCTGAAAAAAAGAATCTCACCTAATATAACAAGTTTGTTTCAATATACATCAATATACATGCCCTTCAGTTTTTCTTGGTGACAGGTATTTATTGCCTCTAGCTCTGGTCCCATTGGTGGAAAAACAACACACGAGTGAACGCGGTTATTTTAGCCCCTTAACCGGCGAGGTGCAATGACACACCGACACAATTTACTGTCCATCTCCACCTGAACAGTGCTAAAACATCGATCCAGATTTGTCTGCAACGAGTTTGAAAGAAAGACTGACTAAGTATGAGATATATAGAGAGAACCACTATAAAGTTTTTACAAACCTTCATCCATGCTGCTGCCTACTTTTTACCTGTTGGGGTAAGGGGCATAGGACAGGGCTTAACGGTCACCTCAGGGCAGTTACTGTCTCTATTCTTGTTGTGTTTCAGACTGATTTACAGTTAATTGAAGTTACCACAAGTAATTTTCACACCGACTACCTGCGGCCTTCAGGGCTCCTGAGGGTCTGAGGTTATGAGGTTCTGAAGTTGAATCACAGGAAGACTTTTTCTTGGAGAACCTAACAAATGTGCAGTACCGATTGAAGAAATCACCATTTCTCTCTTTCTTTCTGTTTACTCCCAGGTGGCTCGGGAAAGCACCGAACCAAAGAACCAAAGAAGAAGAACAAGCAGAGGCTGCGGTTTCGGGCCCAGAACCAGCACAGCGACCACTTGGCCTCCGCTCGTTCCAGCCAGTGAGGACTGAAACTACGGACTTCCCATTGAACAAAGAACCAACGCAAAGCTGCTAGCCGCCGCTGCACCCATATTCTGACCGACGACTATCATGAACCCCTCCACCTCCCCACCCCCCCCACCCGACCTGGACACAACCATGACTCACAAAGTCCGTCACTACAAAAAAAAAATAAAGTCTAACGTACGATATCAACACACTTAACACATGCTTCATGCCTCTGCCTCCCGCTGCTTCTCCCCCGCCCCCTGCTGCAGTGCGCCAGCCAGGTGACTCTGTTCTCTTAGCCCCGCCCCTTGCCTTGTGGACCTTTACAGTTGGCATTACTGAACTCATTTCCTGTCATTAACAATGTCATTAATTGTGCAGGGTGATGGAAGACAGAGGGGCAAACCAGAGACTGTGGAGGCGGGAGAGCCGGATAGAGGGAGGTGGATGGGATAGGTAGTGAGGGAGTTGGCAAGCTAAACTCGCAGAATAGGTGGGGGTGGGTGGGGGTTGGACCAGGGAGGATGAATCAAAAGAGGGAGGATGAAGAGATAAAAAGAGATTCGGCTGAAGCAAATGATGCTGATGGACAAGAAAATGGCATCTTGAACTGAAAGAGACTGTTTTTTGTTCCTATATTTATGTCAAAACTTCCCTCACCTCCCCCTCTGAACGGAGACGGAGTGTTCCCATGTGTGGCCTTTATGTTATGTACATTTTTGAGAGTAATATTAAAGAAATTACCATGCATAGTTGCAAAGTATTTTATTCTCAGCACAAACTGTTTACGTTCAGACCGCTTTATGCTCTAACTGTATAGTGTGGATAAAAAAAAAATTTAGTTGTTCGACTAGCATGGCAACAGACTCATGTGTATATAGTTTATCTAATTATGAAAGCTTATTACTGTATTTTCAGTATTGACTTGTTCACCGTTCTAAATGTTTTAGAGATAAAAAGGTTGTAATACCAAGCTACAGATTAAAATGATTAAAAACAAATAATAAACATAGCCGCCACATAGCTATTTCATTTATATGGTATATATTTGATTTATTTATTAATTCTATTTTGTACTTTTTTTTTGGTTCAGTGAGAATTTTTGCCTCATACTGTTACTCTTATATGCTGAAATATTCTTTGAGTTCCTTATAGCAGTGCATATCTTTAACGCGTGAAGAAAGGTTTTTGTCTGATGTCGCGCAAAGTGTTGTATTACATTCATTTGACCTCATCTACTGATTTCAATGTTTTAAAGAAGAAGTTAAAAAAATAAGACAAAACTATGCTTTGACATATTCTAGGTTTAATGATTAGGATCCAGCAAATGTATGGTCATAGGACTGCATATGTGTACATTGTGTTTTATTAAAATACATTTCATGTGACTGTATGATGAAGCTCTTCATTATTGTCTATGGCTATAATATATGTGGCTAAACTCTGAAACTGCCGTTTCCGTGTCTCACTTCAGTGTACAATTATGTGATTTCAAAAACATTTGTAAAATCCATCATGTCGCACTGCATGACACGAGTGTTACCTCCAGCCAAAGGATTGGATATGGTCGATTGGGCCTTAACAGCATGACGGCACTGTTAAGGGTTTGTAATTCACAATGACGTATTCTCATGAACGGTACAAAACCAGCGCATGCTGTTGGTGGCTCATTCATTTCCAACAACATGCATTTGGCTGCCGCACTCGCCTTTCATCACGCACACACATTCGATCACCTCTTTATGTGATGCATGTCGCACTTATTCACTTTTGTGGTTCTCAAAACATCAAATAAACACATTAAAAATTTTTAAAAAAGTCTCCTCTAGGCCTAAATCTCTGGTACACAGGCAAAGAGAAAATGTTTTAATGCAAGTCACGGCTAATTTAGCCCAAGATCCACACTGTATAATCATTGTCCCGAAAGAGGGGGAAAAAAAAGCAGAATCTGCCGGACAGCTTATGGATGCACAGTAGCAGATGAATCACGCTGTGTCACATATATATCATCCTGTGAGACTCAGACCACAGTCTTCCTGCTCTGGTTAACCCCCCTGAAATCACACATGATATTTCCATAGGGAGGCTGTCAGTGTTGAAATACCCCACTCTTTATATGCTCCGTGTCCATCTTGAGGCCTAATACGGAACAGTTTTAAGTGCCTGAACATCTTTCACAGGTGTTCAAAGTGGCACGACATATTTTACACAGGAGGCTATTCATTTTCACAGCTTAACACTTCCACCTTGCAATGGAGTCCCAAAACTGACAAAATGTTGTGAAAAAAAAAATCTAACGCACTACATCAAAAATAAGGAATAAGATAACTAAAGCTAACTTTTGTCAAACTATTTTACCATTCTTGTACAATTTGACCAAAACGCCTATCCAAGGCATACCCAAACTAAACTCAAAGCTGCTTAAACCACATGGAATACATATTTGTATTTTCTTAAAAGGTAACACCGGCTATTTTATTAGTGTTCACTCACCAGTTAGAATTACTATCAGTGCTACTGTCATTCAATAACAAAAAAAATTAAACACACTGCAGTAGAAGATTTTTTGATTTCTACTACTTTATTCTCTTGAAAACAGATGCCTGCAGATAACAATAGCCTAGACTTATTAGCTGCAAAACACCATAGCATGAAGCTACCTAGTCCAAGCTCAAAGTAGATAATAATACCAAACATATTAAATATTTTACACATTTCTCTAAGGGTTTGTCTGGGTGCTATCCAAATAAAGAGGTTGAAAACAAATTAACAAAAACAGAAATATCTAAATATCCCTCAAGAATATAAAATAATTTGTTTATTAGTTATAAAGAATGGTCCATTTTGATTTAAAAAAAAAAAAGAGGCACTCTAGCAGTTCATTGGCTATAGGAAGTGTCAGTCATTGGCACAACTGTTTGCTATTGCCTGAATCTCTTTGGCTATTTTCGCTGTGGACAGGACATGAGAGATCCTATTGGTTCAGGTGAGGTGTCAATCAAAAGCCCAGAGTGCAGCTGCCGTTTTTGAAAGTGACTTCAGCAACACAGTTAGGCCCACCTGAGACAGGAGCATTTTCAAGTTGGGGGATCTAAGAAGATTTAAAAGGATGCAAAAACACTCTCTGGCTATTTCTGGATCTAAGAATGTGTTTGGACTTAATATCGTGTATCAGGACCGTTTTGTGGGAATATTATCGAATGGTGGATTCCAGTGGGGCTGCACAGGTAAGCTGAAATTGTTTGTTTGTCTGTTTGTTTTGGTCTGACAGAGGCCTTGACAGCACCGGCTGTGGTGACTACATCTTGAAATGTTTTGAATTGATTGAATCGCAAGAATCGAAAGAAGCAAGCTTTTGAATGATATGTTGTATGAGAAACCTTAAACTCAACAGCTGGGTGAACTGTTGTCAAACTACACAGTGCATGTTATGTTAAATGCTGACATACAGGGTGTCCGAACGTAGTTAAGTGGGGCCTGATTAGAAAAATCAGTGTGTGAAAAATCACATCAAATGGGTTCTTACATCGTTCAGTAACAAAAAGTATTGAACTTTCCACAGCACCTAAAGGGGTCAGTCATCAGATATGACTTTGCTTCTCTTTGCTATGATGGAAGGCAATGTCTGCTACATGTCTGCTGTTAGGTAATGAGTTTTTGTTTTTGTTGTTGTTTTTTCTTGTTGCTTGTTTTCTTTGTCTGTCATCACCTCTGCCTGCTTAGTTCTGACTTGATGCATGTCTGCAAATTGTATTATAGTCCTGCCATTGTGAGGTGAAAGGGAAAAAAATGCAGTGATACTGCTTGAGCAGCCAATATTGTGTGGTCAGCCTGTATATTTTATTTTGTAAGTCAATCTGAGGACCATTTAAAATTGGTTCGAGGGCCACAGTTGGCTCCCAGGCCAGACTTTGGACATGTCTGCCTACATACCTTATACATCCATAGCAGCACTGTTTAAACTCTTCTAACATTAGCTGAAGCATTTGGTGAGCAAGACATTGTGACCTTATGAAAAAGACATTAAATCACAAATATCTACAAAATGTAGATGTAATGTAAAAAAAAAACACATACACAATACAGTATATGTAAGCTCTTGCATTTTTCCTCTTAGCTTAATGTAACTTACCATCATTCATAATTATTTTATCCAGCCAGTTAATTTTTAACCGTCTGCCTCACAGTTTGTCATTGCAGTGCCAAGAGACAGAAAACATTTTAAGGTGTCTGAGCATGTCCAATAAGCTTGCATGTTGCATAGCAGAAATCCTTGCTAATATAGTATACCCGCACATTTTTGCCTACACCCAGTGTTAGAGGAAGTACTTAGATCCTTTACTTAAAAGTACTAATACCACTGTAAATATATTCTGTTACAAGTAAAAGTCCTGCTTGTAAAATGGTACATTAAAGTAAGTAAGTGTAATCAGGACATGTAGTTAAGGTATTAAAAGGAGATTAACAAACAAACCCCCAAACCTCAAAAATAGAGAAGATAACGATTTAAATATTTGTCAAAAATAGTTGCCAAATCTGTTTTTTTTTTTACACTTTTGGGTAGTTAAATTTAAAACAACCTTCTCATGCTTTTCATGCAAAAATCTGAATGTGTGACGTAACCAGTAAGTAAAGCTTTCTGATAAATGCATACATTTTCTATATACTTTTATATTCAATTATCACTTTTTTTTAACCTATGAAATGGCAAAATTTAGCTGGACTTTGGAGCATTATTTAGTCCTCTTTTTGGGAAACTAGCATGTTTGGTACCACAGGATTCCTCACGTCTTCTAGTTTAACAATATATGTTATGTATGGACCATAATCGCATTGTAAATAATGCGTCAACGCTGACAGTCCTACTTTAGTTATATTTTTTACTTGTCTCATGACGTTTTACCACATTTTGTAAGTTTGGGGCCTTAATATTGCTATAAATGTATGTCATAAAAACTGCATATTCTTTTTAAAGTGAGGTCAATAAACGGCTTCGTGTAGCCAGTTTGGCCCACCAGTGAAAGAAGCAAAACCAAGATGACTGTTGCAGGGAAAGGAATAAGGCGTAGATGTTGTGAGTTGTTTTTAAAGACATCTGCTACTGGTTACAAGTTAATGAACGATTCACAGATGTCATCCCCTGGGCCAGACTATCACTGCTCCAGACTGAGGGATTAAACCTAAAGGCTTACGGAGAGGAACTGCACTGAAGTGGATTCATTAAGCACAAGACCACCACTACAGCACACATTGCAGTGTCTACAGTGGAAAAATAGGGATACAAAGAGAATCACATCACATATTTTGAAGGTCTCTTGATTTTTGCTCACCTTTAACCTATGAAAGTTCAAAGAGCTCCAGCAACACTTGTAGCTTGAGGAACGACTTTGTTAAAAGTAGAGTATATAAAGTTGCTGCAGCTCTCTCCATGCATCTTGGAAGTTGGTGAAGTTGTGCCAGAAACCTCCACTCTGCTTCACCTCTAACCTTTGACATAAAGTCTCTTTTTTCTACCATCCTGTGAGAAACAGGACACTGATAGTCAGTGGAGGAATGTAACTTATTACGTATACTCAAGTACTTTACTTAAGTATGAATTTGAGGTGCTGATACTTTACTTGAGTATTTTCTTTTCAGACTACTTTGTACTTTACTCAATTACATTTAAGAGGGAAATATTGCACCTTAAAATTCACTACATTCACCTAAAAGCTCTAGTAACTCTAAAAAATTAAGATTTTTGCATAAAGAAAGTTTTTAAATATGATGTATTGCTATAAATTAAACTACAAAACTGTTTATACAAGTACAGCTGCAACAATTAGTTGAATAATCAATCTGTCCAAATTAATTGCCAACTATTTTGAGAAACATTTAAGTATTTTTCTTTTTTTAAAATTGGGTTTTCGGAGGGTGTTACATTCAGTCTTCAGTGCACATAGTTTTTATACTTTTTTTTATGATTTTGAGTTTTGGGGTGGTTTTCCTTCTTTCATTTTTTAAGTTAAAGTTTTGGGTGTTTTTTTCTTTCTTTCCTCTTTAATTTTGACTTTTTGGATTTTTTTCCCTTCTTTTTAATTTTTTTTTTATTTTCCTAATAATTCTGAGATTTGTTTTGGTTGTATGCGTGGTTTGGAAGATTTGGCAACTATTTCTGATAAACATTTAAGTCATTTACTTATTTTGAGGTTTTTGGGGGGTATCTTCAAAATTTTTTTTCGAATGGGTACTTTAACAATACATTGAGTACATTTTCCTGATTATACCTACGTTTACTTACATACCACTTTCAATGCAGGAGTTTTACCTGTAACAGAGTATTTTCACAGCGTGGCATTGGTACTTCTACTTAAGTAAAGGATCTGAGTACTTTCAGAAGTGCCGATGGAATTCTCAGTGTTGTTGAGAGGGTTAGCAGCCATCCACACATCAGAAGTGCTGGTCCTCCCTGTGTAAACCACTTCTGTGAACTGTATGTGTGCACGCATGCCTCTGTGCGCGTGCGTGTGTTTTAATGTTTGTTCTGACTGTGGTTAGGTGGCTGAGACTGAAGCTCCCTTTTAATCTGACAGAGAGCATTTTCATTAGTTCTGTTGGGTCCTATTATTAAAGCTTGCTTCAAAGGCACAACAAGTGAAACCACCAACAGGAAATGACCCAGCGGGCTGTACGCTGTGTAGATCAGTGATAGCAATCTGTGCTTTAAGGCAGGTCGTTATGACACGTAAATGCATCTATTGTGCGCACTGTGTGTACCTCACAGGGACCTCTGCTCAACATTCACATACTGTAGCCGACTGTGAGTTGCAGTAGTTGTGGCACATGTGACACATTCGTTCCAATGCAGATGGCAGAAATGGAAGTTATGACATTGGTGGGGCAAATGAGATTGCCCGGGATAATAAATGTTGTAATAATTTGCAGTTTTTAATAACTGTATAATGAGCCATCGCTTGCCCTTAGCAGTTGAAGGAAATCTGGAATCATTAATCTTAATATGGGTTAGCTATGGTGTTTGGCAGGGGCCGAAACAGCAACGAGCAGGAACATAGCAGTGTCAAAGGACAAGCCGATGTTAACATTTTGGGCAAGTTTGCCATATGTAAGCCATCATGGTGTGTACAAGCCCGCTAAATGGTGGCATTAATGGGTGACTTTTATTACTAAACTCGCTCCTAATTGCAAAAATGCAATCCAAAGTCAACTCTCAGTGCGGATTTGGCTTTAGTCGGAGTTGCTAGGTAACAAGTTAATCCCAAAAATAAATATGGTCTTCCATAAAAACTAACTGTCTGTGACAGTTATTTGCTTTTCTGCAGAAATGTTTTTTGAAACGGGGAAAAAAAAAAAAAAAAAAAGGTTTCCGAGCTGTGCTAGAAGGAAGTACACGCCGATCGCAGTCATTTAGCCCCCTCCAAATCTGCCTCACCTGCTGGACAGGAAGTGAAAAAGATTAATGTTCTTAATCGTCACCTTGCGCATTAATATCACTGTGCTGCGCTTGATTTGACAAATGGGGGAATATTTATGAGTCACTTGCAGTGGTAGTGTTTCTGCGGTTAGGACTCATAACAGCAGGTGCAGTGGGAGGACATGGGATTTTTTATCACCATCTGTTGCACGGAACGGACAGGCATTTTATAACGACCCGGTGTGGCGTTTCCTATGGGTGCTGTAAGTATTTTTTTGGCTCATTCAACCCCTGTCGTTCTGGCTTTTTTTTCTACGTTGGGATCCAAACGCAACACAAAGCCATTGTCCCTGTTCACTTGAGGGGAATATAGCAGAGCAGCTCTGTCCTTTCCTCTCAGGATGTGACACGCAAGGGCTTTATGACCTGAACTGATTCATACTGCGCACCTTAAACACATTACAGGCTGGGCAAATATTTCCTCTTGCTCGTGCTCGGAGAGCCATGGGCACAACCATTATATTGGGCTCAAGAGCCAGCTGGTGAGGACAAATCCACAAGGATTCCTATTTTCCCCCTTCTGACTCTCTGGCAGCCTCGCTCCATTCATTCAATTTTTATATGTGCCTAGTAGCCGTGTTACTACCGGTTTCAAGGGAGAATTAATCGAAAACAGGTCTTATTAAAGTATATTAAGACCAGTTGAATTGGATATAATGTGCTCAGTAAGGGCCCAGAAGGGTTGTATCCGAGCCATAGCTGACACTTGTGGCTTCTACGAGCACGGCTGTGTTATTCTGTAGTGGCACTGCACCGGTTCCAGGGGGGCTATACACTTGAGCCAAGTGTTGCATTGTGGGTAAGCAGATTTTAAGTGGGTATGAGCACGGCAGGGGGTAAAGGAGGGGTCTCATTGTCCAGGAATGTTTATCTTCCCCCCCGCCTTCGTTCAAGGCTGGATTATGCAGCGCCATGGTTCTGAAGCAACCTTTGCCTCCACTTGGAGGGTCCGTGGAGGGAATATTCATTCATACATATACGCACGTACAAACTGGCATTATCCCCCTCATAAGAAGCCAGGTTGATTGTTCCCTCAAGGCACAGCGAGTAGGTGGAAGTGGAGCCGCTGTGGCAGGGTGTTGTACCTCACTTGCTGGGCCGGGCTCTCTGGGAAGGCTGGAGCCAGTGATGCTCCCAGTGTGTTCAGCACTAGTCATCATCCTCAGCACAACACGTTTTATTGGGCAGTGTGTGGGTTGCAGAAACGTGTTTAATCAACTCTGCCGTCGGGGAGGTCTTGACCTCATGTCAGTGGTTCCCAGACTTGATTTTGTGTGTGTGTGTGTGTGTGTCTGTCTGTGTGTGTCTGTATGAATGGCTCCCAGCCTTTGCTTTGGAGTGTGACCTGCGGTGGAGCCTCTGGTTCACACTTTGCTCTCTGCTGTTGCTGGTTTAAGTGATTAACTGGGGAAAGTGATGACTAATCTGTCGGTGGAGAGTCTGAAACAATTGCAGTCAAATGAGATATTACAGTCAATATTGTATGTAATGTGACCCTCTGGATCCAATCAAGGGGGACATTAATAGAGAGCAATTCCAGAGCTCTACTCCACACTGTTAGATATTTATATGGAGCATTACTCACAATTCATCATTCACTGTAAAGAAATTAGTCTGTAAAACATTTTGTATTTTGGTCCAGACTTAAATGTCCCAGCAAATACCAGATGGATCGCCATGGAATTTTGCACAAAAGATCACGGTTTCCAAATTACGTGTCCTAATGACGTTGGTGATCCCCGGACTTTACTTCTGGCGCCATGTGTGTAATTGACATTTGTGTTTTTTTAGTGAAATGTCTTGACAACTATTAGATGGATTGACATGAGATTCGGTACAGACACGCATGTTTCCCTCAGGATGAATTGTAATAACTTAGGTTCTGACTTTTCATTTAGCACAACAGGTCAACATTTTGATTAGTTCAATTTTAATTTAGACCGACAAGAGTCACCATTAGTTCAGCACTAACTAATGATTTTCACTTTAGCCTAAGCTGTGCTTTGTGTGTGGTGCTTATTAGCAAAAGTTAGCTTGTTATCATGCTAAACTAAAGCAGCATTCAGACCATTCAGAGTATCCCTGCCAATCTCAGGCATCCAATCAAGGGGGACATTAATAGAGAGCAATTCCAGAGCTCTACTCCACACTGTTAGATATTTATATGTATACCCCTTTTCCACCAAATCACCTCTGTCCTCAAATGGTTTCACTGGAACTTTGGTCCTATATAGCGAACCAGCCCGCATTTCCACCAGTTTGGTTCAAAACCATAATAAACAAGGATGTGTCATCAACAGAACATGTCGCACAGTGCCCACATAAGTAAACAGTAGTAGCGAAATTGCGGATTACATTGATTACCTGTGAACTTTTGTCCTGTTAATACAGATATTTGGTTTTAACCAAAACAAGCGTGTACCAAGTGAATGAGACTATAGCACGCTCTTTCTTGTCTGACAATTTATCATTCGACTTATCCATCCTCTATTCCCAACCACTGCATTCTAGTAAACATGATATCCAAAGAACCCATTATGGTATTTTATAGCCAAGGGGTAAAAGGTCACTTGAACATTATTATGTTATCCAAAAACACTCTTATGTCCATTATTCAGCGCAGACATTTGGTCACATACTGAAATGATTTGTGACACTAATCTTTAAACTGTATTTAAACTGTATAGATCTTCTATGTTGCCGGGTTAAAGATGTGTGTGAAGCATCCCTTTTTTAGACTTTGTAGCTTTGCAGCAACATCCATATTTGAAGCACTGAAGCTGTCACGTACTTATGAGTGCAATCTGACTGCTTTGCAAATTCTAGTTTAGTAGTGAAACGGCAAATAAAGGACATATGTGTTCACCTTCTCATCAGTCTTGTGGCTAACATATCTCCAGAAAACAAAAAACTCTAAAACTACCTGTTGTTACTTAGCTTCTAATTCCATTTATCTCCACAAGAGTAACATCCTGTAAATTCTCCAGTTAACCGCCTGAGCACTTTGTACACTTGAAAAAATGCTAGCTTGAAGATTTATAGACCTTGTATACTGTATTTCACCGATGAACAGGCCCCTAATTGCTGCCTGCCTGCATGCATTGTGTTTAGTGAGTGTGCATGTGGGTATGAGTCAGATAAAATAAACCACATGGTGTGCGTGTGAGTGTGTGTGAGGAAGCTGAACAGAAATCTCTGCTCTCATTTACTATCTCCTTGTGTGGTTTGGCAGCAGCTCTGTTGGTATGGGGGCGTGCAACGGGCATCCGTCTGGGCGCGAGGCAGGCCTGGCATGCCGCTCAGCCCCCTGCAAGGCTGCATGAGGGTGGGATCAGCGTAGG
The DNA here is from genome assembly GCF_026936395.1 of Plectropomus leopardus. Lineage (NCBI taxonomy): Eukaryota > Metazoa > Chordata > Actinopteri > Perciformes > Serranidae > Plectropomus > Plectropomus leopardus. The sequence continues at coordinate 9,007,621 of NC_142186.1, forward strand.
AGTCTACCAGGCTCCACACTGGTAGTCTGTGCATGTATGACTGCAAGCAAATGTGTGTCCTTCAGCGTGTACATGCCCTTCTGTGTGTGTGGAGGCAATTAAATCGTAATCACACAGGTTTAAATAACAACCACAGGTTCGCCATTGTTCCGCTTGTCACTTTCAATATGTTGACCTCTCTGTATGTTGTTTCACCATTCATAACTCCGTCACAGAGTCAATCTGAGCCTGTGTGTTCCCTAATCATTTCTGCACTGAGTTAACACCGGACCATTTATTTGACCTTTGTGGTCATTATAATTGCGAGGTGTGATCCAGCCATGCTGAAAGTAACACAATAGCATGCATGGCCATGTGCCATACCTCCCCTCATTGTACTGGATAACAAGCAAAGCACAGCAGAGCTGAGCTGGGCTGGGCCTGGTTAGCACTTGGACAGCAGACCACCCTTGGAAAATGGAGTTGCCTCTGGAGGAATTGTTTGTTAGAGGCCAATGGAGGATGTGACTTGCTTAACACCCCAGTATATCTGGGCCTGTATGGTGGCAAGAGTTGCAGCATATCTCAGTCCCTCTGGGATTTTGCGACGTCTCAATCTCAACAATTAACATAAATTAAGCCAGTGCCTGTGAATTCTGCCGGGTCTTGCAATTATGTCCAATTCCTGCAACTTCAACCAAAATTTTACTATTTAAAATGGGTGATATCTCAATTCATTGTAAACTGCATACAGAGTATTGATCCACTCAGCCCCTTTTTGCCCCTCTCTGTCTGTTTAGCTTGTGGCTAGTGCTACACTTGACACTGGGACAGACACAAAGTGACAGGCATAACTGCTAGCATCACATGGCTAACATTACCCAATGGGTTACCCAAGAATCAAGCCCTTTTGGTGCTGGTGTGAGATTGTTGGGACTGTTTAACGGCTCTGTGTTGAATGTTAGTTACTGCTGCTGAGTTAGCTTGTGCTAACCCATCAGAGAAAGTAGGAAGAGGGCAGCTCATGGCCACGTACTTCTGGATGGGATTTCCCCCCATTATGCTTTCTCTCCTTGGTTGTCACAGCTATGTCCTATTGACTATATACGTACAACTAAAGCGAGGTAATGTGTAATATTTTATCCTAAGTTCATCCAGGACACTTGTCACCCATCTTGATCATATATTTTTGTTTATTTATTAAGGAGGAATTTGATAATATACAATAGCAACTGCAGATACAGTATTCAGTAGAATGGGTTGATGATGCAGTCACATCACAGAGGCCATTGTCATCAGATTTTTAATTTAGTACAAAAAAAAAAACAAGTTCAATTTGAGCGAACGCTGTTTAAATCCCTAGCTGGAAAAAGAATCCTCACTTGCAGCACATGCCGCAGACGCCGAGCACGCAGCAGCCACAGCAATAACGGCATCTAATGGGGCCACTCTGATGCTTCCCTCTGATGTTAAATGGCATCTGTGAAAACAAAAGCAGACAGGTGTTCTCCATCATTTATTTTTTCATCCTGTCTTATGTGAGAAGTATCAGGGCAGTTTACATTAGAATTATCTCATACTAAGGGACTTAATTTAGTCAGTCATTAGAACGTACCATCCATGTTTCCACTGACGTCTCTTCATATTCAGCAGCTGGATAGTCAGTGCCGACTGGCTCCTCCAGCTCTTGCACCTGTTTAAAAATTGTTAACATTTAGTCTTAACAATTAAAAAAAATACTCATAGAAAGAAGACAGGTGTTCTCCAGTATAATTTTTTTGCCATTCTGTCTTACATAACTATCAGGGCAGTTTACATTAGAATTATCTCATGTTAAATGATTTTTTTTTATTCAGTCATTAGAAGGTACCATCCATGTTTCCACTGATGTCTCTTCATATTCAGCACCTGGATTGTCAGTGCCGACTGGATCCTCTATCTCTTTCACCTGTTAAAAAATGTGAACATTTAGTCTTAGCATTTAAAAAAAATCTCATAGATAATAATATTGTGAAATAAGTTCAAGTTGAATTTTTACTTCAGTGACTGGGACAGCTAGGCTCTTCTGAATACAAATAAAGGTGAGCACAATGGCCACTGCAACACCGAGTGTCTTCATCTTAGGATCTTAGGGTTTGACTGGTTGTTAAAAGTCCTTAAAGTGCAGAGCATCTAAACCTCAGATGTTTTGGTGAATCTTGTCAGCTCTTTGAGTTGGTGTCCTGTCTGATGACTGAGTCTGTGAAACATGCTGTTATTTATACTAAGTCAGGCCACCGTTGCTTCATCCCCAGCTGCACTTAGCCTTCTTGCCTCCAGGCATGGGCTTGCATCACTCCCTGGATGATTCCTGGTGTTGTTTTCGGAATTTCCTAAGTAATGGGATGTTCGATGTTCTCTGTTTACTCTGTGTTAAGGTTAAGGTTAAGGTTAAGATTAGGGGCCAGTGTCTTTAACATCAGCAGTAAACAGAACACACAGTTCCAATATATGCAATGTGGAATTAAAACACACTCTGTCCTTGTGTGCACTATGTGAACTCTCCTTCAACAAAGTGCAAAAGTACTGAAATCAGATTTTTTTTTTTTAAACTTTAGCTACCTTATTACAATACTAATACTAATGTGTTGGCATTTGTGACCCACTGTTGATAGGTCAATGTCTGGGCCTGAAAGGATAGATAACAATTCAAATCATCAAAAAACACCTAAACATTATCACCTAAATATTATATTTTTTTTACTTTTAGCATTGTCTGGTTGTTCCCAAAAAGTAAAGGTAACACTGATAATGTCACGGGCCATTTAAATGTTTGGTAACTTCAGGCTTTCCAGATATCTAGGGCAATAACCAAAATCCCTTTTTTAATGTCACTCTGTCCCATTTACCGATAACCCTTTCGGGTCACCATTAGTTCAGCACTAAGTTCTCGATGCCAGCAAACAGTATCCTGAATAGCTCCACATCTTTTGCAATATACAGCTGAGTAGCATTTTTTTAAGATGAGAAGGGAGCATCACCTTCAGCATTTTTTAAATGGCTATTTAAAGTAAGGGTGGACCGATATTGGTTTTTCAGGGCCTATATCGATACTGATTATTAGTAGTTAATGAGACTTTGTTTAAATGCCTTTAGAAAATGTTTAATCAACAACTTCAACATCAAATACAGCAAGTTCTCAGCAACTTTTTTCTTCTAAAGTCAAGTGAAAATTTAAATAAAATAATAAAAATACCTCCCTTTGGTTGTACAAAGCAAAATTTCCTCCCATGCTGAATCTTTCTTTGCACTTTTTAATTAATTAATTTTATCAGTGACCATTAAAATAAAATGCATTTGAATTCTCAGTATAACTCAGAAGTGCAGTATGTTTTTTTTGAATAGTTGAATGTTAAGTCTCATTCCCAGGTTTATTTATTCATTTTTTATAAACTTGACACATTCATGAGTCAGTTCAGTTAAAGTCAGAATGGAACTGCTGCTGCTTTTGGACCACGACCCACTGCCCTATTTATCCAATCTCCTGTTTTTCCAATCCACTTAAATTTTAAAGAAGTGGAAGCCTGTATTATGTACTACAAGATAATATAAGCATTTATTTTTTTTTCTTTTGCTGATAATATTACCAGCAGATTATTTCATTTTTTGACCAAATGCAAAGTGTGACTGTGGAGTTGGGTCAATCTCTGATTGGGTCTCTAAGTTTGATTTACCATTGTGACACGTCCTGGCAAATTAAAGGCAGTCATATTTTAAATGAATAATTTTTTAAATACAATCATCTTATCTGGGCTTACACAGGTCAGGTCATTCATCATTGTTATAAGAACTTGTTCACACATTATATATAAGTCCAATGATAGTTTATTGTATTGTGTAATAATCTGTAGTATTTGCAGATGTTTAATGATGCAGCCACATCACTGAGCATAAATGAACTACAGAATGACCAAATACAGCAACATCCACAGAGTTATTGTAAAAGTCCTTTAAAAGGAAAATGTGTTTAAAAAAAAAAAAAAAAAAGGTTCTTGTGGAAGTCTAATCCGGTTGCAGGAATCTTCAGAAGTCGCAGCGGACACCGCACATAACACCATCTTTTGTTGGGTAGCAGTAAGGAGTGCATTTAGGTGCACGCTTCTCTCTGGTATTTAAAGGCGTCTGTGTGAAAGACAAGAGACGTGAGTCTCCAAGATTGTGTCTCATTCTGTTTGCTCCCTAGTTCTTTAGACAGAACTGGTTCATAGTGTTTGGCTAAATACATTCAGTTAACTGAATATACCTTCTCTTTTTCCACTGGCCACTGTGGATGATCAGCAACTGGAAGGTCACCATTGTCATAGTTCACTGGCTCTTCCAGCTCCTGTACCTGTGGATGGATTTTGATTGTTTAGGAATGATATCTTAGTGTTTTCATAAAACACTAATAACTAAAAAGCAAAAGAAATGATTGTTCTTACTCCAGCGAGGGGTAAGGCAGAGCTCTCCTGAGTGCAGATGAAGGCGAGCATGACGGCCACTGCAACTGCAACACTGAATGTCTTCATCTTAGGAGAGCAGAAGTGGTTCAGTTAGTGAGCAGATCTCTTGGTGACTCTTGTTAGGTCCTCTGTCTGTGTGATGGTTGAGTGTGTAAAATCTCAGGGTATTTATACTCAGTGGGGCCACTGTTGCTTCATCACGGGCAGCACACACATACCTGCCTCCAGTAATGGGCTTTGCATCACAACTGACTGATGCTGGGAAAAATGGGAATTTTTCTGCTTTTGACCTTTGGTCGTATTGTGTGTTACACAACAGCAAATCAACCAAATTTTAGTTTTCAGTATTTTCCCTTGTCATACCCGTAAAAGAGGCATTGTGACTATTGTTTGTTTGTTTCTATCATTTGTGTTTATTGCTCATTTTCAAAAGAGTTTACATTCATTCTGCTAATGATGGTGTTGGTGATCCCCTCCGCGCATGTGTCTGTGCATGTGTGCAAATTTGTGTGATATAACTGCCTCAGTCATTATTGTATAACAGATGGGTGTTTTCTGGGATGAACTATGAATTTTTTTATTTTTATTTTTTGTATTTTAAGTTATTGACAGATACATACAAATAGTATGTACTCCATTGCTGTAATTCTCCTTAACATTCCTTTGCAAATTATGCATTGTATCTTATGTGTAAATACAAAGGAACAAGAAAAAAAGAGGATGTTTGTTTCATTACAAATCACTTGGTTTTCTCCTAAGACCATTAACAACACACACATACACCTATGTGTGCATGTGTGAACCTATGTATGCACATGCAACAAGAGGAGAAAGTGAAATCTGAAATCTGAAAAAATCTGAAAATCTGAAAAAATCTGAAATCTTTTCTCAGTTAAGGACGACATTTAGGATTTTCCATACGACAAAAACATGTTTCTGATAACGGTATTTTGGAAAGAAACCCTATCTTATCCTAGAATAGACTTAAGCTATTGCACAACTGACCTAACTGGGGGATTTCCAAGGCCGGGAATGTCATGTCCTGAATTCAAAATATGCAGGATAACAGAAACACAGAAATACAGTATAATGATTAAAAGGCTACTCAAACCATATGATAATGCTTTGAATTTCAATACTTTAAATCAGTTAATTATCGTGAATAAATTCAAATAACTGACTAGAAAACTCCCTGAACAAAGGTTGATGTAATGGCTTGTCCATCTTGAACAGCCTACCAGTACATTGTAATCAAAGACACAGACAGTCTGTGTACACTCTGTACATGGACACAGGCATGACAGGACAGTGCCAATTAAGGTATCACATTTACAGTCAGCATATTGTAAGGATTTGTTACGTTTAGATAAGATAAAAGGTCTAAGATAGGATTGGACAGCCATGAGCCTAGGGCTTGCCACTATAAGATGATCATATATATTTTTGTATCTTTGAAACCCATGATAGTACAAGCCTTTTTTTCTTTAATGAGGAGTATTGCAGTGGTATGCCAGTTTCAACGTATACCCTGGTCTGAAAAGTCACGGTTATGATACTGTGTACATTTGCTTATTTACAGTACTCCAGAGAAAATGCAACTGGTCGGAGAATTTACCTTTATTTTGCTTGTAGTTATTTTTTAATTTTATACTTCCATTAATGTAAATGATGAATAAGCTGATAAAAAATATATATATATATTATGTTGTAAAACTGACATTTCCTGAGACAGTTATTGTATGGTGAAAATCTCATTGCAGCCCCACTGAAAAACCAGGTGACGTACAGCGCCAAAAAGAGTCAGTTTATTTATAAGGATTCTTTAATTGTGTCTAACGCAGTCTTTAATTTGAAAAATACCTTGTGCACGTGCAGGAAATCTAAATCACAGTGAGCAATGCGTTCATTCTTATTAAATCATATGCAACATCTCCAACCTAACTACCCTGCTATTAAACAATTCAGTCTCATGTCAAATTGTGTAAAACCTGCGTTTGTCCACGCAGCAAAACATTGCAGTTTCACAAACATGGCTCAAAAACTGTGGCATTCCCTTGTTTCTCTTCCCTATCCTTTTTATTGACCTAGATCAGCTCACATGACTGTCAACTTTCTCTCTGGGGAAAACCAAAAATGGGGGTTGAGGGGTACATTGCCACTACTTTCAGTGGAAAATGTTGTATTCTAATATGGTGTCAACATTAAATTGCATTTGGATAACACTTCTAGTGAGAAGTGTAAATTTTGTTTTCCCCGTCTTCACTTATTGAATGTGTATGATCCTTTTTTTTTTCTAAGACAGTTTTATCAGGCCTGGCTAAGAAATTTTGTAAATATTACATTTTCTATCATTGCTATGGTGGTTGCTAAGGACACTTATCTGATCTTAAAATTGTGGCATAGTGCCCTTTAAAAATGCTATTTCAGCAACCATACAGACCATAACAGTGATAGAAAATGTAATATTTCAAACATTTTCTGGCAAGACATGAGGATACAATACTGCATTTTCCACTGAAAATAGAAGGAATGCCCTACTTTTTTGTTTTGTTTTTGTTATTGTTTTTTTTTTTTCAGCAGAGAGAAACTTGAAAGTCACATGAGCTGACGTCGGACAATCAAAAAGTATAGGGAAGAGGAGGAACATAGGAATGCCACAATTTGAGCTGCTTTTGTTAAACTGCAGCATTTCCGGTTCACAATTAAAGGTGAGAGTGGGTTGAGTCCTTCATTAAATACTGCTCCAACATGTTGTGGTGATAAAAATACAACACAATGTATTTTTTCACTTATGCAAAAGATATGGACAAAGTGCTCTGCAGTATCTGATTCTTAGTGCATGGATGATGCAGTCAAATATTTGAGCACTGAGTGCTTTTAGGAACCACATCTTAGTGTTTTGATAAAATCACTCAAACTGAACCTAAAAGCCAAAGAAAAAATGAAAGTCATATTTTAACTCCAGTGAGGGGTAGGGCAGAGCTCTTCTGAGTGCAAATGTATGCGAGAGCGACAGCCACAGCATCTGCAACACTGAATATTTTTATCTCAGCAGAAAAGATGTTTAGTTGTTTACCAGCATTTTCTGCTGTTGTCCTTTTGCCATTTTGTTTGTTCAGTATATCATAGTGTGGCAGAAATACCTGCAAGAAAACATTCGTGCATGATGCCCAATTATCTCATCTCGGTTCAGTTTGCTGTGTACTTTTAAAAGTAGTACTCTTTTTTTATGCAAGATAAATGTGGAACATTTTAGAAGACAAACTATACATCATGCCATGATGAATTGTTTTTCAGTTGTGTATTTTCATTGTAAAACAAACAGTTCACACGTTAAATATGAGTAAAAAAAGTTTATTGTTATAATACACTGTAGTATCTGCAGATATTTAGGATACTATCACATTACTGAGCATATATGAACTACAGCGTGACCAAATTCAGTCACATCTTCTGGTTTGCAAGAGCCGGTAAAGCAAGTAGTAAAATAGTGAACTAGCTGTAAGAGGAAAAAGTGTAACATTGTAATGTTAGGTGGTTGTTGAGGAGGTCAACAGCAGAAGTCGCAGCGGACACCACAGAAGACGCCGTCACCAGTCGGGTAGCAGTAAGGAGTGCATTTAACAGGAGACCGCTTCTCTCTGATGTTAAACTGCCTCTGTGTGAAAGACAAGAGACATGAAGTGCTCATCTTCAGCATTATCTCACACTGTTTTTGGTGGTTCATGGTGGTTGGCTTAATTCAGTCAGTTAATTGAACTTACATTCCCCATTTCCATTGGCCACTCTTGATGATCAGCAACTGGATTGTCACCATTGTCATTGTTTACTGGCTGCTCCAGCTCTTCTACCTGTTGAGAAATTTGGAATATTTAGAAATGACATAGCAGTTTTACAACCACCAATTACAAATAATAAGCAAAAGAGATGATTTTGAAGTAATTTTCTTACTCCAGCGAGGGGTAAGGCAGAGCTCTCCTGAGTGCAGATGAAGGCGAGCATGACGGCCACTGCAACTGCAACACTGAATGTCTTCATCTTAGGAGAGCAGAAGTGGTTCAGTTGGTGAGCAGATCTCTTGGTGACTCTTGTTAGGTCCTCTGTCTGTGTGATGGTTGAGTGTGTAAAATCTCAGGGTATTTATACTCAGTGGGGCCACTGTTGCTTCATCACGGGCAGCACACACATACCTGCCTCCAGTAATGGGCTTTGCATCACAACTGACTGATGCTGGGAAAAAGTGGGAATTTTTCTGCTTTTGACCTTTGGCCATATCAATTGTTCCACAACAGGTCAACCAAATTTTAGTTTTCAGTATTTTCCCTTGTCATACCCGTAAAAGAGGCATTATGACTATTGTTTGTTTGTTTCTATCATTTGTGTTTATTGCTCATTTTCAAAAGAGTTTACATTCATTCTGCTAATGATGGTGTTGGTGATCCCCTCCGCGCATGTGTCTGTGCATGTGTGCGAGTTTGTGTGATATAACTGCCTCAGTCATTATTGTGTAACAGATGGGTGTTTTCTGGGATGAACTATGCATTTTTTTGTTTTTGTTTTTTGTAAGTTAGTGACAGATACATACAAATAGTATGTACTCCATTGCTGTAATTCTCCTTAACATTCCTTTGCAAATTATGCATTGTATCTTATGTGTAAATACAAAGGAACAAGAAAAAAAGAGGATGTTTGTTTCATTACAAATCACTTGGTTTTCTCCTAAGACCATTAACAACACACACACATACACCTATGTGTGCATGTGTGAACCTATGTATGCATATGCAACAAGAGGAGAAAGAGTGGATAAAACTTTCTAAGTCTGAAATCTTTTCTCAGTTAAGGACGACATTTAGGATTTTCCATACGACAAAAACATGTTTCTGATAACGGTATTTTGGAAAGAAACCCTATCTTATCCTAGGATAGATTTAAGCTATTGCACAACTGACCTAACTGGGGGATTTCCAAGGCCGGGAATGTCATGTCCTGAATTCAAAATGACTGCCAAAATGTGTCTGTATGGCAATGGCAATGAAGAAGCAGGATAACAGAAACACAGAAATACAGTATAATGATTAAAAGGCTACTCAAACCATATGATAATGCTTTGAATTTCAATACTTTAAATCAGTTAATTATCGTGAATAAATTCAAATAACTGACTAGAAAACTCCCTGAACAAAGGTTGATGTAATGGCTTGTCCATCTTGAACAGCCTACCAGTACATTGTAATCAAAGACACAGACAGTCTGTGTACACTCTGTACATGGACACAGGCATGACAGGACAGTGCCAATTAAGGTATCACATTTACAGTCAGCATATTGTAAGGATTTGTTACGTTTAGATAAGATAAAAGGTCTAAGATAGGATTGGACAGCCATGAGCCTAGGGCTTGCCACTATAAGATGATCATATATATTTTTGTATCTTTGAAACCCATGATAGTACAAGCCTTTTTTTCTTTAATGAGGAGTATTGCAGTGGTATGCCAGTTTCAACGTATACCCTGGTCTGAAAAGTCACGGTTATGATACTGTGTACATTTGCTTATTTACAGTACTCCAGAGAAAATGCAACTGGTCGGAGAATTTACCTTTATTTTGCTTGTAGTTATTTTTTAATTTTATACTTCCATTAATGTAAATGATGAATAAGCTGATAAAAAATATATATATATATTATGTTGTAAAACTGACATTTCCTGAGACAGTTATTGTATGGTGAAAATCTCATTGCAGCCCCACTGAAAAACCAGGTGACGTACAGCGCCAAAAAGAGTCAGTTTATTTATAAGGATTCTTTAATTGTGTCTAACGCAGTCTTTAATTTGAAAAATACCTTGTGCACGTGCAGGAAATCTAAATCACAGTGAGCAATGCGTTCATTCTTATTAAATCATATGCAACATCTCCAACCTAACTACCCTGCTATTAAACAATTCAGTCTCATGTCAAATTGTGTAAAACCTGCGTTTGTCCACGCAGCAAAACATTGCAGTTTCACAAACATGGCTCAAAAACTGTGGCATTCCCTTGTTTCTCTTCCCTATCCTTTTTATTGACCTAGATCAGCTCACATGACTGTCAACTTTCTCTCTGGGGAAAACCAAAAATGGGGGTTGAGGGGTACATTGCCACTACTTTCAGTGGAAAATGTTGTATTCTAATATGGTGTCAACATTAAATTGCATTTGGATAACACTTCTAGTGAGAAGTGTAAATTTTGTTTTCCCCGTCTTCACTTATTGAATGTGTATGATCCTTTTTTCTAAGACAGTTTTATCAGGCCTGGCTAAGAAATTTTGTAAATATTACATTTTCTATCATTGCTATGGTGGTTGCTAAGGACACTTATCTGATCTTAAAATTGTGGCATAGTGCCCTTTAAAAATGTTATTTCAGCACCCATACAGACCATAACAGTGATAGAAAATGTAATATTTCAAACATTTTCTGGCAAGACATGAGGATACAATACTGCATTTTCCACTGAAAATAGAAGGAATGCCCTACTTTTTTGTTTTGTTTTTGTTATTGTTTTTTTTTTTTCAGCAGAGAGAAACTTGAAAGTCACATGAGCTGACGTCGGACAATCAAAAAGTATAGGGAAGAGGAGGAACATAGGAATGCCACAATTTGAGCTGCTTTTGTTAAACTGCAGCATTTCCGGTTCACAATTAAAGGTGAGAGTGGGTTGAGTCCTTCATTAAATACTGCTCCAACATGTTGTGGTGATAAAAATACAACACAATGTATTTTTTCACTTATGCAAAAGATATGGACAAAGTGCTCTGCAGTATCTGATTCTTAGTGCATGGATGATGCAGTCAAATATTTGAGCACTGAGTGCTTTTAGGAACCACATCTTAGTGTTTTGATAAAATCACTCAAACTGAACCTAAAAGCCAAAGAAAAAATGAAAGTCATATTTTAACTCCAGTGAGGGGTAGGGCAGAGCTCTTCTGAGTGCAAATGTATGCGAGAGCGACAGCCACAGCATCTGCAACACTGAATATTTTTATCTCAGCAGAAAAGATGTTTAGTTGTTTACCAGCATTTTCTGCTGTTGTCCTTTTGCCATTTTGTTTCTTCAGTGTATCATAGTGTGGCAGAAATACCTGCAAGAAAACATTCATGCATGATGCCCAGTTATCTCATCTTGGTTCAGTGTGCACAGAACCTTTTAAAAGTAGTACTCTTTTTTTATGCAAGATAAATGTGGAACATTTTAGAAGACAAACTATACATCATGCCATGATGAATTGTTTTTCAGTTGTGTATTTTCATTGTAAAACAAACAGTTCACACGTTAAATATGAGTAAAAAAAGTTTATTGTTATAATACACTGTAGTATCTGCAGATATTTAGGATACTATCACATTACTGAGCATATATGAACTACAGCGTGACCAAATTCAGTCACATCTTCTGGTTTGCAAGAGCCGGTAAAGCAAGTAGTAAAATAGTGAACTAGCTGTAAGAGGAAAAAGTGTAACATTGTAATGTTAGGTGGTTGTTGAGGAGGTCAACAGCAGAAGTCGCAGCGGACACCACAGAAGACGCCGTCACCAGTCGGGTAGCAGTAAGGAGTGCATTTAACAGGAGACCGCTTCTCTCTGATGTTAAACTGCCTCTGTGTGAAAGACAAGAGACATGAAGTGCTCATCTTCAGCATTATCTCACACTGTTTTTGGTGGTTCATGGTGGTTGGCTTAATTCAGTCAGTTAATTGAACTTACATTCCCCATTTCCATTGGCCACTCTTGATGATCAGCAACTGGATTGTCACCATTGTCATTGTTTACTGGCTGCTCCAGCTCTTCTACCTGTTGAGAAATTTGGAATATTTAGAAATGACATAGCAGTTTTACAACCACCAATTACAAATAATAAGCAAAAGAGATGATTTTGAAGTAATTTTCTTACTCCAGCGAGGGGTAAGGCAGAGCTCTCCTGAGTGCAGATGAAGGCGAGCATGACGGCCACTGCAACTGCAACACTGAATGTCTTCATCTTAGGAGAGCAGAAGTGGTTCAGTTGGTGAGCAGATCTCTTGGTGACTCTTGTTAGGTCCTCTGTCTGTGTGATGGTTGAGTGTGTAAAATCTCAGGGTATTTATACTCAGTGGGGCCACTGTTGCTTCATCACGGGCAGCACACACATACCTGCCTCCAGTAATGGGCTTTGCATCACAACTGACTGATGCTGGGAAAAAGTGGGAATTTTTCTGCTTTTGACCTTTGGCCATATCAATTGTTCCACAACAGCAAATCAACCAAATTTTAGTTTTCAGTATTTTCCCTTGTCATACCCGTAAAAGAGGCATTATGACTATTGTTTGTTTGTTTCTATCATTTGTGTTTATTGCTCATTTTCAAAAGAGTTTACATTCATTCTGCTAATGATGGTGTTGGTGATCCCCTCCACGCATGTGTCTGTGCATGTGTGTGAGTTTGTGTGATATAACTGCCTCAGTCATTATTGTGTAACAGATGGGTGTTTTCTGGGATGAACTATGCATTTTTTTGTTTTTATTTTTTGTTATTTAAGTTATTGACAGATACGTACAAATAGTATGTACTCCATTTCTGTAATTCTCCTTAACATTCCTTTGCAAATTATGCATTGTATCTTATGTGTAAATACAAAGGAACAAGAAAAAAAGAGGATGTTTGTTTCATTACAAATCACTTGGTTTTCTCCTAAGACCATTAACAACACACACACATACACCTATGTGTGCATGTGTGAACCTATGTATGCATATGCAACAAGAGGAGAAAGAGTGGATAAAACTTTCTAAGTCTGAAATCTTTTCTCAGTTAAGGACGACATTTAGGATTTTCCATACGACAAAAACATGTTTCTGATAACGGTATTTTGGAAAGAAACCCTATCTTATCCTAGGATAGATTTAAGCTATTGCACAACTGACCTAACTGGGGGATTTCCAAGGCCGGGAATGTCATGTCCTGAATTCAAAATATGCAGGATAACAGAAACACAGAAATACAGTATAATGATTAAAAGGCTACTCAAACCATATGATAATGCTTTGAATTTCAATACTTTAAATCAGTTAATTATCGTGAATAAATTCAAATAACTGACTAGAAAACTCCCTGAACAAAGGTTGATGTAATGGCTTGTCCATCTTGAACAGCCTACCAGTACATTGTAATCAAAGACACAGACAGTCTGTGTACACTCTGTACATGGACACAGGCATGACAGGACAGTGCCAATTAAGGTATCACATTTACAGTCAGCATATTGTAAGGATTTGTTACGTTTAGATAAGATAAAAGGTCCAAGATAGGATAGGACAGCCATGAGCCTAGGGCTTGCCACTATAAGATGATCATATATATTTTTGTATCTTTGAAACCCATGATAGTACAAGCCTTTTTTTCTTTAATGAGGAGTATTGCAGTGGTATGCCAGTTTCAACGTATACCCTGGTCTGAAAAGTCACGGTTATGATACTGTGTACATTTGCTTATTTACAGTACTCCAGAGAAAATGCAACTGGTCGGAGAATTTACCTTTATTTTGCTTGTAGTTATTTTTTAATTTTATACTTCCATTAATGTAAATGATGAATAAGCTGATAAAAAATATATATATATATATTATGTTGTAAAACTGTGACATTTCCTGAGACAGTTATTGTATGGTGAAAATCTCATTGCAGCCCCACTGAAAAACCAGGTGACGTACAGCGCCAAAAAGAGTCAGTTTATTTATAAGGATTCTTTAATTGTGTCTAACGCAGTCTTTAATTTGAAAAATACCTTGTGCACGTGCAGGAAATCTAAATCACAGTGAGCAATGCGTTCATTCTTATTAAATCATATGCAACATCTCCAACCTAACTACCCTGCTATTAAACAATTCAGTCTCATGTCAAATTGTGTAAAACCTGCGTTTGTCCAAGCAGCAAAATATTGCAGTTTCACAAACATGGCTCAAAAACTGTGGCATTCCCTCGTTTCTCTTCCCTATCCTTTTTATTGACCTAGATCAGCTCACATGACTGTCAACTTTCTCTCTGGGGAAAACAAAAAAATGGGGGTTGAGGGGTACATTGCCACTACTTTCAGTGGAAAATGTTGTATTCTAATATGGTGTCAACATTAAATTGCATTTGGATAAAACTTCTAGTGAGAAGTGTAAATTTTGTTTTCCCTGTCTTCACTTATTGAATGTGTATGATCCTTTTTTTTTTTCTAAGACAGTTTTATCAGGCCTGGCTAAGAAATTTTTTAAATATTACATTTTCTATCATTGCTATGGTGGTTGCTAAGGACACTTATCTGATCTTAAAATTGTGGCATAGTGCCCTTTAAAAATGCTATTTCAGCAACCATACAGACCATAACAGTGATAGAAAATGTAATTTTTCAAACATTTTCTGGCAAGACATGAGGATACAATACTGCATTTTCCACTGAAAATAGAAGGAATGCCCTACTTTTTTGTTTTGTTTTTGTTATTGTTTTTTTTTTTTCAGCAGAGAGAAACTTGAAAGTCACATGAGCTGACGTCGGACAATCAAAAAGTATAGGGAAGAGGAGGAACATAGGAATGCCACAATTTGAGCTGCTTTTGTTAAACTGCAGCATTTCCGGTTCACAATTAAAGGTGAGAGTGGGTTGAGTCCTTCATTAAATACTGCTCCAACATGTTGTGACGATAAAAATACAACACAATGTATTTTTTCACTGATGCAAAAGATATGGACAAAGTGCTCTGCAGTATCTGATTCTTAGTGCATGGATGATGCAGTCAAATATTTGAGAACTGAGTGCTTTTAGGAACCACATCTTAGTGTTTTGATAAAATCACTCAAACTGAACCTAAAAGCCAAAGAAAAAATGAAAGTCATATTTTAACTCCAGTGAGGGGTAGGGCAGAGCTCTTCTGAGTGCAAGTGTATGCGAGAGCGACAGCCACAGCATCTGCAACGCTGAATATTTTTATCTCAGCAGAGAAGATGTTTAGTTGTTTACCAGCATTTTCTGCTGTTGTCCTTTTGCCATTTTGTTTCTTCAGTGTATCATAGTGTGGCAGAAATACCTGCAAGAAAACATTCATGCATGATGCCCAGTTATCTCATCTTGGTTCAGTGTGCACAGAACCTTTTAAAAGTAGTACTCTTTTTTTATGCAAGATAAATGTGGAACATTTTAGAAGACAAATTATACATCATGCCATGATGAACTGTTTTTTAGTTGTGCATTTTCATTGTAAAACAAACGGTTCACACGTTAAATATGAGTAAAAAAAGTTTATTGTTATAATACACTGTAGTATCTGCAGATATTTAGGATACTATCACATTACTGAGCATATATGAACTACAGCGTGACCAAATTCAGTCACATCTTCTGGTTTGCAAGAGCCGGTAAAGCAAGTAGTAAAATAGTGAACTAGCTGTAAGAGGAAAAAGTGTAACATTGTAATGTTAGGTGGTTGTTGAGGAGGTCAACAGCAGAAGTCGCAGCGGACACCACAGAAGACGCCGTCACCAGTCGGGTAGCAGTAAGGAGTGCATTTAACAGGAGACCGCTTCTCTCTGATGTTAAACTGCCTCTGTGTGAAAGACAAGAGACATGAAGTGCTCATCTTCAGCATTATCTCACACTGTTTTTGGTGGTTCATGGTGGTTGGCTTAATTCAGTCAGTTAATTGAACTTACATTCCCCATTTCCATTGGCCACTCTTGATGATCAGCAACTGGATTGTCACCATTGTCATTGTTTACTGGCTGCTCCAGCTCTTCTACCTGTTGAGAAATTTGGAATATTTAGAAATGACATCGCAGTTTTACAACCACCAATTACAAATAATAAGCAAAAGAGATGATTTTGAAGTAATTTTCTTACTCCAGCGAGGGGTAAGGCAGAGCTCTCCTGAGTGCAGATGAAGGCGAGCATGACGGCCACTGCAACTGCAACACTGAATGTCTTCATCTTAGGAGAGCAGAAGTGGTTCAGTTGGTGAGCAGATCTCTTGGTGACTCTTGTTAGGTCCTCTGTCTGTGTGATGGTTGAGTGTGTAAAATCTCAGGGTATTTATACTCAGTGGGGCCACTGTTGCTTCATCACGGGCAGCACACACATACCTGCCTCCAGTAATGGGCTTTGCATCACAACTGACTGATGCTGGGAAAAAAGGGGATTTTTCTGCTTTTGACCTTTGGCCATATCAATTGTTCCACAACAGATCAACAATATTTTAAGCTGGAGTTAATGCTTGTTTTTCTCTGTTCTCATTATTTGTTTTCATTTTCTTCTGTTTCTTTTTCACTTATTAAAAATCTTAGCCATATAAAATCTGTTTATACTAGCAGTCTGTTAATGATAGTGTTTGTGAGTACCTATATATAATGAATAAGTATCGAAATGTGTGTCAGTGTGTTTCTGTGCATTTTTGTGAAAATGTGTGTATGGGTGTCTTACGACTGTCTCAGTCATTATTGTGTAACAAATGAGTGTTCACTTCAGGTCACTTTGTGTTAATCACACACACTTGCATACGCAGCACATGGTTGCAGAAAGAACATGTTTGCATTTAGGTAAAATGCCCATTTCGTCTCAGGAAAGCACATTTAGCTCTTTCACAACTGTCCTAACTTTGGTATTTCCCAGGAATCCTCAGTGAGGATAGCATGAACTCTGTCTTAAATTCAAAATAACTGTCAAAAATGTGCCTGTGGCGACAAAGGTGGTTGGAGAACAACATGAACACCAAAATATAATTATTAGTTGGCAACTCAAACCAAACAACAACACTTTAAATTTCAGTAATTAACTTAATAAATCAATTTGGATCCATTCACATAGTTGAAAATTAATGTTCCTGAGAAGATGGGGTTTCCTTTCCTCCACTGACACAATTACTGCCTCCAAGTCATCATAGCTAATTGAATTCCCATCTATTTTTGTCCATGGTTGCAAGTTAGCTAGTAAGTGACGAGTGAGAGCTGTTGACATTATGGCTTGTCCATCTCGAGTGGCCTACCAGTAGTTAAACTCCAATGAAGGAATTATTCTGTATTCATTACAAACACAGATACAAGCATGACCGAATAATTGCAAAATGAAAAATCCAATTTACAGCTTACCATTTCTTGAGTTAAGATATGAAGTCTAAGACAGGATAGGACGAAGCCATGAGTTTAGGAGTTGCTCTCATGAAAAGCAATTCATGGAAATATCCTTAAATCCAAGAAATGTGCTGAAGTCTGAGGAATGTCCCAAAAGCCTAGAAACATCCTAAAGTCCTAGATGTCCTGAAGTCTTAGCAACATCTTAAAATTCTAGAAACGTGATAAAATCCAAGAAATGTCCAAAAATTCTTGAACGTCCTAAAATTGAGGGAATATCCTAAAATCCTAGCAATGTCCCCAAATACCAGAAACATCCTAAAATCCTAGAAATGTGCTAAAGTCCTAGCAATGTCCCAAAATCCAAAACATCCTAAAATACTAGAAATGTCCTCAAATCTGAGGAATGTCCTTAAATCATGGGAATGTCCTAAAATTCTTTACATCTATATACATCTATCTATACAAGTCTTAGAAATATCCCCACATCCCAGAAACAATATCATATCCTAGAAGCATCCTAAAATCCTGTAAACACGCCAAAGTTGTAGATACATATGTCCAAAAATGTCCTGAAAAATGACTTAGTATTCTGCTTTATGTGTAACATAAATACTTACAGCAGGAGATGCATTTGACACAGTTAAACGCAAGGTCACTCTCTTAGTAGACATCAGATTTAACTAGTCAAATTATACGTTATGTTAATAAATCTGTTTGTTCATTGTGTACATTGGTAAAAGAAGACATTTACACATTAAATATAGGTAAAATAAAAGTTTATTGTCATAAAACACTGTGGTATCTGCAGATATTCAATGATGGAATCACATCACTGAACATATGAACTCCAGCATGACCAAATGCAGTAACATCTTCTGATTTTCAAGAAGCACATGTACAATTGAAAATGTGGAAATTGCTTTAAGAGAAAAAGCACAACAAATTCATAGTAAGCAGTTGTCGTGGAAGTCTGTTACTGGAAAATGCAGCGGACACCGCACTCGACTCCGTCACCAGTTGGGTAGCAGTAAGGAAAGCAGATAGGCCCCCCTGGAATCTGAGTGAAAGACAAGAGATATGAAGTGATGATCTTCAAGATTATCTCTCGTTCTGTTTGTTCTCTGACAGAATTGGCTCATGATGTTTGGCTAAATTCAGTCAGTTAACTTAATATACCTTCCCCCTTTTCACTCGACTCAGTGGATGATCAGCATCTGGAAGGTCACCGTTGTTATTGTTCACTGGCTGCTCCAGCTCTTCTAACTGTGGATGAATATTGAATGTTGAGGAACGTCATCTAAGTGTTTTCACAAAACACTAATAACCAGAAAGCAAAAAAAAAAATAATTTTCTTACTCCAGTGAGGGGTAAGGCAGAGCTCTCCTGAGTGCAGATGAAGGCGAGCATGATGGCCACTGCAACTGCAACACTGAATGTCTTCATCTTAGGAGAGCAGAAGTGGTTCAGTTGGTGAGCAGATCTCTTGGTGACTCTTGTTAGGTCCTCTGTCTGTGTGATGGTTGAGTGTGTAAAATCTCAGGGTATTTATACTCAGTGGGGCCACTGTTGCTTCATCACAGGCAGACCTGCTGTCAGTAATGGGCTTTGCATCACAACTGACTAATGCTGACAATAGAAATGGAAATTTTTCTGCTTTTGATCTTTATCCATACTGTCAAATGAAGTATATTTTAAGGAAATTCAATATTTCCTTTTGCCATAAAAGTCAAAATGCCCATTATTTTCAACACTTGTTTAATTCCCATTATATGTTTATTTTCTTCTTTTTCTTAAAAAACAAACAAACAAACAAAAAAACAAAATCTAACCCATATCATACTAGTTCCCTTTTAATGATAGTGTTTGTGAGTACCTGCACGTATAATGATTAAGTATTCTTAGTGTGTGTCAGTGTGTGCCTGTGCATTTGTGTGTGAGTGGGTGCCTTATGACTCTCTCAATCATTGTTGTGTAACAGATGTGTTTTTAGAGATGCATTGATGTCAAATGCCTTGCTAAACTGAAATATCTGTAGAAATACTTGAACATTTCCTTTTTCTCTCTGTTTCATTTTTTTGTTAACTTGCTGGCGCATGTGCCCATGTCACGGGTAGAAGTGGTTCAGTTGCTGAGCAGATCTGTTGGTAACTCTGTCTGTCAGATCTTCTTTATGTCTAATGGTTCAGTGCGTAAAAAGAGTTGGTATTTATACTCCCCGGGGGCCATTATTGCTTCATCACACACAGAACTTACCTGCTTCCAGTAATGGGCTTTGTATTATCCCTTGAATGAATGGAAATGGAAATTTTCCAGCTTTTGACCTTTGGCCACATTGTTTGTTTTACAGCATCAAATCAGCAGTGAACTTTTGTGTGAAATTAGTGAAATTTAACTATTACAATGTATTTTTACCTGCAGAAAAAAAAAACTGATGAAGACTGTAAGACTGTATTGGTCCAGGTGTGGATGACTGCATTTCTTTGACCTGTACAGAAAATCCTCCATTGAATGAGAATCTGTGTTGAAAAACTGCTCAGTGTAAAGGGTGCAATTACAAATGATCAACAGAGGAAATTTCAGCAATTTCAGTTTTGCGTAACACAGAAGAACCAGCAGTTAAACCACATGAATCACCCTGATGACAACCCCCCCCCCCACCCCACCCCCCCAAATCTACAAATTTCTTATAATTTCTGGATATACTTTTATTTATTTATTTTTTTTTTTTACCAAGTGTCTCATTGCCTTTTTTCCCCATGTTTTTGAAATAAATCACACCACTTTGCTCAGGGTTCAAAGGGCATAATACTTGTGAATGGGATCTGAAAGCAGCACACAAAAACTTTAAAGAAGAGAAACTTTAAAGAGTTAAAGGATTTAAATATTCAGTCCATATATTTATTTGCATTTTGGTTTTGTAAGTTATGTAGATCATATAAAAAATATATGATATTATATGATTTAAATTGACACAAAACTTTTTTCTTTTACTGATGAGTGTGACAAACCCTGGTTACATCCATTATTTTTTCTATTTAAAAATATTTGCAGTGTAGGTCTGGATTTTCCAAGCTTACTTGTTTTAAACTGTGTGTTCATAAGTGTTTGTCTCTTAAACATTTAGCCTGCCTGCCAGTATTTTGGCTCAATAAAGCTACTGTTGGCTTAACACAACAGTCAGATTCACGTCATCATGCAGATCAATATTCCTCTCTGCTGTCAGTCCAGGGCACTGACCCCATCTGTCCCTGTCTCAGCTGCCTTCTGTCTTCACCTCTGTCCATTTTTTGTCTCCCTTTCCCACTTCATTTCTGTTCCTTCACACCACAGGTAATCTTCTTGTGCAACTTTAAGTTCTGGTGCCCTTGATCTTGACATATTCCCTCAAAATCAGTCCTGTGCTTTCCCCTCCTTCTTTGCCTCTTCATGAATGGCAGCTTGCACCGCAGTCAGTGAATTTTTCTGACACAATACTGGGAACTTTGCCAAAGCATGTGTAACGCAGGAAGAAAATCCAATGGGAGAGCATTGTAATTAGTCCAATAAATGTTTTCACTTGGATGTATTTGAAACAAAGCGGTGCTTATTACGGCGCGCAGGGGTTTTATTGTGAGAGCTTGTAAGCGGATGATGTCTTCTGCGCAGAGTCAAAGGGCACTGCTTTTCTGTGGCAATGAAACAATTTAACAGGAGCCATTGCACTAACAAAACGTGCATTCTGCTACTGTGGACGCCAGAAAAAGTTAAACTGCTTCTCTATTTCCTAATATGAGGATGTAATAAATGCATCAATGGACTTTGGCTTAATGTAAGCTCTTTTTATCCTTTTCCACTCAAGATATGAATAACAGACTGGTTAAATTAAAGGGATACTTTGCTGATTTTTAACTAGTTTTTTATCAAAATAATCCCCCCCCCCCCGTTTTGTCTCTCAAACTGGGACCATAATCCGATCAAATGGTAAACTAAGCAGTGCTGATCTAATCTAAATGGAGCTGCCTTTTTCTCACTTAAAATGTTTTCAGAAACATGTTTTAGCTTATTGTTTAACCCTTTGAAACATGAGCATATTGGCTTGATTTCTTTCAAAAACATGGGAAGAAAAAAAAGAAAAACAAAGAAAAATAAAGATAGAAAAATTAGCAAGAAATTGGAAAAAAAAAGTACAAGAAAAAGACCTGAAAATTAGTTAATAAAAGAAAAAATAAACAAACAAACAAGGCAAGCAAGACTTGGTCAAATCTTTTTCCTTTTTTCATTTAGACATTTTTTCCTAGATATTTTTCCTTAGTTTTTTAAAAAGCACTTTTTTGAATCTCCTAATTTAAATTTTTGCAATTATTATTATTTTTTTAAATTAAGTTGCTCCTTACATTTTTTGCCCATGTTTTTGAAAGGAAATGCTCCAGTTGGCTTAGGATTCAGAGGCTTAAAAACTTGTGTAAGGCGTCTGAAATCAGCATGAGAAAAGTGATTTCAAAGGGTTAACTGTAATGTGAGATTGGTTCTTGCCAGCTGGCCACCATTGTGGCACATATTGAGTTTGCATTACATCACCCATCTGCGGAAATTTTTATTGAGTGCAGCGCAGTGCATTCTGGTAGTTGTAGGTTTACTACATTTTCAGCAAAAGCATCCTTTTTCTCTTTTTTCTCTGATTGTGTAGCATCAATTTCAAAAGTAATGCAGTGGCTCGGAGGGAGCGAGAGACCGCACCATAGGATGAAAAAGTGGTGAATTTACAGCTCACAGCAGGTTCATACTGCACAGTCTCTGGCTTTTGTTTGATATTTAGTGTGTGCAAAAAAATGTTGTGCATTTGCAATCCATCGTGGGCACATTCACTTGTTTACTATATTACATGAATACTGCAGGTACACTAAATGTCTTGTTCAAATTATAAAACTTTATAAAAAAACAAACCCTGCATCGTCAAATAATCATATTTAACTGTTGGATCTAATTCAACTAACATAACATTCTAAGTCTGGTAGAGCCTTTCGAACGGCATATTAAGGCTGTTTAAATAGGATTATAGATCTTCAAAATGTTTAAAAGGTTTCATGTGTTAATACAGTACAGTGGACTGTCATGCTCATTGCTAAAGTGACATACATGCCCAGAACATTTCATAACCTGTAATACCTCCAATTCGTGGATGCAGCCAGCGTTAATGGGCAGGGCCTGCCAGTAAGGGCCCCAAAGGCTCCTGCGATAGATGTGGCTTCACAGACTGTGTCAGGATGGATGTGGAGGGAGGAATAGAGGGGGCAGAAATGGGGTCAGGCACATTCACCACTGGGTGTCGGCTGTCCCAAATTGCTGCCACATGAATGACTTGTGCACTTGTGATTAAGGAAATAGACAGATGGGGGTGTAGAGGATGGTTTGTAGGTAATTCCGGATAGGCAGGTAAGTTAACAGAGAGTAAACCGGGGTGACTGGGTGTATGGCATTGATGAGTGATATGAGGAGGCCATTTGCATTGCGGTCGCCATGTGGTTAAAGCCTACAAAGCATCCAGTCAAAGAGCTTCCACTAGCCTCTAATTTGTGTCCTGTGTTCGTTAATTAAGCCACAAGATACAGCCAGTCAGACTCAACAGAGTCTTTTTTGCCCGGCTTCCTGGGAGGTGATATATTTAGCCGTCTAGTGTGGCCCTGCGGGGTGGTTGTTTTGAGGTGACAGAGCTGTCTGTTGCGGCACGCTCGGTCGCAGCCTGTCACGCCTGTAAAAATGTTTGTGAAGTGAAGAACCCAGAAAAGTGTGGTGTTGTGCCAAAAAAGGGTCTTCACTCACTCTCAGTGCATAATGACAGAGCAAGACATAGGTCAGCGACAGATCTGGAGAGCCTCTAGTGAGTGGTAAACAAACTTTATTCTTTTATTAAGAATTACAGCAGAGTTAATGTGTGGGGGCAGTGGTGGATGAAGTATTCAGATCCTTTATGGAAGTAAAAGTACTGATACCACATGGTGAAAATTATCTGTTACAAGTAAAAGTCCTTTATTGAAAATGTTACTTAAATAAAAGTAAGTATAATCAGGAAAGTATACCTAAAGTATTAAAAGTAAAAGCAGCTAATGAAGAAAAAGAAGAACAAACAAAACACACTTAAACCTTAAACCACACTTAAAAATTGTTAGAAGAAAAAGAATGCTTGAAAACCCTCACAATTACTATTTTTTTATTTTTAACCGCCCCCCCCCATGAACAAAAAATAGCGAAAAAAACACCCAAAAACCTCTAAATTATATATATAAAAAATGAAAACTTAAACTTAAATGTTTATCCAAACAATTAGCAATCAGTTTTCTGTAAATCGACTGATTAATCAACTAATTGTTGCAGCTGCACTTGTGTAAATTATTTGATAATTTTATTTATTACAAAAAAGCATCTACATCAACATCTATTAAAGTCTTATGTTTTTCAGCAAAATTTTGATTTTTAATTTGTAAAGTAATGAGTGAGGTTTAAGTACAAAGTGGCATGAAAATAAAATACTCAAGTTAAATACAAGTACCTCAAATTTCTATTCAAGTACAGTACTTGAGTGACTGTACTTACATTTCACTGCTGTTGGGGGGTGGGGTGGGTGGGGGGCTTGTTTGTGCGGTACCCATCTTCTGTTTAGATCCCATTAAACTCACCTAGACTACAATTAGCATGGCATCTTAATTTGCCTGGAAAGTTAATTAATCCATATAACTTTCAAGGCAGGCTCGTAAAGACTCCCGCTCGTATGGCTGTAATACGTTGTTGGAGACGCTTGCAATGGAAATGCTTAGTCTTCCAGCCACCCAGGAGTATTTAGTAAGCAAAATGGCCTTTTCAACACCGCATCTTGTCCCCTTTTCAAATCCTTAACGCCCACCACTTATTCCAAGCAGGCGGTCAAAATGAGGCACGCTGGAAATCACTCCTGTTTTATCCATGTCGCTTTACACCCAGCTTTTATAACGTAACGTGGCAAGCATTACACGATGAGGGACTAATGATATATTTTCTCAGCTGGAACGTGGGAAATGCACCGCGGACCCAAAACAGTGTAGAGTCTCAGTAAATTAGTGTGTGCCGCTAAGTGAAAAGTGAACAGCTTGCCAGAGCTGCGTTGGCTCGGGACCCATAGGGAACCCGCTATACCACACGGTGGGAGGGAGAGCCACAGGAGATATTGAACCTATGGGGAAAGGAAGCCCACTGTCAGCGAGAGTCTCTGAAAACCCAGACTTCACCCTCTGACAGCTCGGAAATATCCATTTTAATAAGGGGGAAAAGTGGATTTGGCCAGACATCTTCGTTCCTCCCATGGAAACTCATCTGTCCTGGTGTGAGGCGACACCCTCGGTGACTTTTAACTAAAGGGTTGAGCACAGCAGACTTCTGCAGACCAGTAGGCCCCACAGAATGTATCCGCAATTTGGTCCTCTGGTTTCTTTGAAAAGGAATTCACTTCAAATCCACTTTATATCTGCTCCACTGACAACTGCAGGTTGTCTGAGTCAGCTGTTTTGTATTTTAGATATTTCTCATGTTTTTATCTATTCATTTTTGTTTATTTTACAAAGACAGTTCTGAATATCTAGTAACAGCTGATCTCACCCCAACAACTACCTACCTGCTCAGTTGCTTGTAAGTAGTTCTGGATTGGACCACCAGCCACCAGTCCATTTCACTGGTGTTGTACCTAGTATGTCACAAATTAATAGATTGGTGTGAAATGTGGATTTGAGTGGCTATGCATTCAGATGCTTTTCACAAGTGTTTAAACCTTTAAAACCTGGACAAAAAAGTTAAATTCTTACAGAGAAAGAAATATTCAAAAATTATTTTTTTAAAATAGCGATTGTTAGAGTTCTATATTTAAAATATGTGATGTTAAAATATGTTACAGAATATATATAAATATATATGCACATATAAATACACACACACACACACACACACACACACACACACACACACACACATATATATATATATATATATATATATATATATATATAGAACTTTTTTCAGGTCATTTCCTTGTTTGTTTATTTTTTTTAACTTTCTGGTCTTTACTAATTTTCAGGTAATTTTTTTGTAACTTTTGCTTATTTTTGCCAATTTTGGGGTAATTTCTTGTCAAGTTGGTCATTGCCTTATTCTTCTTCTTGTTTTTGAAAGAAATCAAGATGATTTGCTTAGGTTTGGAAGGTTTAATAACTGCCACTGTCTTGGAACATATGATGAGACATACTGGTTTTGACGTGCCATTGGTAAGGCTGAACATGTAGAGTCTTTCCTAATTAAAAGCTCAGTTTTCGCTGTCTTTTTTTTTCTTAAGAACACTTTCCTTTAACTCACTTATTTCTTTGACTGTCATGTCTTGTCAATGTCAATGCTTACCAGAATACAGATTTGACTGGCTGAGTAGTGACATGTGAGATCATTTAAACGAACAATTAGGTCATGTAGGGATGACAGGGTTTTTTTCTTCTTTTTTTTTCGGCCAACCCAGAAGTTAACAAGGCCCAGTTTCACTGACAAGAGCCAATAGTATTTTGTCAATGGATTTTCGAGTATTGCAGAAAATATGCAGTATGGCAAAATAATCTTCACACATTTAAACCACTTTTAGGATTTTTGGCGGTAAAGCAGTCCTGTCTCCTAGAAATAATGTTTATATTCAACTAACTTTAAACAGCAAATACGTATTTAGAGGATTCAGAGGAGTAACACGAAACAAGAGACGGTTTGGGGGGATGACATCACTTGCATCAAAGATTGGCAGCCATATTGAACCCAGGAATCCATAACAAGATTACAACAGGTCACTAGGACACTCTCTATAATTCTCATTTTAGGCGGAGATGACACCCACCTCACACACATTTTCACTTTGCTGCAGCTGATTGTATCTGTCAATATTCTCTGTAAACTCTTTCTCCCAGCCTTGCATAACAGAGAAATTTCCCTGGATGCATCATCTGGTCAAAAGGGCAACCACAACATGTTTACAGGACTTTAATAGACCCTCCAAGATACCAAGTGACGCCCTTTGTGAGGATTTTGCAGACCACTTCAGAAGTAAAATCAATGACATCAGATCAAGTCTTTTACCGCATCAGATTTTAAGTGTTGACTCACCCAGATCATTGATTTTACCGGAGGAAACACTGGAGAGTTTTGCCCTGGTAGATGCGAGGACACTTGGTCGAGTTTTCTCCCAAGTAAAGCCCACAACCTGCCTCTTAGACCCAATTCCCACTCCATTTTTTAAAACGTTTCATGCATTCTTTGAGGAACAATTGTTATACATGGTGAATTGCTCTCTTCAGACGGGTGTCTTCCCCACCTCCTTTAAAACGGCGGTGGTGAAGCCCCTTCTGAAAAAGAGCAATTTAGATCCTAACATTTTTAATAATTATCGGCCTGTATCGAACTTATCATTTTTAATTTTTAATCTTAGAAAAACTTGTGTTTAACCAAGTAAATGACTTTTTAATCACAAATAACATTTTAGAGAGGTGTCAGTCTGGTTTTAGGATGAATCACAGTACCGAGACGGCCCTTGTAAAGATTTTAAATGACATCAGGCTCAACTTAGATAACCATAAACTCACTGTCTTGGTACTACTGGATCTAACCGCCGCCTTCGATACAGTAGACCATCACATTTTATTAAATAGACTGAGGAACCTGGTCGGCCTCTCTGGTACTGTTCTGAACTGGTTTGACTCCTACCTCACAGATCGACACTTCTTTGTAAGTATGGATACATGTTCCTCAGGAATCCATGAGATAAAGTGTGGGGTTCCCCAAGGGTCAATTTTAGGCCCAACTCTTTTAATCTGTACATGCTTCCCTTGGGGACGTCATCAGGAGTCACGGCATCAGCTGTCAGAGTTATGCTGACGATACTCAACTGTACATCGCTGTGTGTCCTGATGACACAGGGCCTATTGATGCCCTTTTTAACTGCATTTCAGACATAAAGTCATGGATGGCAGCAAATTTCCTACAGCTCAACCAGGACAAAACAGAGGTTTTAGTCATCGGTCTTGAAGGCCAGAAAGAGAGACTTTTACCAAAGTTACAGGCTTTTAGAACATCACAATCTGTAACAAATCTGGGTGTGATTTTTGACTCTGAGCTCACTTTTATCCCACACATCAAAAACACAACAAAAATTGGTTTTTATCATCTAAAGAACATAGCCAGAGTCCGCCCGTTTCTCTCTCAGGCCAGCACGGAGGTACTGATGCATGCTTTTATCTCTTGTCGTCTAGATTATTTTAATGCCCTGCTCTCTGGTCTTCCCAAAAAGAGCATTTCCAATTTACAACTATTGCAGAACTCAGCCGCACGAGTGCTGACGAGGACCAGAGGGCGGGAGCACATTACACCGGTTTTAAAATCGCTTCATTAGCTCCCGGTGCGTTTCAGGATTGATTTTAAGGTTCTTTTACTTGTTTTTAAGTGTCTCAAAGGTCTTGGGCCTTCTTACCTAACTGAGCTGCTTTTACCTTATCAACCCTCGCGGACCCTGAGGTCCTCCGGCACTGGCCTTTTAACCATACCACAAGTTAGCTCTAAAAGAAATGGGGAGGCGGCTTTCAGTTACTATGGCCCCCGTCTGTGGAACAGCCTCCCGGAGAACCTCAGGATCACAGACAGTGTTGAGGTTTTTAAAAAGAGGCTCAAGACCCATCTTTTCAATCAGGCTTTTAACTAACTAACTAACTAACTAACTATTTATTTATTTATTTATTTATTTATTCTACTTTTTTATTTTATCTTATTCCACTGTTTTAGTCTCCCATTTATTTATTTATTTATTTATTAGCTGTTATAATCTTTAAACTATTTTACTGTGCACTTGTATTCTTTGTCTTATTTTACTGTTTTAGTCCCTTACGTTCTTAGCTTTTATGTTCTGTACCTTATTTTATTGTGTTAGTTTTTAGCTCCAGTGTTTCCTCATCGGGGCCTACTGGACTGGGAGTGGTCTCTGGTCCACCATTGGGGGTGCTGTACCGTGGACTGTTTCGGCCCGGGTGGCTAGAGGGCTCGGCATCTTGGTGCGGGCACTCCTGTCCGCCCGGGTTGGGATGGTCTCTGTGGCGGCGCCCCGGCGGTGCTGGACTGTGACCTCTCTCAGTGAGGTTGGCCCCCAAAGGTAGCTTCTCCCTCGCCTCAGGTCTCAGTGCCTAGCCATGTCTCTCTAGCCATGTCTCTTTAGTAACAGTTGGTGTGTGTTGGTGTATGTGTGCGTGTGTGTGGGTGGTAAGGGGGGGTGTTCGGGTGCCTTTGCGAATATGTGTGGGAATATCTACATGAATGTGTGTGTTTTGTTGTGTATGTATATGTGGGGGTGGGAGGGTCAGGCTGTCTGTATTTTTCTTGATTTTCTTTGATGTTTTTCATTTCTGTTATTGTTTTTAATCTCTGTTAGGCACTTTGTGTTACTCTTTGTATGAAAAGTGCCATACAAATAAAGATTTGATTGATTGATTGACTAGAACTTGTAATCACATGTACTATGTCTTTAAATGCTTTCAATAGAGCAATATATTTGTTACAAATAATGGCGTCTTTGATGGCTGCTTAATCTGTTTCTTCCAAAGATTCAATTAGGAACTACAAAAATGCTCACAAAGGCTTGAACTCTACATTGGTTAACTCAAATTTAAATGTTTAAGAGAGCCACATTACCTTTTTTATGATTTTGATTATAATGGGGTCTTATTTAAAACACATGGGTGTAGTAATATTCGGCAGCTGCGCAGCTCTGCCTCTGGGGCATTCTTTGTTCAGCTACGAGGAAAGGGGGGGAAAGGGAAAAGGAAAAGAAAAACTTCCACATGCTAACATTTACACAGTGATTTCTTTTAATTGCACTCTACTTTTTAATTTGCCCTGGACTAATGCTTTTAAAAGTAGGACTGGAGGTATTTTTTTGAAGTCATGCCTAGTGCCGGACCAAGTTTTCCTGATTGCTGTGGCCTCACAGCCTGGCTCTTTCTTACCTGACAACCTGCGTTATTCCTTTCATTCGCTATGTCAAACATGCCACATGGCATTTGGACTTGGAAAGGCAAAGGGAACACACTGACTGGGCAAGCTTCCTCCAGGTCCCCTCTTCAAAGGATTACGATAAATTAACGTTCCTTGTACTGGGTGAGCGGCAAAGTCGAAAAGAATCAGGTTTAAAAGCAGGGGTTGAACTGGAAATGCAGATGGTCTAATAGATATATGTTTCGTTTTAAAGGGAAAGCAAAGAATGTTAAACAGATCCTAATCTAAGCAGCCAGAGGGCAGGCGTAATATTTAGTTAAACACTTCCAGTTGTAATAAAGCATCTGTCAAACCAGTGAAAATACACCCGAAGCTGATGAGCTGCATATAATTTTTTGGACTCTGTGACATCGTGTGTTCTCACATACTAAAGTAACAGTGAAATTTCCCTCCTGATATTTACGATTATGAGCGGCCAGTTACTTTGGCTTAATATCTCTCCTGTCTGACAGCCTGCATTACAGCAGCCACCACTAAGATAGCCTGGCAGAGCCCAGATCGGCAGTAAAACATGTATGACAGCTCTGTCCTCCAGTGATGACTACCTCTATAAAGACACAACCTGAGAGCAATTTGAGTCCCATTTGCAAGGTTAATTAATTGCAGGAAACTAGGTGAAAAATGGCTGTTTAGCCAAGAATTAGGTCTGACCCTGTCATGATCCCCAAAGCTTTAGTTTTACTTTCCCCTATCTCAACCACTATAAAATAGTGTTTTATGATCACAGTTTCCCAAAGACTAAAGACATTACATCTTCTAGTAAGCTGTGAGTATGTTTTGCATGTGAAAGGCTAAAACTAAAGATCCATCACTTGCAGATACACCAGCAATAGCTGTGGCTGGAGATAATATGTTTTTAGGTTGTCTGTACATCTGTCCCATTCCTGTGAATGCAATATCCTAAGAACACCTTGAGGAAATTTCTTCAAATTTAGCACAAACATCCCACTGAACTCAAAGATGAAGTGATTAGATTTTGGTGGTCGTAGGTCAAATGGTCACTGTGACCTTGTTTGTCTCATTCTTGTGAACATGTCCTACGAGCGCCTTGACTGAGGTTTTTTTTTTTAAAACTTTGCGCAAACGTCAATTTGGACTCAGCAATAAGCTGATTAGAATTTGGTGATCAAAGGTCAAGTTCACTGTGATCTTGCTCTTATTCCATTCTTGTGAACATTATATTTCAAGAAAGCCTTCAGGAAAATTGCTCAAATTAACACAAAAGTTTACTTGGACTCAAGGATGAGCTAATTCAGTTTTGGTGGTCATAGGTCAAAGGATAAGGTCACTGTGACCTCGCGTCCATCTCATTCTCATGAACATGATATCTAAAGAATACCTCAAGGGAATTTCTTCAGATTTGGTGAAAACATTCATCTAGTCTTAACAATAAACTGATTAGAATTCTGTGGTCAAAGGTTAAGGTCACAGTGACCTTGCGTCTGTCTAATCCTCATGAGCGTAATATATCTTAGGAAGCCGTTGAGGGAGTTTCCTCAAATTTGCACAAACATTTACTTGGCTTTAATAATGAACTGATTAGAATTTGATGGGTGAAACTCAAAGGTCAAGGTCACCGTGACTGCATAAAACATGTTTTTGGTCATGACTCAAGAATTCATATGCTGAAGTTTAACACAAATGTCTACTAGGATATAATGATGAAGTAATGACATTTTGTATTTAAGAGGTCAGAAGTCAACTTCACATTAAATGTTATGCAAAAACACTTTTCTAGCCATGACTGAAACACTAGATCTCAGCACTGGAAGGGGAGACATTTGGTTGTATATTGAACTGGTGACAGTAACTTTGGGTGCCAAACTTGAAATTGTGTTGATTGTATCGATCATCTGTGCTCCTGGGGGGAAGATGTTTTTGAAGCAACCATTTTTTCACCAACATAGATGTAAAGTGTGCATGTAACTTGACTGGTGTATGGAGACATAACATTGAGTGGCAGTAATTCTGGTTTTATAATATTTAGATTCACTTTTTGAGTACATTTGTGCCTCTCAGTTTTGTTAAACAGCTTCCGGGGTGGCAGTTTGTAAAAGCTGCGATTAAAACTGACCTTACCCTGCCAAAAAGTAATTATTCTTAATATTATCCTGTGATTAAACGTCCATTTTTATTGCCATTTTCTACAACAGTGATGTAACGCCAATTTTGCTTGCTGTTCTGCCCTGCACAGTTCTACACTGACAGGGCTCTCTTGAGAGAGATGTATGTTTCAAGTTGATTTAAGTCTATTTAACAATAGAGCAGTGTGTATCATGTAAACGCAGTGAGGTTATGTCCTCTGGAACTTGATATAGTTGAATTTGACTATTTTAAGGCCAGTTATACCTGGAAGCAGGTATGCCGGATTACAAGAAACTGATGCAGTTCTGAATCAGAGCGTAATTGAATTGGGCTTAAACAGAGGGTGTAACACAGGTTTTTGTGTATGAACGGCAGGCTGACTCCCTCCTGCAGTGCACGTTGTCACAATCTGTTTTAGCATTGATCCATGAAGGCTGTGGAGTGTGTCCCCATCAAAACTTAAAATACTTAGTACATGTTTTATATTGAGAAAGGAGGAAAGGCCAGACTTTTTATATAAAACAGTAAACCAGTTTATATGGTTATTATTTAGTAGTGTTGTTGATGGATTAAGGTCTAAATCTTGATATTTTGGTACAAAGTATTTAGAGATCCCTGCAGCATGAAGGAGTGACTGGGCATGTCTTCGGCTATGTTCACACTACAAGCACCTTTGGCCTAAATCTGATTCTTTTGCTCCTTCCTCTGCAATGCCATTCATTTTTTCCTGGCTTGCAAATATGATGCTTTGTGTTGTTGTTCAAATGCCCAGATGTGCGAAGCTATAGGTTACATTTGAGGCAATTGAGGGCAGAGATCAGTTCTCATTGGTGTCAGATATATGTCAATTCAAACATGAATGTGAACTGTCAAAGGCAAACAGATTGTATCTGAGGAAATAATCGGGCATTAAACCCTGTAATATGAATGTTGCCTTAGCCATTGATGTAGTATTAGATCTGGATACTGCACCCCAAGATGGTGCTTATCCAGTCCAGTGAGAACTGCCTGCTTAGCAAATACACCAAAAAAGTTTCCGTCTTCGGGATTTACTGATCTTAACCTCCGATCACCTTCTAGGAGTCCTTTGAATTTCCAGGGTAGAGGCACTTCATCCCAAACTCTGGGGCTTAATTTCTCTATACATGTGTATCCATCCACCTGCTTTGTATGTTTTCTTTATACACATTTTGAATTAATGTGTAAAAAAGTGGAAACTGAAAATTCCTTAAAAAAAGTAGAACTTAAGTAGGTAGACAAGTTGGTGTAAGGATAAAAGCAAAAAAAACAAAAAGTATGGTGCAAATGGAAATTTACTTAGTGAGTAAATCATAGCCTACATGAAACAAATTATATGTCCACTTAAGCTTTCGCTCCACTGCAACAGACAAAAATTCCAGATCTGTGTAGACCGATGAGGAGATGCCCTCATGAGTGAAACATGCATAAATACCATATATACATCATGTTTTCAAAATGGGCACATTACATGATTATATCATTTAATATTATTTT
Organism: Plectropomus leopardus; assembly: GCF_026936395.1. Taxonomy (NCBI): domain Eukaryota; kingdom Metazoa; phylum Chordata; class Actinopteri; order Perciformes; family Serranidae; genus Plectropomus; species Plectropomus leopardus. Next base: position 9,040,868 of record NC_142186.1, read on the forward strand.
CTTATTTTCTGGTTTCATGGTGCTCGACTGAAGAATTAGCGCTATCAAGTGTTTCTCCTGGAGTGTTCAACTCATAATATTTAAATGACAGCAGGTGATGGACACATGCATTTATGCCTATAGTCTTTTTCAAATTTTCTGGAACTTTGTTTAAAATTTGCACTGAATTTGGATGGAAAGATGGCATATATGACAGTTTATTGTTCTTTCTCTTAATCCTTATATTCTTTTCATATAAAATGTACAAACTGGCCCATCATATCAGTTAGCAGTGGCCTCAGTACAATAACATTACCCTCAAATCAGTGTGTGATGCGTTTTCACTCTACTGTATGCCTGTTTTTGTCGAGTCCTGTACTCTCTGTATTTGTTGACATCCTTCATCATGCTGACGCCATCATATAAGCAGATCTGAATGGTGCTAAACACTCGAGACCAGCTCAGAGTGGATGCTGTTTTTCGGATGAATCGGCTGCTCAGAATAAACAGGAACGCGTCATTAGAGGGGTAAATGGAAAAGTGAGTGTTTATGATCCCAATTACCACCTTTGCTTTAGTGCCTACTTTAATCATAGCCATATCCTTTTTTTTTCTCACTCAACACTACAAAGCCTCCCACTACAACACCACACACGCACACAAATAAAACTGAGACCTAAACTGACTCTATTTGTTTCCAACTGCCATGCGACGTGGAACGGAAAACAACTTTGTCGCGCTTATGGAATTTGGGTTGGCATTTTTCAATTAAATACAAGTTTATTTGCTGACTTGTTTCAGCGCCTACAATGTGGTTCTTGAAGTCCACGTGCAATATTCCTCGCAAACTGTAAGAGTTTTAAGGGGCTTTCCTTTTTTAGGCCGACTGGCTCACACAGTCAAATAACCTGTGGCACAAAACCTTTCACCATGATGATCATCATTATAGTTAATCACCATTCATTTCCAGTTTCACAAGAGCCCACAAGATCAAACATGGAGTATTTTGAGCATTTTCCTATGGCATGGTCTGGAACAACAGTTTGGAGTAATTGAAACAATATGCGGCATATCAACACTCACAGTTACTGAACCATCACCACAGTTTGCAGATATCGTGATAATGATGTGAGCTTGTTTTCTCTTTGTTGCTGCACACAATAGCTGGCACCGCAGCCGAGCCGGTTATATGACACACCAGCAACACCATCTTGTGGACAGAACAGGTAAACTCACTCACAACTCAAGCAAGGGTCAACTGTGGAACCTGTGGTAAACAAAAGTGTTCCCCTAAAAAAACCCTAAGAAATGAATCAAAAACACTGGCTGCAATCTCATTCTGAGGTCACATCAAGTCTGACATGAAGACGTTTGCGGCAGGGAAGTAAAAAACACTTGCCTGGACACAACAAGAGCAGGGCTGCCCCAGTCACTTGAGACCTCCACAATACGCTACCCAAAGACGTTCCCGTCTGTTATGGCCAACATTTGATTTGTGGTCTTTGTCTCGGAGACGGCGTTTCCTGGATTTGATACATCTTCACTTTGTGTCTTATTTCACTTCCTTTTCATGTTGTGCACGCCAGCGATGAGGGCTGGACTGCAGTATGGTAAGATGCGACAGTTCAAACACACTGTGGTTCATTAAAGACATCCTGTTGGCTTCAAGAGGGAAAAAGATCCCGAACCAGCCTAACCGTTGCTCCGGTCTGCCCTCTAAACCCACACTGGCCAGACCACATCAGCGCCGAAGCTGGAAATCACAGGACGGCCGTGGTCAACCATACACACAATACCATTTCCATTTGTCATGTCTTTTTCTGCACAGTGTTCAATAGCCGCTGCAGTTAGCGAGTGTTGCTCCAGGATGCCGGTAAGCTGCGCAGATGGCGCTCTGTGATGTTTAATGTCACGTTTGTAGTGGCAGGACTGTCACAGCAGCCCTCAAATACTGATGAATTAAGCCCTCGCTTTTACTGTACTTCACACAATGCTGTGCTTTTTATTTAATGAGACAGATTGTGTTCAAAGTGAGTGTAATAAGAGGGAACAACCACTGGCTGTAACTAATGGCATCAGGCGGAGGAAACATGCATTTCATGCATTAGAGGGAGAGTTTTGGTTTCAGTAAGTCATGTTGTAATGAGCTGAAGGAGTCACCACCTCGACTGACTCATAGGAAGAAAGTTGATAGCTGAGGTCGGGTCAGAAATTGTTGGGTTCGGGGAGGAAACACAAAGAAAGAAAGAATCCTGAAGGATCAACAGCATCCACCATGGCCTTGCTGTAGATGGTTAACTTGACATCTATTTGGGAAACGGTGGTCACAGTTGTTGAGAAAAACAACCTCTGAGGATAAATTCAGTAGTCTGAAACATAAATGTTATAACTTCTTTAAAAAAATCTCTAAATCTCTCAATATATTGTTCCAAAGTGATACTTTTTCAATATACACCTGCTGTCCAGTATGACATTGCTGCATTATACAGTGCACGTAGCACAGAGACACATTTTGTTTTTTTTGCAGTGTTGCCTTAAAAAGTGACTTAAGACATTGGAGTGCCAACTTTAAGGCTCCGTTTCGGGATGTTTACATCAAATTGGTTTTACTGGTGAAATGTAGCCCCTATTATACATAATCTCAATTTTAGTGGACTGTTGGTTTTGGACAGTAAACAATTGAGGTCATCTTATTTAAAGCATTTTTCTTTTTCTTTTACACTTGGGGACAGTGGAACAAGCTGTAAACACCACACATTATTGCTTTATGCTGGAGTCAAATGGATTTAGGTAGACAGTACATAGTGGACAGACAACACTCTCTGGACGGCATGGGAGTAACACACAAACAGTCCAATGGGATGGCAGGATTACTGCAAAATGAAACAAGCATGACAATATATTACTATAGTGACATATTTCTCTTACAAAGACTGGAATAAAAAAAGCATATAATATTATTTCCAGTCTAGTATTAATGTCATTATTGTAGTAATATCCAGTAATTGTTCAGATCACCCATGTTTTCACCTTGTGCGGGTAAGCTACCCGACCTCAGTTAGTAAATTCCATTGCGGAGGATGGCAAAAACTTACAAAACATTTTAACACCGGACAGCAATGGCATCTCACAGTACTCCTCCTGGCCTCACCTAATTTACAATCCTGCTCTTCTCCACTAAAATGATGAGAGTCGAAATGCCGACTACCCTCTGCCTTAATCCATGTGAATACAGTGTTATAAAGTTTAAATGGTAAATGTCTTCGCAAAAGGTTACATTCAGCAGTTGGGAAGCAACTTTAACTTTAATTTTGATGTGCCAATATTCATTTCCTTTTTAGCTCTGTTTTGATCAGCACCAACTTCTGAAGGAAAATTGTGTCCGTTTAGCTGGTAAATGCCCCAGCTAGCAATTTCTGTTTCTTAAAACATTCTGAGAATGGTTCAGTGCAACCAATGTGGTGTTTAAGAAATATTTTCAGCAGCAAGTTTTCTTTTAGTTCCCAAAGTGCTCTTGTTAAAGTTGGGCTAACATTCTCTATAAACATCAAGAAATGGTACAAATGTTGTTTTTTAATGTTAACATGTCACATTACATTTTCATAAAGATTCATTATCTCAGTCCTCAATAACATGTTATGAATGTTGATTTGAAATGTTTCTTCCTTTGTTCTCATGTAACATTGTGGGAATGTTTTATAAAACAAGACTCGATGATCTATCACATCTCAAACATTACCAAAACATCCTCATAATGTTGCTGTTATAACGTTACACCTTAGTCAGAATTTAACCTTATAGGGACATTATTTGATATGATAAACATCCTTAAAATGTTCTTTAAACATTAGATCAAAATGTTTTCTTTGAAACATTGCAACTTGTAGGTAGCGTTAGTCAATGTTGTGGGAAAGTTCCCTGCTTGCTGGGTGCTTCATTATGTTAACCAACTAGGTGCTAGCTTTGCCTGTCTGCGGTTTGGTGCAGGACAGGTAGCATACAGTGAGTTTATCAGAGCTTTTGCTGACAAAATCTGCTGTTGCTGGAAACTATACTGATGAGGTGAGATGTGGCGAGAGTGAACCAAAACAGCAAAGTTGCATGTTTTTAATCCAAAACAAAGAGCTAGGAGATGCTAAACCTGTCCGTGCAGCTGAGGAGACCTGCAGTCGTGATAATTCTCTGTGAGATTGTCACCACCAGAGAGTGAGTAGTCATTTGGCCAATTGTTAAAATGAAAATATCATGTGGTGCAGCTTTAATATTTGGTTACAAACTCTTTGAAGTCTGTGAACCACAGACACGAGCAGAAACTTCAGTATCTTCCTTGCCAGGCCTGCCGTGCAGCACTCTTGTTTTAGGGACTTTTCACATTCTGTCTTTTCTTTAGAGAGTGAAACACATGTTCAGTGGGGTGACTGACACGGCAAGTCAAGAGCATTCAACATTTTGCTCTGAAAACCTCTTTGGTTGCCTTGTACCATTCCTACTCTGTTTAATATGGATGCGAACACATTCAAAGTCAGCACTTTAACCTCATAGTTATTCTTTCATTTAGAATGCAATGTGCTCGTCTCAGAGAAGCCATATCAGTGCATATCTCAAAACCCCTTTGCTTTCTTTGGATTTTTCTTGACATTGTGACTTTAACATACATGTTTGTTTTGTACAGTTTCTTCTCTTTATCTTTTGTCTTCTTTTTTCTTGTCTTAAATAAAGTGTGCTTGCTTAGGTCGAGAGCCAGAATCATTTCCCTGTACAAACACTCCTGACTGCGCAGTATATCCTCTTTAACCCTTTGAAACTAGATTGGTTTGGTTTCTTACAAGAACATGTGGAAAGAGGCAATAACTAACTCTGCAAAAATGTCACATTTGCCACAAATTGTGTAAAATCAGTGTAATGTGACAAGAAAATGATTGAAACTATTTTTACTTACTTAATTACTGAAAATTGGTTTTGTAAAAGGGCAGGACTATTATCAAAAAATAGGGAAAAATTCATACATGTTTACAATCATTAGAATTAGATATTTAAAATTACGTTACAGGGAAAAAGTACACATATATATTTTAAATATTTAGCACTTTTTGGGCCATTTTCTTGTTTGTTTTGACTTTTTTGTGCTCATTTTAAGGTACTCTTATTGTAACTTTTATAACTAAGTTCTTGCTCATAGCCTTTTCCCCATTCTCTCCTCAAGAAATAACATCAATTAACTCAAGTTTCAAAGGGTTAAAGTTGCTCTGTGTAGCATTTAAACACCAGTAAATCTGCAGTAGTTGCTTTTGAATTTCAGGTTGGCAACTCACATCTACACTTGTTTAACAGAGCACTGACAAAGCATCACCTGTAAATGCTGTGTGAGTAAACACTAGAAGCAGTATAGGCAGGGGCACAGTTAAACAACTTGAATGAGTTTGTGTTCATGCATGCGTGTGTGTGTGTGTGTGTGTGTGTGTGGGTTGCAATACAGTAGCTGTGTACCCGAGGCTCTCATCCAAACAGCTGGTACCCATCTGTTTCTTCTTCTCCTCCTGCGGCCTGCGGCTCAGGGAGCGAGGTGCACTGGCATGCGGTGTCTGGGTCTGGACCAATAGTGGGGAGGTATGCACTGCAGAAGTGTGCGTGTGTGTATGAATGTGGTTTATGGCGAGCGAGTGCTCCTGTGTGTGTATATGTGGTTTCGCACTCGACTCGTGTGTGTGTGTGTGTGTGTGTGTGTGTGTGTGTGTGTGTGTGTGTGTGGACTCGTGGGTGTAGTAGTAGGGCCCATGTGTGTGGATCATGCGTGCACGCCTGGCCCAGCGTTGCATCCTGCATGCCTGTGTGGTGTGACTGTGTGTGCGCGAGTGTGTTTGGCGGTTAGTAATAATCACATTATATATCCACTTTAATATTGTTGATACACAGTCAAACGTTAATGCAAACATATCTCAAAGCGCTCTGCTGCCCTCTCATTGCCATGCACAGACTCTCCCATGATGCAGTGTGCTCCAAAAGTGACTCATTGCGGAGAGGAGCGTTCAGTCTTTCCATTTATTGTTTATGTAAATCATATAGAGTGAACATAACGTTTCCCGTAGCGTTCCAGATTTCCGTCATTACTTTTTGGCTTTATTGGCGTGATCGCTCTCTGAAAATATGTGCCTTCCATCACACAAACACATGAAAAAAAATACGAGTCTTATGATGCTTTAAACAGAAAAAGGCTCCCGGTGGCTAAGGTGGTATTTCCGTTGGGTAAGGAAGTAGATGCCTGGTGAATGTTAAGTGCTTGAGGGATGGGATGATCTTTATTGATGTGGTGAATGTTATGTCTGAGGCTTTGTGGATAAAACAAAGTTTCTTCCAATTGCTTTAATAAGACGGTTCTCATGTGGAATAATACATGACCTGCCTTGAACCCAATCCCACTTTTTAATAGAATTTGAGGAAATAATTGTAATAATTCCACTGGAGGGCAGTGTTGGTTTAGTAATAATCCATGGCTGCTGCAGGTGAATGTGTGTTAGGGTGTTTGCATAGGAACACAGACAATGTCAGCATCACAGAGGTCAACTGGTGCTGTCTGTTTTCTTCCCTCCAGCCTACTTAGTATGCGCCCACACGATCCCCAACCCTTCCAAATCTTCCACCGTGAGCAACAGAAAGTAGATTTAGACATTCATATTAAATATGTTGTTTGAATCGGGCAGTGGAGGTCAGGTCAGCTCATTCTGAGGGACTCAACCTCGTCTGTGTGACTTCAGTTGGCTCCTGTCCCAGCATTCCCTGTTCAGCACTGGACTGTATGATGATGCAGCACTCTGAAAGCTAGTATGGGGGTGGGGGACACCACTGAGCTATTTTGGGGTCAGAGTCACCAGCAGGAACACAGAGGCATGTAAGCTATGTCCAGACGAGTAGTATGCTGTATATATGGGATCAATATGGGACCGCACAAAGAAATCTTGTACCATTTATTGATCAATTCAATTGACTTTTTTTTTTTAGATTAGATGGTTTATTTTAGGGCAGCACGGTGGCATTGTGGTTAGCACGGTTGCCTCACAGCAAGAGGGTCCCTGGTTCAAAACCCGGTTGGACTGGGGTTCAGTCCGTGGACCAAAGTTTGCATGTTCTCCCCGTGTCTGCGTGGGTTCTCTCCAGGGTCTCTGGCTTCCTCCCACAGTCCACAGACATGCAGCACAGGTTGATTGGTGACTCTAATTTGCCCTTAGGTGTGACTGTGAGCGTGTATGGTTGTCTGTCTATATGTGTCAGCCCTGCGTACCCCGCCTTCCGCCTGATGACAGCTGGGATTGGCTCCAGCCCCCCCACAACCCTTACAGGACAAGCGGTTACAGAAAATGGATGGGTGGTTTATTTTTTGAGGGTGTTTAAAGATTTCCATTTCTTGTAGATGTAGCCAGATCTGTTGATGGTGAATTGTTTGGCAGATTTTGTTATATACTACAACAACAAAACAAAAACAAAGCAAATGGACCCAGTGATTTAACCAGTAAAAACACAAAATCAAGCACTTTAATGTTACGAATCAGTGTTTCTCTTACTCTGTTTAGCATGTCACAGACGTTCAGGAGATTTGTATCAAGAGCCGGATTTTCCACAGAGGTCTCTTCCTTTCCAAAACGAATGGACCCGGTGAGTCAAACCAGTGAAAACACTGAATAATGCAGTTTCACATTACAAATCTGTATTTCTCTGATGCTGTTTGGCATGTTGGAGATGAGCCGTTAGCCCAGCACCTGCTAATGTGTGCTTACCTTTTTTTTTCTCTTCTGATAACTCAAGATCCAGATGTTCAGGAGGTTTTTACTGGGAGCTGATTTTTTTGCAGGGGCCTCTTCCTCGCCAAAACAAGCAGACCCGGTGATTTAAACAAGTAAAAACCCAGAATGAAGTAGTTTTATGTTAAAAATTCAGTGTTTATCTGATGCTGCCAGACACTGCTAACTATAGTGGCTGATGGGAAAAATGCAAAACCAAAGGCCCTATCTAGAACCACTGTTTGGCTTGTCTGTTCTGGGCTACTGTAGAAACATGATGGCACCACATGGCGATCTCCAGGTTTAGGACCCACACCCTATGTAAATATAAACTGTTCATTCAAAAGTAACAAAAACATGACACATAACACAGTAAGGAAAAGATAGTTATTATATTTTATTCAATATCTGCCAATTTATACCCTTAAATCCCTTTTAGGGATTGTACTCTTACTGTGTTTTTTTTCTTTCATGTTTATAGTTTTTTTTCTAGTTAGTTTTGACAAAGTTAATTTTATTTCTCATTTTTTTCTTATCTTTTAAAATAATTTGCGGGTTGTCGCACCAGTCTGAAAATTAGTGAACATGTTTTCTGTATTTTAATTTGATTTGAAGTTTTGATTAACGTAATTCTGTACCATTGGAGGACAAAATATGCAATATCCACAAGTAAACAAGTGTAAAGGAAATAAAACAAACAAACTAACAAACAAAACACTGCCCCCCCCCCAAAAAAAACAAAACAAAACAAAACAAAACAAAACAAAACAAGTAAAACAAAATGAAAACAAGCCCAGAAATAATGCATGTATTTGATGTTAAAGACAATGCATTGCAAAAAAAGTATGTGTAAATATTTTTAGAAACTTTGGTCTGTCGGTGTTTGCATTTCCCTTAAAATCCTTTGCTGGCTGGCTTTTGTCCACACAGACACAGAACAGTAAGTGCAAGACTAATTAATGCAGAGACACAAACAGTAAACTAATGGAAGGCACAACCTAATAGTACTGTTGTTGTTTTGGCAAGAAGTGAAAGTTACAGGCCAAATAAAGACTTCAAACTTGGCAGAATGAGTGAGCGGATCTGAAAGGTAGCTAGGAAACCCCAAACAGGGGAGTAAGAAATGTTACTGGATCACAGAGACACTGGAAGTTTCCTAACAAGAAACATAGCTTAAGTTTCTAGTAAGATTTCCAGAATAATCATGTGTTAAAATATATATTACAGCTTATTACATTACACTTACTACAGTAATATTACAGCAATATGCACAACGATGTATAATATAATATATAATATAATAATATAATAATATAATGCTTTAGATCAGTAGTTCCCAACTGATCCAGTCACGGAGTCCATATTTCTCCTTAGTCATTAGTTCAAGGTGCACATATTATAAATTACCATGCATTCAGCTTTACAAAATGTAAACAACATTTTGGCCTTAGAACACAATGAAATAAAACATATTGAAAGAATAAACAGATATAGCACTTCAAAATAAAAGCTCTGTGCTAGAAATTTGCTGTACTATACTATACACTATACTAGAATGCACCTGCGACCCACCAGTTGGAATCTACTGCTTTAGATTGTGTCCCACAACATACACAGCAATCAATCAATCAGTCAATGCTGCTGCAAAATCACTGACATATTGCAGACTGCGATAATGGGAAAATAATGATTAAAAGAAATAAAATAAAAATCACCATTTCATGTAGTATATTGAAAACAGTTCTTTTTATTTCATCTAAAAATATCTATCGACAAAAAGCTGACATTCAATGGGATAAAATTCTGAAAAGTAATGAATATTTGATGCTTATGATAAGGATTGATGTTTGTTACAAAAAGTAACTTAGAATACTTAGAATATTTTATGAAAGCTTGATTTTGAAAACCACAGTTTGTGCACAGAGCAATATGAGTCTCTGTAATATTAAAGCAGTCCCTAGGGGTTAATTTTTTTTAAATTTTATACAGTTATTTTATACAGAGTACTTTTCTTTTAAGGCCTTAAAAAAAAGTTTTAACCTCACACATGGTGTCAGTTTGCAACACTTATCCAGGTATTTCGTGGTACTGCTTTAGAGAGTAGGTTATTATTTCATTCCATTATTCAACTGTTACACTCACAGAGCCACACATTTTTCAGCTTGTCAAGCAAAGTTAGACCCTTTGTACAATAATGGGATTTTGTTAGGCATCTTAAGCTGCAGAGTCTTTGAGATAGGAACTCTTGCAAAAAAAAAAAAAAAATAGTGAGCCTCTTTGCTGTGAGCAAGTCAAGGTCATCTTTTGAAGATGGGAAACATCTTTTTATCTCTCAAATGCACTCGTTTAGTGTTTAATGTCTGTCCTAATCCTCTTATTGTTACAATCTATTTCCCTCCAGATTCATATCACTTCTGTTTCTAGAATTATAACCTCCCCAATATGCCCATTCAGTAAATAGCTGGTGTAGTGCATGGCCTCAAAGATCCTCTATTACATTAAAAATTTTGACAACAAAAAAAAAACTATCCCATAAATTAATGCAGTTTTAAGTTTCTAGACAGTTGATTGTGTACGTTGATATAATTTATCCCTTCTCCCGCACCACATCATTCTAGGCAACAGCACAACTGCCCTTTCCAGGTCACTGACTGTCTGGTACATGTACTGAGCTGTACACATCTGGCCGTGAGGGGACAGTGAGACATTTGTCACTGACAAGATAATTGAGTTCTCCTTGGCAAGCAGAGGTGATCGGGTACACCAACAACACGTCCTGAGGGCACCAGGGGAGGAAGAAGTATTCAGATCTTTTACCAAGTAAAGGTCTATGAAAAAATACCCCATTACAGTTTCTGCATTCAACTTGAGTAGCGCAGAAGTATTATTAGCAAATGTACTTCAAGTATCAAAAGGATGCTACTACTACTAAAGAATATTCCCTATGACTGATTATTATTGTAAATGCCTTACTGCATTGTTACCAAAGGATGCATCAGTATGTTTGCAATTTATATTTAGCTGGTTTATAGCTTTGAGTGGTACTTTATATAAAGTAAGGTAGTTTTATCGTCCCCTAGTAAGGGTTGGCCACCTCAAAGCATCGCAATTTCTGCAACTCAAATTTGGGTTTTTGGACTGAAGTTTTGCTTTTTTATACAATATTGGACAGTTTGATTCTTTGGGCTTCAAAAAAACCCAACAAAAACAAAACAAAACAATGTGAGAAGTTTTGAGAAGAATTGTCTGTTTGGAGGTACTGCTAACAATTTATAGACATCTAAAATGTGACAAGGGGCCCCTAATAAGACAGTGCTTTTTTGGAGGGGACACAAACCAAGCAAGGGTTGGCATCACTGTTATAATGTTTAAAATTGCAATTTATAAGATCATCAGCCGTGATTTTATTGGATGCAAAATCTTAATCTGAAAATTAACAAGTAACTATAGTTATCAAATAAATGTAGCGAATGAAAAAAGTATAATATTTCCTCTGAAGTGTAGCGAAGTACGTAACACAAAATGTAAATACTCAAGTGAGTACCACAAATTAAACCCAAGTACAGTGTATCATTATGTTCTCCACCCTTAACTGCAGTGCTGTTTTAAGATGAAATACTGTAATGCTGCAGTAAGGTATAACATCGTTTTGACGGTTTAACTTAGTGTTTTAAGTAGGGAGTGTTTGGCTTTTTAACAGTTTATCACAGTGATGTATGTTTGGGACAGGCACTTTTTATAGTGCAGACATTCACTGACAGCATTTGAGATATCTGCAATTAAGCTGTTTGAAAACATCAAAAAAAAAAGAAGTTTCACTTAGCAGATATATTACGTGACCTCTGCACTGGGGTTTGAATATGTCTAGACTTGTTCTTTGTGCTTGTTCTATTATGCTGCACTAATGGTCCTTGTTAGATTCACTGTCCTTTGCTTCTATGCTGCAGAAATCTATAAATTATAACCCTATTTATTCAAAGAACCTGAATATGATACAATGCAGTATTTCATCAGTGAATACAAAATCTCAACAGCAACATGATACTACAAAAAACTAGTCAAATATCAATTGCTGGACTACTTGCACATGTTATTTCTAGCAAGGTATATTTTTTTATGTAGGACATACTCTATATACTTAAACAGTGGATCCCAACCTTTTTGGCATTTGACCCTTTCAAAGAAAGCAATGTCTGTCATGACTCTTTGTCACAGATTGTATTTTTTTTCTTTGATCATTTTTTGAATGACTTGCATGGCCTGAAGATGGTAAAGCGTTTGCATTAAAAAGCTAAAATGATCTTGAGAACCAGAGATATATCAAATTCATTTTATGTTTTTTGAGTTCTCACGCCACCTTGAACTTATACAAAGGTTTTGTAGCCCTGCAATTTATTTTCCATTTGTCCAAACTATTTGCAATTGCTAATCTGATTGGTTGAACATTACACAGCATAAAGGAGCAAGAAATGCTGACTCAGGGCTGCTCATAGTACATGCTGTCCTTGAGGTGGGTCCCTGAGGAGATCATTACCATATAACTTGAATGTAAAATTTTCTGTTGGACTTTTGCCATAAAGATTTGCCCATTATGCGTCCATATTGGTTGTACCTAACAAATGTTACCAAATGTACAAAAATGGTGAAAAGTGACAGTGACTGGATCCCAGTGTGGGAGGAAGTACTCAGATCTTGTACTTTAGTAAAAGTAGCAATATCAAGGTATAGAAATACTCTGTTACAAGTAAAAGTCGTGTTTAAATTTGTACTTACCAAAAATTACAAATCAAAGTAGCATCAAAGTATAGAATAGTCTGGAGGCCCTTTTCAGAAAGAATATTTATTTCATTATAGATACATCTATTGGTGCATTTATGGGGTGTTCATTTTAATGTTGAAGCTGATGAAGGTGGGACTGATTTTCATTATTTTATAATCTGCTAGGTAGCTTGACATAAATGCAGCAAAGAGCAGAGGCCGGAATCGAACCTGTGGCTGCTGCAGTGAGGACACAGCCTCTGTACATGGGGGACCCACTCTATCCACTGAGTCACCAGACACCCCATTTGTAGCATTTGTTGTTTGGTTTTGTACACATACACACACACACACACACACACACACACACACACACTCACATACATACATACATACATACATACAGTATATATTATATACATAGACTAATCCAAACATCATCACAACCTAAGACAACAAAATTAATTTTTTCAACAACTCCCTGAGAAAGCTCTGCAGACACAGAGATGCTCATCCCGGGACACCCAGGCAAACTAATCGAACAGCGAGTCATGCAGCTTTTCACCGCAGCACCAGTCCCTGCAGGTGGCGGAATGCCGTTAATTGCTCTCGATCGGTTCAGCAGCTCTACAGCAGGTCTGCGATGCGGAGCAAGGACGCCTGCTTCCTTATGTTTCTGCAATAATGAAGATTAGAAGCAGCATTTTGCAGTTTTGTGGGGGGTGTCAGTCGCCGAATGCATGAATGATTGTACGGACCTTTAAATTCGTGTCGCCAGAGACGGAGGTTAGATGAGAAAGTGCGGGTAGAGCCAGAGAAACACTACAGATGACTGCGGATACTGCACGGCGGGTCGTCTCTCCAGCCTCCTCCAGCCTCCTCCAGCCCTGCCTCCTGTAAAAGGAGTGGCTATCTCAACATTACCGGCACACACATGCAGTGCGCTACCACACACACACGGGCTGTCTGCGACTTTATTTGTTTTGGCTAGCGATAACCTGCAGGAGGACACAGACTGAAGCACCGCCACATGCATTCATGGCTGTTTGACGGGCTTTTACGCACTGATCCGGCACAGCAGTAAGGTAAGGCGATACACACTGATACACACTGTCACTACTGCTGCCGTGTGTGTGTGCATTGGTTTGGGTTCAGGAAAAACTGGTAGGTTATAGAGACAGGAGTCTAGTGTTAACTTGTCTCACTGAGTCATCATATTGTAGTGTGTTTGTTGCCATTGCATCAGGCCAGTGGTGCAGGTTCCTCGAGTCCTGAAGGTGTCTGGCATAATCACGCAGAGATCAGTTGCACCAAAATCCTCAATAAAACGTTCCATTTGATCATAATCTGTTCCAATCAAACTGAAGCTGCCACTCATATTGCGATTCATAAATATGCAGATAACTGCCACAATTTCATGCTGTCAGCAACATGACAACAACTTAATCTTACCACAGAGGGCTTAGATGAGGGCCCACAGTACTAGTAATTATGAGATCTCAGACTCTGTCTTTATATAATTTATGAGCCAATTAGTGGACCGGCTTTTACTGTAATCCTACAGCACTGGCCATTTATTTCTGTGTGTGGTCTGTAATGCAGTATAAGGCATGGCAATAGGACTTTTTTTCATGTAAACAGTGTACACATATTCTCCAGAGACAATATTTCCTATGTTGGGATGGAAACAAATGAACTAACAGATCATATTATTTGCTGAGAACGTGGTTACTGTTTTATAATGACATCATGACCCAGTGCTTGCTGGACTGCCAAAATATTTGCATTTAGAGCATGATAACTGTACTCTGAACTCAGGTCAGCTGTGGCATGTTACAGCTGTGCTATCACCTACTGTAATAGCTGGCAGTGGGTGTGTCACTGTCATAACAACATCAAAAGAAATGTTTCTTTACTGAAATTAGTCAATAAGCTATCCAAGTCATCAATGTTGAACTTAAAGGTCAAGTGTTTAGGATTTAGGGGTATCTATGACAGAAATGATATGCTGTATAATATTTATAACTATGTTTTTATTAGTTGATAATCACCTGAAAATAATTGTTGATGAATTGTTTTACCTTAGAATGAGCTGTTTATATCTACGCACATAATCAATAATATATCTCCGCCATGTTGTTCTACAGTCACCAAGAATGGACTAATCAAACACTGGCTCTCAGGGTTTCTCACACATCCCACGATTAAATCATCTGCTGCCATGAATTGTTTTTATAATTTTGGAGGTGCACTGTTAATTAGGTGCATGATTTGAATATTTACACTTTTCTATTAGTCATGTGCACCACACTCTCGGAGATCAGAGCGGACTCTTTGCACACGTGGAGCAGCAGTATGTCAGGTGCAATGAAAGTAAAATGTAATTTTTAATTACGCCTCTCATCCATCCTTTCATCCATGTGATCAGCTGTATCTACACCGCAACACAAACTCCTCCCATGATAAGCTCCCCCCGTCCCCTTCCTGCCACACATAAATTCTTATTCTCTCGGGCGCATGGAGCTCTAGATTGGGGTATATATGTTTTCGCATCAGCAACTGTCATTCTTCTACAGGGGAGAAGTCTCAGTTCTGCAACCCCACAGCTAAATGCCACTAAATCCTACACACTGGACCTTTAAGTCAAAGCACACTTCCAGAGTTTTCTTGAAATATTTCTGCTGACAGAAAGTTAAGTGTTTGTGTCATGAGGTGACAGAAAGTGTCACCTCAGAGGGCCCTTTAGGAAACACCTATTCAGTCTTATTTGGCAGATATACAGATGAGATTTATGATGACTCATGCAACTACTCTGTGTTGACTTGCACAGGTTTATGAATGCAACTTAGGCTGTACTTTCTCTAAGCATGGGTGTGTGTGTGTGTGTGTGTGTGTATGTGTATGTGTATGTTACCCTGGGCAGTTATAAATCATGGTGTCTGCACATATTTTCACAAACCTGCAACGGTTCTTGGTCATGCAAACTGTTGTTGTGGCACTTACCTTGATTTCAGCCATTGTTGGATTTTACTGGCAAATTCTTACATTTCTATTGAGGATTTATTTCCCCTTATCACTCTACACAATGTACTGTGCCACGCATTAATGTAGAGAAGGATGGGTATGATGTCATGTGCAGTGAGTTGTGGTATTTCACAGATAATTTCCATTCTGCTCTGTCACTATTTATACAGTAACTGACGGTGCATGTTCCTGGTAACTATTTAATCTAAGGGCAAAGGTCAAAGACAGAGCAAATAAAACTACACCGACTGCATAGTGAGGGGCTGTCAGCAATGTTCTGTAAAAGCACTGTTATGTAGTGTTAACTTAAAGGGGAACTCCACCAAATTTTACATATCCGAGGTATTGAGAAGTAGTACTTCATACTTGAAATGGATAAAACATTTTTATGGCTCCAAAACTGGTTGAATTGCCTCAAGTCATGTCACTTGAGTCAGCCAGCATTGGCTGGTGCTGAGGTACAACAGTAGTATTAGGGCCAGATTCTGAGAACAAAATCCTAATATTACCAGAATGATTTATTCGAGAAGAAAATCATTTTTAATGAGAATACGGTCATGCTATTGTATATGTGTCATTAAAGTGCAATGCTCAATCAGTAGAATGATCCTTTCTAGAAATGTTTCACTTTCGTCTCTCATCTCTTGTTCAAAGTCCACATATGAAGAGCAAAATATGCCATTAAGGTGCAATCATCTTTTGTATTTTGCATGAACAGGTGATGGTCTATACAGTGCTGTTATCACAGTCATGGAGCCTCACCCTGCATGGCATCTTCATGCACCACAGCACATTGTGTGTCTCACCCTACATTTTGCATTTTATGATGATCTTACACAAAGTGTTTTGAGTTTTATCTCAACTTACATTTCAAAGGCAGTCAAACAGTACAGGAGTGAGGTCACAGCACACAGGAGACACCTGACACAGGCTGGCCCTGGCTGCTGGGTGTCTCTCTTTAACAACTTGGTTCTTGGCTATTAGATTAAGGAGTCAGTGGTTGACTGATTTCAGAGACACCCTTATGATGAATATTTCAAGGTTTTAAACTACTGTGTATTATATGATAACCAGGGAAATAACCACAACTGTTACTGCACCAGCTTTTCTCAAACTCTGTCTTTTAATCTCCTCAGGAAGGTGATGGCAACCCGTAAAGACAGACGCAGGGATCGAACCCCACTGGAGGAAAGCTATGGAGAGAGGAGCAGTGTCCCCTGTCCTGGAGACACTCTGCCCTGGAACCTGTCCAAACACCAGAGGGTCAAACGCTCCAAGTCAGCCTCAGGGGACGTCCTGGATCCAGCAGAGAGGGCTGTCATTCGTATAGCAGGTAGGATTCTCTTTAACAACTGCAGTGTTACTGTCACGTGTGATACAGTGCGTACATGAACTCGGTGATGCTGAAGTTTACTTTAGTTACCTTTAAAGACTGGTCGAAGCAGATAGTGGCTGGAGACAATATGGATTTGGATTGTCTGTCCCATTCTCATTAACGTGATATCTCAGGTATACTTTTAAGGAATTTCTTCAAATTAGAGACAAATGTCCACTTAAACTTAATAATAAACTGACCAGATTTTGGTGGTCATAGGTCAAAGGTCAAGGTCACCCTATCTGTCTCATTCTCATGCATGAAATATTTCTAGAAAATTTGGCAAAATCATTCACTTTGACTCAGAGATGAACTGTTTAGATTTTGGTGGTCAAAGGTCAAGGTCCCTGTGACCTGAATTTGTGACACTACTCTTTAGTGCCCAACTTGAAACTGCTGTTGTATAGATCTGCGTGTGAGGTGTCCATGTTTTAGAATTTGTAGCTTTTGGACAGACATTGATGTAAACTGTAATTGAAACTTGACTCGTGCACGGTGGCATATAACCTTGAAGTGGTAATTCTAGTTTTTGTTTACTCTACATGGGGACAACAGCTGGGAAACGAGAATGAGTGCTTTCAAGAAAAAAAAGGAAGCAAGTCACTACAGCAATAATGTGGAGTGTATTGTAAAACTTATTTCATCCATGCATCAGTGGGTTTTGTCTACTGTGATGGTAGTGGAAACCACACTGCTCTCAAAGAACATTATTCATAATGTTGACTTTTGGAAAGCAATTGAAAGCTCAATTAAGGGCCATTGTCCTCTGTGGGAATCTTGCTGTTTGCATTCAGGGTAGAACTTGTCATACAACATGACATCAATTGGAAGAGAGCTCCGTTTGAGATATTGACAACTGAATTCCACAGGTAACAAATTTGTACTAGTTTGTGCTTATTTTTTGGTGTAAATGCACTTTCTGTGTCTTGAAATGGCCGTGAGAAGTTGTGGACTTCAGTATTTGAAAATAGCTTAAGGGACATTTATAAAGTCTGATGGTAGAGGAGGCTGAGGACACGATCACATGCGGTTGTGTTAGTGGTATGGAGGAAGGCTCTTTTCTTTTGTAGCCCTACTATGCATTTTAAGCAGCCTTTACTTGTCTGGTGCACCTTTAAATGTCAGGTCACTAAGGAACAATTAACCTTGTGAGTGATTCTGTACTCAAAAAGGAAAGAAAAACAGAGTATATGTAAGGTATTTGTTTCCCCTGAAGACTTAAATGCCTTTTGCCAGCTGAACAGGATATACTGTACACTTTACACATTAATGCAGGGACAGCGGCAAGAGACAGTAGTTTTCCAAGTATAAGGTGTGGTTCTTTTTGCTCAAACAATAGACTGGGATCCTGTCCAGTTCAACTGTGGGGATACTGGAAACACATTATTTATTTAAACTACTTTTAGCAGTGCCATTGCTGTGATGTGCTGATTGCCTGAGGCCAAGTGTTAGGTACATTTACACAGTCCAGTGAAGACCTCACGCACTGACAACTGACTGCAACATCAGTTTATTAGAAATTCCAAGTCATAATCATTCCTCATTATATGTAATTATGAGTGCCACCAC
Organism: Plectropomus leopardus; assembly: GCF_026936395.1. Lineage (NCBI taxonomy): Eukaryota > Metazoa > Chordata > Actinopteri > Perciformes > Serranidae > Plectropomus > Plectropomus leopardus. The sequence continues at coordinate 9,059,345 of NC_142186.1, forward strand.
TATAACACAATGTGATTGAGGCAACAATATGATAGTACACCAGTCATTTGATATCTGAAATCACCCCTGAGTGATATAACTGTTATCATGGTGTCAATGCAATTAACGGTCTGTGTAATGACCTATACCTCACCACATTGCAATGCAGTGTCTCTAACACAGTAGAGCTTAACTTAGCAGAATGATATTATTAGATAATCTATGCTTTTCAAACATATGGAGTATATTAGTATCACTTGCATTACATAAATTCAAAAATGTCTTTGAAGTCATATTGAAATGGTGTCGCCATCATGGACACAACAGTCTGTATGTCTTTGTATGGTGTCTTTATCAGTGCAAAAATGAAATGTACAGTACAGTACAAATTTTTAATGTGCCATTTCTAGCACAGCAAGTCTTTGATGGAGTTTTGTTTTAGAATGCTGTGCTCCTGCCTGGCTAAGAGGAAGTTTGGATAACTTTAGCACCTACAATAGGCCTGCGTCCACATCCTGCACTGCTCTTCCTCTATCCACCAGAAGGCCAGGTCAGGCTGTGTCAGCACCCATGGGTGAGGCTGAGCTTTTGTTGTGGGCTCTGCTGACTGATGAACTGGCTGCTGCAGAATCCCTGACTGTATATAGATGAGCATGTGCTAGAGGGGCTATCAGAAGTGGACTGTGCACAGTTCTCGTTATTGATAACCTGCCTGAGGCAGCAATAGACTGTGTCTCTGGTACTTTAGAAGCATTAGATCTTCATGTGGGTGAGGAACCCACCAGTTGTGTCATTTATCGATTATTGTTAGAAGCAGCATGTGAAATGATGGAATGGACTTTGTTTCTTTGTTCTAGCTGCTGTTTTGGAAAACACATAAATAAATACATAACATCAACGGCCGGACTGAGACGCCTCTTTAGCAATCTAGTGGGAATAACATTTCAAACAACCTCCAAATGTGGTTTGAATCCAGTTTGCAAAAATGGCATGTAATGTGGTTTTATGCGGTCCAGGCTTTCTAAAAAAAAATCTGGGTACAATCTAGATATGCCAAAAAACGGATTTTGGCTGGCAGTTTGAGCAAGGCCAGAATGCACCTACTATTACTTCTATAGTTCACTGTCTAGCATGCTTTATATCGTTTAATCTGTTAAAATACAACATTTAAAAATGGCGATTTGTGGTTTTATGAGAAGTTATGTGCTGGACTTTTTCTTGGACGAGCATATAGTCTTCCTCGAGTCTTTTTGTCACTGGGAGGTTGCCAGGCAGACAGCAGGGACTCAAGGAAGATACTGCTTATTGCCAAGAAATAGTCTGACATAAATTAGTCTTTATACACCTTGTTATTTTTACTCTATGCAAGAAAGTGAATAAGTGGTAGAAATGGTAAAAAATTTGAAAAAGTATTTAACACAACTCTATGACTTGAGCTAAGACTTTGCTGGACATGTGTTCTCTTTTGTGTCTTGTCAGCCACTTTTGAAATTCATGACTATTCTCAACTTTGCAGATGAGGAAATTAGTTTTTAAATTACATCTTTCTGTCTAATTACCCGTTAAAGCAGCTTAGCATGTTTCTAATCACTTGTGAGAACAGACCTTGGGAAATGAGACTGCGAGCTTGTTAAGATCTGGTGTTAAGCTATTACATACCATCGGATCTTATTACCCAGCAGTGACATTAGGAAGTTGTAAATAGAAATGAGGAGACTCCATTGAGAATGACATGAGGAATGGACTGGCCCACCAGTGTAACCATTAAAGCTTGTATGGTGAAGTACTAAGTACTGCACTAATTATTTTTTAAAAGAAATCCCTGCTGTCTCTTCTCTCTTGTGCATTACATATGTCATTAAGAAAATGTAGGTGATGCAAAATTGTTCAGTTGCATAATTGCTGCTGATATCATGTGGCCTCCCAATCACAAACCAGTGGATTGAGTTTAAAGTTCTCCAGTCAGTCAGCTGTCAGACTGGTTGCTGGGAGGATTTACTGTCCACAGTGTGGCTCAAGGATGAGACCCAAGAACTGGCACCATGCTCTGCAACATATCTCATTTTGAGGTTAGACACTTTACCTTCACATTTTGTGGTTGACTGTTGATAGAACTGTTTGACCTTCGCTTGTGGGGTATGATACACAGATCTTTAAAAGGGCTGTTAACCCATTTTACAAAACAAAAAAGAATTATCACAAAACTACGTTCACTTGTTACCAGCCACAACACTTCATGACAGCTGGTGTTGTTTTCACCTTGTGAGTCTATGTGTTTTGTCAATGTGATAACGTAGCAACCGCATGACATACAGTCCCGAAATTTTAAAAATGTATCGTAGAGATACATGTTCGAAGATGGGAGTGGTCCAAACAAGGGCGCTCACATTCGGGCCCTGGCTGACATTTGCTTTAAGTCGTGAATTGCTGTATCGTGGCTGGAGTAATCCCATCGCAAGACGGTCTATAGTATTTATCTTGGTTTTGAAATCTCCACCACAAAGGCTTCTGCCACCACTAAAAAGCAATGAGGTTAATGTAATTTTACCACAGCATAGCAAATAAGGCTGTAACTCTCTCTGGATATCACCAGACACCAAAAACACATCTGGACTGTGTGAAAACGGTGTCACCTAATATGTTTTCCATTTTACTAAAATATTGTTCATGTGGTTGGTATGGTTTGATTGGTTATTCGGATCTCATCCATGGCCTTATTTATCTTTAGTAGTGGTTTGCAAAATGTTTTCACCCATCAAGTCAACATATTCTTCCAACATGCATGAGAACAGAGCTGCCTGCCTTCACCATTAAGTTACGAACTGACTGATGCCTGTGTTCATCGTGGTATCATTCATTAAAATAGCATGAGTTCATTGAAAAGTGCAACCTGAAAATATCATATTATGTCAAAATATAAAAAAGAACATTGTCATCACCCTCCCAGTGATAATCATGTCTTGCAGAATATGGGAATTTATGATAGGTTTCATTATCTCTCACGAAGAGTCATTATTCATGAAGTAATACAGTTACCACAGCAGCACATCAACCAGTGTTGTGTAAAATGTCAATTCCATGAATAATATTAAAGTCTTCACCTGTGACGTGAGATAAAATCATCTGCTGGGTCGTGATTGTGAAAGTATTACACAGATTAACACTGCATGTAACTTATTATTAACTTATTTTTCTTTAGCCCCAAACTGACTCTGACTTAAGTGACATCAGTTAAGGTAATTTATCAGACCTCATCACAGCTCGCTCTGCAGCCACTAAAGGATTTATGAAAGTTTTTTTCATTTGCAGTAGACAGACTTTTTCTGATTAGTTTGACCACAATTTTGAATTTCAGGTGATTATATTAAAGTAATTGTTCAGACGTATTTTAAATAGAGTTTGCCTATACTTCTACAGGGCTTCATAAAGCCCTGGATAATGGATAATGCACAATATAACACAATCTACGATTTAATAAAAATGTTATAGATGATTTTCTTTTGTCGTCATTGTAGTTATCAGGCAGCAGCCATACAAATTTCAAAGGTTGTTGTAAAATTGGAAATTTCATACGCCTTTTGGTTTTAATTGTGCTATTAGTTTAACCCTTTGACCCCTGAGCAAATTGGTTTGATTTCTTTGAAAAACACAAGGAGAAAGTAATGAGCAACTTAACAACACGTGGCCCAAAATAAACGAGACATTAGTTTAGAAAAATAAGAAAATCACCTGAAAATAAGAGAAAAAACAAGTAAAAAACAAAAACTAACAAGTAAATTACCTGAAAAATTTGCCAAAAATGAAAAAAAAAAAAGTTTTTTTTTTTCTGTAACATAATGTTAAATATGCCATTATAATGATTGTGGATGTGGTTTTCTGGACATTATTCCCTACTTTTTAAAAAATCTTATCATCAGGTTTCAAAGGGTTAAAATACTTAATACTTATGTGAGATTTAATTTTATTTAACAAATATTGACAGTCAATCTCACAGTCAGTGAGTGTGCATGTGTGTGTGTTCCAGTGTTGGCCTGGAGCTGTACTTAAACTTCCAAATTCCTTGCAAAGTACTCCTCAATAATTCATCATGAGGAGGCTATGATCTGACAGAGATGCTGCCACACAGGGACTCTCTCACACACTGTGGCGTAAGCGGAGATTTACGGTGGAAATAATCAGATGAACAGAGCTCTAAGTATCGCAGCTGTACTGTAGCTTGTATATTACAGGCTGTATGGGGGAATTATTGTAGTCACACACTGTCTGTTCTCCATGTTATCAGTTTACACTGTGACAGGAGCAGAACAAAAATGCCCCTTCAAATGTGTAAATCTTCATCTACACCAGTAGTACCACAGACAGTCATAGGACTCATGCTCTCGGCGGCTTTCATAATGGTGCAGTAAAGCACATTTAATGGAAGCATTAGAGCTGGATACATTGGCATTTTATCATATTATGGGTTGCATTTTGCTCTGCTGATGTGATGTGCCTACAGTTTGAAAGCCTCTGTGATTCTAATCAGATTTCTCAGGTTTAAGACATGTCTTGTGTAAACTAAGTGTTGGGATTATGATGTTTTTACAAACTCTGGCCTTTTACCTATTCTTGGATCTCAGCTGCAGTTTAGCTACAATAGTTTATTAACCCTTTGAAACCTGAGCAAATTGGCTTGATTTCTTTCAAAAACATGGGGAAGAAGCACAGAGCAACTTAACAAGAAATTGCCCAAATATTTGTAAGAAATTAGTACAAGTTGTAACAGAATTTTCTGAAAATAAGAAAAAAAAGTTGAAAAACAACAACAAACAAACCAGCAAAAAAAGAACATGATGCCAGACGAGTACTAACAAATAAATACTTTTTTTTCTTTTTTTCCATAGCATAATTTTAAATGTATAATTTAGAAAATTATAAATATAGTTTTCTAGACATATTTCACTAATTTTTGACAATATCTAATGATCCCCCCCTACCCACTGTGAATTTTCAGGTCATTTTCTTGTCACCTTACTTTTTTTTTTTTTTTTTTTTTGCAGTTTGCAGATCTTTTTTTTTTAAGTTAAGTTAACTCATTATTTTTTATTCCATGTTTTTGACAGAAATAAAGCCAATTTTCTCAGGTTTAAGCAATATAAAATGCAGCACAAGAAAAGTAATGTTGATCCAGGTGTTACAGGGTTTAAATGTCAACTAAGCATAAATCAAACTCTATGCAGGTAACACATTTCAGACAGCAACAACCCTTTTGTCCACTAGATGGCACTTTCTGTTAAAGAGGCCGTAGCCTTAAAGTGTTCCTGGAGAGTCATCACAGCTTCTGGAAAATGTGTCTCATTTCTCACACCCGTCTCAGATAGCATCGACTACACAGTGTATTCTTTGTGCTGCTTTGCCTTCAGTGCTCTGCCTCATTTCAGCAGACAAAAAGTTTTATGCTTGTTGAAGCAGTCTATCAGACAGAACAGCTTTATTTCTTCCTTTTTGGCAGATTTGACCTTTGTGTCTTGCCCATTATATGCAGCAGCAGCAGCAGCAGAGAAGGAATGCTGACCCTCAGCATCAGTTTGAAACTCTGTAAATGAGCCACAGCAAAAAGGGCAGATCCAGGCCAAGAAGGCAGAAAAAAACATCAGTATATATCAGTGTGTTTAAGTAAGACACTGTTTGGGATATCCAGAAGAGGGAGCCAGGCCTGTTTCTATGCTTGCCCTGACTGTTATTTTGCTGTTATTACAGCAACATTGCAACATTATTGCACTATGCCAGAGCAGCCCCAGCCCTGCTGACTGACAGGGACCTGTATCATGCCTAAAAACTGGTTATAATCAGTTGATGCAATGACAAAGAAGAAAGAAAGAGGTGAGATGTCTTGAATTAGGTCCTTTCACTGCTGAAACACTGAAAACAAGCAGCAATCATTTGTCAAAATTATAGTCTAATGTCTGTTTTTGTTCATGGCATAGATTCAGTGTAGCCATGGATGGATTACTTATATAATAACGGGCCTGCCTGGCACAGACACAGGACCCTAAAGTGTCTGGGGGCCCTCTGGCTTTGACTTGCAATATGTCACTAAAATTAACACAAAGAGAGACAAAATAACTACAAAACAGCCACAAAGAGACACAAAAAAAACACAAAACAAACACAAAGTGATGCAAAATTACCTCAAAGAGACACAAAATGAACACAAAGAGACAGAACGACCCAGAAGATATATGAATAAACTGCAAAGAGACACAAAATAACTACTAAAATGGCAAAACAACCACACAGAGACACAAAACGACCACAAAGAGACACGAAATGACTGCAAAAACAACTACAAAGAGACAGAAAACCACAAAAAGATGCAAAACCTCTGCAACTTTGTAGGAGAAGAAGTGGGGCCCTTTGCCCATCTGTGCCCAGAGACCCATTGTCTCATAATTTGGCCATGAGTTTAGATCAAAATGAATCTAATTTATAGCAAGGAAAGGTGAAAGCACAGGGAAGCAAAGAATCACTGAGAGATTTTCTTGACTTTCAAACCATGTCTCTGCTGACAAAATAATTTCCATTCCATCAACATCAAAAAAGGCCTGTTTTGGTCTGTGCCGGCTTTAAATTCCCTCATAACAACAGCCGTCACACTTGTTGAGAGGTTTGTCATCTTGCGAAGCCAGACTATCAGTCTAGCTGTTGGCCAGTATTAAACTCCTGCCTGTGTGTGTGTGTGCTTGCATGTGTGCGTACACTCTGGTGTGTATTTGTGTACACAAGGTTTTGTTTTTCCCCCATGGCTTTTTCCATCAGCGGTGAGCAGTGCTTCAGTAATCCCCCTGACGCTAGAGTATAAAAGATGTGCTGTGATTTGTGAAGACTGGCAACTTTTCCTCAGAACAGGGTGGTGTGAAAAAAGCCTTAATAATAATAATAATAATGATTTATCTGCTCTTGTCTCATGAGTCGGCCCTACTTGAATATCAAACAGAAGGAAACTCACCTGGAAAAACAGAGAGCCAGACTGTTTACTGGCCAGCTGTGAATTGCAGCTTCTTTAAACACCTGGAAATGCAATGAATGGACTGAATGTTGCAAAAATGGACCTATTCATAGATTGAAAGTGTAATATCTTTAAAGGGTAATATATTATTCACATAAATTGTAGGTTCAAATTTTATAACTTTCCAAATGTATTAACTATAATGTAGTTATGAGGAAAAAGCTTATGTAGTGTACAGTATTGTAGGGAAGAAATATTTAAAAACAAAAAACATGTTAAATTACATTATAATGAGTCCAATCAATTGCACGATTCTTATATAAGACAAAGAAATCTTAATGAGAAGGTTAAAGCAATATTAACTAGAAATGCACTGATTGATCAGCTGGTGACCGGAATTTGCTGATTTTCAGTTTGATGGGCAATGACGTCGAACAGTTGGTCAGTTTTGGATAAAACTGTAATGGTTATGAACATTTATTTTAGGGTTTGACAGATTATTGGCCTGGCTGATTATCGGGGCCGATATTTGGCGTTTTGCAGATTATCCGTATTGGCATTTTATCTTAATGATCGCCGATTAAATGAATTCATGAAAAAGTGTGCGTACTTCACTCAATCAGCGTTAGGGAAGGCAGTCTGTACTGCATGCAAAGAAAGTGTCAGCATGAAGTACATGCAGGAAAGTTCCAAATATATTTGTGTATGCTGTCAATAATAGTTCTTATAGAGGAGAAAGCCCAAATTGGAATCGGCAGGTCAGACTTTTAAAAAAATCGGAATTTGAAATTGGCCAAACAATTGCCTTGATGTATCTGTAATGTTAACATCTAAGTGACTAACACATCCTCTGTTTTACATGTGTGCTACACAAAATGTATAGCAAAAAGCAATCATTTCACAGCTGTGGTTGTTGTGTTCCATTGGTCCCCTTGGACCATGCACAAGCAGAGTGTCAGATGAAGTGCAAATGCACACACACATAGCCTGCATGTATACATGAGGCAGGAGTGCACTTACACACATATTTAGGGGTTCATACATGGAAACGTATCAGCATATTCAGATCCTCTAATGTGGAAAGCTTGTGGTAGCAAGCTAAAGAATAGTTGCCAGGATCTTTAGCCCCTATATGCACCTGTCGAGTATTGCTGAATGAGATGTGGGAAACGTACCCTCAGTTACACCCCCACATGTTTGCCCATAGCCATTCAGATCACAAGCCTTTTAGAGTCACAGCTCAACTAAGTAAACAGATGTCCTGAGGCCAGATTTGGTGGTCCAGCTATTTAGGAGTGGACACCATGCTAGAATGACCCACTAAGTACCCTGTAAGAAATTTAAGTATCTCTTAAGTGTCACCACTGTGTGTGTCGAGGAACATATAAGCTTCAGTGTCAGTGAGTGTTAATAGTGGGTGAAGTGCTAAACATTTAGTTTTAAATGTCCTCACTTGGCTTCCACAACATGTATCAGCCAGTAGAAACTATTGATGTCACACTCCTTGGACACTGTGTGAATATGGCCTCATGCCAAACTACACATTATATTTCATCATGTTTTGCTTGCAGTCTATGACAGATGACGAGTGCATTCACTTTGCCTGCTGCTGGCCTCTTTTTCTGGGCAGTTTTATCTGTCAGAAGCAGGAATCAACGTGATGATGTCATTTTTCTGTCGTGCCACTCCCTATTTCAGTGAATGTGTAAGCGTTTAGCTGTTTGATGCTGCCTCAGGAGGAGGTTGTGTTGACTGCATATTAATCTGTCCATATGCCCATGGGCTTTTAAGGATGCTTATTTGTGAAGCTGCTAAGCTTGTGCAGTATTAAGGTTTTCAAACCGTCCTGTGATTTCACCGGGGTGTATGGTATAAGATGTTGTTTGTGTAATAAACAACAACAAAAAAAACAGCACTGTTATATAATGAGTTGTCTCGCCTACGATGCTGTGTTTCTAATATGCAATTAGCCTAGAATTGTTGTCACGGATACCAACATATTAGTGGGCTAAAAGGAGAGTGTTGGAATAACACATGTTGATAATAAACTACTTTGTAATTGAGGTCGTCTGAAGAGAAAGTTAAATGTGGCAGTACTTACCTGTAATGTAACTAACTAACTAAACCTGTAACGTTATCCCCATCGCTTGCAGTCGCCATCTTTCTCTGCTCTGTTGGTGGTTCCACCAGTAGAGAATGATCCCTGGTGGTACATGTTGTGCACTATATTGCCTCAGTACTTAATTTCCCTATCTGTGTAAAAGAAAGAGGAGCACCTGTATTTTTGACAGTTGACAGTATTTAAAAGTATACCTTTATGATTTCTAAATACTACTATAAACCTATATTTTAATAATATATACCTCCCAAATATGGGGCCTTTTTATTATTTATTCATTTATTTATTCCAGCGGATTTGCCTGGGTTATATGCTATAAAAGGTTTTCTAGCTGCAGGTTTACTTCTGCAGTATTTGGCTGACTGTATGCGTAGTAGTGTGCCTTCCACTTGAAGTGGAGTTTCAGCACAGCTCATAGATGTTGCATTGCGATGACGTCACAGATTTTTAAAATCACTTTTCTCAGCTTGAGTTTACAAATATAAAACCACGATGGCTTAAAAATTCAGAATCAGAAGAACGATTCATAAATGACCCTGTTTGCAGTTCAGGGTGTTCTGTCAACAGTTTTACAGACATCTCTTTCATAATGGTGGTCTATGGGGAGAATTATGGGGAGAAGTGGCCACTGGGAAAAATTGTCTGCAAGGCTGAGCGGCTTTCCTGTGAGCCTGGATATACCATAATACCTTGATACCACCCAAGCCAGCAGCCACCCACTCTGTTCTGGTGAGTAGGTGTTCTGAAAAGTCCAAGTGTTTTATTGTGGACATGCACTGTGTCTTTGTAAAGGATAATGTAAATGAATAGGAATATAGTGCATAATTGCTGAGTTCATTAAATTGCATATTAGAATATGTGCTGCTTAATGCTGCTTAATATATACAAAATAATCAACAAAACATAAACAACATTAACCAATATTGGCAGGATAGCTAAATACCTAGTGTAATCAAAACAATAAAGTAATGTCTGGAAATTTGTTTTTTTTTAATCATTATTTTTTTTAAACCAAACTGTGTCTTAACTTTGCTATTAAGAAAACATGCTGGCGTGCGTGCCCAACTCTGTCTCTGCTAGTAAAATTTCCTGTTTGAGTGATTGCAAAGATACAGACACGCGCGCACACACACACACACACACACACACACACACACACACACACACACACACATGCACACTCTCTCACTTCTGCAGCAGCAGCAACAGATAGTTTGGAGTGGACTTATCGTGTTTCCTCTCAGGAAAGAGTCCTGGCTGATGTCAGTTTGGCCTTGGCCAAAGAAATGTCTGCTAATCGGGCTGAGCTGCAGGGATTTTCCTTTTTCCTACATCAGGTCTCTGATATTGTGCTACAGCAGACTCCTACACAAAGCAGCATGGAAACAGTGCAGGATGATATCGTCCTCCTTTTTTATGAGGCATGCTGTCATAAAACTCCCCAACAAGACATCATTTTTTAGATTCCACACAGTGTAGCTGGCTTCAGATGTTAAGTATGTTTCCGTTAGTTGACATGATCCCGTGTCTATTTGCCAACATCGCTTATTAATAATTTTTAATGCCACAACTTCAAATTTGTTATGTAACAATCAAGCAGCTACATTTAATTAAAAAGTCCTGGCACGTGTGGCTGCCTGGCAGTTGTTTTTTTTTCCTCAAAATGTATTTTAGTCTGGACTGTCATCAGGGTGGCTGGTCAGGACATCTGCTGAATATTCAGTGGCCACTACAACAGTTGATGTTCCCGGTGGATGTCAAGGGCATATCTGCACTTTGAATGCATTCACGGCGCTGCAGGCATCAACTCCTTGTCTGTGACTGGCCGAAACATAACAGCTACCAGCTGGAGTTTGTCACTGCGCCACAAACAGGGTGGACCTCTTCTCTGTTATAAGATTACTTCCTGTAGCGCCCGGCTGCTTCCTTATTAAATGTGATTAAACAAAGGCAATTTTTAACAATAACTCGTAAGGTCCCATATTTTTGATATGATAAGGAATGACTGAGTTTTCCCTGGTTTAATTTATGAAGGTTATGCAGAAGGTTCTACTTTGGTGATATTATTTTCACAGAAACAATGTGTTTTTTTTACATTTTTAGTAATGTCAAAATAATTGTCAAGTCAGTTTTATTTGTTTATCAATATACCATATCACAATTCCCAAATTTTCCTGAAGGGGCTTTACAGTATAACATATAACACCGTCTGTCCTTAGACCTTCACTTAGGGTAGGAACAATTCCCCAAAAACCTTAATGAGGAAAAATAAAAACAAAAATAATAGACAGATTTCCCATTTACAAACTATTGCAAATACCACCAGCAGGGGAAGGCTAATGTATTTTTAATAAAGCTTGCTGGAAACTAATAAAATTACAGTTCAGAGACAATGTTATTATAGTTAACTAAAACTAAATATAAAACTCAAAGTAGGTGTGAAAAAATAAATACTTTTGCTCCCTGAAATGAAAATAAAAACTAGACTTTGAAAAAAAATGAAACGATAGTGTGTATGTATAAAATTCACAAAAATAGAATAAAAAATATACAGGAAATATCTTTAGTGTTAGATTTTGTCAATTTTGTCAAATGTGTCAACAAAACAAGCATGAGTCATAGTTGTGTGTGGATACAGACTGGAATGTCTCCATGACTATGAATCAGTTGCTTTCACAAAGTGTTGTGTGTATGTGTATTGTAATACTTATTTTGAGCTTCTTAAATTTTCCCCTGGACCACTAATATTGAAACCAATAAAAATGAAACTAAACATTTTTAAACAATAAACACTAAACTGAAACAAGGAAACTAAGTCAAACAAAAACAGATTGGTACTATAGACACTAGATCACTCCAGCCAATATACAGATATCTGTGACTTGAAGTGAATGTTGGCCAGGGGTGTAAAGTGTGTGTGTTGGGGGGACAGTGGCCCCTTCCCTACTTCTGGTGCCTTCTCTCAGACCACACTCGTCTTCAAACTCGACCATCATTATGATCTCAACTGTGCACCGCTTAAGTTTTGTGTATCTATCTTGCACTGAAGCAACGTGATCACATTGACAAAATTTGTCCACAGACACAGAGATGGACAGAAATATAAACATCTGTCAAAATACGCAAAACAGCTATTGTGGTTCCTTTTACAACTGGTGTCTTCAGCACCACATTCACAACCAGACTCATGAGGTGAGAACATTTCCAGCTGTTGCAACATTAAAGCCACTAGGGATGTCCTGAACAAGTTTTTTTGCCCCAGATCCCGATCAAATCAATATGATACTGAATATCTTTCGATACTGAGTCCCAATCCGATACGTTTATTTACTTTGATAATACATCGGCACAATGCACACATCAAGTATTTTGGTGGTGTAGCAGTTTAAGTTGAACATAAAAAACAAACAAACAAACAAACAAAAAAACAGCTTCTACTTACTGGAGTAGGAGCATTACGATACAATGTGAATATCTGCCATAGATCACGAAAACCACAAAACCATAAAAACCCTGTGCAGAGGTGAAATTGTATGTGGCAAATATATTTGCCACAAGCTTCATTTCGATCAGTATTTTTCTAGCTCTTCTGAATGTGAGAAATTAATTGTCCAAAATCAGCACGATTTAAACATTCAGAAGCCCTCAAACAAGTAACAGTGGCATAAATAAAGAAACATAAAATAATTTATTTAAAAAAAGCTGCTTTAACATATCAAAAAAATACCTGCTCTTTGACTGCACACGGAAAAACTACCGAGGCCAACTTATTCTGGATGTTAGTAACTTGAACATGTATGAAAATCCTACTGTGTACCATTGGAAACTATCAGATACAAGATTAATGGTGGATTATGCTGCTGAAATATGGGCAAAATCTAACAGTAGAAGACTAAACTTGGCAGCACAGTTTTGATTGAAAATTTATCAGACACACAGGATGATGAAATATACTCTGCACACCTGTTCAACTGACTGATAACCAAAGCATTGAGTATAGAGCCTAATCAAAGTCTGCAAATGCCTGTGGTGTCTACTTCGATTTGTAAATGCTGGACTGCTGTCATTTCACAAGGCTTGCACGCTTTTCTATAGATTTATGGTCAGAAGTTGATACAACAAATGCATTGTGCAATACATATCACCCTTGAGTTTTACAGGAAAATTGAATTTGAACATCGCTCTGACAGTAAGAGAAGTGTATCTGTGCTTCAGTGGTCTCCTACAATCTGCTTGCCATCCATCACAGTCTAATTCAGTTGTAGTATTACCAGAGAGCCTTATGCTGCTGCCCCGCTCTCCTCGCTGCTCCGTGTTTGTGCTTGGCAAGCAGCAAGCAGTGAGTGTGTGGTGCCTGCTGGTCCAAGTCTGTGTATCTTTAAGAGGAGGGGCCTGACATTTATATTAGTGTTTCTGAGCCAGGCTATGGGAGGGTATGGAGGAGAGGAGGGGGTGGGGGGGGGTGTCGGGCTGTGGAATGAAGTTGGGAGCTGTGGCGGGTTCACACACAGCTGAGAGAGCAGACAGAGGACAGCACAGGCAGGGCTGCCTCACACATCCAGACGCTCCGAGACACTGAGAGCTGACCTAGAAGGAAGAGGAAGAAGCCGAGACAGGAGGAGGAGGAGGAGAAGAAGAAGAAGAAGAAGAAGAGGGGTGCCAGCCAGCATGGCCATGTACGAGCCCGCCTACCTGCCTCCGAACGCCGAGGAGCAGGACTTCATCCAGGCTTATGAAAACGTCAGAGAGAAGTACAAAGGTGGGAAGCCTTACATTACAGTGGTGACAGTGACTGCTCAACTACATGTGATGATGGACGAGGTGTCTGTGCGTGTTTGTAGGGAGAGGAGTGTATTCGTGTCTATTTTTGGTGTTATTGACTCTGCACAGGTGCAAGCATGTGACTGTTTGCATATGCACCTTGCCTTGTCTTTGATCACACTGGTTTCTGTGTGTGTGTGTGTGTGTGTCTGTGTGTGTGTGTGTGTGTGTGTGTAACAGAGCAGCAGCATCTCTGACTGCTGAGTGTTTTATTGATTGGCGCACATGCTCGCTGTCACTCTTCCACGCTGCCTCTCTGCCGCAAGCTGGATTTACAGGAGTGCTTCACTTTGATATGTGACCGTAGCAACAAACTCCATGCCACCGACCTCTGACCTCTGTGAGACTAAGAGAGGGCTTTAGTTTAAACTCTCAGCGCTCTGCTGATTGTTATCCCCGATCCAGTCACAACAGAGGACGTTAACAGGTGCTGCCGAGCAACGGCGAAATTCATTAATACAGCCCAGGGAGCTTTCTTCCCAAATATTCATCTCATTTGATCCCCTTTATCCCTTTATCTGCTCAAGTGGGCAGCCCGGAATGCCTTCGTTGGATTATTTGACATACTTTACTTTTTTTGGAAATCTTCATGTGGTGGGGAATTAATCAGAGAAAGATGGCGATGTGGAGGATGAAGTTCAAGCGAAAGCAAATCCAAATCAGAGCTAGTCTTTCCCAAACACATCTCTTTGCCCAGTTTCACTTTGCCCGCAGCATCCTCATGGTGCTTTCATTTCAAAGTTTTGTTTTTTTATGTCTGCATGTCATGTGTTGGTATTCTCTCACATTTCCTCCCGCTTGATGTTTTTCCTGCATGTTTCATCCGTTATGTTCCAACAGATCACCAGGAAGAGGGAGAGCTCCTCTATAAATATTGCCCCAGATTTCTTTTTTCTTCTCCCCCCTGTGTTGTGAGAATCCAACCGGGTTTGTGCTGAATCACATAGCTTGTTTTCTGTGTATCAGCATGTTTGCATGTTTTTCTTCCTCAGCAGGTCTATTTGTGTGGAAGTCTTACACTTTTTTTCAAAGACTGTCGTGCATTTTACATCTGTAGAGCACGAGTGCATTGATTTTAGATGTCACTTTTATTATGTAAACAAACAGCGCCATTGCCAAATAGGCAGCCTCTACTGAGCTCTGCATTGTGTGTCATTGGGTTAGATTCAGTATGAAACACAAAGAACACAAGGTAGAGTGCTTTGTGACACAAAATAGGAGGAAGGCGCTGTTATCAGGTGCAAATATCGTGAAAGGTTTAAGGATTTTTGGCAGTTGTATTAAGACTGATATTGTAAGACTGAGGAAACTGACTTCCAACGTGTTCTTGAGCTATTTGCAATCAAGCTAATTGGAACTGTGACATAAATGTTGATAAAACATGGGAATTAATTTGCTAGAAGTGTCCTGGTTGTGTGTCTTGTGATCTTTGTGTTTGTGGTGCTGTTTCTGTACCAGGAGGTAATGGGAAGCAGGAGCCGGCTCTGTGGCAGGTGTTTATGTTCCAGACGTTCTTCTGTGTTCCTTCCTCAACAGCGTCTGAGCTCCGCAGAGGTCCGGCTCTCCTTATTAAGGCACACTGATGACACAGCCAATCAGAGAGCTGTCTTTGACTTTTTACTCTTTGTCATTTTTAAAAGAATATTGGTTTATACTGCAGACTCCCTCTAAATGGGCTGCATTTCTGCAGAATGTGTGACACTGTAGGCAGACTGAACCCAATAACCTTGTTCTTACTGTTGGGACTCTGAAGGACTCCGTGTGCACCATTATTGCTGCATGCAGTACAGTTGTATAGGTTATGTGTGCCTGGATATACCTATGCTTCACAATGGAAAGTATTTGGTTCATAAACATTCTCAAGGCACTTCTTCTTCGTCCTTGCAGATTATAACCACGCTGTCCTAAATACCTGTCCTTGTCCATGGTCTCCACACATTGCCCTGGTTTGTCCTGAGACAAAGACAGATTAAGGCTGATCAGTCCATCATTTTCCCTACCAAGAGATTATTTGAAAAATCACAAGTCCTACATACTAGTTCAGATACAAAGACTAATATTTTTTTGTTTTTAGTTTAAAGATCATCCATTTTATAATGAACGCTCCAATATTCCTGCCTTCAGATAGCTCCTGTACAGGTACTTGACAGGCTACAATTACAATCTGATAATATGTAAAACCTTTACTGGACGTTAGAAAGCTGGCTGGTATCTTCAACATGCTGCCTTGCAAAGAAATCATTTGCTTATGTTATCACTGAAGCCTTCGAGATACAGGACACATCTTCCAGGTGTGGATGTTTGCCTATCAGGGTGCTCCCAGCCTACTTTAACTTGTAGGGAAAGTGGCTGTCCTCTTATTGGGATAGTTGGTGCTTCTATATTTCTTTTAAGTGCCATTGCTGACCTGTGGCAAAGAGGGTCTTACTTCTTACCCATCACTCCTCTGTGATGTCACTGTATGTTTACATTTCTTTAGATATCAGCTGATATCAGCATGCATTTAGGGAAGCAATAGGTGCATTTCCATCCACTCCTTTTTATGTGCATTTTCAGTTTTTGCGCCCAAAGTTAAAAAAAAAATCCTTAAATACATCGCAAAAAAGTTTAAAACTTATGGAAAAGATGGTATATTGATTAAAGGCAAATGGGACTAATAGAAAGGGATTCAGCGAAAACATTAATAACCTACGCTCATGGCCTACCTTCATTACATAGCCCACTGCAAGCTCTCTTTGTCATTTCTGGATGGTTTTAACGCACTTATGTAAGCACACATGGCTGTTACCAGAATTCACATAGCTGTGATATTAGTCGTTCAAAACTCCATTTCCATTCCCAAGTGTGCTCGTCATTATTTTTCCATTGTTTTCCTTTGTTTTAGCTTTGCCTGGCACTCTTTTAATGATGTCATTGTTAGGGAACGACTCAGAGGAACACAGGACCCAAATGCAAGACACCACACAAAAGTCAAAGATCACGTCATTTGATGTGGATAATAATATATACAGTGCAAAGGTGCAAGGGGCGGGGCTGACGTGTCCGGGATCCAGTGGTGAATGGAGAGTGGCAGTGAGCTCTGGTGGTGTCCTCCAAGTGGTAATGGTGTCCTCTGTTCTAACAAACAATTTCCAAAAGCCAGAGCGGGACAGGCAGGCGGCAAGCAGGCAGACAGGTGGTGTAAATGAGGCGTGGAAGCATGAGCAAGCAAGGCTATCTGCAGCAAGGAAACACAAGGGAGCATTAGCACACTTTCTGGATTGCCATGAACCTGATGATCCTTGGACTTTTCCTTAGCACCACAATGAGGTTTTGGTTATTTCTTCACAAGTGTTAGACAGATTGCTGTGAAATTTTGTACATACAGTACATTCATGTACGCAATCCCTTGACTTTTAATGGCTCCATCATCAGGTCAAACTTTTGATTTGTCCAATACTGTATTTATTTTTTGTGACCAAAAACTTCTCATCATCCTCAGCTGTAATTAGTGCTAATTATCAAATGTTAGCATGCTAACACATTAAACTGAGTTGATGAAAATTGTCAACATTATTGTTGCTTAACATAAATTAACATTGTTATTTGGAGCATACTACAGTAGTATGCTAATGTTAGCATTTAGTTAAAAGCACTACTGTGCCTAGTATAGCCTCACTTAACCTGTGAGCATGGCTTAGCTTGCTTAGTTGTAGACAAAGAAGATTCTTTGCCTTACTCAGCTCTGGAGGCTTTAATTATGCTTGTCATTTGTTATAAATGCTATATTAATGTACGCAATTTAAAGTGGTAAGGTTTTGATTTCTTAATAGCAAGATATTTGATATAACAGTTTCAAGATTGAAAAAAAACCAGCAAAACCTGGAACTTAAATACCAGGGTTGATTTGAAAAATGGGCTTGATATTTTTCCAAAGGGGTTGAATACAATTATAGTCAATCAGTCAGTCTGCTCTTTCTAATGTTACTCACTGCTGTCTCATTGCCTGCTCTAAATTGTAGCAGGCTAGATGGTAAAGGCTTGGCTGCCTTCCCAGTGTCCTCTAATGCAGTTTGTGATAGCAGCTGATGCCGATGTTGCTGGGCGGTCTGAGCGGGGGATTGCCCTGTTCATGTCGGGTGGACTGCTGAGGGTGCACAGCCACTTCTGGAATCCATATTTCGCCCCGGTGTGTGTCCTGCAAGGCCCCATCCTATGCCCCGCAAGGCTTAAAATAACCCCTAAATATAGACGTGGCCATGTTCAGCTGGCCAATTAAATGGTTATTTTTGGCGAGCTTAATTGTCTGCTATGGGTAATTTAAATTCCAGTTTCATCTTGGCTCAAAAAAAAAAAAAAATCAAACATTTGTGAATTATTAAGCTAAGTCTAGCTTTGATGTGGATAAAACAAACTGCAGTCCAGTGTACGACAAGAATAGAAACTGTGATGATCACTTGATTAATGATTTTGAAGGCTTCTATCATCATTCTACCTTTTAGTCCAAAAGACATATACAGTGTAGCTATCTGTATGAGTGACTGCAGTGGATTGTATTTGCAGTATGTGTTGTCTGAGGTGAGAAGTGGTGTGGGAAGTGATTCATGACACAGATTTGTGAATGAGTGAACTCTTGAAAAAGCTGAGAGACATTTGAGCATGTGGGTGTAAGTAATATATATTTTAAAACCTGCTGTCCAGTGTGTGTCTGTTTAAAGCTGCCGAGTGTGTGAGTCACCGACAGGTTGGGTTTTCCCATCACACACACACTTGTGACTGGTCAGAACTTGGCACCAATGCCAGTGAGCTCTTTTCATTTCCTGTTCCCGTGAAAAATAATATCAATTAGAAAGGTGATGTTTGGTTCCTGAGCAGTGACAGTATGACTTGTGGAGCTTTTCTTTTTCTTGTCTTTTCCCGTGTATTTCTCTGAGTTTTATGTTGGCTGCCTGCCACAGGTTGAAAAGTGTTAATAGAGAGGTCAGAGAGAACAATTTGGGAGGCACTCTTGAGAAAAGCACTTAACCCCCAACAACAAGAGGTGAATGCACTCAAGTTGTTTGGTAAGGCCTAGATATTACTTACTACTTTCAAAAAGAGATGTTTTGGCTCTTGTAAATGGATTTCGTTATCTAGTTTATGTTTCAGTTTGATGTCAAACACACAGTGCCCATTCTCTCGCTCTTACTACTCATGTAAGATTATAAAAAGTTACACATCACATAATTCACAATTTCAGAGGAAACCACAAATAGTTACACATAAGTTTTATAGTATACCTTATGATTTATTGCATTGTGAAGGGCATTTACAACAATAAAGAGTAGAAGAATCTGAGGGTCATCTTAGTCTGTTCTTTTTTTCAGGGCGTCAAATACCATCGTTTTGTCACTCCCCTCTGTGTATGACATTGACACCAAAGGCACCCTGAGACACAACGGGGTTTTAACTTACTCAAATGTAAACCCACCTGTGGCAATACTTGACACTGAGAGCAACCAAAGTGGTATTAAGAGCTCCAAAGAAGGGAAGTGAGGTGGGTGGGGCAAATGAAACCAGACTTTCACCCAGAAAACCACTGTTCATGTCCTGTGTGAAACCAAAAGTCAGTGTTGTTTTAATATAAAATTACGCAGTTTTCATTTGGTCGTCACGCAGTGACATCAATCGTGGTGATTCAGCTGTGCGTCACATAGATGAACTGATGGGTTTTCTGTTCATTGCTATGAGATGCAGAGGGGCGTGTCTACGTGTCTGTATTTGATGACCTGGAAATGAGAGCAGGTTGGTCATCACTTACTGTACATCTAACCTGTCTCATAGCAGAATTGCATTTGGGTCTATGCACCCCAGCTGAAGAGCAGTCTGCCTACAAGGCTACTTGTAGGCAGACTGCTCTTAACTGAATTTGCATCTCCATTAAGTGCCAGGTAATGCAGGATTTTTTTCCAACAACAATAAGCTGAATAAGACTGAGAATCAACAACCATTACAGTGACTCGGTGAGCTTTGAGCTTATGTCAGTTTAATGTTTCCCACAGAGGTAGAGTCTATGTGTTGCGGTAGCTCACAACAGGGGGCTGGTATAGCATACTACATACTATTCTAAAACGCTTTAGTTTTCTATTTTTCTTTATTTTAAATGCATGTGTATCCTTTTGTTTCATGCTGTCTACCCTCTATAAATCTGAATGAGTCCATCAACGTAGCACAGGTAGAGATCTCTATTTTTCCTCAGCAGCACTTTGTAAGTCGCAAGGTGGATGATTAATTTGATTCATTCAGAGCTGATCACATTGGATTGATGGACTGAAGCAGCAGCTGTAGAGGCGAGTTAAACGAGAGGCAGTTTAAACCCAGCAGAACGAACAGTTAAGTTTCACTTTCATGCGACTGAAATCTTGCTACTCCCTCTGTGCTTAGAGTCTGCTCTGCACTCCGCGAGTGTGGTGCAATCAATAACCAATAATGGTGCATATATTCCAACAGTGCTGCTCATGTACAGTCTAGCTCTAAAAATAGGAAATCTCTTTGTGGCAGCAGTGTGGGGGAACCCTGTAATTATCAAGTTATTTAGTCTGTTGCAGCTTGCTCAGCTAACAAAAATATAGCCTGTGAACAAAATGTGTACCACATACTGTACACATGACATAGCTTAAAAAAGAACCTGAAACCTGAAATAAATATGATGACCGTTACACACGGCCTTTAGTGCCAGTAAAATCAATTAAATTTGTGCCGTTTATTTTCCCTCTCCCACTGTAGTAAGCTGTTCTTTTGCTGGAGCCCAGTCTGGCCACTACTACTACAAACACAAAGTGCTGAATTCATACTGAGGTCAGCTACACACAGACGCCAGTGCCAGGTGAAACCCTCATGGAAAGTAGGTCGTTGGTGTAAAATCAGTGAATTTGGCGTGTGTGTATGTCTTCATTCAGTCATGACATTTTCGGACATTTTTCCCAAATTTGAGCACAGCCAAACGGTGCCCTTTCAGAGCTTAAGCTGCCAGTTACCCGCCATGCAAACCAAACAGGAAAGTCTCCGTAATGGAACTTTTCTGTTATTATATTTCTGTTCAATACGCCAACTGAAATGAAGCACCACATTGAGCTCGTGCAGGGTGTGTCTCAGTGTGTGTGGGTCAGAAAGTGCTTAGCTTTGTCCCTTTAGGTCTGCTGCTGCTTTACTGGGAGAAATGACACATTCGTATAGCCAAAGAGACAGTAGGTTGTTCCTTTTTTCTTTTTTTCTCTGTGATTTTATTTTATTTTTTCATGTGTGTCAGCATCCTGCTGCCTGGGATAGATCAGCACTGACACACAGCTGAGGTCAAAGGTTACTTTGGGGCAGGGCTTGATAAGCACGGCGGCCATGCTGGGATTCCTTCAGAGCCTTTTATGGCAGAGAGAGAAGCTCCGGAGGGATGCTCCCCAAATCTGTCGGCCTTCCTGTCAAACACTCAGCAATTTTAGAGAACAGAAGCTGCAGTTCTTTTATGCCAGAATCTCTGGTGCTTTATGTCTTAGTGTGTGAGCGGAGAAATGTAAGAGAGAGAGAGAGAGAGAGAGAGAGAAAGGAGGTGAAGAAAAGGAAAGAATGTTTACAAGAGACAGGGAGCGAGGTTTGATGTTGTGGAGTACACCATGTAATATACTGAGATACATAAAACAGTACAGAGATGCTGTGTCTGTAAACCAAAAACATCTCCTAAAAGGAAATGTACTTGCTAGGGACTTTGTCTTTCTGCTGATTGGAAGTGAATAATCAATTGATGGGTAATCAACATTTTGTACAACTTTGGTAATATTTCCATAGTCACCCTTGTGGCTAATTTTAACATTCCACACACCCTGTTAATAGCTAAGGTCTTGTTGTAGTTGGGTATACGCAGTTTCTCTGTGCAATAAGGGTTTATTACCAAAATTTGGGTTTGTTTATTTTCGGTTGGACTTCCAAATACAGTGCTTTTGATAACCTGTCTGAAACAGTTCTGTTTCTTGGCAAAGGAAAAGGAAAAAGGAAGACCTGTCGAAGCACGGCGACAGTAGGTCGAAATGTTGCATGAATTACACACTTTTGGAGCTTTAAATATTCAATGTGCCGTCAACATTTCTTTTTCTCTTGTGTATGCTTTTCCTGCTGCTAAGATTGGGAAAACTTAAAATGAAAGCTTCAAATGCATTTTTTGAACATGGATTAAAAGCTGTAGTTGGTAGCTTCTGTAAAACATAACTTTTATCGTATTCGCTTAAACTGTCATATCTACACAGCACTACGAGAGACACAATCTGTGAAAAAAATTACTAAAAATACTTTAATTATTAAAGTATTCCTCTACCCACTTTTCAACTGTCAATCATGTAAAGATTCTGACACTACATCACTGCATTGCCTATTTCTTACCTCACATTGTTTTAAAAAACATATTTTAGTGTACTATTTAGCTGTAAAATGAAAATTGGTCTGGCCAGTGGGCAGTGCAGGCCCCACAGGAAGTGTGCTGGGCTTTAAAGGCAATTTTTGCCCATTGGGCCAAAAAAGACTTTGTCCTAAAGACTTACATTGTAAAAAAAGTGTCAGTTGATACACTTTAAACCCCTGCAAAATTATTAGTTTCACTATCAGTTTTTTATCGCCGTGCTTGACAGTCAGATCACAAACTTTTTCATTTTACAGCACTAAAATATGTACCTGTAAACATTTGAGGCAAGAAATAAGCAATGCACTGACTGGTTGTTTTTGGTGCGTCTCGATAGATTCTAGTGAATGCCATCAGATGCAATGGAAAGAGGAGGGCTGGCATTATGTTTTTCATGGATTAACTGTCTCATGTACTTCTTCTAGAATATTGTGACAGTTTCAGCAAATATGACAGTTATTTTCATAAAAGTTACCAACTGTAGCTCTAACTCCAATCCCCATTCTATCTAACATTTTGTTATTATCACAGTAAGGTGAAGTATTTCTTGGCTAAAGCTGTTTCTAGAATGTCACATCATTCATAATGGAAACACTGATGTGCATAACACAGGCTCAAGGATGTACAACATTGCAGTATTTTTGCTATTTTTTTTTCCTCTTCTGTACTTCTCGTGTTGAACTGTAAAACATATGAAATTAAGACCTACTCACTTAAATACACCTTCATGTTCAACCTTCACAAGTTAATGTGATGCTAATGTATACAGACCACACACACACATATGGTTAAACCCATTTCAACTCTGCTCCACCTTTCAGTGTCATGCTCCTGCCTGGATGTGTGACACTGCTGAGTCAGACAGATGTGTGTCTGCTGTCTCACTGCGTCATGCTGCGCAGCACTCCTGTGGATGATGGAGTCTGCGACCAACAGCGCTGATGATCCTATTTAATCTGACGTCTTGTTTGCTTTGAAACTGCAAAATAACTGCTTAACTAGCACATTGAGTGGCAGCTGTCAGTTCATTAGGCCTTCATGCATCACATCGGAGCACCAGACCTTTCAGTTTGCAGCTTGTCAGGGTTGGACTTAAGCCTGGAGCCTCACTGCTGCTCTTTTTTAAACATTTTTTTCACAGAAACCAGGAGCCCTGCGGAGTCTCTCCCTGAGTTTTACAAGGGGCTGAAACACATGGCTTTGTGGCTTGAGTGGGAAAAAGAGTGGAAAACACATTTGTGTGGAAAAAAATTGAGGTTCTAACACCTGGGTTGTGTCTGACAAAAGACTCTCTGTGTCTCCGCTGCTTTGTACTGCTGGGCAGGGCTCTGGTGCTTTATTAAGTCCACTATTAGTCTGAGATTGTAGCTTTAAGGCTTCAATGGGCTTTGAAAAATGTAATGGCGAAAACAAAAAACATCCCCGCATACTACAGCTTAACACGCACGCACGCATGCACGCACGCATGCATATGCATACGCACGCGTGCGCGCGCACACACATGCATACCATTGCTTCGCCATACTACTGTAAGTGGAAAGGTCTTTTGAAAAGCAGAGGAGTCACTGGCTTGTAGAACATTCCCTCCCCCTCATTTCCCAGCCCTCCCCTCTCAAATGATATTAAAACTGGACTGAGGGGCCTGCTAATGTGCATGAATACAGTTGTGTTTGTGTGCATGAAAAACAAAGGCAGATATGAGGATGAAGGGAGGTATACTGTTCAATTCAATTAAAAAAAAACTTTATCTCAGTAGTTCTTGGGGCCGGCACTCCCTAAGGCTTCAGTCGTCCTTCATCCAGAGCAAATATTCCACAACGCGCCAACATTTTTTGCTTCCGCAGATATTCAGTATCATAGCAACCAGACGCAACCAAAGCTTCTCAGACTCGAGCACTCTCAAGGGCTCCAAGCGCCTTGCATTTTCAGCTGGGAATAAAAACACTTGGGGGGGGGGGGGCAGGCAGGGACATAGTTTAAGCTTGTGTAAAGTGTATTTCCTAAAATAAAATGACTTTGTAGAGTCTTTGCTGGTTTACAGAGAGAGAGTTAATCTCTTCAATCTTTCTTACATGTAGTTTACGCTGAGTTTATGCAAGTCTTGCCCGGGTCTAAAAACATCCTTATTTCTTATTATAGGTATTGGAATGTCTTAAATGTAGTCACTGCATGTGCTATTTTCACCTCACAATGACAGATGTCTGGTCTTTTCTTCTGGAAAACCCTCCTTGTTGATATTTGGATTGAGAAATTGAAATGGAACGTTTAATGTTAATTAAAAGCTGTTTTGTCACCATTTTCTGTTTTCACATGTGTTTAAACTGACCCTGAATTCAGCTCTGTTCCATTTTCTTTATTTTGTGAAATGGTGACACAGGGTAGAGAGTCCCTGTTACACTTTATAACAGAAGCCCCAGAATACAGTTAACAAGTGTAAACATCGACCAATATTCATAGACCGTTTGAAAGAAAACAGACTAATGAGGACAGAATTCTGTGAAAGCTGACAGTGTGCCAGCTGTTTGACATACTCTGACAGTAATTGTCAAGTACCATCTGTTTCACTGGGGTTTGAGTTAATAGAAATGTCTGTGTCCACTGTGAAGGAGCACTTTGTTGAGGGAAGACAAAAACTTTTTGATAGCTGGAGTAATTTTATTCCCATTGAAAACCGTCCAGATTTTGGAAGCCAGAGCAAGTGGAAACATTTCCTTTTTGTTGCCAACAAGACTTCAATAGACTTAAGGGTTATTACGAAGTGAGTATTAATGGAAACACCCCTTCACACATGACCTGATGCTTGGTAATGTGTATTACCAGGCAGTGATGTATGAGAGCGCACCTTATTTCTTAGTCAGCCCTGTCATTTCCCGACCAACAGGCAATGAGTTTATTGCTGCTCAGTGGTATTCAGGGCAACTGGAGCCGCTGTGACAGTCACCACACAGGCCGGGAATGTCACAGCAGGTCACCTCACACAGCTGACAACGGGGGGAATGCGCCCCACGTGCACACTCACGCAAACACACTGACATTCGACATGAAGTTTCTCAGCGCTCTTTCCACACACACCCTCGCTGACTACAAACATGCCACAAGGAATAACTTGTTACATTCTCCTCCGTTAGCAGATCACTTAATCTCTTTTGGTCAGAGAAACCAAAGACGGAGGAGTACAGCTTATTAGCAGCTTCAAATACCTTCCACAGAGATGTTCTCTTGACGCAGTTAGTTAAAAACTACCCTAAATGGTTTGGCTGCCTCCTGGGTTTCACCAAAAAGGCTTATGCAAACTTACATAACGGCATGATTTGTTTCATAAATAAAGCCGCTTCTGAGATGACAGACTGCTGTAAAACTAAACATAACCTCTCGTGCATTCGTGTGTCTATTGACCGGCAGGGTCTCCAAGGGGTGTGTCCATTCTCTCTTTAACCACAGGTCAAACACCAACCCCTGGAAAAAAAAAAAAAAACTGCATGTTGTTTGTTTTCTTATCTCAAAGTTCAAATCGCTGCTAATTCTGGCCTTCCTGTAGTGGCTGTAGCTGCACTTTGACACAGTCAAACTGTGTTTTGTCGGGAAATAAAGAAAAGAGCACACTCCAGCAGCCTTTCATCTCCTCAAGGATTGAAAAGTGCATTTTGTGTGGACTAAAACAAGCGTGTCATTTTTACCTTTTGCTCACTAAGTTGTTACAGCTGTTATCACACTTAAGGCAGTCCACACGCTCTTGATGTGTAGCAGAGCTGCAGAAGCTTACATGAGGGGGTAGGAATGCTGTGACCTCTGGTACACTTCACTCATCTTTGGAGTTTACATTCATTCCATGAATTCGCAGCTGAAGGCCAGGACTGATCGTCGTGAATATGATATGACATTTACTCTCTCAGTTGACGTGGAAACTTTACCTAAAGTTGTGCCATGGTCAATGTTGCACTGCTGAACTACAACTACAGAGGTACAGTATATCATATGTGGGCAGATTGGAGTTAATAACCTAGAGTTTACACTAGGAATTTCTAATTTGAAATGATAATTACGGACCAAATTTTATTTTTGGTTGAACAATAAGATTTTGGTTAAAAGTGACAGCCCTGCTACTGAGCCTTGGCCAAAAAAGTGCCTAATTTCTCTCTAGTCATGATTTGAATCTAATGAGACCCAAATGCCTGCTGAGTTGTACTATAGCAATTAAAGACATATGAAGTTAGTTGCCTAACTATAGCCTCTTTAACTTTGCCTATTCATGGCAGGAATATCGCACCACTATGTCACCTCACCTTTTTGTAATAAAGGTTCAGTCGTGAAACTGGAGTACAGAGTTGTCTCGCCTTTGAGACAGTAGCAATGGTACTTACAGTGCCAGTTTGAGGTCTATGTTGAAGTGACGGCCAGCATGTGCGTTTGTTGACATCCCATTGTTGGTTGCTATGTGCTTTTGTTGCCTAAACATAACCACGTGCAGTGTAATCCTACCATGTATTTATGCTGACATCTCAGAGTTGCGGTATCCTCGAATGTAATCAGCAGACACAGAGGGATAGTAACAGCATAATATGAAGACCCAGAAGTCTATAACATGGACTTTGGATGAGAACATGTTGGCCTCTTTTGCTTCCGCCATGCCGACATGCTGTCTAAAATCTCACACGAGTGGCATGTTTGTGTTGTTGTTTGGTTCTGTGTAAAAATGCAAAAGTGGAAGGGACTAAGTAGCAGCCCTGCTGAGAAATCTCTGTGTGAAAGGGCCTTTAGACACAGAAATGTCTGCTGAATTGTACCAGAGCCATTAAAGAGATGTGAAGTCAGTGGCTTAATTATGTCATGTGTCTTTTGGTAGGAGGCATTTGACCAGAGACACACATCAGTGTCAATTTTGGGAAGGCTGAAAGGTCTGTGAAAGAATCAATTTAAATCTGTCAGACACGTAGGACAAGTCTCACCACCCATCCAGGGAGCTGAGCAGAGCTGCCAGTAGCCAGAGCGGCGCCCAAGAAACCCCCCGTCATGCATAACAGAGACAGAAAAAGATGATGAGGCACTCAGAGAGTGTGGGAGCGAGGAAAGACAGGAAGTAGGGAGACAGAGTGCTGAAATGAAAATGAAATAAGAGATTCTAAGCAGAAATTAAGAGGAAGGAAAAACACAAACATAAAAGAGAGGAGGGTGTCAGTGTTTCCCCCTCTTAGCATTGATCAGGTATGTGGTTTATTGCACGCTCAGCAGCAGTCTGTTCAGATGAAGGGATTTGTGTAAGGTGAGAAGGGAGGCCTGTTCTCAGGGTTGGCCTCTTTACTGCTGGAGAGGTTTTATGTTTGGCCTTCAAAACAATCTATGCTAATTCAATAACATGACACCTCAACGCTATGATGAAGATTTCTTTTACCAAAGCTATTTCAATGAGGAATAAATCCTTTGACTATTTTTTTAACTGCACAAGTTCACTGATTCCACCCTCTCAAGTGGGAATATTTTCTACTGTTCTTAGTCTTCTATGGTCGTAAACTGACATAAAGCTGTGGCTATCAATTATCTTAGAGGCTGTTGTGAGTATTTTCTCAGTGTTTAAAGGTCTTACAGTGTATTTGTGGACAGATTTTATTAACTTGTGATGACAAGATGCAGTCACAATACTTCACAGGTCTCACAGTAGCTGAGATCAAAATGATCAAATAAACATGGATGTGGTCCAAGCAAGGACACCGAAAGTATAGGAAGTAGGGAATGGGCCATTGCCCCCTGACTTTTTGCCCTAGGCTCACATTCATTTTAAGTCACAGATGGCTATATTGTGGCGGGAGCATTGCCATAGAAAGATTAATATGAATTAATAACTTTATTTATATAGCACTTTTAAAAACAAAGATAATAATGTGCTTTGACAAACAAAGCAAAAACAGAATCAGGAAATATTAAAGTCAATACAACAAAGGAAAGTCAAACAGTCAAACAGTGAGCACAAGTGAGATGAAACTAGGGTGGAGTTAGGATCAAATTAAAACAAAAGGACAAATAATACAAAATCCAGGACAAATAATGTCAGTATAACATAATAACAACAGACCAAAGCTAACAAAAGCAATAAAAGCAATAAAAGCACACATAAAAGGAAATAAAATGAATAAAACATGAATCAGATAGGTAAAACAAATACAAATAAACAAAAGGAAATAAAAGAAATAAAAAGACAACATCACATCAAAGCAAGTCTATAAAAATGGATTTTAAGAAGTGATCTAAAAGAAGTCACTGATTCTGCGAGTCGTATCTCCTTTGGCAGGTCGTTCCAAAGCCAAGGGGCCCTGATGGCAAAAAGATGGTCCTAAGTATATTATTATTTTGCCAATTTATGTGCAAATATTGCTTTTATATAAACGTTAAAAGATTTAAATAATCAAAGATTTGCTGAAAATATAGTGATGTTAGAGTATGTAATTAGGTATTATATAGATCACTTGACTCCGTTTCACTTTTATCAAAGCTGTCATTTAGATTAGGGGTTGACCAGTATTGTTTTTTCAGGGCTGATACCGATAGAGATTATTATAAGTTAATGAGACAGATAACAGACATTGAAGAACCGATATGCATTTACAATAAAAATGAAAATCTCATCTCATCTTCATTATGCATCCACAAAAATCTTAGTGAAAATAAATAGGGAAAAATAGGGATAAATAGGGATTCAAATAATATTAGTTTTTCAGGGTCTTTTAAGAAGACCAATATTACTGACCAATATTTGGAACTGATATGCATTTACAATAAAAATGAAAATATTTCTGTCAATGTAGAATTTGGAAGAGAATCCGCTCCTATACAAAACTTTGTTTAGCAAATGCTTAATCAAACTTGAAACTTCTAACATCATATACAGCAAAGTAAAGGTCTCTCCCATGCTGACACTTTCTTTGCACGTTTTAAATAATTAATTTTCATCTGCAATCATTTAAATAAAACACAGATAATCAGCAAAATGCCAAATATTGGCCCCTGATAATTGGCATGGCCGATAATCTGTCGGCCCCTAATTCAGATAGAACACAATCATACATACATGCTCATGAGGCATCTCCCAGTTGGTTCTCTTCCCAGAAGCAGTATTACAAATTTCAGAATCTGCCTCTTAGCCAATCGTGACATCTTCCCTGCTGTGCCGACAACAGTAAACTAAGCACCAGTGGCGCGCCCTGCCAATAAAATCTGACTGGTTTGAATGGTGATGAAAGCCCACAGCAGTGTCACGCTTTTCCATCCAACTGTTTGTTTGTTTTACACACACACTGCCAGCTCCG
The DNA here is from genome assembly GCF_026936395.1 of Plectropomus leopardus. Classification (NCBI taxonomy): domain Eukaryota; kingdom Metazoa; phylum Chordata; class Actinopteri; order Perciformes; family Serranidae; genus Plectropomus; species Plectropomus leopardus. Next base: position 9,088,951 of record NC_142186.1, read on the forward strand.
TGTTCTTTCCCTTAAGGCCCATGGGAGGCAGTGCTTGGCAAACACAGTGTTTCCAGCATTATGTGAGCATCCAGCTCCCTGCTCCCTGGAGCTTTCTGCCTCTGACTCCCTGCACAAGCTCAGCGGGCTGATGGAAGAAGGAAGTGGGTTTCTTTTATTAAGTATGCATTTTACTAAGTGTGCTATCCATTATTGATGGATTTTCCTCCGTTAATGTTCAGCTGATCTAACATTTACCACTGCTCTTGGGAGTACGGTGATTTAAATAAGACATTATTAAGCATTTAGTTTTCATACATTGTTCATGATTTTATTTCTTGAAGTACTGGGAGGATCATAATATCTAATTTGTTTACACCTTTTCTCACCTCTCCTCATACTGGCTGGGCTTATTTGGGCTTTACAGGGTAAGCACAGCCCCTAGTGGATCATTGTCCTCATAACAACAGATCTGACAATCACAAAAGCAGATGAATGGACTTTTAAGGAAAACCTTTTGGGGATGATAAAAAGCTTTGAGCTGACTTCCAGGCCATCCAGAATGGCAGCTAAAATAGATGACTACTTTATTCCATTTAATAGCAGGTCAGTTTTAAGTGCAGTTTCGGGGATTCCTAGATCATCTTTTAATCAAAGTGTGGATTAGCCTCCTCTCTCTCAGTAGCCGAGTCTAAATAAAGCTGAAATGACAGCATCTCTCCAGTGATGTTCTTGGTCCAGCTCCAACCAATTCTGAGTTTAAGCCAATGAGTCAGAGCGTGGGTGGGGTGGGGGGCCTCTGGGGCCTCGGCTTTGCTCCTTGCCCACTGCAGAAAACTCTAAATTACACCCTCCTTTTCTGCAAATAGGATGTGACTTGGAGCAGATGCTTCCAGTGTCTACCGCCTCTGTGTTGTAATTCATCCAAATTTGAAAACGGGAGGCTCTTTATAGGCAGGGACCTCACACAACTTGAAAGCCCCCATGGGACCTGGTCTTAGGCCCGCAGGGTGGAGCATGGGAGGAAAATTGCAGGGGTCATTTGCTCCATGCCTTGTTTCCCTTCTGTCTTAATTCCCAGAAATTCTCACCAGCGTTTATCAGTCTGGTAAGAAAATGAGTCAAGTTTTCAACAGCTGCATGTTTGCCCGTCAACATGGAGACATTCTTTTTAACCCTTTGAAACCTGGAGTGACATCACCTTTTTGTGCTGCTTACAGATGCCTTTCACAAGTATTTAAAGCTTAGAAACATGTTGCGATTTCTTCCAAAAACATGTGGAAAAAAGGCGATGAGTTACTTAGGGAGAAAAAAAAAATTGCAAGAAATTTGTGAATTTTAAAAAAATATTTTTTAAAAGGTAGGGAAAATGACAAGGTGAAAAAAAAAGTAAGGGAAAAAACTTTATATGTATAATAATCATAATTACATTTTTAAACATTTTGTTACAAAAGTAATTAAATTTTCAAGCATATTTCCCTGTTTTTCTTTTAACGTTCTTTTTAATTTATTGTGTTTCCCTTTTTTTGTTAACTAATATCTAGTTATTTTCTTGTACTTTTTACTAATTTCTTGATAATTGTGGATCTCCCTCCATTGTGTATTGCCTTCGCCCCATTTTTTTGAAAGATATAAAGACAATTTGCTCAGGATTCCAGGGCAAAAGAGCATGATTTCTTTCAATACTTTGAAGGAAGGCAACAAACTTACCCAAAAATTAGCAAAAAACAAAAGAAAAAAGAAAAAAAAAAAATACCCCCAAAAAACTAGAATCCAAAAGAAAGTAAAGAAATGACCTGAGGAAAAAAAACTCTGCTTAAAAAGTTTTTTAAATTTGTAGTTATGATAATTAAAAATGTAGTCATCTGGAATTTTTTCCCTGGTTCTTTAAAAAAAAATCAATTTCTTAATCTTATATTTTCTTGCAATTTGCCGGACATTTCTTGCTAAATTGCTTATTGCCTTTTTCTATGTTTTATGGAAGAACACTAATTTACTTAGTGTTCAAAGGTTTAAATACTTGTCGAAGGGATCTGAATGCAGCGCACGAAATGTGATGCTGATCCAGATTTAAAAGGGTTAAGCGTTGTTTACATGAACAACACATGGAACTGTTGAAAGTGATCATTTAATAAACTATGAGATAAGTAAATTCAGTGGAAGCTGAAACAATGTAAACTTGGCTTGTGTGACGAAAAAGCAACACTTTCTCTTCACATTACACCACATCCTCGTGTGACAGGCTGCGATCTGTTGTATTCAGCATCCATTGGCTTAATTATTCTATCACAGGCTAACACAGAGACTGTCTCTGTTGGTGCAGAGGCTGCTCTCCCGCTGACTGCTGCCCAGGCCTGTAAGCCGGTACATTGGGCCGGAGATTTGAGGGGCTGCGTGACCTCAGACAGATGGAATGTTTTGTCTGGATGTCCACAGCAGGGCTACCAGTCTGATGTCGACAGAGGAGAGAGCCAGCAGGGCTATGAAACACTTGTAGGTGAAAAGTACCAAAAAGAACAGTTAGTGCAGTGTGCAGAACAATAATAGAGAGAGTTTGGAAATGTTGCAAACCCTTTAAGCCAGTTTGTATCATTTCACACACAGTCTCCGCCGCTTTGGTTGACAAGGAACACAAGGGAGGCGAGCATTTGTTTACACTCATCAGCTGTGCATTTTCAACAGCAGTGGTACAGGGTAGCAACACATGGCTACTAAATTCAACACAATAATAAGATTTTATGTTTGTAGCCAAATGTAACACTTATGCTTAAGCATGGAGAAAAAAATGCAGCTTTATCCTAAAGAAAATTGTGCTACTTTTTTAACACAGAAACAGCAAACTTCATTTATGGGGGTTAAATTCACTTTTACTGCTACATTAAGGACGGAATGTCCCATCTATGTGATAGGGTTTGATTTGTTTTTTTGATAATTATCATTGGCTGCCAGGCATTTAGTCTGTGACTGTATCAAAGAATCACCAATTCTGTTTTAAATACAGCGCCTTGTGGCACCAATCTGCAGCTGCTCAGTGACAGGGAACAATATATGAATCAACAAAAAAAATATTTTAGAGGCAACATTGATTACTTTCATGCTCTATGATGTGTAGTCCTTAAATATTTGGGGTGTGTCTGTACACAAAAGTCACGAACCAGGTAATATTCCTGTTAAGGAGTCACGGTTCAGTGCAAGTTCAGTACAGTGGGGAAAAAACCTAGGCTGCATGTCAATAGCAAAAAAACGCCCACCTAAAAAAAGCTTGACTTGAGGCAATCTCAGTCGTTCTTATAAAGATTGCTCCATAGTTCTCCATGGTCAAAATATCCACGGAGTACTTTAAAGTGTACATCTCTGGTAACATGGCAACAGATGGTCGTATAGCTTCTTTTTTACTGCTAGTTACACATAATGTCAAATAACCACACACACAAACACACACACACACACACACACACACACACACACACACACACACACACACACACACACACACTTAGCTCTTTCTCTGACATTTCTGAAAAAGGTAATAAAGTGGAGGATAGGCAGTAATCTAGCTGGCATGCTCCGCACTGATACTCATCACAAACGCAGCAAAAGCCAGCTTTGACTGTCTGTAAGAGGTTGAGAGAAGATTTCCATAGCAGGCCTTTACAAATAAACCTCAGCAATTTACAGGCTGTCTGCTGCTAATAAACTCTTGTGTAGATTGGCAGGATCCTGCTATAAGTCTGAGCTGGACTTACAAACTGCACAGAAGCAAATACCTCCGGCTCAGCCCGGACTAGCATGACAAAAGCTCTGCTCCTCATAACTCTCATGCCTCTTAAGACCCGGTTATGAAACGTTGCTAGTGGCTGAAGGGTTTCATCCCTGTAACCTCGAGCAGCTGGAGAGTTAGTGTTTGACATTGTGAGCTGTGTTTGTTACAGTATGTAACCATAAGAGCATCTGCCATCCTGAGATTTGTTTTACATCTCTGTAAAATATTTGAAAAGGATGACGGAGGACAATCTTTGCGCAATCCAAATGTCAAACACAGGTCAAAAGTGAAAAACATGTTACATCCTGGTGCATATATTGCCATGTTAGCATTAGTTTAAGCCAAACTACGTATTTATTTAGACAATATTTAGAGATGACAATATTTCTGTATTTTTGCATATTATGTAATAAATCTGCAACAGAGGGCAACTGGGGGAAATTTGACTAAAATCTACAACCAGACCTCCCTCTGGCTCCACATCAGACACAGCTTACTCACAGCTTCTTATTGCATCCAGCTATTAAGTCTCAGTATTAGATTTCCAGTCATCCCTCTAACTGAGGATTTTACTCTTGTAATTAGAGGCATTATCTGTGATTGAATATCCCGCTGCAGGCAGTGTATTAACGCACACAGTGTTGGCAAATCTGCCACAGCTCTGCAGAATCAGTTAATTACTAAATACATAAACATGAGTCATGTTGGCGAATAACACTCACAGATGCATATTGCTTATTTCCTAATTTGATGAGTGAGTCATTTTCTCTTTTCAGGTGACTTAATGCTCACTGACATTTCTATTCAAACTAAAGTACACACAGTAGCTGAGTTTACCAGCTTTTGAGTGTGGGTGCGTCACACACTTGTGTTCACTAATTGTCATTAATAAAAACACCTGCAAAAAAAATAGAGGTACATGCACCATCAACTAGCACTTTTTTTAAATTAAGTTTTATGACGTATGATCATGATAATGTTTGTCATGTTAAATGGTAATTTTAAGAAAAAATAAAAACATTTAATTCCAGTTTTCATTAACTTTTTTTCAACCAGCTCTATGTCGCTGCAGTGGCGGGAATGTGCACAGCTTCATGGTTTTTGGCCTTGCTGGAAACACTCAGCCTGTGGTGTGATCAAAAATCTGCCAGGTGATGTGAAACGCCTTGTTTTGCGTTTTCAGTGGTGCTTTATCCAGCAGAATTTAGGCCTTCTCATTTGTTTGTTAAGATAACTGAGTTTTGTTTAAGATGCATAGCTAAAATGTAGGTAGATTACAGCCCACATTAATCATAATTCTTACTGATAGCAATATCAGTGTTACATCCATATTTGTTCATAACATCACTATACCATTAGCTGAAATAAGCAAATGTCTGCATGGTTTCCTGCCCGTTTTGTGGTAGCTGTTTTGTTGGCTTTCTTGTTTCATTCCTAGTGGGACTTTGGATAAATTTAGATTCTTAATCTGTTATTTCAATCCAAGAACCCGTAACATTAGCGAACACCACTGACAGCGACACAACATTAAAACCTGCTGGTCAGAGAGTCGGTTTCTGCGTAGTAGTTATTGGGTTGCTGTTTTTCCAGTCAGACACATACAATGGTGATTCTGCAGATGCATACAGGTTATGGAGTAAGACTGCATTTACACAGCAGTCAGTTCATACGTCCATTCATCTTTCACATTATCACTTAGTCTTTATTGATTGTTAAACTGTAATCATTTTGCTGAAGCAGGTATATAACAGTTATGTAATATATGATTTAGCTATTTCTGCAGCAACTAACCAATTCACAAGGATCCGTCTGTGCATAATTCTACTGTCTGTTGTTATTAAGTAATTACAGATATTAATTTTCTTGGTCGCATTGTCTGGCCGTCCGTAATGGAACATGTCACAGTGACGAGAGTCGGGCATGGAAAGAGAGAGAGAGACGGGCGGAGGTCCAGAGAGCTTCTGATGTCAGCCAAAGCAAGCAGACAAACACTTCAGCACACAAAACACACAGCTGGGTCCTTCTGCAAGTGTGTGTGTGTGTGTGTGTGTGTGTGTGTGTGTGTGTGTGTGTGTGTGTGTGTGTGTGTGTGTGTGTGTGTGTGTGTTATTCTGTTGTATAAGTATCGTCTCTTGTATAGCAAATTCCCAAGAAGTACTCAAGAGACGGCCACCACAAGCTGCACCCCACACACACACACACACACACACACACACACACACACACACACACACACACACACGATTGAATTCTCCTTGACTGTGCAGAGCAGCTAGACTTTCATTTTCCCTGCTGCCAAAAATGTGTCAGTCCTTTTCCGCCAGACGTCCTTTATTATGTACAAGAGGCCATGTAAGAGCTGAATTAAATAATGGCTCTGCAACAAGGCCGCCTGCTGTCTGAGCCGAGGCGGAGGCTAACCATCTATGAGAGGCCGGATTGATTCGCCATCATTTATTTTGTTAGATTTTGATTTGGTACACTCTAATCCATTTCCTGTGGCTTTGACCGCAGCCGGTGCTGCTGGGTAAAATGCAGGGCTTCCTTGGTGATGATGGGGATGATCACTGTTTAATGTTCATACTCACAGTGTAAGTCAGTCAGCCAGTCGGCACAAAGGAAGGAGTTTATTGAGGACATATTTGGATTTGTTCACACTGGGCACTGATTGTTTGTTGACGGAGCCAAGTTCGTCTCTCAGTTGGTGTTTCATTCCCACATCAAAAGCTTTTTAGCAGATTGTAGGAAATAATTCATGCTTTCAGTGCATCACATAAGTTGGCTTTGAACCACATTTGTGATTTGGCCAACAAACGCTGATAGAAATGATTCTCATCTGAGAGTTATTCATTCGTCTGATGTAGCTCTACATGTCTCACTGAGCACAATAAATTGGCAGACTCCTTTAAGAAATAACAGCAGGTATGGCTGTCATCTTTTTTGTTGTGAATATTTTGACTGAGCACAAGAGGAGTCAGGGGTCCCTCGAGTTGAGGAAGCACTTTTGTAATATATTTTAGCATACCTACAGATATGAAAATGTCTTATTATTCCCCTTTAGTCTAGGATTGTATCACAATAGACAAACAACCGCAGTGTTTATGTAGGTATGGTACATTAGGCTCTTTATTAGCTCTTTACTGAATGAGCATGTCTGAGATGCCTCTGGAGGCTTCCTGTATATCAGAGCTGCTGCTCCTGCTGGTGCTTGTTTCCACAGATACTTTTCTTTGTTTACCGATGTCCTATTTTCTTTAATTTTTTATTTAGAAAGAGCATTTTCAAATTGCAATGTCATAATCACGTAAGATACTCAGCATAAAACATATGTATACAATGACATTATCAAATAAGTAGTCACAGATCAACTGAGTATATCTCCATATTGCTCTTTCAGATGTTTTTGAGCCTTTATGTAAACATTAAATGTGAATTATTTACATGAACACGGGAGGCCTTCACATTGGAGAGGTATAGAAACAAAATATCAGTACATCCATATAACAAAATAAAAAGGTTCAGGTTAAAGGTCACAAAAAATTACCTAGGTCAATACAACACTGTTTGCCTGACCTTTTCCAATAATTTAAGAGAAATCTGGTCTTATAGGTTTAATATACTCAGTCCATTTGCTCCAAATTTTGTAAAATCTATCTTTCTGGACTTGAAGGGAATATGATAGCCGCTCCATTATGTAAATTTCATAAATAATGTCTATCCATTCATCTATAGTGGGTAAGTGGGGTTTGAGCCAATTTCTCGTAATAACTTTTTTGCTTCCAGCCAGGAGAATTGGAACCAACTTTTTATCGTTAATTCTCCATCCGTCAAATTGAATATCTCCCATATAAACTGTATTCATAATAAAAGGAATATTGACTCCAAATATATTGTTAATGTGTTTGTGGATTTCCTGCCAATAAGGAACAATGACTGGGCAGTTCCAGAAAACATGAGAATGATTGGCGTCGTCCATCCCACATTGTCTCCAGCAGCTGGAACCCCCTCCCCCATGTCTCTTTTGTAAAGGTGTAATAAAAAACCTAACAACGTTTTTCCAACAGAATTCACGCCAAGTAGTCGAGCAAGTTGAAGTCCATTGTATGAGACATATTCCTTCCCAAGCATCCTCTGTTATAATCAAATTGCCTTCTTTTTCCCACTTTTCTTTTATATACCACGTATTTCCTGATTTGGGATGGAGTACATCTTTATATAGTTTAGAGATAATCTTAGTACACGGAGATTCTGATACTGACAAAAGAATTTTCAGAATTCCTGATTCTACTTTACCTACATTTGGTCTCAGATTCTGGTTAAAATAGTTTCTAACTTGAAGATATCTATAGAAATCCTTTTGCTCAAGATTGTATCTCTTCTTTAAGAATTCAAAACTATGGAATGTCCCCTCCTTAGTATATGAGTAATAATTTGTTAGGCCTTTAGCAGCCCATTTTTTAAATCCGCCATCAGATCTGTTTGGAATAAAGTCAGTGTCATAAGCACACCATCGCAGTAGTTTAATTGAGTCATTTAAATTACAAGTTTTAACAATTTCCTGCCAGGTTCTCAATAATATATTTAACCAAGGGTTGCTTATGTTCAATTGTTTATTTAAAAGTTCATTATCTGCAATAGTAGCTTCAATAGGAATCCCTTCTAGTAAGGCATTTTCAACTTCTTTCCAACGTGCTGAATAATCTGGGGTACATAAGCAGATCAATGGCCTCAACTGTGCTGCTAGGTAATATTCTCTTAAGGAGGGGAGACCCATACCCCCCCTCTCTTTACTTAGTTGTAAGGTCTTAAACCTGATCCTGGGTTTTTTCCCCTGCCATAAATACCTGGATATCATCATATCCCATTCTATGAATTGTTTGGTTGGTATTGACACTGGAAGATTTTGGAAAAGATAGAGCAATCTTGGCAGAACGATGTCCTATTTTCAACAAAAATCCATTGACTGCTGGAACTAGTAAAAACTGGGATAGTGAGCACTTTGTTACATCATAAAATGTATAAATTAGTTAATGCAGCTAGTGTCCGTCTGTCTCTTCAGTACAGTCCAGTCCAGTCCAGTCCAGTCAAGATATATAATTCCTACAGTGTGTTCTGGTTCTACCCTGGGCCCTCCTACAAGTTGGACATGCCCGGATAACCTCTAACAGGAGGTGCCTGGAGGCATCTTGATCAGATGCTTGAACCACCTCACCTGGCTCCTTTTGACACTAGTGAGCAGTGGCTCTACTCTGAGCTCCCTTCAGAAGTCTGAGCTCTTCACCTTAGCTCTAAGGCTGAGCTCAGAAACCCAACGGAGGGCCCGCTTCTATCTACCATCTTATTCTTTCAGTTAAAATCCAAAGCACATGACCATAAAGCTTAAGTCAAGAGCTTTGCCTTTTGGCTCAGCTCCTTCTTGACCAAGACAGTGCGGTGCAGTACCTGCATCTCCGTCTCTGAACGCCTTACTTTGGAGCGTTTTTACGCCCCCTTACTGACAAGATACCATGACATGGTTGGTATCGCTGGGTTCTTTAGGTCTTTAACTTTCATGTTATATCAGTATCCTCACTCTAACTTTAAAAGTCAACCCAGCACAGCCTTTTAAGTACGTGAATGTCAGTTGGCGAATAACACAATTAAAAAAGTAAATGCATTAATTACAGACCTTAATCGCATCACGAGCTAGCCCTACTTTTTTTTGTTAAAACATAAATACAACAAGGATATAACGTGACTACAGTGGCTTTTCTTTTCTTGGTTAGTAGCAGAAAAGAACAGAATAACTGTAGTAAACATTAACAATAAGAGAGAGCGAGAAAGCGCATCTGGTACTCATGTATCAATGCTGCAGGAAATGAGTACTGAACATTGATTCTTTGTGCGATTGCTTCAATATGCTCTTGTATCAGCTACTGTCACAGAAAAACCGTGGTTTCTCTCAGGGATGTGTTTCAGATCCTCACAACTGGTAAATGTGTAATCAGCACTAAGCTAGTTTGGTTAGGATTTAGAGAGAGAGTTGTTATATCTCCTCGCATGCTTGTGGTTGTTCTGCATAAGCAGCAGGCTCATCCTGGGAATTACTGCAGGGATCAGGGTGTGGTGAGGGGATTCTGTTTCTCTGCATGTATAGTACACACACACACACACACACACACACACACTCAAAACATGTACTTTTTCTATGTCTTTAGCTCAACAAATCTGCTTTCTGTGTATATGTGCTCTCAACAGTATCCCTTTTAATGTCAGCCTCAATGAAACAGTTGATTGATTTTTTTGGGTAATCTACTCTACTACAGTTTCCTGATTGGCTGGTTCATGAAAAGCAAAGCAGGTAGCTGTCTAACTAAGTGACTGACTGTGTTTGTGTTGCTGTTACTGAATGAAAAGCCAGTTTGAGGTGAAAGAGGAGGCAGAGGAAGAATAGGAGGGGACAAGGGAGGAGCTTTGCACTGTGCTGATGCCTGCACACACACGACATGTTTGTGGGTGTGTGTTAGTGACTGTGAGTGAGTGTGTGTGTGTGTGCACATGGTGTATCACAGGGACCAAAACAGAGCAGCGTCCTGGTCAGCAGACCTGCAGTGGCAGAGAGAGGAGGAAAGTGACCAAAGACGTACGAACACTTGAGACACAGGAATCGACTTAGGCACCAGTTGTGTCATCACTTCAGCCACACAGGAGGGAGGCAATAATACTGAAGCGTCAACATCAGCATTCATTATCATCATTCTTCACAAGGAGGCCAAAAAGTGACCATGGACAGCCCCAGGTCTATCCAAAATGAGATCACTTCTCTCAAAGGTATTTCAATTTTGATTCCCAGAATCAAACATCTGGGTACTTTAGTGTTTTAATGTTGAGTTAAATTATTGTGGCCAAACCACAAAGAATGAGAGGGACATTTTATTGTGTCTCAGTAGGAAGGCAGACAGGGAGGGGTGTCCGACACAGGCATTGTTTGGAAAGCAGCGGAAGCTCAGAATATCCCCCAGCTCAGACACTTTTAACTCGGCTTTCACAAACACGTTTTGAAAAAGAGTATTCAGGTGTGACCTAGGATATGAGCTCCTCTTGTCTGTGTTCGGCTGCTGTGTTTAATTTCAGTCTACTACCTTTGTGCTGTTGACACAGAGAAGTGTGTCACTGTATCCCAGCCTGTGCAAACAGACAAATACTGAAGGAGTAAAGAATGCTGACATTTGAGCGATGTACGCTCAGAATCTCACATTTGCAATGCAAAACCCACCATGCAAATGTGATGTTGCCTCACCTAAAATTAGCAGTGAAATTGTGCCTAATGAATGGGCAGCTCTTCTTGCACTCATCTGTTTGTGTGTGTGTGTGTGTGTGTGTGTGTGTGTGTGTGTGTGTGTGTAAAAAGCAGGGAGAGATGTAGCACACTGATTGTCACATTGAACAAGGAATGGAAAGATGTTTGCACTTTTTGTTCTTGTTTCATCACTCCGCATGTTCCCATAGTTACGTCGTCTCAACGTGACCTGTCAGGTTTTACCTCTCAGAACAAGTTATGCGCAGGTGTTGCTCCACTTTTTTTTTCAAACGGGGGAATGCTAAGAATTCAATCCTGACTAGAAACTGTGAATGGCCGTCTGCTTTGTTCCACTGATGCTTGTGGTGATGAGGAATATGGTGGCCAAACAGATAAAGTTGATGATAAAGGAAATAATAATTGAGTGCCATAGGGGTAACCTGTGTGAGCTGCACTGCAAGGAGCACTGGTATTTGGATGCATACTTTGATTACCCAAGCAGGCAGTCAGATGTGTTTTAAAGCAGTTATGGGCTATAAACTACAGGACTGTTGGTCAATATGTTCTTGTCAAATTCTTATTTGTTACTTTAATAAAACCGTGTGTCCACTAAAGCTTCTTTTCAAAAAAACAGTTGTTGTTGTTCAGCACTTGTTTTTGTCCTCTGTAATGGGTGGTCTTTGCTGTATTTGTCCCTCCCCTTCTTGACTGTAAATGGACGGTTGGTGACAGTAACAAGAACAGCATTTTACCAAAAGTTCAACCTTTTGCCAACTCTCAGTTTTAATTGGAAAAATGGATAAAAAAAATCACAGAAGACATTCAGTGTTTGATTTATTTTACTAAGTCTCCAAAAAGAAACAGTTTAAGGCTGGATTATAAAACTTCTGAAAAGGATACAATCACACTGGAACTCTTGTTGAAGCGGCAGGATGGCTAATGTCACCTCTTGGCTGAAAACAGTAGCCTTTGCTGGGTTCACTCTGGATGTGGAAGCACTGCGATACGCTCCGATTTTCCATGGTATGCTGCCCAATCCTATCGGTATTTGTGTCATGATCTGCAACGGTAGTTTTGGCTGTTCTTTCCATGAGCTGTGAGCGAATCGGGCAGTAAAACACAATGATGATCTGGCAACAATATTAGATATTATATAAATTATCTGATCATGATCAATGATAAATATGCACCCCATTCTTCCATTTATTTATCATTTGTGTCTAAACAGAGAGCGAGAGACGAGTGGACACACACAGACACACACATGAGTGAGCAGGTAGAGCTCTACATGTGATTAGAAAAAAGCAGAGGAGCAGAAACGCTAGCAGACGCAGAGAAATGTACGTCTGGTGTGAACGGCCAGGCAACTGCTAACAGCCAGCTGCGCAACCCTTAACATATGGGGGCGCTTCTGTTTCTTTTGTGAACCCGGTGTAAAACTCTGTCTTGCATGCAGTGTTACAAAGATATTGAGTTACTACCTTGGTGTTGTAAACGACAATGGCATCCCCAGACTTAACTTTTTTTTAACTTTTTTAACGTTTTGAGTATGTCCGATTTTTCCCATCATGCCACCTTAATGCTAAGTGGTGAGACGGACCCGTGCACACAGCTCAGCTTGAAAAGCGTTGCAGTGACCAGTTTATTTTTGCATAATATTACATTGGAGATCACATTTATTTTACACATGGGGCATTCCACTTGACTAAGCACAGAGTTTACTTGTCCTGTGTCAATGTTAAGCCCTGTGACAAGGTCATGAACACACAAAAACTAGGTGCACTCAATGTGCTGCGGAAATTTGGTTAAAGTGCCCCTTTTTTTCCCCATGGACCAATTGATTGGCTGAAAAGTAGGTAGGATTTCAGTCGACTAAGATTTTCTAATGTTGTTTACAGCCCTTACAGGCTTTGCATTAACAGTTATGATGGCATGAAAACATTTCTCAAAGCCCTTAACATCTAAGGCAAAAGAAAAACAGCGTATAACCTCAGGGGAGGCAATTTAAACAGAGTTGTTGCCTCTCTGTGCAGACAGTCATGTAATAGGGGGTGTGGGTGGTAAAAGACAACAACAATGTGAAGCATGTAAAAGAAACAGCAATCCATCAATAGGATTATGACCTGAGCCCCGAATATAGGTAATAAATTTAATGCAAGACTTCCAAATTAAATCCAAAAATAGATCCAAAGTGACATGAAATGTGATCGGATGATATCATGATGCCACTCCCTGGCTCTAAGGGCTTCGGTGGTGGCTGTCAGGGTGAAATAATGGCAGCGAGTGGAGGTGGTCATATTGATTTCCTGTTGGTAAATGAATGCTGACTTGACATACATACCCCAATCATCACCAACACATTTTTTTTTTCCAGGAAATGTGCTCAAATATGATTTTAATGTTGAATCACGAAATAAATTAATTACTAAAACAAGCCAGACTGTCTTTATAATAAAAACATTATAGGTAACCGCTTTAAGCAAACTCCTCAGATCTCTTCAGGAATAAATCATTATGTAATTACAGCTGTGTCACTGTCTGGCCCTTTCTTTAGACGACGTGTTCACACAGTCACACTAATAGGATACTGTTTATTGGATCTCACCACGGTGCAAAAGTTGGACAAGGACCCACCTATGCTCATCCATCAGAAAGCAGGCCTCTTCATATCATTAGGTAATGCACAGAGGCCAGTGCATCTGATTCCAGGAAGCTGTCAAATGCACTGTGTGTGTAATTAATGTGATCTCCCCAGTAGCCTCTCTCTCTCCCTCTGTCTCTCTGTCTCTGCCTCTCTGCGTCTCGTACTCGGATCGATTTCAGTCTCAGTTGCACTTCCTGAGGGGAGATCTGCAGCCATATGAAATCCCTGTGGCCTTACTCTGTTTTATCTCATGATAGATATCCACAGACAGCTACTGTATGCATCAGGATGTAAGCTATAGCACTCTGCTGTCACCCTGCACACGCTTAATGGCAAATAACAGCTGGCTCAAGGGAGGAAAAAAATGCAGCCTTTCTGTGTTCAGCTCTGTTGTGTCTGCTTTGTCATGGGTGTGAAGCTGATGCATTTCTGGTTCTAAATGCGTCTTATTTTGCATGCATTAGTGATGCATTGTTTTCCATAATACTTATGTGTATGCACTCTAATGCATTTGAATTCAGGGTAAACTATGGGCTGCATATAACTTGAATGTACCAGTTAGTTCTGAACAAACTCTTTAGATCACTGTAATTATTATTTTTTAAGGTTATGTAGGTGGGACTCACAGCTTGCTGCCCTCTTTCTCTCTTAAGGGGGCTTTATAGTTCTGTGTAGAGGGGGTTACAGTATTATCAAAGTATTGACACTTTACATAGCCAGCGCCTCCTAAAAACTAAAAAAAAGAAGTAATATGTCAAGACAACGGCAGCTAGGGAGATTTTATGTGGAGACTGTGATTGATCAGCTTCTGTTAGAGAGTGTTAAGAGTGAAGAAAACATCAAACAAATAGTTAGGGTCTTTGAAGTGAGGCTGCATGAGGTACTTCGACAATGTACCTCAATGTATTACACATAGTACATGTCTGTCGACACACTCCCAGTTTGGAGAAGCAGACGAGAGTACCACAGCAGCCATACTATACTTGGTGTGTGATAATCAGCAACACATAGTTCAATGATGAATAATAGGCGTCATTAGCTAGCAGTAGCAAAGTCATGGTTAAAACCTTGAACACACTATTTTTTGTCCATGAGTCCAGTGAGAAGTGTAACATAGGGAAGTAAGGAACAGGGCGAGGCCCTGACATGCATGCACACTCATCTCCTCTATTGTCAGCAGGAAATAACTTTTATTATAAAGGAAATTCTCTTTGGATTGTACTGTGTTTGCATTGCATCCCATCCCTGCATGGATATTAAGTCAGACTTCTATTTGAACATCTGTCTTCCAGCCTCCCAAAACACTGCAATGCGTGCGAGCTCATGACATTAAATCTGAAATGAAATACTTATTCTTCCCTGCTCCAGTGACTGACTGAAAATCATGCTGAAACTGGTTCCCTTTCTATATGTGTTGTTGAAGACAAAATTATCTGTACAGTATTTGTTAGTTTGTGAGTATACTGCATGCAGACACATACATATGCAAACACACACACACACTCCTATACCAGTGATACTCAACTTATGGCCCCTGGGCCAAATCTGTGCCCCCAGCCATTTATTAATTCACAAGAAAAATAATTGGATTTACCTCGTTTTTGTACAGCATGAAAATAGAGCTTTTTTTTATCAAAAAAAGTGCCATTGGAGGATCCCCTGCACAACCCCCACAGAGGTCCTGGCCAAGCCCCTAATGTCCTAAAATCCTAGTGACATCATGAAATCCTAGAAATGTCCTAAAATCAAAGAAATGTCATAAAATCCAAGAAACGTCATAAAATCCAAGAAATGTCCTAAAGTCCAAGAAAAGTCCTAAAGGTCCCCAAATCCTAGAAATGTCAAAACTGCTAGGAATATCCTAATATCCTAGAAGTGCCCTAAAATCATATGAATGCTCTAATATCCTAGAAATGTCATAAAATCTGAGAAATGTCCTAAAATCCTAGAAATGTCCTAAAATCCTAGAAACATGTACAAGGCTGCTGGGACTGGCAGCTGGCCTCCTGTCATTTTGCAAAAGTGGCTCCGAAAGCAAGCTAAGTATTCCTGCTGTAAACACCTCATTGTTTACGCACACTAATCAGAGTCAGAGGGAATTCCCTGACTTGTTTGGATGTATTCGGGGAGTTCCTGTCTCCTTACTGTGCCACGACTAAAGAATTTCAGCCCCTGACCTGCCTGACAGACCGAATCCCCATTTCCCACTTGCAGCGTACACTTACGCAGACTTTGTTTCCTTCTGCCTTACTCTCCTGCACCTCTGTTTCCTGACTAGAACAATCTGTGGCAAAGGTGGTGTTCTGTACCATTTGTCATATCTGTTATGAGGTAAGGTAAACAGAGCGTAGGTAGCTTAGGACCTAGGACTGAGCAGCAGGGCATGTAGGCCTCATAGTGTCAGAGTTGTTTACCTCAAAGCTCTGGGAGATGGCTTGTCACCATCCTGAAATTGCTGCTTCTGCCTTTTTTGAATTTCATATCCTCCTTTCAATCGCACATGGTTGGATGTATACAGTTTTTTTGTTGGGGTGGGGATGGGGGTGCAGAACATAGGGTGTTATCAATGGTCTTTATAGGATGTGATTTCCTCATAATCACAAGTTGTTGTGTCAGCGTTTAATAGTCTGCGTGAACACTCTTTGAAGTGTACATCCCTGCTGCCGTCATGGTGCATTCATGTGAGCGATGATGAGCAGTGCCAGTAACAAACTGGCCGCTCACGTTATCACCAGTTTGCTGATTACAGAGAACAGTGTTTGCATTCAGGATGGTTTCAGGCCTGTGTTTGCTGTCAGGCATGAGGAGGCGCCACAGCACGGGATAATGATGTATGCATACTCATCTGACAGCACAGTGAGAGGCAGTACATCTTCAGTGTGCCTTGCACTGTGGCATTATATAGTAGTGGGACCAGTTTGTTTATGTGTGTGTGAGGAAGATGGTGTCAATGTCTGATGTGCACACACCTGCCTGTGTTTGTGTGTGTGTGTGTGTGTGTGTGTGTGTGTGTGTGTGTGTGTGTGTGTGTGTTCTTGTTTCTGATGTGAGTGTTGAGAAGTATGCCCGTAGATTTTTGAACCCTGCAGTGTTATTTTGCATCTAGTCATGACTTGGTCCTGGTCCTGGTCCTGATTCTTGCCTCATGAGACACACTGAGTAACACCTTCAGGTTGAATTCCCCTGGGCTGGGATTGCAACAGATAATTAGAGCTAGCATCAGTATTTTTTTTTCAAGCAGGTTTTCACATACAAGGAATTTGCTTTGGTGATGTGACGCTCATCCCAAAACTCATCTAATATCTGCAAGAAAAATCCCCTGTGGTTAATCGGCCAGTTTTTGAGAGATAGGGTGTAGTAAGCTGATATCCATGTCAAGACTTTAGATTTTAGTGGAAATGGTCATTTTTGCATTACATTTTTACTGAAAAAAACAATGATAATGTAAAAATTGCTGGGGTCTGTTTCTAACAAGCATGTTTCCTGGCATCCGGATGACTTATAGGCTGGTGTATCTCTCTAGCACTACAATGCTTTATTTGTAAAGGTATATTGTGACACATGTTGTTTTTATCAAAAAAATTTAGCCTCTGTGATTTTAAGACTGCACTTGCCTTGCAAAGAGTTTCCTATAGCTCACTTGGTAGTTATTTAGATCTTTCAGTCCTGACCAAAGTGTTGGATGGAATTTAAAACACATTTTTGGACTATATGCTCCTTACAGTAGCTTTATGGGGAGAACAGTGCCCTCTTCCTGTTGTGTGCTGTAAAGCAATTTACCACATCAAGACTGACAGCACAAAGCTGCAATGTAGATGACTATAGATGCTGTCAATCATCTCAAAAATGCATGTTTTTAAATGAATGCAGTGACAGTTAAAATAGAACTGCATATTGACTTCTAGGCTAGTTGTTTTACAGTAAGTAGTTTCTTTGTACAACATTATCCAGATACTGTTGTTGTTGTTGGCCTACTCTCTTTACTAGCAATTGTTTCTTGTAAGTGCTGCTATATTGGATCCATGTCTCATATCGTGCTGATAGAACTGAAGAAACAGAGAGCACAAAGAAAGGAAGGAAAAGTTGCAAGAGGTTTTGAAGACTCAGGAAGTTGTAGCTGCTTTTGTAGAGACTGTTGATATGACTTGAAACGTGTTTCTTACACACTCTCTATGTGCTGTTGTGCAATGGTGCACCTTTGAAGTGTTGGAAGTATTCAGATGTTTTACATAAGTGCACAAATACTGTTTCAAATAAAATCACGAAAAGTATTTGCATAAAAATATACTTGAGTACCAAAAGTAAAAGTACTCATAATGCTGAAAGACCCATTTCAGAATTATATATGTTATATTAGTGGTTCCCAAATGATGGGTTGCGGTCCACAAGTAGGTTGTGTGTCCATTCTGAATGGACCACAAGTGACTCCTGAATATAAGTGTTTTTGCTGCTGTTTAGCTACTATTTTATTGCACTGTTCTTAATATTATTTGATGTGTTAACATAATGTGCCTTTGCTGCGTATTATGTCACTGATCTTGATGCAAAAATATGCACTTTATGGTGTCAGGAGTATATAGTTTCTCAGTTTCAAGTAATTGCACTTTATTCTTGCAGTATGTTTTATTTCATGGTGTCATAGGCCATGTGTTGTATCCATTTTATGAAATCAAATTGAATATGTGGTCAATTTTCTTACGTATGGACCTTAAACGAATGGCTAAGGACAAAATCTGGACCCCGTGACTGGATCAGTTGGGAACCACTGTGTTATATGCATATATACATTGATGTTTGTATAATATTTATGTTGCCGCAGGTAAAAATGGACATAATTTTGGGAAGGCCCTACTTTATACTCTAGCATTAATATTGAGTGGTGTTCAAGAATCTAATAACTCCTTAATTCCCCTAACAGTGCTTGAGAAAATGCACTTGGTTCCTTTTCACTACTGCTCATTGTTGCTGAACTAGACTTGCTCAGTTTTACAGTAGCCTGGAGAAAATGAATGTTATGAAACTTGGCTGCAATTCCGAAGAAAGATATTTAGTCTTTGAACAGAGACAACCAGCTGCAAAAAATGCCAAAGAAGGCAACAAACTGTTTGACAAAAAGCTGTGTGTCAGTGGACTGGAATGAGACTCGGGTTAATTAAAGCTTGGATAAGAATAAGATAAGAATTTGGGAGGGTAGTTTATGATTCCTACAGTCTGGCAAAGAACAACGGTTTCTCTTTTGATCTCTGAACTTAAAGGATTGATTGGCAGCGGGCCCAGTGAACCTGAAGTGTGAAGATAAGTCATCAGAAACATTAGGTGTGTGCTTTTCTCTCAGTCAGCGTGTTTGATTTCCCACTGTTGGCTGGTAGCAGAGACTGAGGACTACACGGCATCATCTTGACCTTGCCGTTAGTTCAGACAGGAAGTGACTCACTGACCAATCAGAGTGTGTTTATATCACTTTCTTTATCAAAAACGATGTATGATCAACAAATTACTCATAGTCTGATCTAGGGTACATTTCTGACCACAATCCAAAGACACATTGTCAAATCCAAGAATACAAAGTTTAATTAATAATAACCTTCCTCATGTGATGACAAACCTTCTAAAATCATGAACACGGAGACAAAACTCAACACTGGTTGCAAGGACTCCGAGTTTACATGTCGGCACTCACTTTTCTGTGTGATGTGATGTGTGATATAGTTAAAGGTAATAAAATAACTGTGTGAAAGTATCCAGTAGAGAATGTAAAGTGGGCAGGCCACATCTTTAACCCTTTTAGCTTTCTTCGGCTCTTGAGTGGAGAGCACCTGTTCCAAAGACGCGTCATTGCCCTTCAATTCATTCCTTCTATGTTTTTGAGAGAAGTAAAGCCAATTAGCTCAGGTTTCAAGGGTTAATAAAATGTTCACATTGTTTCTATTGGTGTCACCATTTTTTTCTTTTGTGGCAATAGCATTTTAATATTGTGCCAACAAATCCCATCACAAATCACAAATTTCCTACATTTGATCAAACATTTGTGTACAATAGAACATTTATTTTTCTTTCATTTGTTGCTGGACAGAATATTCCAACATAAATTATGCAGAGAAATACCACAGAGGGTGAAAAGTGGGGCTGCAGCTAACAAATATTTTGATAATTGATTAATTGGTTGATTATCGTTTAGATTAATTAATGAATCGGATTAAAAAAAGAAATAATAATAAAATAAGCATTTTTTCTACCATTACTTTGTTCAAAAACAGATTATTACTGACAACAGTGCAAAAAGTGCAGTGCATTAACAGGCGATTACCTGAAAATCCCTGAGCTGTCAAAATAATATTAAAATACAAATAATAAATAACTACAAAATCAAATATGAAACAATTAAAAAACTAAATTTTGACAGCTTTTACAACATACCGTTACGTTTACTTACTTCAAAACTGAACATGCGTCATTTCTTGTTGAGACTTTGCCTCTTTCGTTTCGCTTTCGTTTTAGATGCTGCATCATAACCGTCATGCTCGCATGCCGTGCCACTTTTGCATATTTTGCAGCTAACACACTTCCTTATTTTGCATAACGTGCTCCCAAACTTCTGAAGGGTTTTTTACAAATGTCCTCTCTGCCTCCACCATGCCTCTTCAAAACACTGGCTTCTCCCGTCTGCATGTGACATAAACAGTCCCGCGACACAGCGAATGACGTATTAAAACACAATGAATCTATAATTTTATTCATTGCCAACACATTTGATTCGTTATAATCGATTACAATCGATTTTATCAATTTGTTGTTGCAGCCCTAGTAAAAAGTATGCCAGTCAACCCTCGTCTCCCTTAACCTGTGAGACAGCTCACACAGAAGGCGATCGTGTGTTGTTAGAAGCTTAATGGAAAAGTATTTCTGCTCAGAGAAAGTCGGATTTATCAACACAAAGTGAAGCTTTTAAACAAATTGACCTAATAGATATTTACAAATCTATATTGAGAATAGATAAGTGTGATTACTGTCAAGCTGTGAAAGTCAGTTTGCTTCTATGTGGTCTGGTCTGTGTGGTCTTTTTGAGAAGACAGTGCAGGACAATGAGCTGTGTGACTTGTTATTGTTGACTTGTGGAATAGCTCTTCCTCCTGTTTTCCTCCTTGTCCGCCACAAGGGAATTACATCAAATTCCTCTTCTGTTTATTATAAGTCAGGCATTTTCTAGCATGTTACAGCTGTGGTTCAACATTACTATGTCCCTAATTCCACCACGTAGTTTACAGTATATTTTGATACATTTTTAATATATGGAAAACTTCCACATTGTTATTCTAACTTCTGTAACCTGGCACGTCAGCTGTATCTTGTTTCACACCTTAGTCCACACACCCTGAAGCAATTTGTACACAATTAGGACATTCCAGTGACATGGTTATCCCTGCATCCCTGCTAGGAAATGCATCATGGGTAGTTTCCCCTCTCTGTTCTTGGGCTATTTTTGGGTGATGGTGAGACCCAGGGGAAAGACCTCACAGTGGAGTCAGGCTGTGATTTGACTCAGTGTCTCCCTCACAGTCACCATGAGCAGAGAGAAGCCAGGAGAAATCTGCACTGTTCACTAGCTCATATTCACTGTATTTACTCAAGAAGTGAAAACTGAGTGTGGTGTAAGCTTGCTGGGTCCTGAGTGGGCGATGCCATTAAAGTGACAAAACAGGTGGGCGGTGTGGAAATATGCTTTCATGACCATAGAATCAGGGAGCCAAGTGCTAACTAAGGAAGCAGATTTGGTTTTTTTTTTTGGTTTCAGAAAATCATTTCTTAACCCTTAAAACCTGGATCAGTATCTCTTTTCTTGTGCTGCGTTCAAATGCCTTCACAAGTATTTAAGTATTTAATAAATCTGAACAATTTGTTTTGTCTTTCTTTTGATAACATGGAAAAAAGGCAATAATAACTTCGCAAGAACCATTCTGCAGATTGCAAGAAATCAGATATGGAAATAAAAAAAGCTTGGGAAAAATGTCCAATATTATATATTTTAAATTATATTACAGAATTGTTAATCTTTTTTAAATTTTATTTGATTTTTTGATTTTTTAAGATGATTTTCTCTTTCTTTCTTTCTTTCTTTCTTTCTTTCTTTCTTTCTTTCTTTCTTTCTTTTTCTTTCTTTCTTTCTTTATTTCTTTCTTTTTCATCAAAAGAAGAAGCAGTATTTTATGTCCAAAAAGGAGTAGGAGGAAATTAATACTTATCAAATCCAACCCCTTTTTTAACTTTATAAAAAAATATACCTACCTATCTTGTCTCATATATTATTGTGCTCATTCCCCTCTCTGTTCTACCCTCTCATGCATTAGTCCTCACAAACTGTTTCTTGAACATACAAATTCCTCTCAAATCATGTAAACATTCTTTCATTTGAAACTCTGTAAGTGGTTCAGTCATCTTTAATTAAGTGACCTAAAGGCCATGGTAGTCATTTGAAACTCCAGCATTATCACTGAGTTTCATTCACAGTTTTCTCTCTCCTGGGTCCACTTGATATCTCCAGCCTGGGTTAATGTGTGCGGTGCTATTCTGCAATTTAAGAATTTGTGTTAATCATTAACCCTTCGGAGAGCACATTCAGTTAACTCCTGCTTGACTAGACACCTCATACACCATAAACTGTAACTACAGCTGCTATTTACATGCATACAGGATATCATTCATTGCATGTTCAATATATCCACCTGCACCAGCTTTAACTCTGCAAGCCTGATGGATTTTAGCAGACCTAGTTAGATGCCCTGATTGCATACATTTACTACATATAACTTTGACACTCTTTCACTCACTGACTCACACTCTTTTTACAGCATATTATACAATGCATAGACAGTGCTGGCACGAAGCCATGCCACTGAGACTACAGTGTGTGGCACTGGTCCAGTGCATTTAAATGCTGCAGCCCCATGTGTCTGGGTAATCTGCTGTTGTCTGTTTAATCAGAAAAGACTTCTGTCTCTGTCAGACAGTCTTTTTTTTTTCTTTGCATGTCTGCAGAGCAAGAGAATTTGAAACACTCTCATGACACATTAGATGCTGAAACTGCCTTTTGTCTCACACAAAGCTGCACGGAAACCCTGCATTTAGCCTCACGAATTGCGCTAATGTGACAGTAATTATTGAATTAAACACATCATCTATTATTCCAGCAGAAAACACTCAAAATGCTTGTGCCAGATTTAATTTGATACTTTCACTCATTTTCTTTGTTCTCTTTCAACTTTTAAAGCCCTTGTTTGCCGTCGGTGCGGCTCTGAAATTTTAGCTCTTTTTCAAACACTTCAGCGCTATACACAAACACACACACACACACGCACGCACGCACAAACAGAGGTATTATCATGGAGGGCGGCTCTGACCTGTGAAGGAGGAGGGTGGTGGTGGTGTGGGGGGGACTCCCATTCTGTTGATCTACACAGCGGGACACGTTTGAAAAAGAGAGTGCAGAAAGACAGTGAGAGCAAGTCAAAGATCCGACGTGACAGATCTCAAAGACGAGAGAGTTAGCTGCGAAGGGAAAGCTGTCAGGGGAAAGTCGCTGCAGTAACTCTTGAAGTTCCAGAGTTCTCTCTGCTGTAAATGTTAAGCATGGAGTCCTTCTTCTCGAGCAAAGGTAAGCCACACTGTTGTTTACACTGCAGGAGAGCAGAGGTGCAGCTAAAAGGAAAGAAAGGAGACAGGTAACGAAGCCAGCAGGTAAAGTGATACAGGTGGAGAGCAGACGGAGAGGATTTCAGGGCTGTGGGTGGGACTGCACATTGGTCAGGCTATAAAACAGCAGCAAACATGTAGCAGGTGTCTGTCAGAGTCTGTGATTCCATGAAAATGTGTCAATTTTGCCAAACCATTGAAGGGCAGCTATGTCTCGTGTATTGAACTGTGTAATGTTGCAGATCAGTGTGCTGGACTGCTTAAAGGCAACACAGGCTTTTTGGGTCATTATAGTGCAATACTGTGCAAATTCTGTGATTTCACAGTTATTTAATGTAATTAGCAAGCTAGCCTAAAACCATCACATCCAATTGATTATTTTTAATGTAAAATGAATTACAAAGTATCTTGATTTACAGAGAATCAATAAAATGATCTAAAATGACACATACTGTAATATATTTTATACAGATCCAGAGTAAAAACACAATGCATAATGCATATTTGATTTACATGGTTGCAAATGTAACATTTTTGAACTGACAAAGATCTAAGTAGGACTGAAATGTTGTCTTCATTTAAGTTGCGTGGCATGGAGTAAATGTGCAGGCGTCACAATACAAGGACAGTGTTTGGGAATTTGATAGCTGCAGTAAATCATCAAGCAGCTATGCTATTATGCAATGAGGCAACAATGAATACATTATAATACAGCTGAGAAAGTGTTTAGCCTCGGGGGATACTTATGAGTAGTTTGGTGATTTAAGTGAAAATGGGTTATTAGTCATTGTTAAAAGTTCACATTACTTGTGCTGAATCTGTAAATTCATTATCATTAGCAATATTACTGATGGAGTCATTGTGTAGGTACTTATCAGGTAAAATCCTGAAATATTTGCTCCTTAAATTTGCCGTTTCTTTCTGCATTATAACATAAGAAATTGAATACTTTGGGATTTTACAATGTTGGTACAAAACAAGCAATTTTCTAGTGTACTTTATTCAACAAAAAATCTGTATATTCTGTGTATATTTAGCTTAGCACATTGCCTTGTAGGAATATGGGAAGTATTAGACCCCCTAAAACAGTTCTGCCTTACAGAAACACCCCACAGAAACAAAAATGTGTTTAAAGGACTGTAATCTTCCTTTTAAGTGTCTTCTATAATGACAAAGACCTGTGACCCGTAAGCCCGAAGCCAGTTGACATTTTGAACCAACATACCTTTTCTCCATATATCGCCTGAAGAACATTTCCTTCTTTTTCGTCTGTGTTTGTCAGTGGATCAGTGTATCATCCTTATTTTGTATCCTATTTGCGTTTCTTGCCTGTGCATGCAGGGAACACAAGACAACATGCTTTAAAGCTGATAATGATTGTGTGTACTGTAGTATAGCAGACTACAGGCTTATTGTCTTCATACCAATCCTCCAAACATGTTATTTTCGCAGCATTTTCAGGGTGTTGTTTGTTTTGTTCTTCTCCAGAAGAGGTGACACCTTACAGGACCAAACTTAAATCAACAAAACTCACACTGATAATCTACGTAATGTTTTCTTGTCATCTGTTTGCCAATAGAACTAAAAACAGGGATTGTAACTCAACCAACTGTGTTGACATTTAGTCAAAAATTGTTTTGGAAACTCCTGCCAGCATGAGTTCGGTATTTACTGAAATGTTGCACACCTTACACTTTCGATCAAAACAGTCAAAAACAATATGTACAAACTGTAAAATTCTAGGTTTTATGCAAAGGCTGTGGATATGTCTTAAGTCCAGAAAATAAAAAACCATCAACAAAATGATGTCACTGTACTTTACTCACTGTTTGATAAGTAGACTTCTGTAAGTGCAGTGCTAAAACAGTACAGATACAACCACTTGTAAAAGAAATATTACCATTTGCTGTTTCAGTGTACCGATCTGATAATGCTTCATCAAAGATGGATTAAACCTTCAGAGGTGTAACTCAGTAGTGAATGGATGCTGACTATGGCCATTTGGTCCTACAGAGATTTATTGTCTCGTCTTCACCACCGGCTCCCTAATTTGCCAGTTTATGTCCCTGTTTCAGCAGCCTGAGCAGTAGTTTATTACCCTCCATGTGCTCTGATGAGTGTGATGCTGCTGACTCTCAGTCCAGAGCCCACAGAGGAGAGATTTTACTCTCACTCAAAGGCCTTTTGCCGTCACACTCTCTGGGATTACCAAGAAGAATTTCCCACTGAGCTTCCATCAGGCCGCAGCACGATTCAAAGACCTCCCACAGAGGGAGAAGAAGTGGTGTACTGTGTGTTGCTGTCTGAGAGTTTGGCTGGTTTGTCTGTCTGGCAGTGACCAGTGTTCCCAACACTGCAGCAGAGCTGAGAGGAAAAGCCGGGGACAGATATCCGAGTGTCTATTCACTGGTGGAATGTGTGTTCAGTACTTGTTGTTGTTGTTGGACAGTACAGGGGGAGATTTTCTCCACCCCCTGCTGGGCAAACTAAGTGTCTATTGCAGTGGCACCAAAACAGGAGCTATCGACACTCATCACTGAATAATCTATCATTATACCTGACTAAAAATATCAGACTAATTGATGATCTAATGCGAGGGGGTCAATGACAGACTGTCCCTAAAATTGCAAGACATTAGTAAAAGGTGGCAAGACAGTTACTGAAAAATTGTTGTCAAAAAAGGAGAGTATTACTGGCAAATTATCCCAAAAAGGGAAAAATAAAAATGCTATTTATAATTGTAAAATTATATTTAAAATTATATCTCAGGAAAAAAAAGTTTTAAGAAATTTAAATAAATAAGTAAATACCTATTTTGGTTATTTTCAGGCCTTTTTGGGGGATGTTTTCTTGTTTGTTTTTTATCTTTTTTTAAACTTATTTTCTGTTAATCTTTTTATACCTTTTTAACTATTTTTTTTACTGATTTTTGGGCCATGTCTGGTAAGTTGCTTTTTGCCTTCTCCCCATGTTTTGTCAAGAAATCAAGCCAATATGCTCAGGTTTCAAAGAGTTAACATCTTTAAGACGGTCTAAAACAGCAGCTAGGCTTCTTGGGTCATCAGGTCTCAGCAGAGGGTATATCTATGTGGTGATGTTAATCGTTGACGTCACAGTGGGTACGTCCATTATTTATTCAGTCTATGGATGCAGTTTTCCTTTGACACTGGCTGCATGCCATCCAGTGACAGACAAACTTTATGAGACAGTCTGTCTTCTTGAAATAATGCTTCCCTTGCCCATCATGTTGTCCTTGATACACATCGTAGCAGACTGTCCATCCAGGAAATGTGACCATGGGATGTTCCAGAGGAGAGTCTGACTGCTTCCTCTCGCATCCTGTTGTTCTGTGTTTGATATGTGTTTGATGAGTCGACAAGCTTCAGACATGACCTGAGAGTCTGGCAGCAATTGTTATCATACGCCAGTTATCATCAGGGCAAATTTGTACTTTGCTGAGACAAAGAGCAGGCAAGCATTCAAGGAGGCCTTTGAAACTTTGTAATCTAAAAATGATTTGATAGGATGTCTGTAACTACTGTAAATTTCTCCATGCTTAGCTGTGAATGTGGATATGCCATCGTTAGTGTCCACCTTTCTCACTGCGTGTTTGAGACACAAAAAAAAGAATCTCTTTACTTTGATTTGTCAATTTGCATCAGTTTTTCTGCACAAATTTATATTGTCATACTATGAATCTGTTGCGTACTATTTTATATCAATGGCAGTTGGACTAGATGATTAGTTAATAAGTGAAAATTAATTTTGACTACTAATTATTTAAGTTTTTTTTAAAAAAAAGTTGATCAAACAAGTCATCTGATGATGTCATCTTTGACTCCAGGAAACTTGGATGTAGACTTTAACCAATTTTAGACCAAAATAATCTGTAAACCTATTAAAAAATTACCAATTAATTAAAGTACTTGTTAGTTGCAGCCATAGACTTTGTTATTTGCAGTGATTTCAACTGAAAAATATTTTGTGTTTTGACAGAAAAACAGTGTAGTTTTAAATACCCATATTTGTATCTTATTCTTATCTTTTATTATTGATGTATTCATATATATATATATATATACATATATACACACACACACACACACACACACACACACATATATATGTATAAATACATATGTCTCATCATTTGTATGAAGTAAGCTAGATTGATTCTTGTTTATTGACATGAAACCATGAAATGAAGACATAACCATTTAAAATGAGCAGCAGTATGTAAAGCATTTGTCAACATAGGACAAAATAATGTAAATCCATAAAACCTTAAAACCCACTAAAAGGTTATTATCCTCACCATAACCTAATAATTCATGTGAAATATTTACCATAAATATTCACCATAAACACCTGTGACAGTCAGCTGTTGCAAACCATACCAAAAGTTAAGACAGGTCCCTTTTTTAGAGAGGGGTTTTTCCCGGATCAGCGATGTCATAGCGTGATGATTTATCACCGTGTTGGTTACACGTATAAGAAACACTAGCAGGGCTGACGGCTGGTAGCTGGTATTCATATGTTACTCACATACACAGGAAACTACTGGTGCTTATGTCGGGTATGTCCTGCACAGTAGCAGGACGATGTGGGTGGTAAGAGTTGGGGTCTAGTGGAATGACCCCCAGTGTGAAGGACGGCTGTAAAATTTGAGCCATTCATCAGAAATAGTCGCCTCACTGAGGAGGTATTTAGGACTAGTGCATCCTTCAAAAATATAGTCTATGGGCGATGAATTATGACACTGAACTTATAGTTACAATGTCTTACTATACAGAGCCACTTTATCCACAGGAATTATTTTCTATACCATAAATGAGAATGGAAGATTTGATGGCAAGGAAATAAAAACAGCTCAGAGCATGTTGACCAGCAGTGTAATTTGCTACCCTGCTTTGCAATCCCAAACTTGCTTGTATCCTTTTTGTCCAGTAGGTGGTGATATCAGCCAGTTATTTTGCCTGCTTGACATGCAATTCATATCCAAGTTTTTTTCTGTGCTTAATCCTCCGTGCGAGAGGATTTACAGGATCTAGATCTCATCTCTCTTTGTGCAAAAATCACTTGAGCAGAGATACATTTACTGGAAGTTTTAAGCAAGTGATGATGAATTTGTAATTCAGCTCTTTGTCGGAAAGCTATTAAACCCAAAATGTTCCAGCATGTGGAGAAGAATGCACCCATTTGACTGAAGTCTTTACAAGTGTCAGAGGCCATGCACACTGCTAATGCAACACACTTGAGAGATTAGTTTCTCTTTTGGCTATTATTTAACCCTTCTTACTACAGTTTAACTCAGTGATTCCCAGTTCTTTTTCATTAAGGAACTTTTCTATCATTGAGTTAACTGACAACTCTGACCAACTGACATGTTTTTTAGTATTTCATGTTATATTCAGTGCATAGCAGTAACCGTACTGTAATACATAACTGAAACTGTACAATTATTCCAAATAGTGAATGCAATAACTGCAGGAAATTTGTGTAAAGCAAGCAATTTAGATGCATTTTGAGCAGATTAAGCATGTGAATATTAAAAATAAAATATTATATTTTAAGGAATGTTTTATACAATTCTTTTTTTTTTTCAACAGTTTTACACGCTTAATCGGCATGTTTTTGACAAATGTATTGTTTTATTCTCCCTAATTTTTGTTGTGCTGTTCTGTTTGGTTGTTTTAAGTGTGCACTCTTGCAGGTCAAGGCTTTTTGGCTAAGAATGAAGGCTCTGTAAATATAGCTTGTGTTAGGGTCCTCAGTGTACCCCTTTCCTATAACATTTTTTAACTTAATATTTTGAGTAATAATTTAAACCTTAAAATATCCATAGCCATGAAGCTTAAATTGACTTTGCCCATCTTTGTATTTTGTTATATAATCTATCTAAACACAGGTCTAATTATAATTATACTTCGTCTCTCTGTTTGTTTTTCAGGTGAGTCCCTCTTCTTTTGTGGTTTCATTGTTGTTGGAGGATGATCTGGAACATCTAAACCAATAAGTACTGCATGAATTACAGAATTTATTTTTTATTGTTTTATGGTTGTTCAAGCTTGAGTGTCACATTTTGCTGAAGATAAATCTTCTCTATAACACTCTTAAAACACTTACACACACTCACTCCTGCACATGTTTTTGCTGTCTTGGAAGAGTTCTCATGAATCAGAAGGGTTGGGCTCAGGTTTAAGACCTGCCCTCACAGGTCATCACTTCCTTCAGAAGTGCATATGGAGCTTTTCACACCCAGTTTGATCAACCAGTAGTGAAGCTGTAACACCTGGGTGCAGCCTGGCCCCCGTAAACAGAGCAGGTCACTTCACTGTTTTGCTTTACCGACTCATGGTGTTTCACAGAAAGGATGACCAGCAGCTGGACCACTGAGTGAAAGTATGAAAGTGTGTTTTCTTACAGTGTTTGGGGAGTAACTGAGACTCAGTTGGTGGTCTGCTTGTGTGGATATCTTCTGTGTAGTGAAAGGAAAGCGGGAACAGGAGAAAAACCATCAAACGTTGCTGGGATGAGTGTGTGGGTGTGATTGAAGGATTGGTTGGGGGCAAACAATGCTGGCTCAGTTACTCTAAACTTTACTCATAAAGCAAAAATGCAGAGAACGTGTGTGTGCGGTCGGCCAATGTCAACCCTGTAGCAACTTGTGTTTCTACACATTAGGATGTCTCAGTGGAGGTGTTTGGAACAAGGCGTAACCATGTGATAGTACACATACCTTTCTGCCTTAGCTTTTTGGACTATAGTCCACTGGCTCGCATTTCTTTGCCTAAGGGTGAGGAATAACTCTTTTCAAGACCTGGCCACACCTCAAACGGATGCTCTTTAGAAAATGGGG
The DNA here is from genome assembly GCF_026936395.1 of Plectropomus leopardus. Lineage (NCBI taxonomy): Eukaryota > Metazoa > Chordata > Actinopteri > Perciformes > Serranidae > Plectropomus > Plectropomus leopardus. Next base: position 9,119,162 of record NC_142186.1, read on the forward strand.
TAGATCATTGCTTAATTGTTTTGTTTTTTAAGATTTTGGGGGATTTTTGCCTTTATTAAAAAGCAGCAGAAGATAGGAAAGGGGGTAAAGAGAGGGGGGTTGACACGCAACAAAAGGCTGCAGGTCAGAAACTTACCCAGGCTGCTGCCAAGGACTCAGCCTACACAGAGCGCACGCTTGCTCGGGGCGCCCCGAGGTAGATCGTTGTTAAAGGTGATCCAACTGGTTTTCTTTTTCTTTCAAAGGAAATGCCACTATTTAGTTGATTTTATACTCTAATACTTCTAATTCTCGTGAAGCAAATGTGTTCCAGGGAAGAAGCATTGACCGGAAATCTTCGTTTTGTCACAAACAGTGGTTGAATATAAAGTACATTTACTCAAAAATTGCACTGCAAGTACAAATTTGAGATGTTACCATTACTTGAGTATTTTCTTTTCATGCAACTTTAAACTTATACTCCACTGCATCTCACAGGCAAATATTGGACTGTTTACTCAGCTACCCACTTTCAGATTACAAATTTCTATACCTACATCAATGTTTAAAAAGCAAATAAGGAAACACCATGGGAAATCATATTTGGATGATGCTGCGCGTCTTGGAGATTTGTAGTTTAAAACAAATAAACATCAGTACACAAAAAATAATATTAGTTTTGATATTATAAGTAATTTTTTGCTGATGATACTCTGATACTTTAACTGTAGTAAGTCTTTGAGTGCAGTGCTTCTACTTGTAGTGGAGTATTTCCACTGTGTGGTATGAGTACTTTTACTTACTGTAATTTAAGGATCTGAATACTTTTTCCACCACTGGCCACAAGAGTGTACTGTTCATAGAAATTCTGCTTTGCAATTGTATATGCATCCCACAACACAACTGGCCCCAAACCTTTTATGACTACATTAGTTCATGATTCATTACAGTGAAGTATCTCGAAGCATTGTGTGGTTTTGTTTCTAAGAGTGTACCGTGACTCGAGGTTGGAAAAACATAAAACCATTCTGCGAGTCGTCAGGGGAGTAACCTGATAAGTTGCTGGCTGTAGATACTCTGCTGTTTTGTCCCCACAGGGGCCACACATCCTCAAGGACAAACTGTTAATACACTCTCTCCATGACTGGTACGTGTGTTGGCTTTTATACAGTACAGGAGTTCTTTTGGGGTCAGTTTTTTTATGCCAGTAGTGGTAAATGACTCCACTGTATTGTCCAATGTTGGAGCAGCTCCCGCTCACTGTTTTTTATTACAGTTTGGAAAGGGAAGCTGCCCATTGTTTGGACTGTTATACTCTCTTTAAGGCAGGGGTTTAAGTTGTAGGTGCTACAATGGGAAAAACAGGATGTGGAGCCAATTCAGCCACGCTGATAAGAACAAGCGGAGGGGAAGGATAAATGCCATCTCCTGCAGATGTGAGGACACTTGAATAATGGGTGTGGTTGTGACCTGGCACATGAAAAGCCTGAAATAAATGAGATTAGCTGAACAGTATAAATTTATGAAAGGCTAGGTCAAAGGAAACTCAATCATGTGTCTTTAGATGTTTATTACTGTACTTTTTGTGTGCGTCTTCACACTGAACCTGCTATTTTATTAATCCATTGGACGTGGGTGTGGTGTTTTATTTCTTGGCATCGGTGCGTTAGACTCCATCCAGCCTTACAGGCAATTATGTGTGAAAAAACAATAACCCAGTGGGCATAATTACGATTTAATATAATCCAAAGTAATCAATTCTCACTCCACCCACTGGGTGAAGTTCTGTACCAACACAATAAATTATCTTTTGTTGTCATTGTGGTTAAGTCTCAAGCAAAGTGTATTATGCAATATAGGTTTATTTAACATAGGTGCTGTGCATATTTCCGTCACATTGTTGCATGAAACGACACGTTGGGCACATTTTGCAGGGCTTTTTATTCCACTTTAATTATACTCTTGTGCAGAGGGGCTGTGATTCAGACAGCCAATGCATTCCAGGGTACACAACTGTACCCTGTCTAAATTGTAAAGAAAAAACTTGTACAGGGAATGTGTTCATGGCTTACATTCATTTCTCTATGCAGGCTGGCTGAACCTATGCGTACCTGTCTGTTTAGCTGCTGGGGCGGCGCCCTGTCCTCGCCTGGAACGACAGGATTTCAGGAAGTGGAGTCTTGCTTTTTGTGCATCTGATAAAAAAAAACCCAGCACAGGCACTCTGAGGCAGATACATTCTTGCAAATAAAATCTCTTTCACAGTAAAAAGAGCAGCAGCATGATTTAAAATGCCACGACTGTTGTGATTTTTTCCGACGTGATGGAGTTACAAGAGCCCTCTTGAGGGTGGTTGAGCTCAGTGAAAAGCCAGTTTATGAAAGTTACAGAGATTAGATTGATGGTGAGTCAGCGCTGTCTGTAACTAGACTCTAAAGCTGAGGGAGAAAAGGCCTTTTCTTCCCTCAGCCACAAACATACTAAACAAGTTTACTGCAAGTCTTTCTTTTGTGAAAGGAACAGCTCATGCAGTCAGTTTTTTCTCTTCTCTCTGAGGAAAGAAAGAATGCAACTGATTCATTCTCTCCAGATGGAGGGCTTTTATGGTTGTGAGGATAATAAATCACCTGCGTGTGTGTGTGTGTGTGCATTTCTGGTAGCAAATGTGTGCGAGAAGTCACCTGTATTGTGTTTGTGTGCATGCTATCAGAAGCTGATCGTCAGGATGCCTATCTAAAAATAAAGCGTGGCCTCTTCAGGTTACAATGCAAATCCGCACATTGTGGCAGCCAGTCAGGAAAGCCAGCAGAGTGCGGATCCTGTGTCAAGTTTTGTTGTTTGATAGCTGGTTGCCCGTAGCAGCAGCACCAGCCGCAGCAGTTAGCCCACGTTCCTTGAGACCTCAACCGTGGATGTGCACATGGTATTTGCCTAACCTGTGGGCTGTGTTGCTACAGCAACCAAAGTCCAGCATGGCCACACCCATATGTGGTGTGCAGACGCTGACTCATTGTGCAAATATTCAATTTTTTTTTCTTTTATTCCTATATTCCTGTGACTTTGTTTCGTTGTTTGGGACATAATTTCATTTTCACTTCCTCTATTGCTGCTTCTTCATACAGACACAGTTTAAATCAGGAATGAATGAGCTCGCCCACTCACTGCATTAGTGTGTGTCTGTGTGTGGCACAAAAAGGCTGGTTCCTGCTGGCACTGCCAAACCTGTCGCTCCCTATACAGCCATTTTATGCCGTCCTCACCAACTGGACAGGAGCTCCATTTTGTGAGTGTCAACTTCCATGTACGCATGATTTTAAAGGAATACGGTCACATTTTTTTCACATTTGTTTGTTTTTATACAAGGTTCTCACAACTCAAGGCAAATTGAATTTAAGACTTTCTAGGTGTTTTTTAAATACCACTAAGAATGAAATTAGGACCAATTTTACAATAGCCAAAATGAAACCAAATTATCCCCAATTACAGAGGGTTGCCAAAATGTTTATTTTAACATAAAACATATTTTTATTTCTTTGATTTTTTTAGGAGAAGACAAAGTCAGGACAGAACTGGGAAATAAACTGGTGTTTGTTGGCCAGTTTGTGTTTCTTGGTCTGCATGTAGGATTCCACTGCCTTGATACCCATCATGCCGAGTCTGAAAAACTTTTTGCATAAAATTCACCAAGCTTCTTGATCATGCAGAGAAATCTTGGTGAAATAGACCATTTTCACAATATTTGCACTCTCCCCTGTCATCCAGGGGACAGCGACAGCTAGTTAGCTGACAGTAGATTCTCTCCTCTGAGCATCCCAGCTGGAAACAAAATGTAAGTGTTGATCTGATCTGATCTGTGTGATTTTAATGGTAGAGGGATTTAATGCATTTTTTTAAATAGATGTTTCCAATTGTTTTTAGATTTTTCAGTGCAACTACAGAAAAAAAGTCCTACCTCCAATGTCATAACATTCATTCACAATTTTTGAAAGATTGATTCAAGACATTTTAATGCCAATTAGAATCATATTTTTATAAGAATTCAGTGTCTTTTAAGACATTTTACAGATCCAGGTGCAATTCCAGCATGCAGTGGTTGGAAGATAGAATCCACAGTCCACATTCTGTGCAAAGATGCAATTTTTAATTTTAATGAAGCTCATATTAGTCTAAATTTACCAAATGAAGCTGGTATCCAAGGCCACAGTCTTAAAACATTTCTCTCTCTGTTTCCTGCACTGTGTTGTCTTCCTGAGCCTCTGTGGAGGGTAAGTACGATGGGATTAAGAATTAGAATTTGAAAATGAATTAAGAGTAAAAAACTGTAACTTTTGGATGATTCTTCAGAGGTACAGCTGAATGTGCTGCATGCATTTTTGCACTGACATGGCAAATTAAATGAAAACAGCCACCGATGCGCTGTACATAGGTCACACAAGAACGGCTTGAAAAATGTGAACTTATCCTTTAAGACATTGCAGAGTGTGAATTAATGCTTCTATGTTGAAAATCCTTAGTTGATTATCTTGTCAGCCAAGGATCAAGGAAGGGGGCCACATTGTCTTTTTGACATGACCATTGAATTGTACTGAAAGGAGGATCATGTTTGGGCGTGTTCCGTGCCCCAAAAATTAGTCTGAACAAAGTGCTGCAGTGTTTGCCTGTTCAGTCTCAGCTTTATCTCTGTATCATAGTCTTGAGGGGCAACTGCACTCATTGGAAACAAGCCAGAACTGATAAAGACTCAGTAGTAACAGGATAAGCTGTTACCTGTGACCTCACAGCTCTCGAAATACACCAGTTGCACATTGGAAGGAAATTTGCATTGGAGCTCTTTATGGTGTGACAATCCTTTTTAGTTCACTAAAACTTATCTCCAGTTCTAAGACTAACTCACTATTCTGTAACGACTTACAAAAACCTTAATTGCTCCCCATAAACCAAGAAATAATTATGCGAAAGACAAAGCCAGAGTTCTAGTTGCCTTTCTTTTTGGATGCCTAGTGCCTTCTGCGGACCAGCTCTTTGTCTTCTGTCTTTCTCTTTCCAGTTTTCTTGTCCTCCTTTTTTTTTTCCAGTGTCCACCCTTCATCTTAATCTCTTGGGCTGTAATTTGCAAGGTCTCTCGAACAAGGCGCCCAGTGTGTATCTCCCAGTTAGCTGTTGTCGGAATAAAGCGTGGGCGCCTTCAGATGTATGGGAACATGGGGCAGGGTATCCGGGGCAGCGGAGATGATATGTCCAGCCTGGCAGGGCCCTCAGATTTATGGTGTAGATGTTCCTCTGCATTTATGGGCCAGAGATGAAAAGATTCCCTTGTTCTTTGCTCACAAACACCCTCCCTACCCTGAATGTACCCCTCCACTCCCATTCCGTCTCTCTTTTAGACCCATCTTGCATGCCCTGTTGTTCCGCTGGATGGGCAGTGGGTCTTGCAAGGGTGAAAAGGAGTAGCAGTGTTGTTTTGACTGGGTGGTGAAAGCAAAAAGACGGTGTTTTGGTAGAGCCATTGAGGCCTTTGTTTTGGTATGTCAGATCAAAGTAGCATGGAGATCGGAGATCCGCTTGGAGATCGGTTCTGGCTCAGCCCGAAGAAAGGTAGGTTGCAAACATGGAGCGATCATAATGTATTAACAGGAAAAAAAGAGGAAGAATGCAATGAGTGATAACTGTCAGCATTGGTCAGATGAACGTTTCTGTCATAAGAGGTGTGGCCACACACAGACTCACTTTTCGAAATTTTGGAATCTGGGAAAAGGGGGTTGCACATATCATGGATTTGTCTTATGCAGTAATCCACCTCTAGCTTCTAAATGGTGCAATACATCTCTTGCATGCTGATTCTGATCCCTGGGCGCCGTTTAGCTGAGCTGGCGCGCAGCAGAAAGGAACAAGAGAGTTGAGGGCTGGTTTGAATTATCTGTCCAGAACTGACTTCTGGAACTTGTTTACAACACAAAGCATTTTTTGTCGTCACTGGCTACAGAATTACCACCAAAATCTGATTTCTATCACTCCAGTCCGAATGGCAAGAAACATACTGACTGCTGGAGGAACATGTATCCCCTTTTCCCAAAGTGCTGGATAATAGATGTGAAATGTTGGAAAGAGGAATACTTTGGCAAACTCTTCATCAATCAAAGGGATATTATGCATTATTATCCACAACCGATGCTGTTCCTAGTGTTGGCAAATCTGTCACATTACTCTAGCTGACAGTCTGCCCTGGTTTACCCCCTCATGGGTGGGCTCCTGTCCAAGTCTGAGAGGCTGTAGGGGGCGTTGTAAGGCTGGACACATAGTGCAGAGACCCCACTGTTAACACATGACAGACAGCTTGTTGGAGAGAGAGGGAGTGAGAATGAAAGGGACTTGGCAGTCTTTTTGGGTGCTCCTGCTTATTTTTGGTCAGTAAAGAGGGTGAATGGAGGTATAATCTGTGACTTCATCTCTTTCCACTCTGGAAAAGGAGAAGTCAGTGTGATCCGTGAAGTTGAGAACACAAGCAGGCGCCTGTCATTTTTACCTAAAGCACACATCAGTTTATAGATTTTCCATGTGAATTTATGTGTAAACTGGTGAGACAAAAGCCAAGAGTTGGCTTTTTTCCCTCTGCTAACACAGTAGTCTATTCTTCTTGTGACGTCAGTAGAGTTTTATATTGCTTAACTTAAGCTTTCCTCAAAAAAGCACTCTCTGCTGACATTTTCTTTCACTTTTACACAGTTAAGCAGACTTTTAAAGAACAAAGATTTTAACAAGCCTTATATAACTCCAGCGATATTTATGGGGAAAAAAAAAGTTTGTGTTGGCAAAGGAACAAGAAGAGTTCCTATAGTGTCTTGATTGATCTCAGATTTTGTCTGTTGTTCTTGCCCCTCAACTTTGAACACAACAAAGAATTTTCTTCCTCCTACCGCAATTTGCTCCTTGTTTCATCCAAGAACAGTTGATTATTTCTCTTTGCAGCAGTGTGAGGAATGCCAAAGACACCTCTCAGTCTCCTTCCAACACACAGTGCCTCTTTGTCTGAAGCCGTTCTGTGGTTTAACACACTTCTGTGAGTTTGTGTTTGGTTGGACAGTATATAGATGTTTTTTTTGCACTGGCTGCCACTCAAATTACCTCTGGTCCTTTTGGCTACGCATGCTGCTCACAGTTCCCTTCAAGTCATCGATGTTAAACCCCACTTGATCACCCCAGTTACGCCCGGAGTTGCCAGGGACCAGTCAGTGCCAGGGGTTAATCCTTGCAGCTTCATCCTTCTTGCATTTCAAAGGCTACTTTCTCTGCCTGCACAAGCACTTATTGACACGGCAATTCATGCTGTCATGTGCAAATATCTGCCAAGGTTGTCTGTTGGGGTGAAGACCTCACATGTTAGCAATAAGCATGTTACAATTGTTAAGTCAACAAGTCAAATGTATATATAGCCCAAAATAACAACTCATCCCAGTGGGCTTTACAATCTGTACAATATATAACACCCTAAATATTTAGACACTGGACAACTATAAATTTAAAATTATTATCTAAACACATTAGAGAAATATGACAAGGGTTGTGGGTTTGGTCCAGTGTTGTCAAAAATGTTAATTTCCAGATACATTAATGAAATTAATGAAATTAAAAATATTTAAATTTGGAATATCTAGAATGTTTTAACATACTCATTTTCTGCAGTTACTAAAATGATACACCGGCACCAGCTGCGTATGTCGCTCCCCCTTATTGTTGATATTTGTGACAGTCATTCTGGTGTTCTCTGCTACTAACCAAGAAAATAAAAGTCGTCATTGTAATGTTATATTTATCTTTTAGTAAAAATGTTTTAATTGTTTGCCATCAATGTCAATTTTTCACCAAAGTATTGAAAATTGTATCCAATACTAATGGTATTCAAGATATCGTATCAAAGTTCGAAATTTCACTATCATGACACATGTCGGTGTTGACACAGACACGTCAATACTAATTTGGCCAATGTAAAATGCACGCTTGTTTAAGAGTCTACAGCTATGCGGGCAAATTCTTGAGGCTGTACTCACGTACAGTGGTGCTTTGACCTAAATGCTAATGTTAGCATGCTTCAGTAATATGCTCACAGTGACAAGCTGCTGATGTTTAGCAGGAATTATTTTTACCACGTTCATTATCTCAGTTTAGTGTGTTGGCACGCTAACATTTGTTTGTAGCACTGAAAACAGAGGCTGATAGAAAATGTCCCTAAATCCCCCTGTCAACATTATAGTGGCACTAGAGATAAAGTCAAGAGATCACCAAAATCAGTGGGCTTTATTCTTTGGGGACCATGAATGTTCCTACAAAAGCCATCCGATTTTTGTTGAAATATCTCAGTTTGGACCAAAAGTGGTTGACCAACCAACTGTCCAAAATGATTACAGATCGTCAGCCCAGCAGAACACAAGCATTGCTAAAAGAAAAGGGGGGGGTATGTATTATTATATTCGTTAATATAGACTGTAGTTCAAAAGTTTGGAATGTCCTGTCACAGAAAGTGGGTTGGGTAAAGTCAGATGGTCTTTTGCACAAGGTTGTCATATTTCAAATCATATTTTTGAATAGATGAGAAGAAGATAAGAAACTGGAAGCTCAGAATCAAAATCAATTCAGATTTCAATAGGAACACATTCCTGCTTCAGTGGCAAGTGCACAATCCTGCCTATAACAAGCTAACATTAACAGGTGCGTTGTTTTAGAAAAGCTTTTCTTCAAACTTCACAATGGAAATAAAGGGTTAGTTTAGAATGGCTTTTGGAATTGGATTAAATAATATAAACTGAACGCACCATGGACCGAAATATTACAGTTTGTCCAAAAAAGAGAACACAGCAGTCTTTTCTTATCTTTTGTCTCTTTTTGGCTGATTTACTGTGTGATTTCATTGCACTTGTTAAATTTATTTCATGACTTTATAATTATTGAAAGCACCAATATGTTAATCAATTAGAATGGACTACTGGGAAAGGCTATAATTATTGTACTGACAACGCCTACCTCCATATAAAGCTGTTTACAACAATCTCTAACTTTAGCAGGTCCGTGGGTCAGAGGTGTGTGTGCTCTGACATGTGTCAGCTCTGTGAGGGGACACAGCTGTCCCTGAAGGGTCACTCACTTAACTATACCCCGCTAAGGGACAAGCTCCTCGGATGAAAATAGGCCTATAGTCGTATTAGAAAGGGAGCTCTCATCCGTGGCTGAATGATCCGTCATATCTACAAAAGTGCAAGTCATGATTTGGGGTAGAGGGCCACACACCCCTAATTTTAAAATCCTTTTCTGTTTCTGTTTTATCCGCCTCATATGCTTTCACAGTAGGTGCGTTACTTTCCAAAATGTATTTTCAGCATAGTGCTTTAAAGTACTGTGTGAGAAATAGTTCCAGTTACTAGTGCTCAGACAGAAAGCTTCAGTGTACTCTCATCAGTGGCTGACAGATGGTTGGGCCTTAATGCATTTGTTCCTGCTTTAAAAACTAAATTAAACCCCACTGGAAACCCTAATAGCCTTATGTGATGTATGAAACTACATTAGAAATACATGTGTCATTCTTAAAGAGAATCCATCATTCTAACATGTTCTTTGGTTTCAACATAGGTTTGACTTTACACTAACTTACTGTAACGTAAGCATGCAACATGCATTAGCGGGTAAAGGCTCTGCTGACCTTTGCTTTCCTTGGAAGTGGCTGGAGTGGCTTGGATCTGATATCAGAATGGAGGGCACGTGACCAGTAGACCCACGGAGCGGCAGGCCTTTACAGTGGGCCAGTCGCCAGCCACCATTGGTCGGTGGTGACAAGTCTATTCTGGGACTTAAGGGGTTCTGAAACACTGAAGCAGAAGTGGACTCCTAACCAGGAAACTATTCCCTCTTCCCCAAAGTCTTATTACTCCTTTCTCTGCTTCTATCAGTCAAATCTTTGTTCTATTTGCAGCTGTCTGCTGCTGCAGTATCTCTTTATAGACTGAATGAAATTAGACGCCATTAGTTCTATAGTAAGCGTAAGCCTCGTCCCCGTCTTAGAGTCTATTTCTGATCATTTATTATGTTGCTAATGCCGCCTTGAGCCTTCACACAACTATTGTAACCACTGTGAAAAGCACCATGTTCATAGTCAGGGCGATACAGTATTTCTCTTGAAGTGGGCATATTTAATATTTGGATGGAGGAGGGGACTGGGCCTCAAGCCAGAATAAGGGTCACTGTGGGAAGTTTGAAGTTCACTGAGCACTTTGTGCATAAACAGTGCATGAAATCACACTGATATGCGGGCAGGAGAGCAAAACACCATGCATGGTGATGCAGATTTCCCCAACTGAGAAGAGAGCTCCAGGCTTAAATTTGAACACTTATAGTTGACTAGCGAATCATTGGGGCTGATTAACAACATTTTTTTTTTCCTTTATGTTTGAATGAGTGCCTAATATGTTGTTTTGCATGAACTCATTGAAATCTGAGCAGATGGGCTTGGTTTCTTTTAAAAACACAGGAAGAAGGCAATGATCAACAAAAGAAGAAATGACCTAAAAATGTACAAGAAATTATTGAAAAGCGCAAGAAAATTGCCTGAAAATTTGTTTAAAAAAAGGAAAGAAAAAAAGAAAAGTAGAGTTAAAAGAAAAAAAGGGGAAAAAAAACAAGCAAAAAGACTTGGAAAAAGTGGAGAAAAAAACTATAATAATTTATAAATCTACTAATTTCTTGCAAATTATGGAACATTTCAAACCAAGTTACTCATTGTCTTTTCTCCCATATTTCTGAAAGAAATCAAACCAATTGCTTAATGTTTAGAGGTTTAACTGCCAACTGGACAATCAGTAACGTGTGGCAAAATGGCCATCTTAGAATTACAAGGCTCCATCTGACATTTTTGTCAAAATTGAGTTATTCATATATTTTTATTCTGTGACAACTTATCAACATTATGTGGGGTTTTTTTAAGTTATGTGAACTTTTTAACTTTTTTTTTAGAGAACAAAATGTTTCATATATTTTTTGCTAATTCAAAGCTCAGTATGTCAAAACTGTTTGGAAAACAGGTAGAATCTTTTAATTCTAAGGTGGCGAAATACCACATGGGTTTGAGTAAGATTCAGAGCCGTCTTCACGTAACTTAAAAACACTATATATACTTACACATGCATATACATAGCCAGCTTGACCCAGCTGCCTCATTTACCACCTCTGCTTTGATGTAGGGCAAACTGCAGCATGTCAATGATAAACATTTCGTAATACAGAAGAATGCATATCTTGTACAATGGACCTGAGGATTCCTTTGTTCTTCCACTGGAAACTCCTCCCAGCCTTCAGTCTGAATCATTAACTCTGCCAGCACCTCTAAATATATCATAAGGATTTTTTTTCAGGCATATCTGCTATACGTGGAGTACATGGCCGTGGGCATGAATAGATAAACTTTGTTGTGCGACAAGAATTGTTTTCATGACAACTTTAGTGAAGACATAAATGCCAAAAACTATTTCTGATGTGTTCATATTTACGGAGGTAGGTAACTGCTGGAGGGATGCATAAAACTGGGCTGTCTATGCAGCAGAAAGACACAAATGATTTAGAAATTGTTGCTACATGACCAGAGAAAACAGAGAAAAGTCTTTGACATTCACTTTGCTTACGAGACAGAAATCCTACAACCATTCAGAATGCACTGCACCAGTATGGCTCAATAGACACCCCTGCTGGTGGGTAGCACAATGCGAGCTTGGAAACAATATGGTGACGTGCTATTTTTACAGCTAAAAAGTACATTAAACTATGTTTCTGAAATAGGTAAGACAGTTACAATCTTGGTTCATATTTGATCAGCCATTTTTAGTTTTACGGTTTAAACCCTGTCCTTTCAGCCTCTGTTTTTTACAATACAGGAAGCGGTAACAGTAACAGTGCCCCCTTCCTGTTGCACAAAAATATGCTTCTGAAGATATTTTAGGTGAGAAATAGCTAACACTGTAACAGAATCTTGGTTTATATTTAATCAGCACTCCCTAGTTTTACCATTCGAATTCAGTATTTTCAGCCTTCATTTTTACAGTACAGGAAACAGTATGGAACCGACCTTCTGTTCACAAAAAAATCGGCAAAATGTCCCACGTGTCAGTGGTTTTAAGCACATAAGACTATAATTTTGTGCTCAGATCATTTTTCGATATTCCTGACGGCTACCAAAAGCTTGACAATGTGCTAATAGCTTGTGTCAGATCACACTGTCTTTCCAAATAGTGGCTTGACAAATGACAGTGTAGTCCAGCTGTCCAGGACAACAGATTTATGGCCTGCTTCTCCACTGCAGTCCCGAAAGCGGATATGTGGCTTACTCATAACTGGCTCCCTTCATTTGCCTGTTGCTATGGTGAATAAAATGAAAACAGTTTTCCACCAGTGTTTGGATGTGTAATAGTGTGTGTGGTTTCAAACAGCAGGGGGAATGCATCATTTCATTGCCACTACAATTTCGCAACTAGATCACCATGTTCCAGCACAGCTTAGTCCACTCTTGACTAAATCCTTTTCTTTTTCAATGGGATGAGTGAACGTGTACTCTTTTAGTCTGTCCAACAATGGTCAGTTTTCCTGCCAGTTTGGCTCTGACACTGGCTATGAGAGGACACTCTCACTGACACACAGAGACGAACGGGAGACAGATGTACAGAAGGGAGAAGTGATCTAGGGATAGAAATCTGATATCATGTTCCTGGGAGCACAGAAAAGGTTAGCTATAATGCGCGGTTCTTTATATAGTTGCGCAAGACAGATTCTTGGTTCCCAGCTAAATCGAGGCATGGAGCCCGAATGTTAGGTGTCTGAAGCAGCAGCACAACTTTAGGGTGCTTTGCAGCCTGTTGCATCACTTTAATGAGCTGCAAGGGGAAACACCGAGTAGGCAATATAATTTGGTGACTTGGTGACCCTCCAACAAACACAGACAATATTAGATTTGAACTTGATGTCTCTTTTTCTCTATCTCTATTTGACTAAATCAGCATGGGGCGCATCAAACTACAACTGTTGGTTAACTATTTTGTCTGTCCATATCCTTTATGATCCTGGAGACCAAAATACATTCATGGTGATTTATGTATTTTCTCTTCAACTGTCACCTTTACTCTACACATGCAAAAGACTGTGAAATGAGATCTGAAAGCCACACCTTGTTTGTAGAGTAAAAGCTCCTCAATGATACCTGATCGGCAAATGTGTAAAACTAGACACCATGTACTTGATAACCTACATAGAGTTGATGCCCGGGGCAGGATATGCCAACTGGTTGACTCTCTTTCTTCTCTAGACTAATCCCTGTATAGAACAGCTCATTTGCTGAGCTGGTGTGTGTGTGAGACACGCCGAAGGGTGTGTGTCTGCCAGTCGTAATGTGTGTTTAGAGGTGTGTGTACATGATAGGAGGTGTGTACTTTCGTGTGTGGGTAGACGTCTCTGTAAAAGTCACAGAGCTACAGAACATGTGCTCTAACACACCTCATAGACGTTTTGCTCCATTTATTTTACTTACTTTATTGCAATCACTTCATTGCTTTTTTTTCTTCGCCTCCTACTTCCTGCTGTATTATTTACTTTAGTGAGAATTTTTTTCCATGCCAGTTTTTCCCTAAGAAATAGACAGAGAAGGTAGGAGGAGCCCGACTGAGAAGTGTGCCTCACTCTCTCTCTCTCACACTCTCACACACACGCTGCCTCTCTTCCATTCTGTCATTGCCATCTCGGCAGAACGGAGACTGTTCATACCCAGCCACGCTGAATGTTGGGGGGGACAGCACACTTTTGACTTTGTTTCAGTCAGATTTCCAAGAGGAATAAACTTTTTCTTCACGATATCCAAAGGATCAGGAAGAACACGAAGAAGAGAAAGTAAGGAAAAAACCTTACGAGGATTTCTTCTTTCATTTTTTTTTCTAATTGAATTGAGAAGCACGTGACAGCCGGTTTTGCCACTGGATTCTTTCACACAACAAGACGTGAGATTGTCTTATTTATCTATCTTTCATGGTGTGACTTTCAGTTTTTCTTTTGAGAGAGATTACTGACAGAAAGCACAATGGTTGCTGGAATGCTGATGCCTCTGCGGGAGCTGAGGGCCATCTATGAGCTCCTGTTTAGAGATGGTGTCATGGTGGCCAAGAAGGACAAGAGGCCTCAGGCCAAGCACCCTGAGATAGAAGGTGTCAGCAACCTTCAAGTAATCCGTGCCATGGGGTCTCTTAAGTCTCGGGGCTATGTGAAAGAGACATTCGCCTGGAGACATTTCTACTGGTACTTGACCAATGAGGGCATTGTTTACCTGCGTGACTACCTCCGCCTGCCCCCTGAGATTGTTCCTGCCTCCCTGCAGAGGATCAGGAAGCCAGCTGCCACCCTTGCTGTTGCCCATCGGGCTTCACGGGTCCAATCTGTAGAAGGTCCTACATCTTATGTTCCTAAGCCAGGACGCAGGAGTGAAGCAGAAAGCCAAGAGTCTCTAGCTGAGCGTCAAGGCTACCGCCATAAGATGATGGGTCCTGGAGAAAAAGAAAGCTACTCTGATAGGACCCCCAGGTTTAGGGGTCGTCCACTGGCGGCAGAACCAGTCAGGTCAAAAGCATCATGGGAAATGGAGGAGCAGCGTCAGCCTCTTTTTAGGAGGGGAAGAAGTGAGGCAGCAATGATGGAGGAGAGCAGGGTAAAAAGAATCTCTCCTCCTGGTGTGAGCAGTGAGAAGCCAGTAACAGCATCACAGGAGAGAAAAGTGTCTGAAGTCCAAAAGGAGAAGGCGCCAATGTCTGCTCAGATTCCAAGAGCAGCATTGAAACAGGATGTGTCGCAGACCACTCTGACATCAGTGTCCTCCAATGCAGCCCTACCATTAACTGTGGCTGCTGTCGCTGAGGCTACAGGTGCTGCAACATCAAAGATTCCAGCTGAACCTTCGACTGCCAAAACAAATAAAGATAAGCTCCAGATCGCTGATGAAAAAACTTCCATGAAGCCTAAGCAAGTGGTAACAAGCAATACAGCTTTCACAATGCTTCCTGAAACAGCGGTCAGAGAGGATAAGACAATAAAGGTGAATGTGGATCCAATTAAATCTGCACAGATCATGGCTACAGCTGAAACTACGCATGTAAAATCCCAGCCAGTTATCACAAAGGATGCTGCTCAGGAAATGTCTAAACTGCTTGCTGACACCGCCACCCCTGTCATCACAAAACCTGCCATTAAAAATGTCAAGGAAGAGAAAACAAAAATCATGATTGTGGATGCAATTCAGGCTGCAGAAAGCAAGGCTACAGCTGATGTTAAAGTGAAGCCCCAGGAAGTTATAACTGCAGCTAATGAAACCTCCAGTCTTCTTAATGACACAGCCACCGCCAACCCTCTTATCAAACCTCCCAATAAAGATATCAAAGAGGATAAGAAAAAGGTGATTGTGGATTCAGTTAAATCCACAGAGGTCAAGGCTACAGCTCAAACAGCAACTCATAACATGACAGCCGAGCCAGTTATCTCAAAGGATGTTGCTTGGGAAACCTCCAAACTCATTGCTGACACTTCCACCCCTGTCATCACAAAACCTGTCACTAAGGATGTCAAGAAGGAGAAGATGAAAAAGGTGATTTTGGATCCAGTTAAATCTGCAGAGGTCAAGGCTGCAACTGAAACAGCCACTGATACAATGAAAGCCCAGCCAATTATCACAAAGGATGCTGCTCAGGAAACCTCCAAACCCCTTGCTGACCCTGCCACTGCCACCTCCATCCCTGCTAATAAAGATGTCAATGAAGAGAAAACAAAAAAGGTGATTGTGGATCCAGTTAGATCTGCGGACGTCAAGGCTGCTGCTCAGGAAACTCCCAGTCCTCTTACTGCCACTTCCACCCATGTTGTCACAAAACCTGTTAGCAAAGATGTCAAGGAAGAGATGACAATAGAGGTTATTGTGGATCCAGTTAAATCTGCAGAGGCTACAGCTGAAATGGCAACCTCCAAACTCATTACTGTCACTTCCACCTCCGTCATCACAAAAAATGTCAAGGAAGAGAAGTGTAAGGGTGCAAAGGTTAACGAAGAATCAATTAAACCTGCAGAGGTGATGACCCCAGTTGAATCTAAAACAGAAAGAGCCAAGAAAACTGCTAAAGTAATTGTCACTCAGGAGACCACCAAACCCCAACCTGAAAGTACCACCAGCGAGCCAGCATCATCCACTGATGCAACAAAAGAGATCTCTGTAGTTACTCAGGAGCCCACTGATGCTAAAGTGACCTCAGTGAATCTCTCAGCAAAGCCCGAGGAACCTATTATGATGCCTGAGTCCTCAGTACTTCAAGTTAAAACTACCATTAGTACGGCAACTCTTCCAGCACCTGTGGCCCATTCTAAAGATGCAAAACCTAAAGGGGAAACTACAGTAACAGAGATTGTTATGAAACAGGAGAAAACAGATGTAAAGGTAATTTCTCATGTCAAGAAAGATGATAAAATAGTGGCAGAAGAGGCCCTTAAAGTCTCAGTACAGGGGCCCACATTAGCACAAAAAGACTCACCTCAGCTCAATGAAAATGTGGTCACTACAGAGGTGGTTACAGAAACCAAACAAGTGGTTGAGGGAAGCTCTAAATCAAAGAGAAAGAAAAAGAAATCTCCAGGTGAGGTTTCCAAGAGTGTTGAGGAAGTACCTGATTTGAAATCGGAGAAGGATAAACCCTGTATCGACGAAACACATGACAGGGTGGCTGAAAAACCTCTCCCTGAACACACTGAAAATGAGCCAATAAAGGAAGTCCCTAAACAAACTAAGGACCAGAATATTTCTGAAGTAGCATCACTGCCATTAGATCAGATCCCAACAGCGCCCCCTGTGAAGCTTTCAAAAGACACACAAGCAAAAGAGAAGTTTGAGGGCAGCAGTGTCAGCAAAATAACACATGGACCATTATGCTCTGAGGACAAGTTAAATGCTGAAGTGCCCCACATGGAGACAGTGAAATCTGAGAAAATTACTAAAGTGGAAACAGTGACGGTGCAGAAAATAACTCATGTGGAGTTAATACAGGCAAGTCCTACATCTGAAGGGAAAAGCCCTGCACCAGCGTCAGAATCTCAGAAACCGACAGTTGAGGCTAAATCCATAATAAACACGGGGAAAGCTGCAGAGGAATCCTCAAAAGGGAAGAAGAAAGGTAAAGGCAAGAAGCAGGCCCCAGCATCAGATACCATAAACACAAAGCCTGTATTTTTGCCTGAAGCTGAACCATTCCCTAACATTACATCATTGCCCAAGGCCACAGTTAAAGACAGCGGTGTCACGACCTCTGAAATGACTGAACTAAATGTTTCACCAAAGACGACTCCTGAAAGAATGTGCAGCGAGGAAACCAGGCAGGCAGCAGCTGTGCTCTGTGAGGCCCCGACAGACAAAGGGGAGGTGGAGCCAGCACTGCTCTCTGCAGAAAAAATCAAGCGGGAGGTTCCGAAACCAAAAACATCCTCCACTGCGAGGGAAGCACCCGCAGCCGGAGAATCAGCGTCAGCAGCACCAGCGCTAACAGCACAGGCAGCTGTAGCTCCGGCTCAGGCCAGCCCCCTCGACAAGCAAGAGGAGCCTCCCAGAGTTGCACAACATTCAGCCAGTCAGACAGCAGAGCGCAGCACAGAGAAAAGGCTCGCTGTTTCCGAGGCCGCAAAGCAGGAGCAAGAGAAGAAGAAGGACTTGGAAGAGGACACACCCTCTGCCACTGCCACACCCGCAACTGCTCAGCTTCACCTGGGGGACACCTGTGAGTCCGAAAGCCCAGACGCGGACGCCATGAGGAAAAAAATTGTAGTAGTTGAGGAGATAGTTGAGGTGAAGCAGGTTATTAGTCCCGAAGCAGGGGGGCAGCCACCTCCTCCACCTGTACTACCTGAGGAGGAGGAAGAACTGGACCTGGATGTTCTGGAAGAAATCGCCATAGAGAGGGCACTTTTGGCAGCAGTGCCACCGGTCAGGGTGGAAGGAGTCTCACCTGAGGAGGACTGGGACCACTCACTGGAGGCGCCAGAGGAGAAGACATGGCCTAACTTCGTTGAAGGTTTGTTTGAATTCATGCCAATTAACCTACTTACTCTCATTGTGCATGTGATGTAATTGCCCTTGCAACTCGATTCCCACATCTCTTTGAAGTGTGGGAGGTATTTGGTGGGTGTTTGATGACAGCTCCTCCATATTGTCATGCACTTAAAGTATTTTATACTCTGAAGAACATTCCCATACTGTAATTGACACTGAGTTATCTTCCAAAGTGTTATTTTGGGTGATTTGATTACAGTTTATTGCCTAAAGTCATATGTTGGAGAGCTCTGGTTTGTGATGTGGACAAGAGGCTGTCTCTCTTTAGGAATAGTTTCAGTAAGCTGGTGAGAAGACTCTGTTCAGATGTGGCTGTGATTTAATTATCTGTGTGTTAAAATAGATGAAGGATCAGTAGCACTGTCATAGCATGCCCTGTAGTGTAGTCAAGGCCCTGTCAGATTTCACACACACACATTATGACACACATTATCACAGGTGAAAGTTATATCAAACTATACTTTACATGAAGTAAGTCTTACCTAGCATGTTGTTGACATGCAGAGCACGTGTCAGTGGCACTTATCATTCAATTTAACAAACCCAAAAAGGACAATTTTTTGGGTGGAGTATTGCATATTTTGGTAAAGAGGTGATCTGTGCTGCACATGTGTCAGTGAAAACAGTAATCTCTGGAGCCATCTCTGAGTGTTTGCCAAATGAGATTATGCAGACCTGCAGTCATTCCAACAAGGTGGGGCTGTTTGCTGAGATTCAGCCTCGCCTGTTCCCTGTAGAAACAGTTGTGTGTGAGTTCAAGCCAGGCTTCCTAGAAAAGGGAGGTGTGGTGCTTTTGGGCAAGTTTATCCTCTTTGCTCCAGTTACGACTGTGTTCTTGGCACCGTTTTAAATTCTGTGGTTGTTTTCTCGCTTCTCTTTTCAGCCTGTCTTGTGTAGAAGATAAGAATTCCCCTTGCATACCAGTATGAGATGGTATGCGGAGGACATGGGAGTTATGTAGACAATGTGATAGTAGTAGTAAATGCAGGCCTCCTTTGCTGAATGCCTTGAAAAAGGTGCCATTTGATGCTGTGGTTTGTTCTGCTGAAGTGAAACTTGCAGTACTCATCTTGAATCATGATGCATGTTCATGTGACTCCTGATCTTGGATGATGTCTAATATTTCACAACTGAAATAATGTGATGTTTTGACTATCATGTGAATTTTTGCAGCCCTAAGAGGGTGTACAGCGAGGACACTCATGGGCGTTGTCTTTTGTGGGTGTGAGCAACGGACAAAGAGTCAGGAAGTTGGAATAGCTTGCTCACAGCTCACAGGGTGTGTTTGTTTGGTTCCACACGTGACAGTAGATCTGGATTCAATTAGCAGTCTGGTTCCTTTATTCAATCTGTGGAACTCATCAGAAAAATAAGTCCCTATTTGCACGTTGATAAAACTTTATTTATGACTCACATGTACAGTGAATAGCATAATGCAACTCATCATAAACACAACGTTATTTGAACTCATTGCTGTGAACCTCAACATCTTAAAAAAACTCAACTCTGGTACTGATGATTCAAACTGGGAACATTCACAATTGTTTTAGTTTTGCTTTGGATTCTGTGACGCTATCAGATATGGACACAGCAGTGCCACTCTGTCAGATGACCACAGTGTTCAGTGACCCACTGCTGACATCTGCTGTCCATTACCAACCAATGTCATCTGACACACAGACCACATGCTACGATCAGTTTAGATAAAACTCCAAGTAATGCATGTTTCACAACATGTAGGAAACAAACCTTGTTTTCCTTGTGGTTTTCAAGCTCTGCATTAGCCAGATTCTTGCATTGTTGCCAAAATAGTTCCCTTCTTATCTGACCTGAGATATGGTGAGAAGTGTAAGACAGGACCATGGTTTACACAGGTACACTTTTAGGGCTGTGATCCCTCTGAGCGTGGTATTCAAGGTATGTTAGCTAATCAAGCAGCTGTCAGCAGAGTCAGTTAGACCCTGGGCTGCAGTTAGTAAGGTACTGTGTGTCTGCATTTGTCTTGCTACAGTTTTCTGTCTCTGTTTTATTGCATCAGCGATGTAGAAACAAGGAAAATATTTGAAAGTCGGTTGAAAACCACAAATATGTTGCTTTCAGAACAAGAACTACTTGCACTGGTTTAGATTTCACAGGAACACTTTGACATTATGGTGTGGCACTTTTTCTTGAAAGGAAGTTGCTGTATGTGCTTTGTGTGAAGTGGACATAATCCAGAGGATGTTTAACCCCTGAAAGAAAGAAATTACCCCAAACATTTGCAAGAAATTAGTAAATAGGGAAAATAACCTGCAAATTAGTTTTTAAAAAAAGAAGCAAATAAGAAAGTAAAAAAAAAAGGAAATGACATGGGAAAAGTGCTTAAAATAATAAGAATTTCGTGAAATAATTTTTAAATCTAATATAAATATGTGATTTTGATCATTATAAATATATATTTTTTCTTTTTTCATCAGACATTACTCCCCTTTAAAAATAATTTTCTAAATCTGCATATTTGCAGAGCTTTTCTTCCCAAGTGGCCTTTTTTACAATGTTTCTGAACAAAATTGGTATCCAAGGGTTAAACTCTGCCCACACTAGTGCCAATTTGACTAAATCACATCCCAGACAGAGCGCTGAGGTCCTCCATGTTTTTCATCTCTGAAATCATGCCCGACGCATACTTGTGTGATTGGCTAAATGAAGAGCTACAGTACGGCTGCAGCTTTGTGCCTCTCATTATGGTGGCACATCATTTTGATCCCATGAGTCACACAGACCAAATCTGCAAGCTTTAGTTATGAGCCTGACCTTTATGAGTAGAAAAGAAAACGAATGGGCGACATGAAGAATGTCCAATCTATCAAGAGCCTGCATTGTGAGTTGGCAGCTTAATCTCATGCTGCCATTTCTGCTGTTGACCACCAGCAATGTTTTGCTCAAAGCAAAGTCAATGACCTTAGCTGCCGTGCCCTATCTTTTTCTGCTGACTCCGCCTTTGACATCACTTCTAATATTTTACTGCGCTCATGAGTGTCAGGAGTTATGCTTACCTTTCATAAATTGAGACACAAACATTTTGACAATGAATAGATACTGTTTACACAGTTTGTGCCAGTGCTGAAAATACAAAATGAAACTAGAGAGCTGTAATCCTCCAAAGCTGCTGCAATATTTCTATCAAATCCTGATTTAAATGTAAAACAAGAATCAATTAGTACCCTTGTGATATCAGTTTAAAACAGATTTTCTAAAGAAGCGAATAATGAAATAGTGTTGCTAAAGTGTGCAAACATGATCCTCTCCCATGGGCTGGTTGTGTGTGATCTTCCAGCAGTTTTAGTTGCCAGTTTGATGTGCCGCGTTGGCGAGCACAAAGTGTTTGGTATCGAGTTTAATAGCGGTCTATTGCAACATAATGAGCAGAGGCTGGACTGTGATGCAGAATCAGAACTCTGTTATAGCAATATAACAGTTAGCTAAGTGAGGGCCAAACCCAGGAAACAGACAGATCGATAACATGTGGAATATATTGAGGGTTTGGCTGGGATAGTTGTGATGTTAGTCATTTCCCATGCTACATGTTGGGCCTCATTACAGCGGCAGACTCACTTCAGTTATGTGAGAAAGTTGAAAGCAGAGTTGCAGCTTGGGAGTTTTCTGTAAAGTCTACATATGTTTCAGTGTTCTGAAGGGTGTTTTTAACCTTACTTTAATGCTGACCCTTATGTTTATTTTATTCATTGTTTTCTCAAGAGAGACTTTACCACCTGCTTTGTCAAGATTGATTAAGTAGGGGAGAGTGTGTTTACATGACAGAGATCCAGCAGTATGTATATTGAGAGATGAGGTATTCCCCTCTGGACCTACAAGCTTTGAATACCTTTCGGCTTTGCGTCTTAATATGACTGATATGTGCGTGAGGCTTAGTTCAAGGGGAACAACATCTAAATTAAGAATTCCAATACGTTTTTTGTTGTTTTTTTATGGTCAAGGAAATTTTCAATCTGGGGATGTCATTTTTGGTTAATTTTACTGTCGACACCCATCAATCTTAAGTACCTGTTCAAGTTAAAAAAAAAAAAAAGACATGAATCACATAAAGGTAATCTAGTCTTACAGTCCAGCATTCAATAGTCTGAAGCCTCATTCCCACTGCACCAAAACTCTGCAAATTCCCGCTAACATTTGAAATTTTTAATGCAATGGGAAAAGGTGCAATTGGCATTTACACCCGCGTCAAATGACTCTGCAGTCAAGGGTATTTATTATTCTGTCTCTGATCTGTATTGATGGAAACAACACTGGTAAATGCACTCATATAGTGATATGCAATGACGCGTTGCCACTAATTACTGTCCATCTCCACCTGAGCAGTGCTTAAAGTTTGAAAGAGAGACTGAATAAGTGAGATATATAAAGAGAAGTAACCACACAAAAAAATACACATACAGACAGAGAGACATATTCATCTGCAGCAGATCTGTGTACACAGCTCTGCTCAACTGGCATTTGGAAAACGGTCCATAAGCCTACTTTTTGAAAGTTTGAAAAACCCACTGAGTTGAAATAGCCAATGAGTTTTATTCTATTATAGTGTTCTGGTTCAGAAATTGTACCCATATACTGAGAACATTCCCCTGGGTGCTCTTAGTGTCACTGAGAACATCTTTCCCAATTCATTGTCTATGGAGCAACCCCAGACTTGATACCTTATGACATCACAAGTTTGACTTTTAGCTCTCTATTTTTTTGATTGGCAGAGAGTCTACAAAAATTTTTGGACTGTCTGAGACCATAGGAGTAACATGCATGAATTTTTGAAAATGGGTATATTGCCTCTCTAAGTTCAGGAGTTTGTGAAGGCACATGATGATGCTCACAGAGGAATTGCCTGCAATCCTCTGTGAAGCCCCTACATGGTTTCTCAGTATAGCTGCCGTGGTTCCACACAGGTCATCCATCTATAGTGTCCATGAGAGAAGGCAGCTCTACTCTCCAGACACTGGGTGGAATTGCTTTTACTGAGAAATGGAACCAGTTGTCAACGCAACAATTGATGAAGCCATATGTATATATTAGAAGCTACTATATTTAGAGATTGTTGTGCATTGCTGTGATCCCAAAAGCAAGAGGGGATGAGCTAAGGCCATGCTGAACTCTCTTACAATCTGTCCATCAATAGCAGACACTGTGTGTGAATGTATAATTCACTAAATCCATCAGTCTTAGCTCTCAGTTTTCATATTTACTGGCTTTGTTACTATTTCTGTCCACTTGGTGTAACCGCCGGTGCTTTTTCCCAAAATGACATCGGACATATCCAGTTTGACCCATCTCATTTACAGTCTAAATGGCAGACATTGAATGAACAATCTTGATATCAGTGATGCATCATGAGAGGAACAGCAGAATAAGCTCAAATTCCTAGATCACCAA
This sequence comes from Plectropomus leopardus, assembly GCF_026936395.1. Taxonomy (NCBI): domain Eukaryota; kingdom Metazoa; phylum Chordata; class Actinopteri; order Perciformes; family Serranidae; genus Plectropomus; species Plectropomus leopardus. Next base: position 9,142,707 of record NC_142186.1, read on the forward strand.
AAGTTAGAAGAAAATTAGCACCAAAGTTAGAAAATTAGATGAGTTCTCCGATTATATCACATAACATCACATGTGATATTTCGTTTAAATCCTCAAGTAAACCATGTACTGTATGGCATCTGTGCTTCTTGTCATTAAATAGTGATGAGTGTACTTTTGTATGTGCTGACAATATTATGTCCCCATGATGTCTCTAGCATATGTTAATCGCACTGTTTCCCGGGACTGTTGCATGAGATATGTTTTCTGGCTGAGAGCTGTGACTTAATATCACAGAATAAACCTGCCACCATCATCATCAAAGAGAGCAGTAGGAAGAGCGTGAGGGAGGGGGTCTGCTTGTGTTTGTGGAAGGGGTGTCTCTAGGGAGCGAGCGTCGCCAAATGTCCCGCCAGAGCTCTTCCATCAGTTTCTAACTGTGACACTGTGTGATCATCTGGCTCTGGTAGATATTTATAACCCTCAGTCAGCTACAGCCCACTCCCCCTGCCCACCCGCCCCCTCAGCCCTCATCGCCCCTCGCCCCTGCCCCCTTCCCCTGCCCTGGCGTGTCGTCCCTCCTCCCCTGGCCACGGGAGAGCAGGGTGACGGATCCGAGCAGCAGGCGCAGCCTGTCACAATCCAACACAAGGGAGAAACAAGGCAGTTCAGAGCAAACAAACAGGAGCGTCTCCTGTCCTCCTCATTCCCCCTCAGTCCAGCTCTCTTTTTCTTCGCCCTCGTCCTCCTCTTCCTCCCCTGTACCGTGTCTTAGATGAAGATCATACCTGGTAGGTCCGCAGAGTGGGGATTGCCGTGGTGTGTCTGTCTGTGTCTAACTGCATTTGTCTGTCTGCCTGCTGAGTTTTTGGCAAACGGCGTGTGAAGTTATTGTGTTCATGGTCGGTTCACACACTCAAACAACGACATTTAAAGAAGAGTAACCTTCAGCTACCGCGGCACAGATTGTGTTCCATATTTAAACCTGTCTGCAATGTGATTGACTTGAATCATGAGTGAGGCTGGCTGCCTTCTGTATTTTCCTTTATTTGATGGGTCTGAGATAGAAGAGGGTGAGGGCAGAGGTCGAGGAGGGAAATGTAACCCCCCCACCCCTCGCCACACCCCTCACTTCTTTCGGTCTGTCCTGTCAATCTGATATCTGATGGATGTCAACAAGCAGGGGAGACAATAGAGAGTCTAATATATTTTAAAAAAAGAAAAGAAAAAACTTTGTGTGTGTGTGAGAGACAGCTGTGTGTGTCTGCCTGGGCTGTTAGAAATTGCCGTAAAAACCACCATCAGCTGCCATCGTATAAATCCCAACATAATTGAGTGTGTTTGTTATTGTGTCAAAAATAAAGAAAGGGCTTTTCAAGTTTTTATTACTTGTTTATTGCTATGTCAGCAATCCATTTATGTTTTTAAGTAGTATAAATATCTCTTAACAGTCATCATTTGCTGCTTAAAGATAGTCAACAGCATTACTTTAACGGGTGTCGCAATAAACACAGAGTCCTTTTAGAGTGAGTGCAACAAAAAAAGAAAAGCAAGTTGGAGTCACCTCAGAATAATTATTGCTTCAGCCGTATTCTCCAGAAATTGGTTATCAGCCAAGAATGCAGATAATAAGCTTGTCCCATGTGATAACAGGAACGTAGTTATGGATTGAGTCATAGAGGTGCATCATATAATAAACAAGTTCATACAGACAGGTGCCCACCTAACAGATTGAGATTTATATACAGCAAAACTTTGTCTAATAATATACATACAAGATTTTTTTTTCTTTTTCAATGCTTCCCTTTGAAGAAGAAACTACATGCTTTGTAATGTGACAAGTTGTTCTGATTGTATCGAATACATTAATCAGGAACATGCTTGGAAAGAGAGATGAAGAAACAGGGCAGAGGAGGAATTTGAGAAATAGCTTCAGGGAGGGGAAAACAGCAGGAATTCCTGCTTGGGTCGTCCTTTTTTAAAAAATGTCCCTGCCACACCCACACTGCCCCACTCCCCTCAACCCCCTTCCAGTGAAGACCCACCTGTTACCACAGCCCAGGCTTGTCCCCTCATCCCCTCTACCTTATCTCTATCTCTATCTGTTACAACAAATGCCTCCAAACCCTCCAGGACCCACTCTCCCCGCCCTGGTGGTTTTGGGGCACCTAGTAACTCTAATTGTTTTTTGGCGCTTAAGAAAACACAAGAGGCAAGGTAAGAGATCTGCATTTTGCAGGATATTGAAACAGAGTGGCTTATAAAGGTTAAAAAAGCAATAAGAGCAACATCAAAGTCTCCAAGTAGCTGGATGCCAGAGGAGTGTTTATCCTCTGTGTTTATCTCTTCCTCTCTGTCTACCTGGAATTTAACCCACTAAATGCTGATTTTGGTGACAATACCAAGTTAGCAGTTTTAGGTATAGAGGGTATTTTTGAATATCTATCATCTCTACAGATTAAATTACTAACTCTATGAGGTCAGACACGGTTTCATGTGTGGTATGTTTACCCAGTGTATTAGTCACGCTCATGTGTAACCTTGAAACCTGTCAGCCGTTGTCCACTGTGACCGATCAAAGGTGCCACCGGGCCATTTCGTGCCACTTTCACAATGTGTCTGTTTTCACTTGCAGCTGCAAAGAGATTAGCCCTCATTATGCCCAGACAGCATGGGAGGCCTTTTATTTGGCTCACGTTGCAGTTGCCCCAAGACTGACAGTCTGACACAAGCCAGTCCAGGCTCCACTGAGTCCAACTTAGCTCACTCTCTTTTGTGGTACTGCAGAATGGCAGATGCCTGCTGTTGTAACAATGCCTTACTAGGTCCCTCCCAAACCTGTCTAGTCAAGTTTGGTAAGGGATCAAAGATCTGTGTGTGTGTGTGTGTGTGTGTGTGTGTGTGTGTGTGTGTGTGTGTGTGTGTGTGTGTGTGTGTGTGTGTGTGTGTGTGTCTCTGTGTGTTCTTGCTGGAGGGAGTTCTTGTCAATTCAGTAAGGTGAATCGCTCCCTTTTAGCAATGGTTTAGTCAATCTGCCAGGTTTGCAGGCACTGCCAATCCCTAAACTGGTTGCCAGCCTTTGAACCAACAGACATGAATTCATGTGTCTGTTCAATGGACACTTTGATGACTTTATCTTGGATCGACCCTGCAGAAACATATGCCAAGAATTCCTAGCAGACTGCAGATAAACTGTTTGATCCCATGACTTCACATTAGTCTTTGATTGCAACAGAGTTTGGTGTATCACTCACAAGATACTCAGTGACTCATCTTGAGTTTTTAGCTATGCAAATGCCATGGCTTAAGTATATTCAGTCCACTGCCTTAGTTTTGACTGAGGCCCTGTTTACACCTGGTAATAATGTGCATCTTGAGTGATCAAATCACAAGTGTACAACTCTAAATACAGGACCCAGTGAGTCCTCAATGCGTCTTCAGGTCTGATTGTTCAGGCCAAATTCTGCTGGTTAGGACTGCATATCTGAGTGACATTAATGTGTTCTTGGGCACTTTGAAAAACTGCCTACTCAGCTTACAAACTTGATTACTCCCCATGGGACAAGTAAACTTTCTGGTGCTGCCATTCCACAGGTTAGACGCAGAGTCTAATTGGCAAATGTTAGTATGCCAACACATTGAGCTAACCCACTGACTGTTTTCAATATTATGGCTGCTAAAAATCTGAGTATTAGCATTGTCATTATAAGCATTTATGCACAAACACATACCAAAAAAGCAGGGTAGTCACCTAGATAGTGTCGTTATAATTTTTTAAAATCTAAGATAGCTGTGATGGAGAGAGGGCGATGTCGTGAGTGACTACACATGAGAAAACAGGACGTAGATGTAGTTTACGTGTAACTCAGCTTCCATCTTATAATGGGATGTGAGGGTAAGAAAACCAAAACTATTTTCAATTGACATTTGGTCTATGAGTCAATGGTAAAGGTAACACAATCAGTGCTGACTGAAAATATGAACAATATTATAATATCACGTGACTATAGATGCATTTTGACCCTTACTGAAATCATTAGTATACATTGTATATACATTTTGTATACATTTAGTATACAAGTATACATTTTGCCATTTGATATTTTGCCCATTTTTCCCAAACTGTCAAAACTGAATTGCAATGATATACTAAACGCACATCACTCTTATCTGTGATTACTTATATAGGCTTCACATAAGCTTCTGCACTGTTGTTAAACTGACCCTGACCTGACATTATCATGTCCTATTCGCTAATGTTTTATTGTCTGAGATACTGAGGAGTTAAATGCAGCTGCTGTCCCTGCTGATCTGTGTGCTCTTCAGTCCAGGCCTGTCATGGGGCTTTCTGGTCTTAGCTGTCCTCTTTTTCACTGGCATCCATCCTGCATGTTGACAACACTGTCCTCTAGTTTGCTCCACAGCTTGAGCTATCACTTATTGCAGCAATGAGAGCAGATATACTGCACCACGGGGATTTCTTCTGCCTCAGTGGTGCTTCAGCCACTGGTCAGATGCACCATGCTGTTCCGTGCGTGCAGAGGTGGGAACACGGATCTTAACATACTCATCCGACCATGTTGGAATGAGGTCAGTGAAAAGGTCTTGAGGAAGGGGGTGTGGCTGCGTCAGACCGTAAATACTTCGTGTCAAACACAAGGTTCATCACTTGGCATTCTCTTGCTGAACTTTGACATTACATTTTTGTTTGTTTACCCATCCCCAGACTGTCCCAGGGGGATATACCAGAGCAGATTTTCTCACTTAAACTCACATACGTCAAATCAGGTAATACAGTGACATCTATCTGACTTTACACCTTCAATGTTTTGGGGATTTTCCCAAGCCGTTACTGGGACGTTAAACTGATTTGCATTATATGTCAATGAAGAATATTCACAGCCGGAATTTGCAGGCATAACAGTTTGAACAGGTGGCTCCTTTATTTAAAGTAAGCTCACACTGCACCCCTTTTATACAGGAGCTGAGAGTTTAGAATTTAAGGAGTCATTTTTTACAATGCTGGTTAAGTGCAACATCCCGTTAGACATGCTAAGGCCACAAGTGCCATTTAATCACACACATTGCCAAACAAATGCCCCGTCAGAGATGAATGTAAGATACACACAGAGCTGTGTGGGCCGTAGTGATTGAGCTCTGGCTTTGGCATGCTTTGTGGAAAAGCCAGCATTCTTCCTGGAAGCAGCCACAACTCCTCTGAAGCCATCCAGCTACTTTACTGTACCAGTGTGTGTGCGTTTTTTCCAGGACTCATGAGTGTACATAAAACAGCCTCGATGGCTTGCACCGCTGTGACTGCTGCTGGTGAACCAGTGGGCATGAGTCATTACATAAACACTGAACCTCTGCGTCAGACGCTCATAAGAACCCAAAGGGGCTGAGGATACAGTTTGAATGTCCTTTGGGAGCAGTAAACAAACTCCAATGAGACAGAAAGACACATGGAGCACATCAGGATGTTCATTTAGAGCTGATTTTATTTATGAGTGGCAGTGGGACCGTGAAAACGCATCCGGTCCTGTATGTGCTGGGAGTTTATTTATACCCCTTGTGACCTCCAGTGGGGATTTCTCAGCACTCCACGGGCTGTGTAGTATACAGTGACATCAGCAGTTTACATAAAGATGCTGATGAATATAGTAAGTGTATAAGTGTCACTTTATGACTGTGGTCTTTGTGTGAATGTGCTACAGAAAACATCAGTTCTAAGTCAAATAAATAAAGTGTGATTGCAGTTACATGTTAAATGTTTCTTGAGTCTTTTTTTTTTTTTTTCAGACTCAATTTAGTTTTCCTTTTTCTAATGGACCAATGTCAGTTCTGTTCACTTTGTGCTTTTACAAAACCTTAATTCTGACTGCAGTACAGTTTAGGTAAAAACACTCTAATGCACATTTCTGAATTTAAAGCAAAGTTTGACATTTTGGGAAACTGGCTCATTCACTTTCTTCGAGAGTTATAGAAGAAGTGATTGAACATTCTCATAAGCCTATCTCTACTTTTATATGAAACTACAGCAAGGTAGCTTAGCATAGCATAAAGACTGGAAACAGGGTGAAACAGTTAGTCCAGTTGTCAAATGGAAACAAAATATTGGCCTGCCACAGTGGTTTTTTCAGCATCATCATCATGAGTTTGCAACCAGCAGTGACTGAGCAGAGGGAGTCACTGCGCTTACTCATGTCCACCTGCACATGTCCCTCACTAAAACCACAAATTTTCAAGTTTAGACTTAAGTTTTTGTATGAAATAAACTATCTAGATATAACATGATAAATAATGAGCTTTAGAGATGCTGGAAGGCAGACTGTAAGATCTTTAGACAGAGCCTGGCTTGTTGTTTTTCCCTCTGTCTTTATGCTAAGCTAAGCTAAGTGGGTTCTGGCTGTGGCTTAATATTAAACCGACGGTATAGGGGAGTGGCATCAAGATCTAGCTCTTAGCAAGAAAGCCAATAAGTGCAATTCCTTAAACTATTCCTTTAATACTTCCTTCTGTTTTAAAGGTGTACTATGCAGGAATTGGCAGTTACTGTTTTTAAAAACTACATTTAAACATGGCCCCTTCTGCCTACATTGCTCTATGTACACTTCAAGCTCACGTTGTAGGAGCTTTCCATTTGTTATAACAGAAAAGCCTATACAAGATCAATAAACCAACCCTGGAATTACTCTCATTTTAAAACTAGCTTTGTCCACTTGCTGATTCTCCTTGCTTTATTTGCTTTTTTTTTAGTGCTATGGCCATGACTTTTGTAGCTTCCCCTTGGTTGGTTGTATAAAGCTACTATGGACAATATAAAATGTATCTGTCATGTATGACTTTACTTGACTTTTATGGGTTTTTTTAAAATTTTTTATCAAGGATAAAGTCAGCCGGTTGTTCTCTTTTGTTTGCAATGCAGGCTATTGAGGTCATATTCAAATTCTGATTTTGAATATCCAAACTAGCTCTGCCCTCTGTCTGTCTGAGGTTGCAATAATATGATGCCAATCCAATTCAGTTAGATCTCAGACATTATTAACACTGTGTTGCAAAGTCTTAAAATTGCCATTCTTGAATTGAATTATATATCATATTGCATTAAGAGGTTGGTATCAACAATGGATATATGTTGAGTTTGGGTCAAAAAGGGTGATGTTTGCCGTGAAAGACTAAGGCCATCAGAAAATGCTGCTCTGTGAGTGATTGTAGTTAATGCACCTTGAGAAGAGATCAGAGAGCATCCTGTATGGTCCTGGGGTCAAAGGTCAGTATCCTGTAAGAAGAGATCACAGCATATTTAGGTCACTTTCCCTTTTAAATGTGACCCAGGAACAGCTCAGCTGTGCCCTGTTGTAAATTGTCAAATGTTGAAGTTGACTGGCGACAGTAGGTGCGTGGGTCAGCTGGAGACTGCTCCTTTGACCAGACATAAAGTCATTACATGGTGATGTTAACACAACCAAAGTTTGTTGTTTGTGGTTTTATTATATTCAAACATATAATTTCTTAGTATGCTTTGCTTGTAGAGTTTTAGGTTGGTTTGAGAAAGCCCAAAGGAACTTAAACAACTGATAATTATAATATCATAGCATACTTGTCTCTCTTGCTTCAGGGCTGCAATAAAACTGCCAAGAAACACGATCACAGTCACATAAATCAACACACCCGGATGTTCTTAAACACCTCCCCTTTATGCTGCTTGTACACTGTACATGCATTAACAGTGGACTAAGAAATAGATTAAATTAACCTTTTTTTTTTGTGGTACCTAAAAAATAGTGAATAGTAAACAGGTATGCATCACTGAATTACTGGAACATTGTTGTTTAGTCTAAAGCTTGGCTGAAAGCAAATTAATTTCTGAAAATAATTAATAATTTATGAGTAACACACTATGTTTGGATGGTCTAGTGTTTGGCATGATATAATTACTGTAAATGTACCGAAGGACAAAGAACAAAGTGAAAACAATGTTGAATTACCTGTCTGTTATCTACTGTTTTGGCCATTAAAATGGGGCGGGGACAAACTGTCCGGCTTTCATCTGTTCGAAAGTGGTTCCTGTTTCTTTTTTAAGTCCCCTCACACCAGCTGGCACGGTGTGTCTGGGACACAGACTGTGGGGATCATGCGTTGGGCTTTGAATGGCTGCATTATGGGACCATGAGCGAGGGAATTATCTGCATGAGATGGGCTCATATGGAGAAAGAATCAGATATTTGTACAGTAAGATGTGCTGTGCAGGTGAGTGGAGAGACCTATGGACTTAGTAGGGAGGAGTTAGTTTGTTGATCTGTGGTGTTCTCAGCATGGTGAAACCACATGGTTGTAACTACCAGAGGAGCCACTTTATTTCTGTCCTGATGGGGGCGCACTACCACTACAATACACAGCACAGGGCAAAAATGCAGAGGCTGGTGGCTTCTCTTTGCACAATTCAGTTTTCTGAGTTTGCACAGCTGTATGAAAATCTTTCAAAGCAAAAAGAGATGAGTGAGTCTTTTCTAAAAAAGTTGTGACTAAAATGAAAAGCCAAAGAACTTCTCTCCTTTGAACAATTTGCTTCAGAAAGATATGAGTCTGCCTCGGGCTGCTGCTGCCATATAAATCCCAAAATAAAATAAAAAATGACTGAAGATCTCATGCGATGCATACATCAATCCACAAGCACTTTGGCACGCCTGTGTTCTGACGGTAGGAGGAAACATACCTTTGTCTTTCTACACTTTGAGGTGTGTTTACACACGTTCGAAGAAAATAAAACAGTAGGTGCAATGTCAAAGAATTTCAGTTCTTTAGATTGGTAAGAGGTTACAGTAAAGGTCTGTTCAATGTATACATGACTATATTGTTTGAGGTGAATCCTCGCAGTATTGTCTCATTGTAAATGAGTAACTTTAATATGTGTGAAGTGGTCGTTATGGTCTGCTCTGGGCAGCATTATCTTTATGAACTAGTTGAATAGCTGCAGGTCCTCCCTGATAGTGTCAGGTGTTATCTAAGAAATGTATATAGGCTGGGAATATGTATCTCTACACAACAATGCTTTCACTTCCTGCATGACCAACAGTCTTATCCAGTATGATTGATCATGGTAACCTTACCTGATAATTTTTATATTTCATGATTATATAATGTTACTATAGAGACATCATTGTGTCAGTAATTATTTTGTTTATTTTTTCAAGCAAATTGTTGTTTTACTGCTGTGTAAAATGATGTCCTAAGTAGCAGTAGTATTTATATCACTGAATATTTGATAGTTTTTCATTTATGTTTTTTTCTGCATTAAAGGTTTTCCATCAATCAGGGTGCTGTTTAAGTAATCGTGATATTTAGTATTTAATGTTATTCCCCACGTTTGTATATATATATATATTTTTGGGCATATTTGTATTTTCAGATATTGTAGTATTCCTATCAAAACCCTGTAGATATTGTATTTTAGTGTCAGATTACCATAGGATAGTTATTTCCCCTTTTTTTCTATTTTCTTTTTTTTAAGTTCTCAAATTTTTATCTGAAGCTCTTCTCGTAATTCATGGCGTCATAGTTGCTGAATCTACAGGGAGGAAGTTTAGGTGTGGTTATGCTCTGGCTCCATCTAGTGATGAATCCAGTGTATTGCGTTTTGGCAGTGAGGAGCTTTTTGGGTGGAGGACGGTGTTTTCCTTTCCACGTCAAATCGTTCAGTTACTGGAGACTCCTCTGTCTCAGCATCTAAAAATACAGCTGTGACTAAGAGTCATTCAGAGTCACCACAGCACATGCTTCTGTATGTTTATAGCTGTTGTCATGGAAACATCGCTCAAGTTCCCTTTTTTCCACATTTGCAGGGGTAAGATAACATATGGAAAAACCACTTGTCATAAAAATGGATTAACAGAACACGAGGGGAAAGGGGAACCTAGAGTATTGACTGTCGCTTTAGCAATAAGGGCTGATACTACATATAGGTTTTTAAAACAATTTGGGAAAATTTCGTTGTCACTGTGCAGTTTTTCAGTTATGAAGATTGGAAGCAACACATAACTCACTCTTGTGAATGACACTGAGTAGCCTTTTGTGTAGTTTTAATCAAACTTTCTATAGAATAAAATAAAAATAAAAGTTTACATTTTATTTTAAGGAATAATGTCTACTCAGAAAAAGAATTCCACTTTGCTGCACTTTATCATTGATTCATTGACATACTCTTTTCGATTTAGAGCTGAAACTAGCTGAGTAACTGATCAGTCCATATACAAAAATGTAATTTCGCAACTTCTTAAATCAGGATTTTTTTAAGGAAAAATGCCAAACACTACCTTACAGCTTCTGCCAAGATGTGCTTTGATTTATATGAAAATCATGTGAATAACTTCAGGTTTTGGGTTTCCAGTTTGAGGAGAGGAGCGGTGATAGCCCATCTCTGAACGACAGTATGTGAACAACACAGCAGAAGTCACATGAAAATATCTCTATCTCTCTATGGAGTGAAGTTAACAAGGCAAGGAAAAGTTAATTATCATGATCATAACCCAGAATGTGTACCTAAATTCAAAGCTATTTCCATTTTGAGTACAACATTTAAAAACCTAGTGATCTAGTCACAAAACATTACTAATTGAGCTCTAAATATTTACATAGTTTCACTTAATTTAGGGATTTCACTAAAAGCTTCTATGAATAAAAAAATAGTGTCACAACTTTTGCTCTGATTCAAGGGGAAATCATTATTCTAGTTACTATTTTAAAATGTATGTACATAGGTTTGGGGAAATTAACCTTAAACTGAGTTATTTGATGTCTACACTACATTTCAAGTAGTGACAGAATCATAACATAAAGGGGAACACCACCTAAATCAAGAATTCCAGTGTGTTATTTCTTTGGTTTAAGAAAGTTCAGTCAATATTTGTGAACAAGAGCTACTCTCTCTCAAAGCCAAAAACCAGAGAAGTCTCAAACTCAAGTATAAAGCCTGTATCGGCTCCCATTTATAATGGCAGCCTGATGTTATGGACACACACAATGTTTTTTTGTTTGTTTGTTTGTTTGTTTTTTAATTATTATTATATAGTAGTGTTCTCAGTAGTGGAACAGAAAATGTACTGAGAACATTCTGTGTTTTCAGTGTCATCTATAATGTCTTTCTCAATTCATTGTCTATTGTGCAGCTCCAAACATTATATTTGCTGACATCACAAGTTTAACCTTTAGCACTCACACACTAATATTTTTGGACTATGTTAGACCATAGGAATAACATATTTGAATTTTGAAAATGGGTGTAGTTCCCTGTTAACACAATATGTTTTTCTCACCTGCAGAGGGAGACATGCGCGGCCTTAAACGTTCTCCTCTGTTTCATTCACACTGCAGCTACCTCAGCTATTTCCCCATCGCACTGTTGAATTTAAATTTGCCAAATTAAACATTATCAACAATCCCAGATGTTTAGCTTTCCACAGAGGCTTCTATAGCTCAGCACTGAGCTATTTTAAAACTCAGCTGCCAAGGCTAATCCACATTGCCTGTTGAGTCTGAGTTAAACTGGGTTTGCAGCTTCATCACTGGATCTAATTCTGACAACATTATCTAAAGTCTGCTGACAGGTTTAAGATCCTGGTGGATTACAACTGGACCGTCCATCATGGCACAGTTATGACACAACTCCCGTGAATAGATTGAAGTAGTCTTTTCATTTTTCCTTCACAGAGCATGATTAGAAATACAGCGCATCTTACCTGATTTATTAATGGCTCATTTGACACATTTATATGTAATTACTTGGCCTCAGTGCTCCCATTAGCTTTGCTTGACTATGTTCAAGGAATATTGTTTTTGAATTTTGTGTTTTAGTTCTAAGATAAATTATGTAATTATGTTATTAATGCATTAATGTCACCATAAAAGAAGGCTTAAAAAAATGAATGCGCCACTTGCCAGAGTGTTTCCGTCATGTTCTAAGCATCACAGCTGCTGTTGCTACCTGTGATCCTTATTTTCACACGGACAGTCGTGCTGTCAGAGATCTTTCTCTGCGTGGCGTGGGGTTGTGTTGTTTTTGCTCAGATGCCTTTGTATGCTAAGCCCAGCAGAAATCTGATCCAGTGTGTGCTATGATTCAGGCGGCAGCCATCTTGCCCTTCCTCCTCCCCCTCCTCCTCCTCCCCCTCCTCCTCTTTACTGAGGAACTGAGGTGATATTCCAGGGTGTGTTTTGGCTGCTCCTACTTTTATCAACATTCCTTTCCCTGTGGGGTGTGGTGTTCTAGATATGGCTATAAATGCTCACACTTTCACCTGAATTGTGAAACGAGGGGTTAAAGGGAGGGATGACTTAAACGGGAGATAGAGTAGAGAAGGTGAGCAAATCCTCTCTACAGCTTTTCTCATCCTCTACAATGAGAGGTGTTGTCCGTCCTGCTTCAGTCTAAACCCTTGAATTTGCTCTGTGGTTCAGCACTTTCAAAAACCATAATGACATATTCTTAGAATTCTTTTGTCCTCTAATGTGTTTGCTTTTTTTGGTGACTGGAGTCCCCAGTGCTTTAAATACAGGTTGTTTTAAATTGCTGCAAGCTGAACTGTGTTTGTCAGTATTAGAGGGTTATGTGGAACATAGTGTGCTTTATGCAGCTGTAGTTTGATTTAGATAGATTAATGCTTTTATTGATTTTAGCTTTTATTACTGCTAATATAAAAGTATTCAAAGGGATTTTTTCTCTTGTACCTTCACTGCAGTAATAGCAGTAATCGATCGTCACAGATACATTTGAGATTACTTTTATACATTTGTATGATCTTTAAAAACATTGATTTCTTTTTTGGCACAAACAACAAAAATGGCAGCAGAAAATGTTTATGGGTAATGTGGCTTTCTGAGCCACAAGCTCTGGTGTGGGATGGAACCAAACCATATAATTATACCAAACCATTTTCACAATGACACAGTGGGTTATCTTGTTTGGTAACAAGTTTAAGAGGCTTCAGCCACACTTGCAGCTCTGTGAGACTGTATTATTGCACAGTGTTGCTTTCAGCTTAATGCTAGCAAGCTTTTTTGTTTAATCTGTCTTAAAGAGAAGTCCTAGGAAGAGTCTACATCAGATTCATGACGTGTTCTTAAACCACAGAAATATACACACCTGTGTTCTCATAATGATGAATCCCATTGTTCTTGTAAGTTAAAGCATATGACAGTTGATCCTTATTAGCACAGGTAAATATAACATATATACAATGTAAGAGATACAAAATAACCCAAAAAGCGGCAAAGGATGCCAAAAATGTGCATTAATCAATCACCTGACCACTGAAAACAGAAATTTATGCATTGTAGTTGCACAAATGAGGACCGAGACAAGCGCTGTAGTGCTCTCCAATCAGTGTGTGTGTGATTTTTAGCTAGAGACAAACAGGGGGAGAGAAGGTGAAGGTGGACTATTTCATGCAGTGTTTCTGTAAGTTGTTACTAACTCGGAATGCTGCTTTGTCACTTTTTGTCCCATCCATTCGAACTGCCAGTGATATTTTCTAGCGTGATTAATTACTAATTAGATAGCATGTTTTCCATTAACATAACTGATGTTATATGAAGTGTAAGCGTAGTGTTTATTTTAAAGACCATAATGCTTCTGTTAAAAAAATCAAATACTTTCTTGAAAAAATACTATTAGTTATAAAAAATGTTGTAAGATAAATCCTATAATATCAAGCAACTGTAGAACTGGAGAAAACAGACCTAAGAACAAATCCCAAATAAGAAAACATTGGTGAATTCAAAATATTTTTCATCTGTGTAAGCGAGTTAAAAGAAGTAATTTCTTCTTTAAAACGGTTGGTGATTAAGGCCCAAAATGCTTATGTTTACCATATCTGTCCAGCGCATCATAGTTTAGCATTTTGAAATTTACTAGTTACCATTAAACACAGAGTAGATCTGAGGTTTGAAGGGACTTTATTTAGTTTTGTACGTATTAAACTAAACTATAAGACAAATAGGCATACTTTTACCCGATTATGGTGCCAGCTGAAAAATTCTGAAGATCAACAAAGTGGTGGGCCGACTTTGCAGCAACTAACTGACATTGCCATCTCTTGTAGCTAGCATTGCTGAGAGAAAAATCCACCCCAAAATTAATTTATATACAAAAGTACATCTAAACAAATAAAGCTATCTGTAGAGAGGAAAATGTGGAATCAACCAAACCTTCCTCCTATATGCAGCAAGCATTCAGCATGTAAATACATAGCATGCTGCATCAGCTGCAGCCCATTGTTTCAGAGTCAACATGTCTGCTGTGTAATGCAGCATTAGTGTGGTAAGAATACTTCCCTGTCACTTCAGCCTAAAAAATGACTGAACCTCAAACTTTTCATTCAGAAAGAAAATCCTTTCTCCACTTATTTTCGCCGAGCTCTCCGCTCGTAAGCCCAAAGTGTTCCATCTGGTTTTGATGAGGCCAGATGAGGGAGCAGAGTAATAAGCATGTTGAGACCTTAATGATATGTCTCTCTTTTTTTTTGTTTGATGGAAAGATCTCATGACTAAGATGTTCCACACTTTCTCCATTCTCGCCCATTCCCACTTGGGTCCCCTGCTAGTGTTTCCCATGAGGTTTAGAAATCCAGCTCTAGTAGGTGTTAGTACATGTTTCACTGCCAGAACGTCACTGAGTTCTCAGTTACAGTCTACTTTTGCTCCTGCATCTCAGATAACCTGCAAAACAATTAGAGTCCCGTTTCATTCAATTAAATTCTATTATAGTCATTTTTGTTCTATTCTACACTCAATATTTCATTCATGAAACCATTTTTTAGAACATCTCTGTAGACCTTTTGCTATTTTTATTCATTAAAGCCTTACTTGTGTAAACTAATTAAATGAAATCATTGCACTTATAGTTTCAGGCTGTATTGATAAATCAGAGCCTTTCAGTTCTTTCTAGTAACTTCAGTACTTGAGATGATTCCTTCCCTTTTTCTGAGTTAATTGCCTACCCACATACCACTCCCTAATTCCTTAGCTTGCCTAGACATTGTATGGAGCTACAAAGGTGTGCCTCCCAAATTTGCTAACGTGGCGCAAAATGAGTCAACACTCTCACACACCCACACGGACACACTTACACTGACACATTAAGTACCTTCATGTTCATACAGGTCCATGTTTAATACCATTCTGGAAGAAAAAGTGGTCTCAGATGCCTGATAAAATGATGTCAGTCAAGGTGAGGGAATGAGATATACACACCACCCTAGGGATAGAGGGGCAGGATTGAGCAGAAGTAGGACACACCCTGCCCTCCAGATAAGCTGCCAGCACATACATAGGGGACCACTGTGGAGGAACTTTGTGTAAATAAGACCCAAAACTGTCTTGATAACTGGGACCTGGAAAGAAACTTTGAAGAAAGAAAACCTTTTAAAATAAGGCCTAAACAGTCTTCATTTTACAAAAGTAAGAGTTGCAAAAGTTAGTCATGAGCAATAAAATGCACAAATGCTACAGCCTCTATTCCGCTGATAGGCCCAGTAGTTAATGGTTTCTAATTTGAGCTAACATCAGCAAACTTAATGCATATATGTTTCTGTGTTTGATTTGACATCACTGAGTCACTCTGCTGACTGTATGACTGTTTTTGCATTGCATGTGAGCATTTATCATTACCCAGTTATTGGAACTTGTTGACACAGGTGCTGCTGTTTAGTGAAGGCACAAAGGGTTACTTAAACAGAAATTTGGCTGATGAAAGTGCCAAAAATTCCTACTGTCATTTGGATTTAACAACTGATTGATCCAAAGTTTTTTGTGTTTTTTCTTTTCTTCCTGCAGATTAATCTCTCATTAAAAATAAATTTATATCCAAGGTGTAAACCTAGAAATATGCTTAGAATTTTCTATTGGGGAAGCCCAGTGTAATAATCTTGAACAGTGTTCAAGTAATGCCCGTTTTATTGCATTGGCTGTTCTGTCTCTACCTCCCTGTAAAAAGTCCTCTGGATAACAGGAAGTGATACATTTGTTGTTCTCTTATTTGTTAGGATTAGCAACCGCAGAGCAGGAAATGTGAAATTAGGCTGGGAAACAATGGTGACTGCTACTGAACAGCCAAAACAAGAAGCTCTGACTACAGTAACTAAAGTTAAAGATCTGACAGCACTGGACTCAGTGTTTCCCAAAGAATGTGTTAGTGTTACAGCAAAGTTGTTTTTTTTTTCTTTTATATTCACGTGTGTCCCGTTGTTTCATTCTGCATTTGCTCTATAAATTTGGAGTATATTGCGGGTTCATGAACGCATCAGAACATCAGTTTTCTTTTTCCTTAGCAGCAGATTGTGATTCACAGGGGAGATAAATTGATCTGTAGATCTGATTAGATCAATGGATGAAAGGAGCAGCTGCTGTGGATGAATGTAAACTTTTAGATCCAGCAGAATGAACGGTTAAGTTTCACTTTCAGTGCTCCTGATGTTCGCTGCTCCATCTGTGCCCAGAGTTCACCCTGCGCTTCAAGAGTGTGAAAAAATCTATTGATGTTGTTAATGTTTTAATTGTGGCAGGCCACCAGAAATGAATGAATGCGTGGGACACCCTGCATATGATTCAACCGAAAAGTAAAAAATGCACTGCAACAGTGACCTAAAATTAGATGTAGGCAGAAATCAAAAATGTCTAGTTATGATGCTGTGATGCATGTGTTGATTCCTTAGAACTGTCAGTCTTTAAGCAGATACACAGGCATGCCCAAACACCAAATTAGAAGCTGCTATATTTCTTAGTGACTCAGTGATGTTCAGGGTGTGGCTATTCATCACTGTCTGGAATCCAAGCAAGCCCTTCCAAAACTCATCTCATCCCCCACCTCTTCTCTTTTTTTTGTCAGAGTGAGTAACCCCTAATGTGAAAATGTTAAGGGATGCTGTGAATAAGTAATGATTAACCAAGGATGTGTTTGTATGTGTGAATTCATGTTTGTCTAAGAAAACCTTTTACCTTTTAAGGCTCTTGTTGGATATCTGTGTTACTTGTGAGTGTACTTCGTATATTATCGATTAAAGTTCCTTTAGTGCAACATAAAGTATAAAAGTAATCAGCACAGACTTTTAGTATTTTTTACAGTCCCTAGTGACTCAGCCTGTGTGTGCCTTATCTTGCGCAAACGATTAAGCGATAGTACATGCAGGTAACCACACCTCGTTCTTCCCCAAAGCATGACAAGAGGAAGGGGTGTGTTCAGGGCCCTGCCCACCATGTCCTCCACACACTAGCGCCACTAAATACACACTCACTCATCACACACAAGAGGACAGGCCCAGACTTCATAGCCCACAGGCACCATTTGCTATGAAAGGAATAGAGTGAGCGGGAGAAAAAGAAAAAGGGAGAGAAGGAAAAAAAAAAACTTAAGGAGGAAAAAGAAGGGCAGAGTCAAAAACCAGTGAGGGAGTGAGGAGGCTAAGAGGCGAGAAGGGGAGAGAAATCATAGGTTTGTGAAGTGCTGAGTGGATTGTGGCCACAGGACTGCTGGGACCAACCAAGAGCCAGAGGGACAGATAGAGGCAAGAAAAGCAGAAGTTGCAATCAAGGGGGAAACCCGCCAAGGATATTTTATCATTAGGATTATTATTTTGGGTGCTGACAAACCGTGACAATGAACTCTAAGTCACAGAGGTACAGGAATTTCTCCTCTGACGGCATGGGCAGAGAGAGGGTGCCCTCAGACGATGGCTATTACCAGGGGATGCTGAAGGCTATGGATGGGAGAAAAGGTACCAGTATGGTGTCATTAATGGAAAAAAAATGTAATTGGAAGCCTTGATCTTGATCTACTTGTTCCCATATGTGTGAGATGCCGCTGGGCACGAATTAAGTGTTTTTCCAGGAAGAGGTGAGAAGAGTTTATAATGTAATTTCAGCATCAGATGATGTTCAGGCTATTGACCTTTCTGTCTGTAAGTGCTTAAAAAAGTGTATATGGTGAGGCTTCTCTAGTTAGCGTGTTGTATTATGCATGATTTTGCACATCAGTAAGCTCATGTGTCAGATTCCAAAGGTGGTGGCGTCTTTGGTGTTGTCACGGGAAAGTTTGAATGCTGTCAAAAAGGTGCAGCTATCTCAGATTACATTTCAAATGGCAGACTTGCAGTTATTCTGATTGTACTGAATTGTCCAGTGTATCTCCACTCTGTGACCTAACGGAGGATACTCCCCTTTCCTAATGCATCAGCACCTCCCTTCCGTCGTATTGGTCAGCAAAGCCCATTCACAATATTGTTGTGTAGCATGCCTGTGTTTTGGGGTGAATGAGTCACTGTAACTACAGTCTGGTTGCCTTCAGTTGTGCTGTAGCAAGGATGAATGGTTTATTCTTCCTTTTTTAAAATCAGTTTGTTCCTCTTTTTTCTCCTAAAACTCTTCAATTCTATTGCTTTTAAACAGGTTAAAATATGTATATCAAACAAACCGATTATTCAAGAAATGCCCTGTTTTACCATGCAGTGCTATACTGAAGTTGACTCAATCAAAAGACTTTGAATCTGCCATTGTGATTGTGTGTTTGCTTGTTAGTAGTGCACAAAGTGTTCAAGTCCTTTTCTTAAATGAAAGTAGCAATTAATCAATGAAGAAATCTGCTACTACAAGTTATTACAAGTTTTGCATTAAAATATCCACATAGGTTTAGTTAAAAAGTCCTAAAGACTATCCCCATAAATGTGCCTAAAGTATCGAAAGTAAAAGTCATCATGCAGGAAAAAAATAGTTTTAGTTTTAAAAAGAGTATTAAATTGTTATTAATAAGAATGTTATTAGTATTGTATTAATGTGTAAGTATTTGGTTAAGCTTGAGCTAAATCAAATTACTGTTGGGTCATTTCATTGATAGAATTGGCTCATATTTTATAAGTTAATCATATATTTTGTAAAATCTTAATGTGCAGAGAAACTAGTAAATATTGCTGTCAGATAAATGTAGTTGAGTAAAAAATTTAAATATGTGTCTCTGAAATGTAGTGAAGTATAAATTGGAAATGCTCAAGTCAAGTACAAGAACATTAAAATTGTACTTGAGTGCAGAGCTGTGTACATGTACTCGGTTACAGTACATTGTTTTGGGCTGTAAACTCCACGTCTCACTTAAAACCTGTTTGTGTCTGCTGACATTTGATACTTAAAGTTCACTCAGCCCCTATCCACCCACATACCCTTTACTCATAAAAGCAATGAGTCCACAAAGACTTGCAGTAGTTGAACCAGGATTAGGTAACCCAGTGTGAACAGAATGCAGAGACCCAACAGGTCAAGGTGCAGCTCTTTTGGGAACTTGCTTGAGTCATGTATGTGTGTGTCACTAATCATCACGTTTCCACTCTGGGGGGCATTTTTCCTCCTAGACAGGAAGTAGAACCATGGAGGTCACATAGTAAAGCTCAGTCCCCCATTGGTTTAATGATAAATGAGAGGGTTAAAGGTCTGTGGTGTGTGTATATAAGGTTTCCATGGAAACACAGTTCCATAACATTTTTTCCGAAGTGGTTGAGAAAGCAAATGTAGCCTCTGGGCACCCATTTTAATGTTGAATCACAGCCCCTTGCTTTTCATTGCTGGGTGTGTCATTATATGGTAGAGAGTTAGATCACTCCCTTAAAACTGATAAGAAAGAAGACTTTGTGTTTGTGTCCATAGTTCATTCTGGCGTGATGTGGATGCAATTATTTGCTGTGTGTGAGTCAGTAAAGGCTGGATCCTTAGTAAAAAGACATGACCTTGCTTGATCTACCTGATTGGTGCAGTTACCAAAGTGTGACTTGACCGGTGAAAACTGTTCAGCACACCACAATCTTTAAATCAGGTCAGCTTTAGACATAGCCGAAAACAGACTAATCCATCCACTTCATTGTTCATGATAAAAGTTGCAGTGCCACACCTTGTTGCTTTTGCATGGACTCCAAAAGGAACGTAGGTGTTTGCAGGTTTGTTGTCTTAGTAGGCGTGTTCCTTTCCAAGATCTTGTTATTTCTTGTCTGGAAATTGCACCCTCCAATGGCTTTGCCATGTCTTGTGGTAATCATGTAAAGTATCTTCACGCCCCACATTTTGGCCTTTACGATGGAAGCCTTTTAAGAATGTTTCTGTTCATGAGCACAGTTGGTCAGTGGTGTCATAGAGACAGACGTGACCTTTCAGAAGTTTCCAAGACAATAGTGGCGCATCTGCCGACAATGAATGTACTCTGATGTGGTCTGACTCAGATGCAGACATGCACAGTCAGGCATTTTTTTTTCACCCAGTGATGAATCCGTTTGTCCTACAGAAATCAAACGTCTGGTATCTTGGGGTTTTCATCTTACCTCCACTGTTTTTGTATCAAATACATGACGCTTCCAACTGCTATACATCCATTGTAGACAGTTATGTCTAAGTTTTCCTTTTCACATGTCTGATCTTTAACTTTTCTTTCTTTATTTTGCAGATGAACGAGATCGAGTACAGAAAAAGACCTTCACAAAATGGGTGAACAAGCACTTGATAAAGGTGAGGTCACTAACTCTTAATGCCCACATTCCTGCCCACACATGCCCACATTGTCATGTCCCATATTCACTTTCACACAAACGAAACACAGTTATGCTTGTGCAAAACAAATATCACTGCACCAAAAGTGTCCACAAATGTCCCTTTCTCTGAACCTCATGAACATATGGTCGACTGCTTTCTTACACAACAGCCACAGTGGATATGAAAGGCTTTAACTCCCTGTTTGTGGTCCAGGTCTAAATAATAGTGGTAAACAGCAGATGTTCTCTTGGTGAATCATTGCACTGATTTCCTTCAGCCACAGGATGTTGAGTGTTTGATAAATGTTGCAATCTTTTTACACAGGTTCTGCCTTTAGAGTGCAATCTATGTCTTAGAATCACAGGTGTAAAATGTTTAGACTTGGTTTATTTGTGTTGGCAAGAGTTTTGATGTAGTGTCAATATTTTATGCTCTGCATAATGATGGATGATCAAAACTGTAATCCTTGGGCGATAATGGCTATAGAAGGAAGATAATATCGTTTTGATTTGTGGGAGGTTTTATTAGATAAGATCAGTTTAAACATTTAAGGACCTCCCAGCCAACAACTGTATATGAGGACAATGTGGGTCGTACATTGGCTGAAAAATGGGACCTACTGTGTATGGGATTAGGAAGTGTTGTCCATGGGTTGCATAATGGCCCCATGCCAAGTGCCCATATGGATGGGTTTCCTAAAGTGGGCCCCAGATAAGATGCTCATTTTGGGCCCATACCCACTGGGTAGCCAGGTAGCCCAGCATAATCTATGTGGGGCCCGCTTGGGTAAACCCACTCATGTGGGCAGTTGGCATGAGGCCAGTATGGAACCCATGGATAATCCAATGTATGGCCCATTTTTCAGCCCCATATACGACCCACATTGGCCCCACCTACAAATTTTTGACAGAGCAACATTGGTTTTATGTATGCAACAGAATGTTATGACCGTAGAGTCAGATGTCTCATCAGATTCCCAGAATGCAATGTTACGATGTGGATTATTTTAAGGACAGGCCATCATGTAAAACAATGTCCATCCCTCACCTGTTCATTGGAAGTGATCCTGTGGAAATTACAGTATTACCCCCCCTATATAAACACGCATTAGCTAGTCAGTCATTGTGTCACACTTGGTCCTCAACATTGCTGGGGAGGTTTACCAGAAGTTTTGTCTGTCACCAGCATAGAAACTGTGTAAACCATCCATCAGCGCTCGTCCACTCTCACTTACCTCAATTTCTATTCTCAAACTACGACCTGAAAGCACTCCAATAGATCACACAGTCAGGGAGGTAAACAGGTCAGGGTGGGGGTAAGGTCAGACATGCCGTACTTCTCACTCTGAAGTTTCTCATTAGCAGTGAAAAATTAGCCCCCATAACACAATACCCCTCCCACTGAGCAGTAAAAATATCCCTGCTTGTGCCACTTTTCCTTCAGGAAACTCCCATTGGCAGCAATGCCTTTACAGCCTCATGACATTAAGTGCTCTCACATTGTTTGTATATTCACTCCACAGACACAGGGCCATTCATTCTTTTTTTAAATGGAACAAGAGGGAAAAAATAAGCACAAAGAGTGTTTTCCTTTCCATTCAGTGAACGTATTCTGCTACCACAGCATGAGAACATACTGTAAGTTCCCTTAAGTGTTCACTGTGAATTTTGGTGGGTGAGTCACAGACATCTGGACTCACTTAGCTCCTTCTGAAAAGGCAAATTCTGGTCTTGGCCCAGAGCCCATGGTGGTTGTGGCCAACGGTAGCACATGTGTTGCACAGACTCCTGGGTCTGTGTTCATGCCCGGCTTAAATTGACAGGCATGCATTGATGCGTGGAAGGTTGCATAAGTGTCCACATGCATGTGGCTGTTGTCATTACATTGTTTAAGAAAAAGCCATAAAACATAAGCGTAAGAGTGTTTTCCCTAGAAGTTTGCACATCAATATTCTTTTTAAAAATGTAAGCATGAACTGAGAAGAGAGTCAAATAACAAGAAAATGAACAGCATCTCCACCTACAGTCAGCTAGTGAAAATGTCAGAAGAAAAAGGCACGTTTGGTTGAGAAAGTGTTAACTCTGTGGCTGCTCTAAGGTTAAACTAATGGTAAACTGATTTAATGGCTTAATGGTTGGCTTGACAAGGGCAGACAATAGGTTGGGTGCAGCCATGAAAAGCTGTAAAGGGCCACTGAGTGGTTTCCCCTGCTCAGTAAATCTTTTTACACTGTGAAACGTCTCACCAGCTGCCAAACAAAAGTCAGTTTTCTAGCAGAATGTTACGAGCTACATTTGATTAGATTTAAAGCTTACATTGTGTGTAGTGTTAGGATCGCCTTGACAGTTTAGAGGAATCGCACAGGATGACAGAAACATTACGTTGAACCTGAAGCATGTTGAGTGTTTTGTTTAAGGGGGCTGTTTGAGGGCCTGTCAGCCATGTGTGGTAATGATTTTCTCCTTGAAATGTTCACAGAACAGATCATTTTGACACTGAGAGGACAATTTGTAGCATGACACCTACCTTTCAGCTGCAACAGCGTGGCAGATGACATGTAGCAGAGCCTCAAGTAATTGAGGAGTGGTGATAGATGGCTCTTGAGCACACGCTAAGGAGAAACACGACAAGACAATCACAAAACATTGCTACAAAAAAAATTGACAAAAATGTTTGTTTAAGATTTTTAAAGTTTTTTATAAAAACATGCAACATTAGAATACAGATATATTTAATAAAAGAAGTGTAGTAGGTAGTTACAGTACGCTCTAAGTTGATCAGACCACACAAAACACCATCTTGGGAATGTTTTAGATGAGTAGACAGTGAACCCTAGTGGTCGCAATATTGGTTACCTTCATCACTCTCATATCCACAATGTATGTCGACCTTCCCTTTTCCGATAGGGAGGAGCATATCTAAGGTTTGAATAACTGTGTTGAAATTCTTGCCAACATCAATGAGCCACTGTTGTAACTTGCAAGAAAAGTTGTACTCTCATTCCATTTGAGGGCTGAGGCCTCCTTCACCCACATGACCAAACACACTCAGAAGACAGATGCACGAACTGGATTTTGTCACAGTACAAAAGCAGTTTAATTATTCTGTGTTTCATCTTTCTGTCTCATCAACCATCATGTTAATCATCTGATCCGAATCACTGCTCTTCTTGTCATTGTCATTCATTTCTGCTCTTCTCCCCTACTGTCTTTGTTGTTTTCATTCTTTCCATTTCTCTCTTACTCATCCATCTGTACTCATCTTTCACCCATCTTCACCCAGCATCGGAGGGCAGAGGTAGGTAGTGGCACGTCCGAGCAGGACTGCACTAAATGTCTGGTTATGGGTACTTTGCATGGAGACCTTCCTCATTTGTTTGTTTTTTTTCTCTTTTTGTTTTCTGGCATCATCACAATTTCTTTCCTCTCTGTCTGGTTACAAGTCCACCACACATCAGTGATATAAAACATGGATTTTATTTGCCTTTTTATGTTTTAGCAGATTTTATGGTCACAAGTGCACCTTTTTTTACCTCACTGCTCTGGCTTTTATTTGGTCCCATCTATCACTTTACAGGGATGACAGCTGGCATTTGGCATTTGGAGTCAGGCTTGACTGCTTACGGCTATGCATTCCTGACCTGTGTAGAATCGTACAAGTGAAAAGAATGTCCTGAGCCCCATAGGAAACGTATATAACTCAAAATGAGCATAAAACACTTTTATTATGGCAAAAAGATCTTATTTAGGTTTTTTTTGTTTGTTTGTTTTCAAAAACCACGTTGTTGGAATTAATTTTAATTAAATACCTCTGAGGCCTTTGTCACATTGTGGCCAACAGCTTTTGGAAAATAACTAGTATGGTGATAAGATGGAAAACAATCTAAATTGAATTAAATACTGAGGTACTGATTTTGTGTTCTGCTGTAGTCAGAACCAAAACAAATGTGCCAGCTGTTAGTCCTGTATAACTGCTCTGTATACTGTATTATACAGTATGGGATTTAGCGGAAATCACAGTGCTTTTACCTGGAATCTTTGTGGCATATTTTTCTCTTTTGACATGTGCTTTCTTTTTGTCCCGGCAGGCGCAGCGTCACGTGACAGACCTGTATGAAGACCTTCGAGATGGACATAACCTGATCTCACTGTTGGAGGTCCTCTCTGGGGAAACACTGGTGAGTATTGCTGCGATGTCTGATTATTTTGACCTCGGCTATAAGCAACAAATATGCCCAAGTCCTGCATCTTTTACCCCAACCATCCTCCAGACGAAAACCTAATCCAAGCTAATAACATGGAGTGCTTACCTTAAATCAACCTGGAATATCATCCCTGTGGCAATAAGTTCCAACCAACTGCAGCCAAGATGTCAGTCAAAAGGCGTAACCTGAGCTGAACTTTGCTAAACAAAGACTTATTTACTGACTCTGGCTTTCGTGTCTGCAATTCCTTTATCGCAACTAACTTTTATTTTTTTTTAGATTTTTTTTTCAAATGACTTCTCATATACCTTTTTTTAAAACATTTTTTTGCTAAAATCTTAAGGCTTACACACCAGGTTCATTTCAATGCCAGTGACGTTTATTTTACACTGAGGTTCAGATCTGTACAGACGCTTCTCTGTCGCTGTAGTCCATTGCTCCCTCCACCAGCTGCAGCTCTGCTCATCTTCTGAACGCCTCCATAGCCTTGACACATTAACTCCACTTTGGCCTGTACGTGTGTGTGTGAACTTTATTTCTATCTGATGTTCTCCTTTTCTACTCCTCCTCTCTCTCGCCTCCCGTTCACCTTTCTATAACCTTCCTCTTTGTGTGCCTATCCTTGCCGTCTGGCCTTCGCCTCCTCTCTTTGCACTGCTCATGCTGGGGTTAGCCGAGGGAGAGAGATGTGGTCAGGAGCTCTCGGTTGGTGAGTGGGTCGATAAGCAACAGTAGACATTCAATTTTTTAAAATTATTATTTTATTTTCATCTGCTTTTTCCAGTGATTTGGCTGTGCATGGTTTCCAGACCTCCATGGCGGTTCAAGGGTTTTATTGCCTTTTTGCTTTCTCTCATTGACAGCTTTAAGCATGTAGCTGCTGGATATAAACAATCATGTTCCTCCTTTTAAAAACATCACCATGCGTTGTTTGTACAAGTAACTTATTACGACTCATTTATGTTTATCATTAGGCCACAGCCTGGCTGTAGTAATTATGACCCGAGGCATAGTTCAAAGAATAACAAAGTCTGTGTAGTGAGGAGGTTAAGGTGGATAAATAGGTCAGTCAAACACAGGACTTTGACCTGACAGAATGCTGTTTGTGTCCAATGTGAAACGAAAAGTCAAATATTATTTATTTATTTTAACTTAGCATAAGTCATGTTATGCAGCAAACTTACTGATTATAATCTAAACAATGGTCTTTTTCTTAACTTTGCTGCCTAAACCTAACTACATCAACTATGTTTTTAAAACCACAACCGTTAACGGCCATTTATATTATTTTGGAAGGCCTATTCTGTTGTTTAGGTATGAAGACGTGTTTTTTTCCTGCACTAGTAGGGGCACTAATTCAGAAAATGCATCTGTGGGAAAAATCAGAGGAAAGTAACAAATGCCCTTGTGGTCGTATGGGTTTGAGGAGTCGGAGGACTTGCACGATTAATACTTTTTGATGTGCTTGCATTCGTTCAGGGATTTTTTTTCTCTTTTGTTTAGCATCAATTTACTTTACATTGTGTGTATATATATATATATATATTTTGATATACACTTGAAATTCAGAGCAGTCAAGCATTACGCAACATGAGCTAATCTCAACTTGCTGTCAGATGACTTGAATAATGCAAACTTTGGCTCAGCCGATACTAATTTCCTGCTGTAATTAGTAATTCAAAGGCTATATCTTTCCAACATAGCCTCTTTTTTTCTCTGTGTACAATAGTGGTGACCAACAGAACTGAGTCAAAGAAAGCAGTAACATTTTAGAAAAAAAAAAAATATAAATTAACACAATATTTCAATGGGCATGCTATAAATCAAAATACTACAGAATTTCTAAAAATATCAAAGATTCACCAGTTATTGCTGCATTTACTGTTCATTTGTTTTTCCATGTGATTTTCAGTTTTCCCTCCCATATTTTTTCATTTTAATTGAATATTTTCTTTTCTCCTTCACCATGATTATACCAAAAAGGATCGTCTTGGACAGTTTAGCATCTGTCATGTAACTAAACATGTCTTTATCTCTTTTCTGTCCTCCTCAGCCCAGAGAGAAAGGCCGTATGCGATTCCACAAACTGCAGAATGTACAAATAGCACTGGACTTCCTCAGACACCGGCAGGTATGACACATAAAATGATAACCCCGAAAACCCTGGAGACTTTTGCAAACAATTGCAAAGCTTTGTCACAAGACCCCTAAGTGAATCTTAAACATTAAAATAACATTTCTGTATCTTGTTTTCTCAGGTCAAGCTGGTTAACATTAGAAATGATGACATAGCGGATGGGAACCCCAAACTGACCCTGGGGTTAATATGGACCATCATCCTCCACTTCCAGGTCTCCTCCTCTGTCAGTGTTATGTTCCATTTCTTATTATCGCTCTTTACCTCTGTCTCTGGGATCTGCACCTGTCAGCTGCTGTTTCCTCCCAGGGACCAATCTGAAAGGATTCTGCTCTTCAAATCCCTCTCAAAAAAGACATTTTCTCATCAAATCAGGATACTTCGTACCATTATTCTAAAATCATTCACAGCTTTTATAGCATACTGACACTGCAGTTGTGTTTTTTTTGAATTTATGAACATTACAAAGACATAAAACACCATCAGGGTGTGTCAGTATGAGTCACTCTCTCACTGATTCCCAAAGGGAGGGTGTGTTAGATCGAGTGTACAACTTGTTGACGTGCTACACTCCCAGCCACATCCCATGTAACCAGGCCTTTTCCTGTGTATGCCAAGATCTGCCAGGCCTAATAGGCAGAGACGCACCTTCAAATATAAAACGATTCAAGTTCGGGTTGCAAAAACCTGAATCTTAGCATAGGATATTATAGAGACATACTGTAGGTGTGGAGAGTGGTGATCTGGTAAAGGTGCCATTGTTCCATGTATTTGCACACAATGTTCCCAGAGTCTTTATGTTTTATAGAATAGAGGGGAAAAATAGCTGGGTTGTGGTTGCTGGTGAGTCACAGATATGAAGAGGGAGAGGAAAATTCCCCTCCTATCCTTTAATGTGGTGTTAAATCTCACAGTGTGATTATCTTGAATTAGTTTAATTTACGGAGAAAGGGTGATTTTGTATGCTCTGAAGTAAAAATGTGTGTGGAAGATTTGAGATTAGATACTTACTGTGAGACCTACATAATCAAAACATCCACATAAGTGGTCAATCGCATAGATAGTGTACATATTTTTAATAAAGCAATGGAAAAAATAGCAAGATTCAACTTAACTTCATTTCTTTTAAAGTTTACTCCTCATTTAAAAATGTTGCTGATTTGCAGTGTAGACACAGTGTACGCTACTTTAAACACACATCCGTAGCAAATATGACTCATACTCCCAAATTCCCCAAATGTAAAGTTATCTGGATGCCACAGCAGCAGTGTTTTCCCCAGCCCAGCCCAGACAGAAATCCTGCTGCATCCTGTGAGCCAAGTCAAAAGCAACAAAACTTGTATCTACTGAACTGATAGATTTCTACTAATAGACAACAGGAAAAGATATGAAAGGCCCAGTGTGTGTGATTAGGTGTATCTGTTGGCGGAAATGGAAGCTAATATTCATAATTATGTTTTTATTAGTCTATAATCACCTGAAACTGAGAATTCTTCCATTTTTGTTGACTTAAAATAAACCTGTCATATCAACATATGGAGCAGTCCCCTTTCACGGAGTCTGCCATGTTATTCTTCAGTAGCCCAGAATAGACAAACCAATTAATGGCTCTAGAGAGGGTGTTTTGCATTTTTGATTGGAAGTTGCAGCTTGAGTTTGGTGTGGCAAATGTACCTGAATGCCGCCTTAGAATGTTCTACCTGCTTGAAAGGAAGGGTTGAGCAGGAGGATATCCAGATGGTTGCAATGTGCAGCCTCGCCAGTAGATGACACTAAATCCTACACACTGGTCCTTTAAGTCAACGAATGATAAGGGGATTAACTGGTCTTAGCGTGATAATGTAATTAACATTTAATTTTGAATATAACCATGGGTGTCTGGTAAATCTGTCCAAATTGCATCTTTTGGTTTCCACTCATGACTAATTTCCTCCACATTTCCTCAATATGGATTATTAACATATTCTGCATCTTCCACCTTCCTTAAACTGTATTTATGTGTGTTGTGTCAGATCTCAGATATTCAGATTAATGGCCAATCAGAGGACATGACGGCCAAGGAGAAGCTGTTACTCTGGTCCCAGAGGATGACGGACGGCTACCAAAACATCCGCTGTGATAACTTCTCCACCAGCTGGAGGGACGGCAAGCTCTTCAACGCTGTCATACACAAACACTAGTGAGTGGGGAATTTACTACTGATGAATTTTGTGGGTGTAGAATGATGGCTGCAATACAATTAGTACCATCAGTATGCAGGTCGCTGCATTTTGGAGAGTATGGATTATTATATCAGCTCAATATTTACGGCACAACACAGTATCTAATGGACATGGATAACCTTGAAAAGTCATGGAATTTCACAATCACATTTTTCAGACCTTGAAAAGTAATGGAATTAGTAAAAATTATCTCAAGTGTTTGGAAGCTGTGAAATTTGTTGTTTGTAATGAAATTGTTACAATAATCTTTAATGGAAAACCTTTTACGTTATGTAACAAATTTAATTTCTGGTGCTGATGACACAATATACCTCTGATATGTGTCAATGCGTGTAGTATTGATTACCATGCCGTACGTTTTTTCATCCCCCCCATGTTCCGTGTCACACTTAATCTACGGCATCTAGCTGAAATTATGTTCAAAGAACATAACATGAAAAAAAGATAGAGTCCTTAAAAAGCCATGGAAAAAGTTTTGAAATTTTATCCATGAAAATGTGTGGGAACCCTCTGAACAATTAAAAAAAACTCCAGGGCATTATATTTAATAAAACCAAATATGCTCGGTCTTGTCATAACTCGTCACCATCCACGAATATTACTGAACAAGGAGTACACCGGAGCAGGCGTGAGACCATGGCATGCTTTCAGATGTCAAATTACTCCTCATAATGCCAGTTTAAACCTGCTCTGTAATTAAATTTCACTCTCAGTATTGACCAAATGTTTCTATTCTAGTCTAAATAATTTAAAACATGATAACCATTGTTAGGCTTTTCGTGGTTTCATATCAGATTTATTAATTGAAAGACAGTTGCTAGCTGTGTGCTATAGATTTAATAGTCCAGAAAATCCATAAAGTTGCACAGTGCTTAGCTTAATTTATTCACTGCTAAATAAGTTGTTTTGGGGTTTTGTTTTTTGTTTTTTTAACTGACATGTTTGCTTTTCAACAAAATTGTCCTCTTTTGACCTTCTTTTTTTTCTTTACTTATTTCACTGACAGTTCCCTGATGTAATAAAATCTGTATTAATACCTCTCCATGAACACGTCAGGCCTTCAGGCTTGGAATATAATGGGCAGGTGTTGGCCATGAGTAATCCTGTACCTCCTTAAAATGATAATTCCTCTATTAAACATGATTAGCTTTATTAAAAAGTGAGATCTGAACTCCTTGCTGTTGAACAGCAAACATGCTAATTCAACCCAAGTTGTTGTGTGTCTTTAGGGTGGAATTATTGGATAAGGGTTGTTTTGTGTGGAAGCATCCTGGGAAATGAATGCGCTTTTATTTCTCAGGAGTATTTGTCAATGCAGTTTATCTGCTGGTTGGTGTCTTTCACAAAGGGATTCATGCAGAATCCAGAGAGCAGAGTGGTGTTCGATGAGACGGTTGTGATGTAGATCTTTAAAGCCTTTATGCATTGAGAGAAAGAGATGCCTGCAGGGACAAGTTTCCTTGAACTTGAGCGTGTACCTGAAACTTTTTTTCTCTCTCTGTCTCTTTTTGGAGACACCTGGGGCTGGATTAGTGCCGCCTTTCACAATGGTCAGGGGTGTGGTGTGTGGGCGTTACTGTAGCACTCTGTGGTTGCTACAATGAAAACTGTGGCGTTACTTCGTGCCGAGGCATAGTGCAGGGCATCCTGGTGCAGGATTTCCAGAGAATTCGAGATTGTCCAGGGTTTTATGTCGGTGTGTGAAGGCTTATGAATTGAATTCCCAAAGCTACGGTCGAATTTAGTGGGAAAGCTTTGTAGGAAAGCTTGATGAAGGAGCAGGGACTTTGCTGAACCAAGAGGAGACTTGTTCCATCTCAGCAGCCCTGCTGAAGGATTAAGGGGATCTTCACGTGACGATGGACACCTGAGATAAAGCTAGGATGGATTTACATGCAACCATCAAAAGATTTCTTCACATAAAGCTGTAAGGCCAACCACTACAGTGACATAACAGTTTTACTTGCCACTGGACAAGGCAGGTTTTAAGATGTTCAGCATGAGAAAGAAGTCTAAGAAGAAGAAAGGAAGCCTGGGCTTCTTTGGTGGCGTGTCAGCGTCTAACAGCGATTTGGATGACCGGGTGGTCATGTTGTGTGAGGAAATCCCATCAGAGGGATCCTCCTGGGACTCAGGGCGGGGTTCCCATAGCTCAGGGGCCCGCTCCAGCAGTGATGAACTGGGCCACGGATGGAGGTCTCGTAGCTTTCACGGGACAGAAGGAAAGAGCGTGAGCAGCTCCTCTCGGCCAATAAAGCAGTACTCTGTTTGCGAAATCCATCATGTGGAGGCTTCTCCTGTTTATAAACAGAGTGCCGGCCGTTCTGTATGCATCAGAGAGCTGTATGAATCTGCTGCTCCTGTTGTCTTGTGCACATTTTGTATTTATTTTGTTTCTTTTATAATAGATTTGGTAATGCATTTCAATAGTTTATGACATTATGATCAAAAGTTCTGCAATAAAATAGTCAAGTATGCATGCGTGATAGATAAGGTTATGTGTTGTACGAAATCATGCTGCTCTGCACTCTTAAGACATACACTTAACCTTAAAATATGTCAGCATTGATTACATTAGCTGCTCTATAAATCACACTTCTGCTGAAGATGCTCAGACATCTGCCAGAGAAAGTCAAACACCCAGAGGACAAAAAAAGGCAGGTGCTGGTACAAGTCTGTCAGAAAGTGGAACAGGTGGGCATTTTAATAGCATAACAGAAGGTCTTTAAAAGCACAAATGCTGCTAATATGTTCAGTGTAAACCACATAAACGAGCAGACCTGCATTAATTTGTCTATCTGCTAATGTTAATGGCATTTAATCCTCCATTCCAGTCCATTTCCCAGGTTTTAATTAAATTTCTAAGGCTGAAAATAAATACAACATATGCAGATAGTATCCAGTGGTGTCACTAAATTTTAATTGTGGTTTTAACACTTATACGTTGCTATTAAATGTATTATTGCAGTGTTGTAATAGAAAGTCGAATTACGCCGCAGATGTCGTTAGTCATACTTTTAAACTCTCATGAAACGTTTCACCAGACCGTTCTTGATGATTACTATGGGTACATCCACACTTATGCATTTTTGTTTTGAAAGGCACAATTTTTACTATGGTTACGTCTAGCCCCAAACTATTCCCAACATTTGGAATCCCTAAAATGGAGACCTTTAAAAACACTGTTGACCCTGTGTTTTAGTATGGTTGGGCAGAAATGGAGAGTGTGGGTAGTCCTCACCCATCGCCATGGCTTCCTCTGGCGTTAGATAACACCCCCTTACAGCTCTAATATGTTGCCGTATTTGCTTTGCAGCAAGTCCTGATCTGTTTTATGCCGCCTTGACCACCTCATACTCATGTGTTACTTTCTGTAACAGTTCCACTGTTTACTTGTTCCTAGCAAAGAAATCTCTGGTCTTACTTTTCGTTATTCCCGTAGTATTCGCTGTAGTCAACTAACTGCAGAGTGGACAATCTGCTTCCTGTTTACACCAGCAAGGGCATGCCCACTGCCCAGTGTGTAATATTGCGTTTCCTAGGATAGTGAAGGAATGATGCTCCCTACTATCCCTAAGATTGGCAAGTGCTCGTTGCCAACATTGGCTGGATTGGTTAGGTTTAGGCAAGAGAAATAAGACTGTTTCAGGTTAGGGTAAGAAGTATGGAGAGTAAGGCGGTCCATTCTTTCACTATCCCAGGGAACGCAAATTTGCACCTAGTGTACGTGGATGGTCGTGTGATGTGCATTTTCAGGCGTTAGTATATGGACAGAGATTATTTCTGAAACAGTGCTAAAGTGTTTTATGTGTTTGGAGATTGTTTTTGTTTTAAAACACCATTATGTGGCTGTGGCCAATGACTTCCCCCTGTCACCTGGACCTTGTTGGTGATTAATCACATTGTTTGTGTTTCCCTAGTCCCCGACTCATCGACATGGGCAAAGTGTACCGACAGAGCAACCTGGAGAACCTGGAACAGGCCTTCAATGTGGCAGAGAGAGACCTGGGAGTGACACGCCTGCTGGATCCTGAGGGTAAGACTGGCCCAAAGTCAATTTAATCGAAAATACCAGTGTTTTGGTTTTTTTTTGATAATAGCTTTATTTAGGTGTAATATCTTGAATATGTCTACAAGTTACTGACTGTTAATATTAATTAATTAATTAGCAACGTGAAATAATGAGATGGCATATTTGACCTTGTCCTTCCAGATGTTGATGTCCCACACCCTGATGAGAAGTCCATCATCACTTACGTTTCCTCCCTGTATGATGTCATGCCTCGGGTTGATGTACATGACGGCGTCAGAACTAGCGTAAGCAGAACTTGTTCCATACCCTGAATCTTAGCTGATGCATAAACTCAAGCTATAAATAATTGTACATCTGTGTAATTTTAAAAAAATGCTCTAATTTGATCTGACTGAAAGCTTAATGAGATTGAACTTAACACCAGGCTTGTGACTCTGTGAGCTGTTTTTCAATGCGTTCAAACATTCACAGAGAAACAGAAGTCTTATGAAACTAAGTATCGCAGGAAATTAGCAGCCTGTGGTGCGTAAGCGATATGCTCATATTTACTTTCACACATCATCAGTTACTATACAATATACATACAGAACTGCACAGTAGTTAATACAAACTCACTCATTAGGCCAAGGCTATGTCCCATTTCTGAACCAGACTGCTTCTGTCTCGCTGTCTGTCTCCTACCATTGTCTTCCTTCTCCCACCGTCCCCTCCACCTCTGCCCCCTTCATTTACCCCGTGTCCACTCTCAGCTTCCTTGTCCACTCACACAAGACCTGGATTGTTTGGCACCTAATTGAATTTAGCGATGGTGTGTGAGCGCTCGAAGCACGGCCTCGCAGGAGAAGAAGTACCCTCCTGTGTGCTGTTTTTTAAACTTGTCTTTTTCTGCTGCATCGGCTGCAGGAGCTGGAGCTGCGTTGGCAGGAGTACTACGAGCTGGTGACTCTTCTGCTCCAGTGGATCCGCCACCATGTCATGATCTTCGAGGAGAGAAAGTTCCCAGCCAGCTACGAGGAGATAGAGGTGAGAAGATATGCTATTATACCTCTCGATCAGAGATTTATCTTGGTGTCTTTGCAGTTGAGCAGCACTTAAGAGCACAGCTATGTATATAAAAACATTTCTTACCCTTAATTCTCTCAATGAGAAGTTCTATTTATGTCATATATAAAAACTACTGAAACACAGTTCATAACATAAGTATAGTGAAAAAGAGGTTTCTATTGTTGGATCAAAGAGCATGCTTACATAACGTCTAGCTGTGGGCAGATAGCGGAAACTGTATTCACAGACATTGTTGTACCATAGGTGGGGCGGCGTCTGAGAAAACACAGCCAAAAGGCAGATAATGTAAAACCTAATCCTGAGGAGAATGCCCACTGTGCCACTCCCAGTCAGTGCTGCAGAACAAAAACATAGCGTGACTTTGGTATTATTTTTAATTCCCTTTAAAGTCAAATTATCAGAAACATAGCATCATCCAAAGTAGCAGATTGGGTGTGCTTCTTCAAAGCAGTAAAGTCTGGTTAGAGAGTGAGTAACATTTCTTTAGTGATACAGGCAGCGGAGTTATTTGACTCATAAGTTCAGCTCAATTTACACCAGTCATGGAAATTAACAAATGATGCTATAAAGGACAGCACTACCACAGCACTGTACACAGAATATTTGAACTGTGTTACCTTAATGCACTTATCCTATATAGGAAAACAGAATTTCAGATTCGTTTAACTGATCCACGTGTAGAACATTGAGTTACATAAGTATAGTCAAGGTTTCGTCATTACTTCAGTAAAGGCTGCGGCTATATTCTGTCTTGGAACAAAAATGCATTTAAGAGAAAAAAATGCAATTTGGTACACATAAATTAAATTAATGAAAATAAAAAAATACAACTCTCCAATATGAACATGTGTATTTTTTTCTTTAGCTTCTTTGGCGCCAGTTCTTGAAATTCAAAGAGACCGAGCTGCCAGTGAAAGAGACCGACAAGAACCGGTCTAAACACATCTACCAGTCCTTTGAGGTAAGCTAACCCTCATTTTCTATTCTTTGTACTTTTTGGACTCTCTTCTATTGAGTCATGACTCATGCATTCTGCTCCAACCTGTCCACAGAGTGCCGTGCACGCTGGCCAGGTGAAGGTCCCTCCAGGTTACCATCCCATTGATGTGGAGAAAGAATGGGGTCGCCTTCATGTGGCCATCCTGGAGAGAGAGCGGCTGCTCAGGATAGAGTTTGAAAGGTTAGGATAGTGGCGGATAAGCAATAATATGCTGTATACAGTCCTTATGGATGAGATTTTTATTGTACTAGTTTTTACAGCCAAGGGGTGTGGTGCTAACATGACAGCAAAGCACAGAAATGGATAAATAAGCAGCAATCTTGCATGTTAACATAACAATACTAATTAATGCAGATCACAAGTGTACAGGGTGTAAAAAGTAGAAATGACAGAATACATAATGTATCTATACGTAGTTAAGATCACACCCTCTGTAAGATAATAACTTGTAATAATAATTAATTTTAAACGTAAAAAATCACTAGCAATTTAGGACAAGCCAATGCTTACCCAGGTTGTTACAACAGTTGCCAAAATTGCATGCCCGTATAGTATTTCAGTTTGAATCAGGAAAAAGATACATGGTAAACTGAATCCAGAGTGTGTCCTAAAGACAACAGATGAAATAGCTGCCACATTAAAAGAGTTCTCATTGATAAAGCAAGCAGTCAAACTCATGCAAATAAATTAACTTGCTACAGGTAGATAGCAGGTTTACCATCTGTAAGACTAACCCCACTTTTTATTTATTTTTTTTATTTTCTTAATTTAAATATTATGTATTATATATATCTATTCGTTTGTTGTTTGTTTTGGGGTTGTTTTTTGTAGGTGCTGTTGTTGCTATTTTTGCATTTATTTGCTTGTTCTGTTTTTTTTTTGTTTCCTGCTAGTTAGCTTTCTGGCTTTTTGAAAGAGCTTGATAGGCTGCATAAGGTTTGAAAAAAAAAAAAAAAACAGCACGAGAGGCAACAAATATTATCAAGCACTCTTAATAATTGAAAAATGCCAGCCAGCTTGGAGCCTAGTTTTAGCCACAAGGTTAATGAATTAACTAGCCTTCCAACATCACCAAAGCTATGCCCATGATGTTTTGACTAAAATACATCATTGCCAAATACACTTTTATTTACCTTAAGCTAAAGCTTCTTCTTTATCAAGCAACTGTTACTGGTATTTCACTATGGCAGATGTGTTTCAGTTACACACTTATTGCACCATTTTCTTGCATTGATAGAAGGTAGCTTAACACTCTGGTGAAAGTCTGTTTGATTTGTATCAAAACAAAAAAGTTGTGTTCCTCATGATTGGAGTCATAATTAGGTCTGATAAAATAGGATGAGACATTATAAATTTTCTATTTGAGTAGCGTTGTGTCATGCATGGAAAATGGGATGGCTTTGTGTCACAAGATTGTTCAGTCATCTGCCTTGTTTATGCTTGCAAGATGTGGACTGAGTGAATGAGCAGACTGAATGTCTTTGTCAGAAAACGGCGACATTTTCGTCTCGCTCGGCGCTGCTACGTGGCAGATTGATTTCGTAAAACGCAATAGGAGTGTGATAGGAGAACTGGCTTTATTTTGTAGCTGGAACTGTAAATTTGATAGTAGAATTAAGGAATGGCATTTGTGAGTGATCCTCATAAACTGGAGTATTTGCTGGAACGCAAGAGGCCGTAAGTTGTGATCTTCAGCTTCTGGTAGTCTAAATGTAAAGTGGTTGTTCAACAAAAGTTATTAGTCCTAGAAATGTCAGGGAGGGAGTTGTGAGTGAGACAAATTTTATTACAATTTGTTTAATTGTTTTTTTTTTTTAAATCTTAACTTATCCAGACTTGACAGGCTCCAGAGAATTGTCACCAAAGTCCAGATGGAGTCGGGGGCGTGCGATGACCAACTCAACCATCTGGAGACTCTACTGCAGACGGTGAGTGCTATTCAGGTCTCATTAATACTTCATATGTGTGTGTGTTCATTACGTGAAAGAGTCCAAAGAATCTACAACATGAATATTTAGTCCACTAGCTTTGTGAACTCATTGTATCCAAAATGATGTGAGTTTTAAGTTTTTCCCAAAACTTCCTAAGTAATAAAATCATCTTTATAAAGAATTCAGCTGCACATCAGTCTAATGCAGTCCAAATTTGACTTCTGAGCCTCCTTTACACCGTTTCATTTAACGGAAACTCACTACAAACATTTGTCCAGTCAGGTATTTAAGAACATGCTGTACGTAAATTCTACAAAGGTTATCTGCCAGTCTGGCCGTGCAAAGCTACGGAAAAGTGAAGAAAAGAAAATCACAGGAATCTTTACCCTCCTTTAGGCATAGAAAGGGCTGATGCTTACTTGTGTCAATCACTGTCACAAGCCTTTATTTTACTGAAATGTTGGTGGCATTTAAAAAGAAGATGAAAATGTGTGTTTTCATTGGCTTTCATCCCCTCAGGATATTCGTCTGATGAATGCAGGGCAACCACCTAAGCACACAGCAGAGGTGGAGAGAGAGCTGGACAAGGCAGACAATGTGATTCGCCTGCTCTTCAACGATGTGCAGGTACTCAAGGATGGGCGCCACCCTCAGTCTGAACAGATGTACCGCAGGTGGGTGCTTCATGTATTGCATTCAAGTGAGCTTTTCACACAATACACCTTGTTAGAAAACTGTTCTGAATACAAAAAAGCAGCAGTATAAAGGACTGTGTTTCTCATCTCCATAGGGTTTACCGCATCCATGAGCGCCTGGTGAACCTGCGCAGCGATTACAATCTTCGCCTGAAGACCAGTGTGACAACCACCAAGGCTCCCATCCAGCACACCACTATTAAAGTGCGGCCCGAGATGGATGATGTGACCCTTCGCTATGTCAAAGACCTTCTGGCATGGGTGGAGGAGAACCAGCTTCGCATTGATGAGGCAGAGTGGGGCTCTGATCTGCCCTCTGTGGAATCTCAGCTGGGCAGCCACCGAGGCCTGCACCAAACTGTGGAGGACTTCCGATCCAAGATTGAGCGGGCCAAGACTGACGAGGTAGTGCCCGTATCGGAACCACTGGAAGGGATAACATACTGTCTGTCACTGTGCAGTTGATTTTAAAAGTAATCCCTTTTGCATCTTCCATATTCTTTAGAGCCAGCTATCTCCTGCCAGCAAGGGCGCATACAGGGAATACCTGGGTAAACTGGACCTTCAGTATGGCAAACTACTGGTAAATATGTTTATATTTCAATATGCAGAGAATGTAAAAGCTTTAAGTTATAGTTGTGGGTATCTGAGTGCTATTTTTTTTTGATCAACAGTTGGTAATATGATGTTTTTTTTTCTTTCAGAACTCTTCCAAGTCCCGCCTGAGGAACTTGGATTCACTCCACGCCTTCATCAGCGCTGCCACTAAGGAACTGATGTGGCTGAATGACAAAGAAGAGGAAGAGGTCAACTTTGACTGGAGTGACAGGAACACCAACATGACTGCCAAGAAAGACAACTACTCGGTTTGTTTTAGGAGTATTTGTTCAGTTTTGTAAAATATGTTTGGATAAATTAAGAGTGCCATTAACTATTTTCTTTTGATTGTTCAGGGTCTCATGAGAGAGCTGGAGCTGAGGGAGAAGAAAGTCAATGATATCCAGGCCACGGGAGACAAACTTGTGAGGGATGGACATCCTGGCAAGAAGACAGTTGAGGTAATTATTCAAGCTGAGGTGTAAAAATGCACATCCTGTAAATCTATTGAGTGAGGTCAATGCATTGTCATCATGTCTTCTTTGTCCCTTGAAGGCCTTTACAGCCGCCTTGCAGACTCAGTGGAGCTGGATCCTCCAGTTGTGCTGCTGTATTGAAGCTCACCTCAAAGAAAACACAGCCTACTACCAGGTATGAAACAGTTTTTTTTTTATTCCAATAACCCTATATTAAATATTCAGCTATAAAACTTAACTAAAAACTTAACTATGTCCTCTGTAATGTCCGTCCCTTGCAGTTCTTTGCCGATGTCAAAGAGGCTCAGAACAAGATGAAGAAAATGCAGGAGAACATGAAAAAGAAATACAGCTGTGATCGCTCCACTACAGCCACACGCCTGGAGGAT
The DNA here is from genome assembly GCF_026936395.1 of Plectropomus leopardus. Classification (NCBI taxonomy): domain Eukaryota; kingdom Metazoa; phylum Chordata; class Actinopteri; order Perciformes; family Serranidae; genus Plectropomus; species Plectropomus leopardus. The sequence continues at coordinate 9,181,988 of NC_142186.1, forward strand.
CTGCTGCAGGATGCTGCGGTGAGTGATGTCCACTTTCATGGATAGATCTAGATTTATTTGTTTATTTATTTGTAAAATTAGATCCCCATTAGTTGCTGCCAGGGTAATTATTACTTCCTGGGGTCCGCACATAAAGATACATACAATACATACAAACACATGAACATTACCCTAAACTCAAACCTGTATACCCTCCCAGCACACCCTAGATTACCCCTTACCCACCCCAAACCCTATCAAATGTATCATGGTCCAAGTGTGATATCCCAAGTCATAAAATAAAATATAAATATAAAAATAAGTAAAAATATAAAATAGTATAAAATAAAATAAAATGTAATACCTACACAGGATCGGGCCAGATTAGCTTCTTGAGAAGTATGTAACAAATAGAAGTAGAAAATTGGAAATATTGTCAGTTTAATTTTGTTCCCATTGATTTATCCTTCACCAGGAGGAGAAAGAACAGCTGAATGAATACAAGACCCTTGTGAATGGCCTGAATAAGAGAGCCAAGTCCATCATCCAGCTGAAACCACGCAACCCCACCACCTCCATCAAAGGAAAGATGCCCATTCAGGCTGTGTGTGACTTCAAGCAACAGGAGGTAAGTGATTTGTGACTCATTAAAAGCCCAGGGTGGTCATATGTAACACAGAACCTCAGTAGTGCTCACTTTAATGTGTGTAATTCATCAATTGTTAATTGTGTTTCAGATCACCGTCCATAAAGGAGATGAGTGTGCACTCCTCAACAACTCACAGCCTTTCAAGTGGAAGGTCCTGAACCACTCCGGACACGAGGCGGTGGTGCCTTCTGTCTGCTTTATGGTACCTCCAGTCAACAAGGAGGCTGTGGACAGTGTCGCCAGGTGAGAACACTGTGAAAAACAGAATGCGTCACATGTGACAACCATTTATGTATAGCCAACTAAGTAATATATAAACAATGTAACTACTCAGCCACACTCTGGGTCTTGATCGCTACTGTCGGTATTAGCTTTTCTTTTTCTTTTTTTTACGATTTTTTTGGGCTTTTGTTGCCTTTAATTGACAGGACAGTGTGAGTGTGAAAGGGGGAAAGAGAGAGAGGGAGACATTCAGCAAAGGGCCGAGGCTGGATTCAAACCTGAGGCCGCTGCAGCGAGGACACAGCCTCTGTACATGGGGCGCCACTCTGTCCACTAAGCCATCAGGCGCCCCAGTAATAGCTTTTCTAATATAGTAGCAAGGAGTAATGATCCCAATAGTGACTTTGACACATTTGACAAATAATTTATGGATGTTACTTACAATGTTAGAGGTATCCAAATTTTTTCTTTTGTCCTGATTTGTTCCCGATTATGGTAAATGTGGTGCTTTTGAGGGGAAATATGTAACGCTATGGTTAACTTAAAATTGTTAACCGATATAAGAAGGCAATTCTGTTTTCTGTCAACCAGTCCAATCTCTGACACATTACACCATATGTAATGGGCTTTATACTCGGTATACAGCAAGATGTGATCTCTGGAGTATTTTCTGTTTCTTAATTCTTGCTCTACCTGTGTTCCTCTTCTCCTCCAGTCTGGATGCAGGTCAACAGCAGATGGTGAATATGTGGCAGACGCTTCATATTGACATGAAGAGCTTGCTGTCATGGCAGTATCTGATGAGAGACTTCACACAGATTCGCACCTGGAACATCAACATGGTGAGCATTAACACTTTTACGTCAAAACATAATAATAATAATGATAATTCACAAGCTGACCTGTATGTGCAAGATCAAAGAAAATTACCAGAAACATCGCATTTCATTTGTAAACTTTATTTCAAATTAATACATTAATGTAAGGCCAAATGAAAATGAATAAGACCAAAACTAACAGCTTCCAATAGTTGTTCCAAATAGCTAAGAGAAGCGTAAGAAATAAATCAAGGTTTTAGGACGTTAGACAAAGTCCATAAAGCCAGTTATTTTAAAAGCAGGATATTCAGGGAAGTGTTTTATTTGTTAAGTGTTTGGAACCAAATTCAATTACCATAAGATAGTTTGTTGTTGGCACTGGGAAGAGAGCACGAGTCTCGATACAATTAACAATGAAACTTTTTTGTTTTTGCTTTGAGGATTCTGTATATTTTAGTTCATTAGTCTCATTCATTTGTCTCTGTAGTCATTAGTTCATTAGTCTCTGTACCCAAAATACATTATTAAATACAGCCTCCTTATCCTCCCACTTTCTTCTCCATCCTGTGCAGCTAAAGACCATGAAACCAGAGGAGTACAGACTGTTGATGAGGAACCTGGAGCTCCACTACCAGGACTACATGCGCGACAGCCAGGACTCGCAGCTCTTTGGCCCCGATGACCGTATGCAAGTTGAGGAGGACTACAGCCAGTCAACCCAGCATTTCGACAACCTGCTCCGCACCATGGAGAAAGGTAACAACCCCCCACCCCCTTAAATAACGAATCAGCGTTTGATTATTAATTAAAATATAAATGGAATATGTGGATAGAAGCTTTACAGAATATAATTGTGGTTCACCTTTCAGGACTAATGGTTGTTAGGCCCAAAGGTGAGTGATGTGAAGCCAGTCAAAGCTACAACTCACCAAGCTAATGTGTGTACAAGCTTTAAAGCTTTGGATGAGATGTTTAAGGATAACAATTAGTGTTAGCGTTCTAAGTGACTGCATGTTGTTTCGGTTCCCATGCCGCTTTTCTTTTTTTGCAGCTCTACAAAAAAAAACCAAACATATTTAGTGAGACAGGCTACAGGTTATGCTTTTTTTATCATGCAAACACCTAATGGTGTGATAACTCACTGTAGGAAAACATTTGCTATGTACTGTATGCTGTGACTTTAGATTATATGGAGCTGTGTGTGTTTGTGTCACAGCACATGAAGAGCTGCATGTATGATCGTGCTTATGTGCAGGGCAAATACGTGGTAGATGCCACAGATAAATGATGTGATTTGAGAATGTGAAAATGTTTGGAAATATGTAAACATGTCCTAAAGTAACAAAATGTAAACTTAAAATATCGTATAGTGCAATATACACCAAAACTCTAAGCTGTGTATTTCTCAGTCTATTTAGTATTTCTACATTCTTGGTCCTCAAGACAACAAAAGTCTATTTTTCCCTCACCTTCACGCTAAACACATCATTTATTCTGCTGTCCTAAACTACGACACATGCTGTTACACAGGTCAGCAGGATGAGAGTCTGTGTAAGAACTACATCTCAGAGATCAAGGACCTGCGTCTGCGTATCGAGGACTGTGAGGCCAAGACTGTGGCTCGCATACGCAAACCTATGGACAAGGAACCTCTGAAAGAATGTGTTCAGAAGACAACAGACCAGAAGGTACTATACATAGTAGTGTAGTTTATTAATTACACCACATTACCATATTAATTAGAAATCAGCATAGCATTGGAGACTGCCATTTCCCAGCCTCTATATTTCACTCTAATTTGTTTGCTACTAGGCTTGAATCAGCTAGGACGCCTGCAGTCATGAGGATTATCTGAAAAGCTAATTTACATAAGCTTTTTTTTGTATTCTTACTTGAGGAGATGAAGTAGAAATACATGCTAATATCCTCTCTGCAAAAGCATACGTGTATCAAAGCAAAACGTTTGACATTTGTAGGCACCAATTTTGCACATTTTCCTGACCCTGATGACATTTTGGGAGTATCATGAGCGAGACCAGTTTTCATAGCAGCTTGATGATCTAACATCTTTGGAAGTAAAAATTTCATAATATGATTATTAGCAGCCTACTGGAAAGGCAAAATGGTTTCATCCACAAAGAGGAATGAGGGAAAGATAAAATGATAGGAAGGTAAAATGAGAATTTGATCATTCTGTAGGGGGCAATGATAGGAAGCACTGGTAGAAAGAAAAAAAGGAGGAACACTTTTTCATATTTTCTCTTCTAAACTGCCGGGAACACTGTAGATTGGAGTAAGAGCTTAAATCAGCGTAGCTAAGAGTGTGAAAATACAGCCGAGAATTGTAATTGCTTCAGGGTCTGGAATTTGCAGCAGTTCAGAGTAAGTGTTGCAGACAGTGCAGTGAGGCCTGCTGGCCGCTCTCCTACTACAGCTCCCTGCTGATCTGAGACAATTTAAATGTTTGGCAGAAACCCAGCACAGGTTAATTTGAATTTTAAATGTGCCTTATAGCACACTGGTGGAATCTGCTCCTCATAACAGGCTGGGTGGCTTCTTTGTCAGTTTTTTATTCCATGTTTAGTCCTTTGAAGCCTGGACAGACATCACTTTTTTTGTGCTGCATTCAGACACCTTTCATAAGAATTTAAACCTTTGAATCTTGAGCGAATTGGTTTGATTTCTTCTTTGGAAATATGGGGAAAATGAGCAACAGAAATTTTGATTGAATTTTTTTGCCTATTCCCAATGTTTTTGGGAGAAATCAAGCAAGATGATTCTCTCAGGTTTCAAAGGAGTAACCTCTGTCAGGGTTTGACTCTTGAACTCTTGTTGTCATTGTCTGCTGTATAGAAATGCCAGGTGAATCTTGAGGGCCTCAAAAAGGACCTGGATAAAGTGTCTGTGAAGACACAACAGGTCCTGTCCTCCCCTCAGCAGTGTGCCTCAGCTCCTGTCCTGCGCTCAGAGCTTGACCTCACTGTGGAGAAGATGGATCATGCCTACATGCTGTCCTCGGTTTATCTGGACAAGTGAGTCACCAGCCAATTCCTTTTGAGTTACAGGTCCAGTGTGTGGGATTTTGGGCATCTATCTGCAGAAATGGAATACAATTAACATAATTTTCTTAAGTTTATCATCCCCTGAGATTAAGAATTGTTCACTTTTCACGAGTTTAGAATGAGCCCTTCATATCTCCATAGGGATCTGGTCTTCCACAGGGCCTACCATGTTTCAATACCATATTTCTACAGTGCAGACGGACAGAATGGACAGGTCAAACTCTGGCTCTAGATGGAGCCATTTGCATTTTTACCTAACCTGGAGGCCACCAAAGGTTCCCATATAGACTTGGAAAGGGAGGGGTGAGGGATGGGGGTATTCAGGTGGTTGCAGTTTGCAACCTCACCTCTAGAAACAAGAAATCCTACACACTGGTCCTTTAGGAGAAGATTTTGTTTCCTAAAGCCTTGCTCCTTTATTTACTTATTATTTCTTTCCCCAGGCTGAAGACTGTGGAAATGGTCATCCGTAACACAGCGGGTGCTGAGGGAGTTCTCAAACAATATGAGGACTGTCTGCGAGATGTTCAGACCGTGCCCAGCGATGTCAAAGAAGTAGAAGCTTACAGAACTACACTTAAGGTAAAAAGCATATGAGTAAGATTTGGCATCTATTCCCTTTGAGCCGTCCAGCAAAACTGATGATTTCGACCTTCTTTGCTCATTGCTTACTGGCCTCTCTATTCATATATATATATATTCGTATATAGTTTTATTCTGTCATTATGTGCACTATGTGCATTGTCTTGTTTTTCTTACCTGTTTGTTGTTGTTGAGCGGAGCACTGTTACGAACAGAATTTCCCTTGGGATGAATAAAGTATTCTGATTCTGATTCTGATTCTGATATGAAATCTGCAGAAAATGCGAGCTGAGGCTGAGGGTGAGCAGCCAGTGTTTGATTCTCTGGAGGAAGAGCTGAAGAAGGCCACTGTAGTGAGTGACAAGATGTCACGTGTGCACAACGAGCGTGACATTGAGCTGGACCACTACCGCCAGCAGCTGTCTAATCTTCAGGACCGCTGGAAGGCCGTTTTTACTCAGATAGACATCCGCCAGAGAGAGCTGGATCAGCTCGGCCGCCAGCTAGGCTACTATCGCGAGAGCTATGATTGGCTGATTCGATGGATTAACGACGCCAAGCAAAGGCAGGAGAAGATCCAGGCTGTGCCCATCACTGACAGCAAAACTCTGAAAGAACAACTGGCGCAGGAGAAGGTATATAGAGTATAGCATTCCTATTTTCTTAGCATTATTATTTTCTGATCATTTTCATGTGAAACTAGTGAGCTCAGGTCTTAATTTAAACACCCTTTTTTTCAAACAGAAACTGCTAGAGGAGATTGAAAATAACAAAGACAGAGTTGATGAGTGTCAACAATATGCTAAGGCATACATTGATACTATCAAGGTGAGCATCAAACAACACTAATTTGCATTAACGATTCTAAATATAGTAATTTGGAGCATTTAGAGAAAGTATTTTTGGCATAACTGATGTATGAAGAATGTCTTTTTTTATCAAACAGGACTACGAACTCCAGCTGGTCGCCTACAAAGCTCACGTGGATCCTCTTGCTTCTTCTCCTTTGAAGAAAACCAAAGTGGATTCTGCTTCTGACAACATTATTCAGGAGGTTTGTTTCCTAGAACCCATGTTGGATACAGTGTCTAGAAAACAATTTGATAAAGGACAACTTAACCATGAACTGATTTCACTGTTTAAGATGTGCATGAAGCTATTAAATGACACATTATACACATTATAAAGTGTTTGTTTGTCTCTCCCTGTATCAGTATGTAACACTAAGGACCAAGTACAGTGAGCTGATGACTCTGACTAGTCAGTACATCAAGTTCATCACCGACACGCAGCGCCGCCTGGAGGACGAGGAGGTGCGTGACAACTGGCTGAGGATCCCAAACAAACTAAATTCTAACATTAACCTAACCAAGCAACCAAATAATCAACCAACCAACAAACGAGATTACCCACTGATCACTGAAATGCATGCCCGCACGCACTGTGTGGCACACACACATTCACGCACCCGTTACATTAATGTACGGATGGCAAATGGTTCCTTTGCACAGATTACGCTGGAAACATTGGCATGCTGTAGCTGATCTTTTAGCTAGAGAAGCACATAATTTTTGGAGCATTTTAAATGTTTTTAGTAGTGATCGTATATCAAGACAATAGTGACAGTAAAAAAACATATTTGCAAACAAATATGATGCATGTTGTGTGAGTGTGTTTACATGCAAATGAAAACAGTATTTAAAAAGATTATTCATCATCTACATTGAGACCAAAATTCTCAATGTCAGTCTAAAACTAGACGAAATAAATACAGCACATTGTGTGTTTTTTGTATCTACTCCATCTTCATCCATTGTGTGTATTGTGACGTGGATTTAGAGTGAGGGGTTCTTTCTTTCACTGTGTATAACTTTTCCTTTCTTATCTGTATGGCCACTTCATTTCCTGAGGTTAAAATCAAAGTGGAGTTTCAGCCTGGTTATCATGGTCCTTAGTTCTCCCTTCTTAAATTAACACAAGTTTAAAGTTTCACATTATTTTCTAACCCTAATGTTTTGTTTGTTTCTTTGCTTCTCTTAACTGCTTGCCAGTGCTTTGCCATGATGAATGCTTAACTTGTTTGAGCATTTAAGAGGTAAATCATTCAGTGTTTCAAGTACCTACTGTACAGCATAAGCTTCATTCCCTCTGTCATTCTAACACCTGTATCTCTCTCAAACTGCTTTTGGCTTTTCATGGCATACACGTTCTTGCTTTCACTGCAGTCATTTATTGAATAACAGTAACTATCTTCACTAAGGATAATTTCATTACTTTCATAATGTTCTCAATATTCTTTTTTAACACACATTATAGTGCTGCTAACACTTCCTAGAGTCAAAAACTGGTTCCCTAACTCACAGTGACATTATCTGAACCCGCTATCCTTGACTTTGCCTTTCTTTTCCATTTCATTCTGTGCCAAGAAGTGATTTAAAGAACCCCCAGTGCATGGGATGAGATCAAAACTAGTCTAAGTGAATGGTGTGAATAATATTCTAACACAAGGCATTTAGTCCTTTTCTAAAAGAAAAGTTCCCACACTTTGGTTACAGACACTTTACATAAAAATAAAGGAGGCACATGTTTTTTTTTTATATGAAGTAGTTCAAAACATTTATGTAAAAAAAAGTCAATATTTAAATAGTGATAATAAATTAATGTGTAGGAGATACTTAATCAGATATCTGAAATAAGAATACATCTGCCATTTATGCAGTAAACAATTTAACAAATTATTTTCAACAATATGATATTAATTAAAGCTAAATTGTAGACATACAACATAATATAATGAAACTCGTAATTCTAGGCATTTTTTGAAAGTTAGCGCTACAGCTACAGGTGCATGCCATATGATTTTCTTGCTGTGTTGTGAAGTGATATTTTGTTTCCATACATTAATCAATTCTTCCCCATCATGCATTTTTCCCTGAATTGTCATGTCATTAATTATTTTAATTGCATCTTGAATTTAACATCACTTTGATGAATGTGCATCTAATTTGCGTGTAGTGATTGATCTTTGACTTGACCTTTGAGCTAACTTTAACATTAACATTGCCTGGGTAACACAGTACATTAAGTTGCTTTAGTTTCAGTGTGATTAGATTGGGATTACGATAGTAATTGCAATCTTAATTCACACTGTTCTGAGCTGGTTAATGTATAGTGCTATCTTTAACATGTCATGCTTGATTATAATCCTTTCTTTACCATTTGCTTCCACTAATGCAGAAAGCTGCAGAGAAACTCAAAGCTGAAGAGCAGAAAAAAATGGCCAAGATGCAGGCTGAGTTAGACAAACAGAAGCAGTTAGCCGAAGTTCATGCAAAGGCCATTGCCAAAGCTGAGAAAGAAGCTCAAGAGCTGAAGCTCAGAATGCAGGAAGAAGTAAGCAAGAGAGAGGTTGCTGCTGTAGATGCAGAAAAGCAAAAGCACAACATCCAGCTGGAACTGCATGAGCTCAAAAACCTCTCAGAGCAGCAGATCAAAGACAAAACACAACAGGTGGATGAAGCTCTTCAAAGCAGGATCAAGATTGAGGAGGAAATCCGCCTCATCAGGATCCAACTTGACACAACAGTAAACCAAAAGGCTACAGCAGAAAATGAGCTCGAGCAACTTCGTGACAGAGCAGCTGAAGCTGAGAAACTCAGAAAGGCCGCTCAAGAAGAAGCTGAGAAGCTCCGCAAACAAGTCAATGAAGAGACCCAGAAAAAGCGCCTGGCAGAGGAGGAACTCAAACGCAAATCTGAGGCAGAGAAAGAAGCTGCTAAGCAAAAGCAAAAAGCTCTTGAAGACCTTGAAAACCTCAAGAGGCAGGCAGAGGAAGCTGAAAGGCAAGTGAAGCAAGCTGAGATTGAAAAAGAGAGGCAAATCATGGTTGCTCACGAGGCAGCACAGAAAAGTGCCGCAGCTCAGCTTCAAAGCAAACACCTTTCCTTTGTGGAAAAGACCTCCAAATTGGAAGAAACACTCAAACAAGAGCACGGCGCTGTCCTTCAGCTACAAGAAGAAGCAGCCCGTCTCAAGAAACAACAGGAGGATGCTATAAATGCTAGAGAAGAGGCAGAAAAAGAGCTTGAGAAATGGAGGCAAAAAGCCAATGAGGCCCTCCGTCTACGACTCCAGGCTGAGGAAGAAGCTCACAAAAAGAGCCTTGCTCAAGAAGATGCTGAGAAACAAAAGGAGGAGGCTGAACGTGAGGCTAAAAAGAGAGCCAAAGCCGAAGATTCAGCCCTCAAGCAGAAAGAAATGGCCGAGAAAGAACTTGAGAGGCAGAGGAAGGTAGCCGAGAGCACAGCCCAGCAGAAACTCACTGCAGAACAGGAACTGATTCGACTTAGGGCGGACTTTGACAACGCAGAACAGCAGAGATCACTCCTTGAAGATGAACTTTACCGCTTAAAAAATGAAGTTGTTGCAGCCCAGCAACAAAGGAAACAGCTTGAGGATGAACTGGCCAAAGTCAGGAGTGAAATGGATGTACTTATTCAGCTTAAGACCAAGGCAGAGAAGGAGACCATGTCAAACACAGAGAAGAGCAAACAACTTCTTGAGGCCGAGGCCGCCAAGATGAGGGATGTGGCTGAGGAAGCAAGCAAGCTCAGAGCCATCGCAGAAGAGGCCAAGCATCAGAGGCAAGTTGCTGAGGAAGAGGCAGCTCGTCAGAGAGCAGAGGCTGAGAGGATTCTCAAAGAGAAGCTGGCTGCAATCAGCGAGGCCACTCGTTTAAAAACAGAGGCTGAAATTGCCCTCAAAGAGAAGGAGGCAGAAAACGAAAGACTCCGGCGGCAAGCTGAGGATGAGACTTACCAGAGGAAAGCTCTTGAAGACCAGGCTAACCAGCACAAGCAAGAGATTGAGGAAAAGATTATCCTACTGAAAAAATCATCTGAGGCTGAAATGGATAGACAAAAGGCAATAGTTGAAGACACACTTAAACAAAGGCGAGTTGTTGAAGAAGAAATACGAATTCTTAAACTCAACTTTGAAAAGGCTTCATCTGGAAAACTTGATCTGGAGCTAGAACTGAACAAACTGAAAAACATTGCAGAGGAAACTCAACAAAGCAAACTCAGAGCAGAGGAGGAGGCAGAGAAACTAAGGCAGCTTGCCCTTGAGGAGGAGAGGAGGAGGAGGGAAGCAGAGGAGAAGGTTAAGAAGATTGCCGCTGCTGAGGAAGAGGCAGCCAGACAACGCATGGCAGCCCAAGAAGAGCTTGATCGTCTGAAAAAGAAAGCAGAAGAAGCCAGAAGACAGAAAGATGAAGCCGACGTTGAAGCAGAAAAACAGATTGTTGCAGCCCAACAAGCAGCCCTGAAATGCAGTGCAGCTGAACAGCAAGTCCAAAGCGTCCTTGCTCAACAAAAGGAAGATAGCATCATGCAGAAAAAGCTAAAAGAAGAGTTCGAGAAAGCCAAGAAGCTTGCCAAAGAGGCAGAGGCTGCTAAGGAGAAGGCAGAGAGGGAGGCAGCTCTCCTTCGTCAACAAGCAGAGGAAGCAGAACGACAGAAGGCAGCTGCTGAGCAAGAAGCTGCAAACCAAGCGAAAGCTCAGGAGGATGCCGAGAGGTTGAGGAAGGAGGCTGAGTTTGAAGCTGCTAAACTAGCTCAAGCAGAAGCTTCAGCACTCAAGCAGAAACAACAAGCCGATGCTGAAATGGCAAAGCACAAAAAACTGGCAGAACAAACACTGAAACAGAAGTTCCAAGTGGAGCAAGAGCTCACAAAGGTTAAACTTAAGCTTGATGACACTGACAAACAGAAATCTCTCCTGGATGAAGAGCTGCAGCGCTTGAAGGATGAGGTCGATGATGCTGTCAAACAGAGGGGCCAGGTGGAGGAGGAGCTGTTCAAAGTCAAGGTTCAGATGGAGGAACTACTCAAACTGAAAAACAAAATTGAGGAGGAAAATCAGCGCCTCATAAAGAAGGACAAAGACAACACACAGAAATTCCTTGCAGAGGAGGCTGAAAATATGAAAAGGCTCGCAGAGGATGCTGCTAGACTTAGTGTTGAATCCCAAGAGGCTGCCCGCTTGAGACAGATTGCAGAAGACAACCTCAATCAACAACGAGCTCTTGCAGATAAAATGCTCAAAGAGAAAATGCAGGCCATTCAAGAGGCATCTAGACTTAGAGCTGAGGCAGAGATGCTCCAAAGACAGAAGGACTTGGCTCAGGAGCAGGCGCAAAAACTGCTGGAGGATAAACAACTCATGCAACAGCGACTGGAAGAGGAAACAGAGGAATACCAGAAGTCACTTGAAGCAGAGAGGAAAAGGCAATTGGAGATCGTAGCTGAAGCTGAAAAACTCAAACTTCAGGTTTCTCAGCTAAGTGACGCCCAGGCCAAAGCTCAAGAGGAAGCTAAAAAATTCAAGAAACAAGCCGATCAGATTGCTGCCCGTCTTCATGAGACTGAAATAGCCACCAAAGAAAAAATGACGGCAGTGGAAAAACTGGAAGTCGAGAGACTAAATACCAGCAAAGAGGCTGGTGATTTACGCCAAGCAATCGCAGACCTAGAGAAGGAGAAGGCTAGACTGAAAAAAGAAGCAGAAGAACTTCAAAATAAGTCTAAAGAGGTATTGTGTCAAAAATGGCATAACAGAGCAGCTTATGTCATTGTTAACTATCTGAAAACTAACACTTCTTTCTATAAATTTCCTCTATTCCTTTCTCTGATAATACTAATCATGAAACCATATCTTTGATTTTAAATGTGATTTATTTTTTTTCCACAGTGCACTGTGCTCATGCAAATTGCATCCTGAATGTCCCCCCATATCCTGGAATGTTTCTTAATTTTCTTTATGACATGCGTCATATTTCCTTGAGTTTCAAAAATTAGCTACAAAAAAAACATTACAATTATTTTATTCTAGCAGCAATTTCACAGAAACGAAACAACTTAAGTGTGATTAAAAAGATAGCCTTGCAGTGCAATACATACACTCACATTTACTAAAACTCTTAACCAAAAGGAAGATTTATACCAGTGTTTAAGGAGTTTTAAAGTCATTCCACCGCATTTATACTTAAACATACACACCCATGAATGGCCAAGAATGAGAGATGTCACCTTCATATACTCTCCCAATTGCAACAATTAGTGCTGCTGTGTTACTCAGAAAAAAAGTCAGGTATTATAAATTATTTGTTTCTTAAAAAAAAGAAAATAATGCATTACTTAACTCACTTAACGCAAAAAACAACGCAGAGGAGAAACAGAAAGACTTCAATAGGCAATGATGAAATAAAACCATATCAATATATAAAACAGTATAACAGAGGTTCACCATCCTAACACTGCCTAGTACAAAATAATATAATAATAATAATAATAATATAAAATAACATAAGAAACTAGCCTCTCTAACTTGATGTGGAAAGGAAAAAAACCTTTTTAAATGGCATTTGAACTACATTTAAGGGGCTAAACACTGACTCGAGTCGCTCACTCACCAAACCATGGCTTTACAATAGACTTGTCCACCTTATTTGGTCTGTTTATCAACGAAGCAGCGGTACCTTATGAGGGAGAGTCTCTAAAATAATCAGATAACTAGTTTCTCCTAGCAGTAAGCAGAAACGCAGAAACGGGTTAGCACATAACTGTGATACAAAGTAGCGTGTTACTGTCATTACATTACAGTGCCTTGTTACCTCTAATACTTGTACCAACATCCAATATGCTGACAACAAAAGTCCACTAGATATATGTGCTTGCTTTTGACATTCAAGCAAAACTCTGTCACCAACACTGACATGCTAAAACATTTTAGGTGTCATACTTGCTGAATTGTCTATCTGACATAATCTGACATAACCATGATATGCGTTAGTGTTCATTAATTGACACAAAGGGCATGTGGCTTCATCCACAACCCGTACTTGCCTTGGTTTATCATCACCACTAGTGGAAGAGGAGTTAAGTGCTCTAGTATATACCATGCACTATATTAAGAGCATTGTTTGTATGCTCATAATTCTTTCTATTAGAATACAGTGAGGTAAAGTTAAAATAACAAAAAATAAAGATGATGTAATGTGTGTATCTTTACATATTACATACACAATGAGGTGAAGGTGATTAGCAACTTAAAGACCGTGTCCATGCAGCATGTTTTTCATATTCTTTGAGGCAAACCAATATTCACATTAAAATAAGGGCTGTCAAGCGATTGATTTTTTGAATCGTTATTAATCACAGAATTTTTAAAGTTAATTGCGATTAATCACATCTTTTAATCACGTTTTAAAGACATTGATTTGCATTTTAAAACAGTTTTGAGGTCCATATTGACAAGGTAAAGCTCTTCTTGATTAGGAATTAAAGGAATCAATCAAATCTGTATAGAACTATCATAAAGGTGGCATGTCTGTGAAGGATATTCGTTGGTACCCATAGAACTCATTTTCATTCAGATATTTTGAGGTCAGAGGTCAAGGGACCCCTATGAAATTGCCATGTCATCTTTCCATTATCAACATAAGCCCATTATTTAGCCCCTTCCTGAGAAGGTAGCATGACATGGTTGGTATCTCTGGATTCCACAGGTCTTCTTGTTTCATATAACTTCCAAACTAGTCTGTACAGCCTCTTAAAGACAGAAGGGTCAGCTGGCGATTAATGCAATATTCACGATTAAAAAAAAATGAATGTGTTAATTATGGACCTTAATCACATTGTGATTAATGTGTTAATGCTGACAGACCTAATTAAAATGTATTTTAAAGAAGGGACTCCTGAGAGTCTATTCAAATCAATTGCATTTTCAGTCAGACAATTTTTGTTATTTAGTAAGTTGAGGAACAGCATTACCACAGTTGATCTAGACTTTTTAATGTATGTGGTAATACTTAAAAAACATTAAACCAACACAACAATTTATCTTCTGTAATCTTGAAGCAAGGGTGCTAGAGAAGAGGACATATATTTAAAAAAATATTGCGCATTACATTTGGAACTATCATCGTCCAAAAGTCTCCATATGCATAAGCAGAGTGCATTGTGCAAATTGTATCCATTACAAATTAAATAGACGTAAGTAACAGTTTAGATAAAGAAAATATGTGCAGAATGTATGTGCCTCACCTATATACCTATTTTAACTAATGTTTTCTACTTATTTTTTCTATTAGATGGCTGATGCACAGCAGAAACAAATCGAGCATGAGAAGACAGTCCTTCAGCAGACATTCCTGACAGAAAAGGAGATGCTTCTGAAGAAGGAGAAGCTGATTGAAGATGAGAAAAAGAAGCTTGAGAGCCAGTTTGAAGAGGAAGTTAAGAAGGCCAAAGCTCTCAAAGATGAACAGGAACGCCAGAGACAGCAGATGGAGGAGGAAAAGAGGAAACTCCACGCTACTATGGATGAAGCCCTCAGTAAACAAAAAGAGGCTGAGCAAGAGATGCTAAATAAGCAAAAGGAAATGCAGGAACTAGAGAGGAAGAGACTAGAACAGGAAAGGATTCTTGCAGAAGAGAACCAGAAATTGCGTGACAAGCTGCAGCAGCTTGAAGAAGCACAGAAGAAAGTTCCTGACAAAGAGACCATCCATGTAACAACGGCTGTGACAACTGAAACAGTTTACAATGGTCAAAATGCCAGTGAGGTAGGAGACAGTGTGGATAAGAAACCTGACCCCTTGTCTTTTGATGGCATACGTGAAAAAGTACCTGCAAGCAGACTTCATGATGTTGGCCTTCTGTCCAAGAAGGACTTTGACAAACTGAAAAAAGGCAAAACCACTGTTCAAGAGCTTTGTGAGACTGAAGCACTTAAAAGAACTCTTAAAGGAAAGAACTGCATTGCTGGTGTTTTGACACCATCTAATCAAAAAATGTCAATATACCAAGCATCAAAAGAGAAAAAGATTACTCCAGGCACAGCTATGATCCTCCTTGAAGCACAGGCAGCCACTGGTTACATGTTAGACCCTGTCAAGAACCAGAAACTTTCTGTTAATGAGGCTGTCAAGGAAGGTGTGATAGGCCCTGAACTGCACAACAAAATGCTTTTAGCAGAGAGAGCAGTCATCGGCTACAAAGATCCATACACTGGTGGGAAGATCTCTGTGTTTGAAGCTATGAAGAAGGGTCTGATAGAACATGATCATGCTATAAGGATCCTTGAGGCTCAGCTTGCAAGTGGTGGTATTGTTGACCCTATCAATAGTCACCGGGTACCCAATGAAACAGCCTACAAACAGGGACAGTACGATGCTGAGATGAACAAGGTCATGGAAAAACCATCAGATGACACAAAGGGATACTTTGACCCCAGCACACAGGAGCCTTTGACCTATGCTGAACTGATGGAGAGATGCACCAGTGACCCTGACACCAGTATGCTACTCCTGCCAATCACAGACAAAGCTGCTCAGTGCTCAAGTATATACACAGAGGAAGAGACTAAAGATGTGTTCAGCAAAACAACTGTGTCTGTGCCATTTGGACGGTTCAAGGGAAAGACTGTCACCATTTGGGAAATTATCAATTCTGAGTACTTCACTGAGGACCAAAAGAAGGACCTTCTCCGT
The DNA here is from genome assembly GCF_026936395.1 of Plectropomus leopardus. NCBI lineage: Eukaryota > Metazoa > Chordata > Actinopteri > Perciformes > Serranidae > Plectropomus > Plectropomus leopardus. The sequence continues at coordinate 9,197,852 of NC_142186.1, forward strand.
CAGTACAAGACAGGAAAAATCACAATCGAAAAAATCATTAAGATTGTGATTACTGTTGCTGAGGACAAAGAGAAGAAGAATGAAATTACCTTTGATGGTCTGAGAGCACCAGTCCCTGCCAAAGAACTCATGGAATCCAAAATCATTGATAAAGACCTCTACAACAAATTGCACAAGGGCAATAAGACAGTCAAAGAGGTGTCTGAAATGGAGCCTGTCCACAAAGCATTGAAGGGTACAAACTGTATTGCAGGTGTAGTTATCGATTCATCCAAGGAGACAATGTCCTTCTATCAAGCCATGAAGAAAGACATGATGAGAGCAGATCCCGCACTGCATATGCTTGAAGCCCAAGCAGGAACAGGCTATGTAGTTGACCCTGTTCATAATCAGAAGTACACTGTTGATGAAGCTGTCAAAGCAGGTGTTGTTGGTCCTGAGCTGCATGAAAAACTCCTGTCTGCAGAGCGAGCTGTTACAGGTTACAAAGATCCTTACACTGGAAAGACTGTGTCTTTGTTCCAGGCAATGAAAAAGGATCTCATACCTAAAGAACAAGGAATACGACTCCTTGATGCCCAAATGACCACTGGTGGCATCATTGATCCAGTAAAGAGCCATCACATTCCTCATGATGTGGCCTGCAAGAGAAATTATTTTGATGATGAAATGAAACAGATTCTCAACAGTCCTACTGATGAAACTAAGTGCTTCTATGACCCCAACACAAAAGAAAATGTCACATACTCAGAGCTCTTCAAGAGATGTGTCACTGACAAGAAGACTGGTCTCCCACTCCTGCCTCTTTCTGATGAAGCAATCAATGCAAAGGAGGAGCCAACATATACTGATGCCCAGACAAAAGAGGCTATGACTCAGGCAACTGTGGAGCTTGACTCTGGACCATTTAAGGGCAGAAAGATGACCATCTGGGACATCATCAATTCTGAATATCTCAGTGAGGAACAAAGGCTCGACCTGCTCAGACAATTTAGGTCAGGAAAGGTTACAATTGAAAAGATAATCAAGATTGTCATCACAATTGTAGATGAGAAAGAGGCCAAGAAACAAGAACAGTCCAGCTTCAAGGGACTTAGAGCTCCTGTTCCAGCAAGTTCTCTGTATGATTCAAATATCATTGACAAACCAACCTTTGACCTGCTTCAACAAGGCAAAACAACACCTAAACAGGTCAGTGAGAACCCCAATGTCAATAAATACCTCCAGGGTTCTGATAGCATCGCTGGCATCTATCTGGAGCCAACGAAAGAGAAAATTAGCATTTATCAGGCTATGAAGAAAAAGCTCCTCAGGCATGACACAGGTCTTTCACTTCTTGAGGCTCAGGCTGCCACTGGGTTCCTTGTAGATCCAGTGAAGAACCAGTGCCTGACCGTTGATGAGGCAGTGAAGTCCAGGCTTGTTGGTCCAGAGCTACATGAAAAACTTCTCTCTGCAGAAAAAGCTGTCACTGGCTATAAAGATCCATTCACGGGCAACAAAATCTCCCTCTTTGAAGCAGTGCAAAAAGATCTCATCCCCAAAGAGCACGCCATGCCACTGATAGAGGCACAGATGGTTAGTGGAGGAATCATTGACCCTGTAAACAGCCACCGCGTCCCAACCGAGGTTGCATATCAGAAGAAAATTTTCAGCAAAGAAACTGCTAAGACTCTATCTGAACCATCTGATGATAACAAGGCTTTCTCAGACCCAGAAACAGATGATAAAGCTACCTACAGACAGCTTAAAGACAAGTGCCATAAAGATCCAGAGACAGGCCTGTACATCCTTCCGCTCTCCAAGCCACAGTCTCCAACTGTTGTGGAGAAGACATACCTCTACACAGAGGAACAAACACAGAGTGACTTGGCCAGCACCCAGATTGACATTCCAATTGAGGGCCTTGCTGATAAACCAGTAAACCTCTGGGAAATCATGAACTCAAATTTGCTTCCAGAGCAAGAGAGGCAAAAGCTCATGGATGAATATCGCTCTGGTAAAATCACTAAAGAGCGTATGATCATTATTATTATTGAGATCATGGAACAGAGAGAGATCATCAGAAACGATAGTCCGCTGTCATATAAGACTATAAGGAGAAGGATAACTATTGAGGAGCTCTACAATGCCCGCATCATTGACTTGGAGACATACAACCTCCTCAAACAGGGCAAGAGGGACATCCGTGACGTAATGGAGATGACCAGTGTGAAACAGTACCTCTATGGCACAGGCTGTGTTGCTGGGGTCACAACAGACTCAAGCTCAAAGTTAAGCATATACCAAGCCATGAAGAGAGGCTTCCTTCAACCAGATGTAGCCCTCAGCCTCCTAGAAGCACAAGCTGCTACAGGATTCATTGTTGATCCAATTAAAAATGAAACACTCACAGTTGATGAAGCTGTGCGTAAGGGTGTTGTTGGCCCTGAGATCCATGATAAACTTCTGTCAGCTGAGAGAGCAGTCACAGGATACAAAGATCCATACAGTGGTAAAATTATATCTCTTTTCCAGGCCATGAAAAAGGATCTTGTTCCAGAGGATTATGCTTTGAAAATGTTAGAGGCACAAACTGCCACTGGTGGTATTATTGATCCTGAATTCCAGTTCCACCTGCCAGAGGACATTGCCACGCAAAGAGGTTACATCAACAAGGAAACCAACGAGAAGCTGACTGACAGTGTTAAAGGATTTGTTGATCCTGTCACTAAAGAGGACCTGTCATATGCACAGCTCCTCAAGAGATGCAAGTTAGATGGTGGGTTGCGCCTACTCTCCCTGGGAGACAAGAGGCTGATGTTCAAGGGTCTGAGGAAACAAATCACAATGGAGGAGCTACTCTGCTCACAAATTATTGACCAGAATACTGTCACTGCACTAAATGAAGGTCTTATTTCAGTGGAGGAGGTTGCCCATCAACTATCTAGGTACCTTGAGGGCACAAGCTGTATTGCAGGTGTATTTTTAGAGTCCACAAAGGAGCGTCTATCCATTTACCAGGCCATGAAGAAGAACATGATTAGGCCAGGCACAGCATTTGAACTCCTTGAGGCACAAGCATCCACAGGATATGTTATTGACCCAATCAAAAACCTTAAACTGACTGTTAGTGAAGCAGTGAAAATGGGAATTGTAGGACCTGAATTCAAAGACAAGCTCCTCTCTGCTGAGCGTGCAGTAACAGGGTATAGAGATCCCTATTCAGGCAAGACAATCTCCCTGTTCCAGGCCATGCAAAAGGGGCTCATCTTGAAAGATCATGGTATCCGTCTCCTGGAAGCCCAGATTGCTACAGGTGGAATCATTGACCCAGAGGAAAGTCACCGTCTGCCAGTTGAGGTGGCCTATAAACGTGGCTTCTTTGATGAGGAAATGAATGAGATCTTGACAGATCCATCAGATGACACCAAAGGCTTCTTTGATCCCAACACTGAGGAAAACCTAACCTACCTTCAGCTCATGGAGAGGTGCATCACTGATCCCGAAACTGGCCTGGTGCTCCTGTTACTGAAAGAAAAGAAGCGGGAAAGAAAGACCTCCTCCAAGTCCTCAGTTCGTAAACGCAGAGTTGTCATTGTAGATCCCGAGACTGGCAAAGAGATGACTGTGTATGAGGCCTACAGAAAGGGGCTTATTGATCACCAAACCTACCTGGAGCTTGCTGAGCAAGAGTGTGAATGGGAGGAGATCACAATGACTTCCTCTGATGGTACTGTCAAATCCATTATCATTGACAGGAGGTCAGGGAGACAGTATGATGTTGATGATGCTCTTGCACGTGGCCTCATTGACCAGAAAGCCCTTGATACATACCGATCTGGAAACTTAGCTATCACAGAATTTGCCGATATGCTTTCTGGAAGTATGGGAGGCTTTCGCTCACGCTCATCCTCATTCGGTTCCACTACTGGTTCCACCTACTCTTCTCCCATGAGCCCCATACCCACCATTAAACCACCTGCAGTCATATGGAATGACCCAACAGAGGAGACTTGCCCCATAGCTGGAATATTGGACATAGATACACTGGAGAAGGTGTCTGTCACCGAGGCCATACACAGAAACCTGGTAGACAACATCACTGGTCAAAGACTGTTGGAGGCCCAAGCCTGCACAGGAGGAATAATTGACCCCTCAACTGGAGAGAGATTCCCAGTCAGTGAAGCTACAGAAAAAGGCCTTGTGGACAAAGTCATGGTTGATCGCCTCAACCTGGCTCAAAAAGCATTCAAAGGATTTGAAGACCCCAGAACAAAAGAAAAGATGTCTGCCTCACAGGCACTCAAGAAAGGCTGGTTATATTATGAGGCTGGGCAGCGTTTCCTAGAGGTCCAATATTTGACTGGTGGACTTATTGAGCCTGATGTTGAGGGCAGAGTGTCACTAGACGAATCCATCAGGAAGGGTACAATCGATGCCCGCACTGCCCAAAAACTGAGAGATGCTGGTGCTTATTCCAAGTATCTAACATGTCCAAAAACCAAATTGAAAATCTCCTTCAAAGATGCCATGGACAAAAGCATGGTTGAGGAAGGATCTGGCCTGAGGCTTCTCGAAGCCTCCTCACAATCCAGCAAAGGCCTCTACAGTCCCTACAATGCCAGTGGCCCTGGATCTGCCTATGGCTCCCGGACTGGCTCAAGGACCGGATCCCGTTCAGGCTCCAGGAGAGGCAGCATTGATGCTGGCTCTGGCTTCAGCATGAGCTTCTCATCCTCCTCCTACACATCCTCTTCAACTGGCTACAGCCGCAGATTCTGATTAGCTAGTTCTGTTAGCTAGTCACTGGCCCAAGTGTCTAAGAACCAACAATACTAATGCACTTTACAGTTGCATTTTTCACAGGAAAAAATAGTTACAGTAACAGAGAAAATGTAATTTATTTATTCTGCCCTGCATGTGGTCACATTAAGAGTTGCATAGGCTATCAGTTCTTTTCATATATATAACAGAAGTCTAACCATGTGCCTCATATATAGAGACATAACCAAGCCTTGCCAGATATATAAAATATTATTTTTCTTTAGTAATAATTACCAGTCAGTTTATATTTTTCAAAGCAAAGCATAACATTTCTGCAGTTTTTAGATGACTTTATAGGTTTTGTTTTACACTTGTTAAAAAGTTGTATACTTGTGCTTTCTGAAACTAATATATACTGTATGTATGTCAAACAGAGATATTTTTCCAGTATTCCTTTGAAATTCAAGGATATTTGTCTATTTTTATCTTTTTCAACAGTCCTACTTAATAAGATACTGTATGTCAACTTAGTTTGAGTGTTTTTAACAGATTCTAAAATACATAGATGCCTTCACATTTCTGAATATTTGTATAGAGTGTGGACAGATTTTGTGTTATGATTTTATGTTAAATTTTGCCTGGGTAACTAAATAATATACCCAGTAAGACTTGTGAGACACTACAAAATGAGACACTACCAGAGACACTGAAAAGACATACCAGAATTAAAATTATGCAGACCATTCTGAAACCAGTTTCACATCTGTCATTATTTTATACTTGTATTTTGTGGTCTTGCATCCTTTGGGTTCATTACATCATTGCTTTACACACTCCAAGTTTTAGATTCTTTATGTTCGCCATCAGTCAAGTGCTCCTGGTCAATCCCAAGATGATGTCAGACTTGATCCTGCACTCCCATACAGACCTGCGTCCTGTTATTTTAGTTCTTGTAAGTTGAAATTAGTTTGTTTTTTTGTTTTGTTTTCCTTATTTTTGTTTTATTGTCTGATTTCTTCAGTTGCCTTTGATCACATCTAAGAGTCTGTCATGCCATTAATTTTATGCTATTTTCCCAACCCCACTCAATACCATGGTGATATTACTAGTAAACTGTTTCTGTTCATAATTCTGATTACTACTGATTGATAGTTATTTTTTTTATCTCCTTGTTTTTCACAGCGGTCTCAGCCCCCCGTAATCCAACATATCAGCACAGATACTCAGTTGGCTAGAGCATACAATCCCCTAAACTTGGATGGATTTGTGAGTCCATGTCATCCAGTTGCACAGGTACAGTTTATGACAGTTTTTAAAAACATCATGTCATAATCATTTCATTTGCAAGATTTGTTTAGCATTTTTTATTTAAGTAATATTTTTCTTGCCATGTGGTTTAGTTTATTTTGATTTTAATTCATAGTTATTTTCTTTTATTTCTAGATTTGCCATTGAGTTTTTTGTTTCTTCCATTTGTCATCACATTTGAAGAAAACTGAGGCTGCATCAAACTTGACATCATCTCGGGATGCCTTTCCAGGAACATTTCTTCATTCATGACCTTTTTTTCATATATTTATTACTTGAATGCTAATAGTGATATTTATGTCATCATATCCTGACTTTTTAAGACAACACTCCCAAAACATACACACATCCGTATGTTTATTCCTTCATTTAAATTGGAATTAACTTAAGTAGCACATCTTCATTTAGCTGCTGTATCATGTCTCTGTAAATTCAGTCCAACCAAAGCACCAAAAAAATACATTTTGAGAATTGATAAAGAACCACATTGCATGAATGTATGTATTATATCAGATTAACTAACTTCAGTTGACTTTTTGCAAACAGAAAGTTTTGGCTTTATTTTGCTTAGTTATTTTTATGCAGCCAGCATTTCTGTTATGTATCTCTTAAGTGTTTTGCGTCTGTAAATCTTTCTGTTTTTGTTTTCATCAAGTTTTTGATATATCATGAATTGCCTTGCATGTTTTAATAACCTTACAAAGGATGATATGGGGGAACATGTTAATGTAAAATAAAGACAACTGCACAAGTAGCTGTGCTGATTTTAATTTTAGCAATAGATCAATTCACAAACTAACTAGTTTGTTTTGCATATGGGGCAGATTTGGCTTTGAATGTTGTGGTGAGTGGATTCTGTTGTATGAACATGAACTATGTTGTAAATAAATATGCTCTGAAGAGGCCCTCTGTTTTTAGAGTTGAATATGGTTTTAGTTGCTGCTGTCTTGACTTATGTAGGAAAACGAATGACACATTATTAATTAAAAAAATATGGTACTTCACATGATACCAATTTTCCATCACTCTATGGTAAGCACAACAGTGTTAGAGTACAGCTGTACAGAGGCAGCTAGGTCAATATGGTATAACAATAGGCAGAAAGAACGTTAATACCACAGTTTTTCCTATGTTTACCTTCTTTAATTCTGCACAGAAAGAACATTTATTATAGTAGAGCTGCACTTACATTCTGCGTGAGGTCTCTATCGATTAAGTAGTTATCAACGCTTTATAAGTCAACCGATCAACATTCAAGTGTTTTCAATTTTCCCTCTGGAAAAAGCAGTAATTGACCACATGAGGGCAGTGTCACACTGACCTATGCTCATCTCAAGAGAAGCAAGGAATGGGGTAAAACACAGATAGTCAAACACTTGCTTTACACGTGATCATGCTATGAACCCACTTGAGGGCTATGTTTTCTGTAATGATTAGGTATTCATAGGTGTCAAATGAATGATGGTCTGACACAGTTTTTGAAGACTGATGATTATGCAATTGTTACTACATAATACCTGTTTAATCTACCCCACAAAACTGCACTTCCCTCAACAACTGTATTCTGTTCAGGGTGTAATGAACACAAATCACCATTTACATCATTAGAAATCATGTGTCCATTTGTCCAGTGGTATGCATGTGGATTTTCACCCTAGTCCTTCATACCACATGCATACATATTTTCCTCTATATGCCAACATTAGCCACTGGATTTGATGGAGGAACCTGCCAACAGAAGAAATGGGGCACTCACCTCCCAGAATTCTTCACTCAGCTCCCTTGACTACTCTGATCTGACCCTTTCCCTCCCAGTTCTCCCTGCATCAGAAGCTGGAGACAAAGAGGTAAGAACACAGAGAAGAAAGAGTAAACACATCAATATATCCTGTATACATTAATGAACTGCTGAATGAACAGTGTCAACTCAAGGAGCTGGAAATGCTATAAAAGTGAGCAAAACAAAAGAGCAAGGATCATCCTGTATATTGTCTTTTCAATGCAGGATAAAGGAAGTTCTGTGTTTGGACCATCAACACCTACATCACAGGATCAGAGGTTCGGGTATGCTAATATTTAACATTGTCATTTATTCTTGCTACAATAATACATCACTTGCATCCTTGATTAGCTGTCAAATTATAACATCTGTACAAGTTAAACGCCCAAACTTGCAAAGTAGAGGGGCACTCAGATAGCACAGACCTCCACCAAGGTCAATGGTCCGGTCTTCTATGATATGCAAATCTGCAAGCTCACACACAATATATGTCTGGATATATTTCCAAGACTATTAGATTTAGGTGATAGAAGATTAGAGTGACACGTGGTTAAAGTCCACAAGCACAAATGTCATTGTCATTACTGCTTGTAACAACTACATATAAAGGCTAACCCAGAGGATTACTGGTCATCCTGGTCTCACTCTTGACTTGAGAAACAGACTACCAATGTCTGGTCAATGCCCCATTGGCATCACACACCGATGTACAAGGTAACCTTAAGCTGAGGTATGACATGACCTGAGTGGCATTTGGGCAACTACTGTAGTACAAAGATAAATTCCACAGTGGGTAGGCGGGAATGGAGGTAGATGTATTAAACAAACTCTGGACTTTCACCCTGGAGCCTGCTGATTGTGTCCAGTGTGAAACTCAAAACAAAAGTGAATAATAATTTGGACCCGCTACAAAATGCTATGGGTTCTTCCTTGGCCCATGTTAGACCCTTCCACCAAGTTTCATAAATATCAAGCCAACTTTTTTCTGTCCTTTTTTATATTTTATGAATATTATATATTTTTTTCCTAATAAATGAACAAATAGAACTGAAAACATAATGTCTTTGGCTGAAGAAATGAGGATTTTCAGTTTGTATCCGATAAGCACTAATGGATCATTATCACATGTGCTGATCCCTTTGAATTCAACTTATTTTTATATTTGAAGCAAACACTGTAATCCAAGCGAGAGACCTACTTGTTCTAAAGTGGCCACCAACAGTCAGAATAAAAGAAAACACACAGCCTGTGACGACAGTTGCTCGATTGTATCAGCTTTGTAGACCGGTGCGTCTGCAACTGCCTGCAACACAAAAACAGAGCAGTGAATTGTGAGGAAAGCACACAGTGTAAAACATCTAATTGAAACAAACTGAAACAGGAAAACTAAGGTTCCAGCCCAGCAGACAGAGAGACAGAGCAGATGCCTCCCTAATGAGATAGTTTTCCAAGCCCTGGTTATTTTATCCTTTGATAGGAATAATATTTTTCAAAGGCTTTGTTTTACCTCTTCCTGTTGTAACACAGGCCATGACTATGCTTTTGTGCCTGTTTTCCCAATTTCCTGCTTCCTGACAACACATGCGCTCAATAAATAGATAGATAACTGAAAAATCATTGTCAATCTATCTCTACAAAAACAAATAAATACCAAGTTGATTATTTTCTCTCTTTACTTTTTTTTTGCTCAATCAAAATTATTATTTTTGCATGTCTATATGTTTAAGATATCTGATTGTAGAATATGACCATTATAATTAATTGCACTTTTTATTACTCCTCTCTGTTTTAGGAGGGACGTTGAGGACTTGAGTCAATGGCAGTGTGAGTTTCGGGGTCAAATCGTAGCACTGAGACAGTGGCTGAAGAACATGGAGATGAGGCTGCTTCCTCTGGACCCCAGGGTTAGTTGGATTTACTGTCTGTCTGCCATCTGTTGTCTCTCTACTTTTCACTCTTTTTTCTCTTTCACCATATCCGTTTTCATTATATCTCACATTGAAGTTGTTGAAGTGCTTTATAAGCTGAATGCTAGTGTCGGCATGCTAACAATTTCACAAAGACCATGCTAACATGTTGATGCTAAGTAGGTGCTAGTTTACTGTGTTCACCATCTTAGTTTAATGTGCTAGTATGCTAATTTTTGCTGGTAAGCATTAAACACAAATACAGCCGAGGTTGATGGGAATGTTTTAAAGTTACTTCATGATAAATCAGTCTTGGGGAAAAGTATGTGGGCTTGAAGATGATGCTAGAAAAGTTTATGTTCTGCAGAACATAAATGTCTCCACAAAATTTTATGGCAGTATAGCTGAGACATTGCACTCAGAGGCGTTAATGTAAACCTCATGCTGGTACTATTTGAAAAGTCAGGCATTACCAAAATCAGCTGGCTTCATCCCCTGGGGACATAAAAATCTGTACCACATTGAAAGGTGAGTCATCCAATAGTTGATGAGATGGCCTATTCCAAGAGGCAACCAGAGGGAGTACAAAGCCCCTCCCTGAGGTGGGCAGTAAACCAACATACTAGAAATACAAGATGCTGTCTCATGTTTTAACATAGATATGATTTATCGCAGCAACCTGTAATAGAATTACTAAATCTATGAATAGTCTATTAACCACAATAGCTGTTTTCTGATGTTTTTTTTTTCATTTAACATTTTCAAATCCCCCCATGATCCATCCTGCATATGGCACAACCAACTGCTACAAACCATTTTCCCTGTGACAATAACTGCAGATTGATTTGATCTATTTTAACAGTAGTAAAACTGGTACCTTTACAGAATAACTGAGAAAATGTTGATAAAAGAGCAAAGAGGAACACAAACCATTGAGTCATGCTAGCCAGAATACTAACACTCAAGTTAATTGAGCATTAAGAAAAGACTAAAGGGATTGTGTGGGTCTTTCAAAGCCAGACATACTCGGACGGATACTGAGGTGGTGGTCCACTCCTGCAGGGAGACTTCTTTAGGCCACAGGGGGACAGAGGGGCTGGGGAATCAGGCTCCATTGTGCCTGGCCTGGACAGCCAGGCTAGAGAAGTGCTTGGCACTGGAGGCCCTTTGCACACATGAGCACACATGCTGAAAAGACATTAGACTCAGAAGGGAGGAAGGGGCAAGGGGGCAGAATAAAAGAAAGCAAGATCTTTATGGTAAGAGCACTCAGATTTGACTATCGGGGCATTTATTGACCACCAACTGTAGATTTTGTCATACAACTATTTGTACAAAGATTTGTTGGCCAAAACTACAGAATTGTTGGTATAATGAAAATGGGTTGAAAAGCTGAGTTAAAAATCTCTGGATAATTGTAGGAAGGGCAAAGTGAGGCTACTTGTTGAATGACTGAAACTTGAACTTCAACGTAAGGAACTGAAAATAGTAAAACATATAAGGTGCTGTAATAAAAATAATTATTTAGGCAGGCTACTTTTTTGAGGTACTTGTACTTGAGTATTTACATTTTAATTCTTATACTTCTTCTTCACTACATGAGGTGTATATTGTACTTTTTACTCACTAGTTAGTCACTAGGTACTTTCTAGGTTCATATCATTAAAGGTTCAGTAGATAACCTTTATAGAAATAACTTTTTGCCATATTTGCTGAAAATTTCACTCTATCCGATTGATAGTTGCGATTCTCCTGGCTCTGTTTGGTTGTTTTTGTTCAGGTGCAGTGGACTCTTACAAGTGCAATGAGGAGAACTAGGAGGAGCAGGAAAAAAAATTTTTTTTAAAGATTTGCTCTCATGTACTACTGTCAGAATATAGTGACATAAAATATGTATATTTTTTTAAGTTACATACAGTAGCTTTTAAACTACAGATAAATTATTGTATATATTAATTATTATGCATTAATTGACTCAGCAGTATATAAAGTAATAAAATGAGTTAAATGTATATCATTTAAACATAAAATTAGATTAGAAATTATAATCCAATAAAACAGATTTTCTGAAATTGACCATTCTGCATAATGTTTACTTTGGTAAGTATATACTGATGCGAATATGTCTGCAATTTTATATTTTACTTCCAGGACTTTTACTTGCAACAGAGTATTTCTACACTTTGCACTTTGGTACTTTTACTTAAGTAAAAGATCTGAGTTATTCTTTCACCCCTTGCTTCTCATTTTCCTATCAGTCTAATTGGCCATTTATCCTGTTTTGCTTAGGTTCCTCCCACCAGCTTTGACTCAACCAATTAGATTACATCTATCTCCAAAGCAGCTCTGCCTGTGAGATATGACTGCATTACAAAAATTACTTTGCTGATTAAATATTGCTAATCCATAAAATGGAAAAATGAAAAAGTAATAATGGGCCTTATCTTGCTGGGCATTGTTCACTGGCGCAGAAGAAATAAATTCAACCTTTAGATAATAAATAGTTTCATTGAGTTTAATTTATTAATCACTCTGTTGTATCTATTAATCTATTGTACAGCATAGACTAAAAGTCATTCTAGTATAAAACATTGACACGTTGCAGCTCCATAGTGCAGCGAGATGGTGAGGTCATAATTTATTTAAATATCCTTAGTGATGGGTGACTGCACCTTCTTCAATGAGCAGTGAATCATCGGCACAAAAGGATCAACAGTGTTTGATGTTTTTATTGTTATAGTAAAAACTGGTTTAGGTTGATTTAGTTATATGGTCTATTGAAGTAGATGTGTTCCATTGTCCTGACTGAATGTTTGAGCCATTAATTGATTGTATAGTTAAAAAGGGCCGAGGGACATAATACGACCTGTGTTTGAACCCGTATGACCTTTGGAGAAACTAACCGATTACCATCTCATGAGGAGAAAACATTCTTCAACAGCGGACGTTCTTCTTAAAATTCTTTTCCATGTTACATTTTGTCTTCCTTTGACACATCAAGTCCCCAGTTTCCCCGGGGACTGACGTGTGAGATGCACAGGCATGTCTTATCACATCATGAAAGCTCAAACGCTTTGGAAAGCTTTAGTCTGACCCCCAGTGAGAATGTGTGAAATAAGAGGGTGTCTTTCTATCTCTGCCATGCCTTTATCATACTGCATCCGACCACAGACCTTTGTCATGGTAATGCTGTTAGTCTGCTGCACTGCTGGTTGCAGTCTGGGCCTGAGGGACTCGTTAGTTGGCTGCATGAATGAGGACATCCCTCAGCAGCCCCCCATTTACAGACCCTTCTAGAAATACACATGAGAGACACACACCTGCTCCTCAACACAAGGCATGCACCAGCACATCTTAAACTGTTTTTCTCATGAACACTGGGGCACATATGAGCCTCAAATTGGACATTGTCAAGTATGAACATAATAAGCATTTCATGCCATTCAGTTTGTAAATGAATGTCTTATGGACAAGGAAAGCCTACAAATGAAAATGACTATTAATAGACCAAGAACTAAAAGAAAGAATTATCAGTTCACTAAATGGGCATTTTGGCTCAGTCCCTGCATCATCTGCTCCAAAACTCTTAGGGAAGATGAGGGGGATCGATTGTATCACAATCTTCTTCAGCAGATGGAGTTGATCAGATGTCATGGCATTCCATATTTCCAGTCATCTGAGCCCTTTAAAATGGACAGTTCACCCCCAATCAAAAATACATATTTTTCCTCTTACCTGTAGTGCTATTTATCAATCTAGATTGTTTTGGTACAAGCTGCCATATATTGGAGACACTGGCTGTGCAAATGTCTGCCTTCTCTCCAATATAACAGAACTGGATTCCACTCAACGGCAACATCTCTTTTCAGAAATCATGACCCGGTTATTTTCTTTCTACCGAACCACACCCACCAAATTTTTCAAATGCACTTTTTTGGTGCCTTGAGCACCATGTGCTGAGTGCCATCTAGTTCAGTTATATTCAAGTGCAGGCAGACACCTCTTTATATCCAACGCAGTAAATCACACCAAAACAATCTCGATTAATAAACAGCACAACAGATAAGAGAAAATATATGTATTTTTGATTTGGGGGTAAACCGGCCCATAAAGATGTATTCAAAGAATGACTTACTTAAGGATAATGGTTTGATACAACCCGAAACCCCAAAGCAGCTACAATGTAATGAAAATGTGTAACAGTTTTCCTGTTAATCTCAACACTATTGATAAAATAGCTTTAAGTACCCAAATGGCTGACACAATTGTATTTGGTCTGAGTGCTGGTTAAATTATTAGAGGGAGATCATAACATGTCTAGAATTTTCAGTACATTCTCAATTTAACTGGCTTCTTTCACATATCTCCATTTTCACAAAACATTTCCAGGATCACTTGTGGCAATTATTACTTTTACTGATGTATTAAATGTGTTACAAGGCATACATTTGATGAGGCATTTATAAAAATGAATTTAGTTAAATAGCATCCACTTACGAAATTATTTGAAACCAACGCATCTGGAACATCAAGGGTGGTGTCGATGAAGGTATACCTGTTTAATAGGGCTGTAGGGGTACATCAGATAAAACAGGTCCAGGATAATATCAGTAATACTGTGTCTTTTCTCTGTTTTTGAGAGGCAGTAGTGATGAGCGTGGAATCCTTACACATATGACACATTTGACACTGGCAAGTTGAAATGACATCTTTTTACTTTGACGGTCAGGTTGAGGTCAAAAGTTCTTCTTTCTGCTTCCCTGCCCCCCTGCTGCCGAGGCTCTTCTGGATAAAGGCCCTCTGTGTTTTAAAGGTCTCTGGTTTCCCTGGGCCTGTGGCAGATGCTGCATCCCAAATACGCAGTGTACACACAACTTACAAACAGGCCCAGGAAGAGGGGTGAGAGATCACAGCCTATTATCCTCTCCTCTCTGTTGCTGACAGCCAGCAAACAGCGTCCCTGCTCTCTGGCGCTGTCATAACCTTTTAGAGAAAAGGGGGCTTGTTTTCATTGCGGTGAATCAACGGAGGATGCATTGGATGGCAGTAAACGTGTTTGTTCTTTAGACTCAAATTGAGATGAAATGTTACATCCAGTAGGCTGTTTTTCTCTTGCTTGGCGTGTCAAATTGATTTTCATCTTATAGCACTTTAGGTAATCTCTCCCATAAGAGATTTTTGATTCACACACTTTATCAGGTTTAATGGCAATGTGGGGCCTCTTGCTTTATGGCCCGTGCCTTCCTGTGCTCAACGGAAAATGTGGACTTATGGCTGTAAATTCTCTCTTCCTGGGAGCAGTTGAATCAAACACAGAGCTGGTGATGAGTCGAGCGCCTTGGCTAAATCCTCGTCTCACACATGACTGTGTTTTCCCGCATCCGCGCCGCCCAGCAGTGCCCGGGCAACCCAGTAGGGAAGCCCATCAGCCTTTCATCCACTTTTCTTGGAAGCAACCTCTTTTGGTGATAAATGACAGTGTGCGTGCTGAATGGTGCTTCTGGTCTGACCCTTAAAAGGGACCCCCTCTTTTTTTCATTTCTCGTGAAGAGGGCTAATTACCATGTTCTGTAGAGGAGCCATTGAGGTCTTATTTAATTTGAAGGCAGCAGAGAGGTTGAGATTGCAGAGGAGGGGGTGAAACAAACCCGTAAAATTAATCTTTTTTTCAGGTCCTCTGGCACATGGGATCAAAATTAGGCTCCCATTGGACACTAATTTGGAATCATATTAATTTGGAAACTCATCTCCCAACCCGTGTCCACTCCATTATCACATGGATTCTGGAAGGATAATGGGGGCTGCCGACGGAAAGATAAGCTTCCTTTCTTGCCACCAGTGGCAGCTTATTGCATCACTGCATAGCTCAGCGTGCCAGCTGCTCTTTAACCACATCAGCTCTTGTCTTTTTAAGAACTGTGTGCAGGCTCTATATGCACCCACCGTGAAATGGAGAGGAGAGATTTTTGGCAAAATCATTTAATTAGTACAGAGGGGGCTGGAGGATGCTGAAAGCTGGGATCAGGTGTCATGGTTTGACAACAATGTCTTCCTGGAAAAGTGGTGCCCCATCACTGCCAGCTCCTTTCAGATAAAGAAAGGGGGGGGCAGGGAATGTGAGCCTTACTTGTTTATTAAAAGACATTAGCTCTCCAAGTGACCCAAAGACACACCAATGTGTGAGTTTATGCACTTTGCTTTTTTTTTCTTTTACAGTTAATCTGAGGTGTGTCTTGTCATCATCATCTTGCTCTCATACTGTATGGTTTTTGTACTACTGTACATCTCTCTCTCATTAAGATTGCAAGACACAAGATCGCTTAGGTAAGGAGAGTTTGGGAACTCTTGCATCAGCACTCAAGTACTCAGGGGTTAAATAACTTGACCTTTTGGGGGTCATTCTATTCAATTCAATCCCTCTCTCTCACCGGCCACAGTGACAGGCTTTTTCTATTGTCTTTTCTTTGCCATTGTTTTTTTTTTTCCACTTTTTGCATAAATTAAGTCAGGAGAAGAGTGGGGGGTCAGAAATGGGACAGTAATGTAAAGGGCTGAGGATTGCTCTGAAAACCTGAAGCAGCTGCCAAAGCAGACTTAACAGCCTATTTTCACCACTAGCAGCATTTCTCATGCTCATTCATCGCGGCTCCGAATGGTATTGAATGAATAGCTATGTGGACAATAACATGATAGAGTGTTTTACAATCTCTCTTACAATCTTGGGATTTCACATTTATATCATATATTAAACTGGCAGAAAACACTCACATGTAATTGTTATAAACTTAACCTTCACTAATCAACATATCCTTTACAGGTTTATATGATATCCTATGCAAATGAACACACAACAGTTTGAGTGATATCCTATGACATAGTGCCCCAAGAATGACGTTATGTTCTTAACGTAAAGTTACGTAACAAATGTTAAGATACAGAGGTTAGGTTTAGGCAAATAAAGTTACTGTGATTAGGTTTAGGAAAAGAAACATTGTGATGTGGTACCTTAAAATGAGTACAAAAATAACATGGTTTCAGACAGCGGTCTCCTGGGAAAAGTCCCAGGGGAATGTCCGAACGTGTGTTTTGTGATCCATCAACCACCTCAACCAACCTCCTAAGTGGATGGCTAAAGCCTGCTGCCAAAGACGGCTTCCAAAATACGTGGGTTATGCACGAACTACAGCCTCATCATTACGTAGGGTATCTAGGAATTTCGGTGCATTCTTTTTCATAGAAAAAAAGTAATAAAAATACATGAGAACAGCCTGCAGTACTCAAAGCTGAACCTTGTCACATCCACCCTCAACAGACTAAAAAAAGGACAATTTCCTACAGTCGCATTATGTCATTTTTTAGCTACGTTGCAGCATAGTCCTCGGGTTGGCAATGTTGGATCCCCACTTTTTTTCAGACTGAAATGTCTGAATAGCTATTGGATGGATTGACATGAAACTTTGTACATACTTTTATTGCCCTCGGAGAATGAATCCCACTTTGCTACTGATATTTCAGGTCCCTCAAAAAAATATCCACATGATCTTTGGCCTTTTTTGGCCTTACTTTCTCAATACCTTGATTATAACCCTACATGCAAAACTAATGACATTCCCAACAGCTGTACTTTGTGTTAGTGTTTGAATAAATGTTAGCATATTCACAAAGAGCTAAACTAAGGCCTCATTCCCACTGCACAAAAAGCCTGCTAACACCCGTTAACATCTGGCATTTTAATGCAATGAGAATGCATACGATCAGCATTCACACTGATGTGCCGTCACTAATTGCACTCCGTCTTCTACTAAGCAGCATTAAAACACTGATCCATATACATCTGCAGCAACTTTGAAAGACAGACTGAATAAGTAAGAGATATATGAAGAGAAGAAACCACTGAAAAGTTTTCAAAGACCTCTGTTCCTGCTGCTGTCTGCCGTTTACCTGCTCTCCTGCCTGACTGTGACATTGCAGGGACACACTAACAAACAACCCACACATACACATACACAACAGCTGACAGAAAGGCAGACTTGTGCGGTGCTCACTGGCAGTGGGAATACAGTATTTAGTAGGTACCGACGTTCACGATAATTTTGGTGGGAAAGCGGTATAAGAAAATTTAAAAAAATTAAATACCAACAATTAAAGATCTGCATGTTTGCTCAAATCAGCATTTAGCTCAAATTGCCACTGTGCATAAAAACAGCCTGACATGGCCTCTAGCATGGCAGTAGACTCTTAATATTGTTTGGTGACACAGCCTTAAGAATTCCATTTGGTCTTTTAGCTACTTTGACAGTAAAATGACAAAACATGTTTTGGTTGAACCACAGTATTGTAATAGGCAAAATCCCAGCATAAAGGTCCTGCAGAATATACTGGAATTTGTTAATGGAGTTCCATCGTGAACCTGTGGCCCAAACTGAATAAATCACTTCTCTGCAAACATATGCCGAATAAACCAAGTTTGCATTGACGGGATTATAGACATTTTCCACTCACATGTAACACAGAAGGCACTTTAAACTGAAGCGAGTGGTATTGATTTTATAATATTTTATGAAGTGATGTATGTATGTACTCATGAACATTCCTTCCACACACAGAAGATATCAGACTGAGTGACTAAATACAGGCAAATTGTATATTTTATGTAAAAAGATATAGCATTTAAGTGTGAGCTGGATGTGATTGTTTATCAAAGATGTGTCTTCCTTACGATGCATTCTCCTTTAAGTGATCCTAACACTCAATATGTGTCTTTGTGGATTAGGGAGGAGGCTGAGTGGCGCATATCCGCATGCGTGCGTGTGTATGTTTATTGGCGAGACTGTGTGAGAGAGAGAGTGTGGGTGTGTGTACTGTACATGCATGCACGCATTTGGTGGATCAGTCGACTGGTTGATTATTTGGTTGGCTGGAGAAGGACAGAGGGAAAGGATCAAAGAGGGCAGGATTTGGAGCGTAAACGCTCTTTGTGAGACAGTTACCTGTAGGCACGCTTCTGTTCAATTGTAGTGCACCTGCACACAACATCATTTCCTGGGACTAATTTCTGGTGAATTGAAACTAGTCTTTTAGCATATCTAAATAAACACCTGACACAGTGTATATTTAACAGAAAAAAGGTCACATGGTTTGGTTCAAACACCAGAAAATGTGAGTAACTGTTGCTGTCATGGTGTTTGCATACAGTATGCATGGTGTTCTGCATTTCTAGGGCAAATATTGTGACTTATTGAAATAGGGCATGATAGAATTTCACCATAGGGGTCCTTCCTTTGGTTTCCCATGCCAAAAGCAGAGAAAGGACTTTGTATTATCTTCCCATTGCTCTCTATTTTTGTGTGTGTGTGTTTGCTTCCAGCCTCTTTGTTTATGGGCCGGGGTTTGCAATGGCTGGAGCCGAGTTGAAAAGTAATCTGAGATGTTTTACAGTAATTAGTCGTCTTTGTGGCTGCTGTGGAGACTGCTGCACTGACTGTGAATGGGGAAGGGGGGACTGCAAGGGGGTTGGGGGTGAATGTGTGAGTGGGTGGGTAGCAAGGGTGGGTGTGGGTCCCCTCTTTTGTAGCCTGCACTTCTCTCCGTGGCCATCGAGAGAGAGAGGGAAGGGACTGAGGCAGCTGTCACTTAACATGTGAATGTTCCGAGGGCGGCCCGGGAGTCTTTAGAAAACTCTCCTTTTTTGCCCCCCACCCATCCCATTTTTCAAGCAGAAGCAGCATGGAGTTTCTGAGCCACAGTCAGATCCAGAGGAGGGGCTTTGTTGGATGAGAAGGGGGAGAGAGTGAGAGAAAAAAAGCTTGGGGAAGGTAAAGGGGGCACTTTGCCGCCTAGCTGCCTGGTACAGGAGTAACCTGCACAGCAGCAGCAGCTCTGGTGTGAATGCCACCGCCTTGCCGTTACATGGAACTGGCTCAATTTGACCTCCATGTGAAAACTACTCTTGGCTGGGAACTGTGGGAGTTCAACTGAGCCGTTGGAATACATTGTCTCCATCTGGGCGCACTATCCCATCGGCGGCATTAACAAGGAAGGAATTCCTCTATCACAGCTCCCACAACAAAGAAGAAAGGGAGAGGAGCAGAGCTGGTGGGAGGAGAAGTGAAGTGAGGGGAGGGGAGGGGAGGGGTGCACTGCGAGGGGAGAGGAGGACATTGTTTGCCTGTGACTGTGGGCAACGGAAAAGCATGAGTTATCAGGGCATGTGTGAGTGTGTTTAGAAAGTGTGTTTGTATGTGGCCATGTGTGAATGAGTGGACTTGATTGAGTGTGCGTTGGAGGGAGTGTGTATGTGTGTGTGAGGAGCGTTCATGTTTGGGATGTTGGAGCTGGGAGGCCGTTCAAAGGATGCTCAGACAAAGCTGGATTTTTTTCCCCTTTCTCTCCTGAATGGTGATTGAGGACTGGCTGAATTCCTTTACTCATGCTGTTTGGCTCAACCGTGCTTCAGGGTAAGTGTGGTTCACGTAAGCTGTAAACCGCCAAAACTGCCAGTAACGCAAGATTGGCTCAGAGAGAGTTTGGTTTTAGACTTTGTAATTGAGGGAGCCATGTGACAGTGAAGGAGTTGTAACTGGGAGATTTTCTTGACTTATTCTAATCAATTAAATATTCCATTAGACAACATCAATGTGAATGGATCATTCTGATGTAAGTATTTTTTATTTAACTCAACAGTTTGTTCTTTATAAAAAGACTCGAGATTGGATGCCTGGTTCAAAATTCTGATCAACATTTTAACACACCTCGGTAGGCATGGCCATTTTCAGTATTTATCCATTTTACCAAAGCCGTGCTGACATTAGATTTGATACAGTAGTGCTGTGCTACAGTTTTAGAGGGCTGTCTTTGAGATGAACGCCTGACCTTGTACAATATCCACCCTAAAATGTTATGAGTCTCATGGGTGAATGCACAGCTGCCATCCTTGATTAGGGACCACTACCATGATTACTACTTCAGGACCTCCCTTAGCAGAGGGAGACACACAGGAGGGACACAACATTATGGTGCTCTACTGTTTTGATTGATGATTATTGTTCTGCTACTAATTACAAACCCACCCATACAACGCTTATCATATGACATAAATGGTTCAATTGATGCAATACACAATACGATTATTAGATATTTTGTATAGTATATTAATATCTGAGGTGTTGCTAAATACTTTTGAATACATACAGGTACACGTGTCTGCCTTATTAAAGTTTAGATAAGAATTAGACATGAAATATTACACAAGTATTTGTAAACAGAAATATTAGGATTTTTTTTTCATATTTCGTTTGCATGTAGAAGCCCCCACACTATGGTTGTAATCAAATTCATCAGGAAATGGAGTGCAGTCATGTATCATAAATCACTGTTGAGAGCACAGAAAGGGCTGGTTTGAATTAAGGGCCATTTTAAAACAGGTTAAGTAATGGGATGGGCAGGTCATCCGCAATATGAGTCAAATGGTGGAGTGGTTCTCTGGTGCCCCTTCTAGTATCATTATGCTAAAAAGTGAGAAGCGCATATCAGATACATGCTTGAGGCATTTTGAGAGGGTTTTCCTGGTTTGCTTTGATTGTAGAATAATGTAGGTCACGGTATTCTTGTATCATTTTATATTAGGGCTACAAAAAAATTCAATTTCTACAAAATATGTTGAATATCAGCATGCAAGTGGCCCAATCCAGTAGCTGTGATAAAAAAATATTTTGGCAGATTTATTTTTAAAAACATATTGCTGGTAGTGTGCCATGTGCGCTGTAATAAAACTAATCAGCATATCCTCACATACATTTGCTATGAGATCACTGTACAGGCTACTGTGTAATTTAGCAAACGACCACACATGAGCTGCAGTAACCAGACTCGGCACGCCCTCTCTCTTGAATTGTTAACCCATACATACACGGCCACAGACACTCTCTCTACCCTCCTCAGGAGACCGCTGGGCAGTGATCTGAGCTAACTGGGTAATCATTGATCTTGAGGCTGGGGCTTTGTGCGGGCACCACTCTCTGATCTGACCGTGTACTCCCCTGTGGATCCACTGACTGCATCATCTGCTCTGCAGAGACACACATGATGTTAGTAATTACTGGCCTAATGCACATGGAGCCATCATATCAAACTAGGTCATTTTAGATTCTTATTTAGTTAATAGCCATCATGTATCTTCATTTTAACTAGTTTCATGGTTCAGATATTGACAATAGCACAAAGCAATGTTCCCCTTGGCTGCAGTCTTTGTGTCTAACCTCTGGCAAAGATAAGACAGCTACGAAGTCAGCATAATTTTGACTGTAGCATGTTACTGTGTCCATACAGCACTGTAGATTTTATGCTTTCTCAAACCAGAAAATAAATCTCTCTCCACAGTTTAAGGAACCAACATCCCAATTTCCCCTTTGTTGACCCATATTGGCTCCCCACAGATCTTTAGTCACCAAGCATGACCTGAGGTGACCTATATAATTGTGAATGGACCAGTCCAACCTCGTCTCAGAAGGAGGACCCGGCCTCAACAAGAACCCTCCCTGTGATCTCCTGATGGGCTCACCTCAGCTCCTCTAGACTTAGATAATTGCATTCACCTTTAACCTTTTCTGTAAAAACAATGTATGTTGAGGACTAGGCTGAAGGGGAAGCAGACAGGCTGACACAGTTTGAAATTGTCACTGCCAATCAGAGTCATTTCAATAATACTCTCATTTGGCCAAAAAAGATGTCAACAACATACAGTTGGTTTCAAAATTGTCACTCAGTGATGCACTTTCAAGAGAAAAGCCACAAATCTAACAAGCCCCACTCTGTGAATATTGTGGAAAAGCATTTAGTTGTGCTTTTTTCCTCATAAAAACACCATAATTTTACACTGCACACTAAGGTATACCTAACTACCCCCCCTGCCCTCCTGCCACTCTGTGTTCCGCCCCAACATCCTCTTGTTTTCACCCCTGAGAAATGAGGCGATGTCTGCGTTTTTATGGCTGTCATATTTGATCAGATCCTTAATGGGTTTTCCCAGGACTGGTCCAGGCTGAGTGAGAGAAAGAGCTGGCTGTTTGCCACAGGTTCTGCGTGCCAGGCTCAACAGTGGGATCCTCGACAAGCCTGTCACATTGATTTCTAAGCCCAGAATATTTCGGTTGGTGATGTGAGATGGATGGGGAGCATGTGTGTATGTGGTCTGAAGGCAGACAAAGGGACGGGGGAATATCCAGGCCAAGTATCTCTGCTGTGGCTCCATCTGGTTTTTCAGTGCCAAGAAAAGGGCAACGCTGGCACAGAAATTTAGCAAATAAAGGGTGTGAAAGACTGGGTTCATTTAGTCTCAAAGCAGTTTTCTGTAAGTCGTGGCAAGCAGTACTTAGTGACTTTAAAGCAGGGAGGCTGTGCTTTTAAGAAAGAAGATCAGTGGTTTATTTTGTTGATTTACACACTTGTTCACTGCATGATGACCCAGAGCCCCCTTGTTTTATTTTAGGTAGCTGAAGGATCTTCCGCATGCATGGCCGAGGGGCCTTACCTCACCTATTACCTCACTAGCCTCTGGGCTGAAGGATTATGGGTAACCTCATCAGCCGGCCCAGCTGCCTGGGCCAGAAGTCCAAGCATGTGAGGTCAGATGAGGACTTCCTGAAGGAGTGCTACCAACGAAGAAGAGAGTGGCAGCCCCCAGAGCAACATGCAGAGGTCAAACCAGAATTGGCTGTTAAAGACAAAGCAAGTGAAGATGCCAACAAGGAAGCTGAGGTGGAGAAAGAAAAAGAGGCACAGGAAATGGATTACATGAGGGAGGAGCGGGCTCATACTCCCGTTTCGGACAAACCCCTCCGCAGTTCTCCCGCCTCCACAATCAGGAGCACCAGTACTCTGGATAATGCCTGGCATGGTAGCCCCTCTCCAATAAAAACATCCCGAAATGGGACGCTAACCAGGAGAACAGTGCCTCCAGAGTTTGCCAGATCCCCCTTGGCTTACACGGACAAGGGCGCAGCAGAGAGGAGGGCCAGCTTCCAGAGGAGGGACTCCAGAGAAGGAAGCCCCTGGTCCTGGAAGACTCTGGCTTCACGAGAGGTTACAGAGGTGACAGAAGTGACGGAGACGATCGTTACTGAAATCGTGGAAGTGACAGAGTATCCGTCTGGAGATAAGGGAGGGGACCCTATAGTCACCAGAACTGTTAAAGTCCTGAATGGTGTTGCAGAGGAACTCGCTGAGGTTGATAAAAGCACCAACTTTCGAACACTAAAAATCTCATCTGTCTTCCGTTTCATCCTTTCCTTTCTCATCTGAACTTTATATTCTCACCTTTTCTCACCTAGACTCTTTCTCTAAAAGCAATGTTTGATTTCTAGAATGTCGTGGCAGGAAAACAGTGACTTAATCAATTGAAACTTGTGGACTGTCTTTACTTTACAGCTCCAAAGTGATGGGCACTCAAGCTCAGACCAGGATTCCAGCCTGGATAGATGGAGGGTAGGTTTTTACCCTCTTTAAAGCCTCATACTCACTGCACAAAAAACTGTTAACACTCGCTAACATCTGGATTTTTTATGCAATTAGAACATGTACAATAGGCATTCACATCCCAGTCGAGTAAGTATACAGTAGCCATGTGTATTTATTGCCTTCAGCTCTGATCAGCAATAATGGAAACAAAACACTCAGGTGAACGTGCTAAATTCAGCTCCTTCACTGGCAAGATGCAGTGACACACCAGCACAAATTATCATCTGTTTTCACCAAAGCACCGCTAAAACATCAATCCAAATTAGTCTGTACCGAGCTTGAAAGAGAGACTGAATAAGTAAAAGATATATAAAGAAGTAAGCACTGTAAAGTTTACCTGTTCTGTGGCCTGACAGTTGTGTCTAACAGACACACCAAAACAACCCTCACGCACACAGAAAGGCATACTTGTCTGCTGCAGCGCTGTGGACACAACACTGCTTGATTGGCAATGGGAATGCAGTCTATAGTCTATTTTTAGCAGGTTTACCCATGTTTGAAAAACTCACTGATTTTGGTGGGAAAGGGATATAACAGAAAAACTAATCATGCTTCATTGTGAATCATCCTGTAACTGTGTTTTCATTCATTAATACTGCACCTAATATTGTGTTATGGTCTTTCTCAAGGGGACAAGATCTGCCTTGGCACTGAGGGATGCATCAACAGATTCTGAGACAATTCTCCAAAATCTTGACGCTTTGCTCACATGGGTCTGTGAGATAGAGGAGCTCACAGCCAATCAAAAACCCCCATCCTCAGAGGTCAAAGTGGTGAAAGCACAGCTCCAAGAACAAAAGGTCTGTTATCACCAACATCACATCACCTCATTTCTTTGAAAAAAAAAATAAAATTAAGTGCTATGGTAGTGGGAATACACCTGAAAGGTTTACCTATAGAAAGATGTGCTCAGCTGCTCCTTTTACAATATAAATTCTATTCTATTTAGTGGTGAATGGGTGGCGGTCATAGCCACAATGAGCTTCAATAAGTCTTTGTTAGCATTTCCTGGGGGGTATGAAAAAAAGCAGGAAACTCTCACCTTTCAGCTGTAATCACATCCATTGTGAACTCTTGGATGAGGTGAAACCTGCCTGGCTCTTGACAATGTGAGCTTGACACACGAGAAGGGGCTTTTCTCCTCACTGACCTAAAGGCAGAAAAAAACAAGAATAGGGCTTTGATAAATGTTAATTCTTACTGCAAGCAATGTTATTGCACTGACATTAAAAGGACATTTCACTCCAAAATCAAAAGCACATATTTTTCCTCTTACCTGTAGTGCTATTTATCAATCTAAATTGTTTGGGTGTGAGTTGCAAAGTGTTATATGATATGATATGATATAGATATGGGCCGTAGAGATACCTTCCCTTAACTTTAATTGATACAGATGGCACTCGGCTTGTGGTGGTCAAAGCGCCAAAAAATAAATAAAGAAATTGGAAAAAATATCAGAAAACATGACCCAGATCATGTACCAAACTCCACACACCAACCACACCATGCTAATGTTACAGCTCAACCAAGAAGCACACCATTTTTATGTTTTTGAAGGGTTATATAAGTGAGAGGCTCTTATCCACGAGCAGATGCACTTGTACTTTACAGTTGGCAGGTCTTGTTCAGTAGATAAAGAATAGCTCCTACATGAAACTGATCACAAAAAAGGTCTCTGTATTATCTCATCTGGGTCATGATTTCTGGAAAGGGACGCTGCTGCTGAGTTTTTCTAAAGTATTTTTTTGGCACTAAGGCATCACAAGCCAAGTGCCATCTAATTCATTACATTTGAGAGAAGGAAGACATCTCTACAACTGATATCTCCAACTCTTTGCATCTGGCACTGAAAACAACCTGGATTGATAAATAGCATTACGAGTAAGAGTGCAACTCTGTATTTTTGATTTTTGGATGAACTGTCCCTTTAAATCTCAAACATAAGGTAAATAATTTCGGTAGTAATGGTAAGAAATGTTTTGATTTGATACAGAAGAGTCTTTGCAAGGGCTTTGAGCTGTGTGTTATTTACAGTCGTTCTACAAATATGGGTAAATATTATAGACTCCTGCATCTATAGTAAACCTCTTTTGATTTCATGAAGTATGGCTTTACCTGAGCTCATTCTGTTCTTTCACAGCTCCTGCAGCGCCTCCTAACAGACCGAAGGCGCAGTATGGACTCCATGATGCTGGAGGGCCCTCGGCTTGTGGAAGCCCACCCTGGAGAAGAGGGGGAGCAGGAAAAAGTCAAACTCTCCACTCTGAAACAGAAGTGGGAGGCCTTACAGCTGCAGGCGGAGCAAAGGTCAGCTCCCTTAACTGGCAATGCCACACATTCATTCGGCAAGGCTGCATGATATAAATCTTAATCACCTGTGGTAACAAACTGGACATTTTTGTTGTTGGCAGGAGAGCGTGTCTGGAGCTCATTCTTCCCAGGGCCCAGCTCTTCCAGGAAGGAGTAGACAGCTTGCAGCAATGGCTCATATCTGTGGAACAGACACTCGCTGAACTACGGAATGCAGAGAGAGTGATGCTGCATCTCTCAGAGGCCACAGAAAGGGCCAAGGTTGGAAATCTGCCATGTAAAGTTCAACTGCATTTACATGTAGTCAATGGGCATTGTGCTGTTGAGTACAGAGTACAGAATAATAACTTGAACATGTTTTAATTTTTCATTTTAGGCTGTAGTTGAAGAGATTCAAGTGAAAACTGCTGAGCTAGGGAAGATACAAAAGTCAGGACATGACCTGATGGAAGCAATTTCAGGTAATATTTGCAACTTATTTTGCTACATGAAGTAAAAAATAATGGGTGTTGTATGGTCATTGAGTATGCTAAATATTAGTTTTAAATATCAATACTAATATTTTGTTCTAAAACTGTTTTAGGCATCAGAAGACCATTTTACTGCATTATGTTATTTATTTGTAGTAAAAAAATATACAAAGTTCTGCTTTTGGTTAAATGTGGAATCTTATCAAAATGACAAAACATAACAAAATCCAGATAATTGGTTTCAAACAGATATCTTTTAGACTATTTGGTCTTCGAAAGTCATTTTGTTAGCACTGACATCAGGGAATTGGGTTTTAATTATTATGCCCCACAATAGTAGAACAACCTTCAGAAGCTCTTAAAATTAGATGGGCTGATTCATCTTCGTCATTTAAATCTCTTCTGACTCACATAGAGCACAGTGAATGCATGTGCTTTCTTTGAGTGATGTTGTCCCGCCTGTTGGACGACTTGTTGATGTATGCAGTAGCTGTTTTGTGTTTTTGCTTTTAATGTACACTTTTGTATCAGCTAGATTTCTCATGTTTTGTTTCATCCTTTGTTTCAGAGGAGGAAGCTCAGCAGGTGCAGGAGAGGATGGATGCTCTGCGTATCCGCTGCTCTGTGCTGAGTCTGAGCAGTCTGGATGTGCTGCAGAGGCTGGAGCAGGCCCTGGAGGCCTCCAGTCGCTGCACCTCCAGCCAGGAGGACCTCCACCTGTGGCTGGGCCGCATCGAGAGGGAGCTCTTGGGGGCAGCAGGAGCGCAGACACATGCTGGAGATGCAGTGCTGTGTGCAGCTGAGAGACAGAGGGTAATGTTACCACACAAGCCTGACATGAACCATTCAGATGCATTAGCAGTTTTGCTAATTATTAACAACAAAGAGTCCCCATTTTCCTGTTTTAAGATTTTTTGGGTGGGCCTAAAACCACAGCTCAATGACACACTGGAGCTATTCTCAGCATAACCCCGCCCCTGAAAATACAGCAGTATAAAAAACGAGAAGCATCATTAGCGTAGTCCCGCGATTGGGCGTGGCCTCCAGCGGACTTGCCCTCAGCGTTTCAGATCAGAGAATACTGTGCATTTTTTCATTTTGAGACCTTCTTTACATACTTGGTGATTATTTGGTCATTCAAATTTGGTCAGGTGTTTAATAACACATCTTTCTGTGATGTGACAAACTCAGAACACATTTAAATCATCACTTTACACGGACTTTAAGTAGCTGTTTTCTGTTCGAGTAACATTTCTGAGTAGCACACACATTTATGGCAGCTTGAACTACCTTTTAGTAGCTGTACATTTTGAAAAGTAACGTTAGCTTTAACTTTTATGTTAGTTTGCTAGATTAAAGCTTTGGTAACTAGCTATGGAACTTAGCCAGGCAGTTAAACTTAGCAAAGCACCTCAGGATATGTTTAATAAGTAATATAAGTAATTAAAATTTATAAAATGCTTTAACTGACACAGGTTACAAAGTGCTTCGTATGGGCAATATACAACACAAGAAAAGAAGCACAGAGCATAAAGGGACTACTTGAGCCACATGGTTAAAAGTGCAAAACTATTTTGCACAGTTCATTAAACAGTTTACAAGTATACATTTAACAGTTCACATCAATTTAGCCAAGCCAAAGCTACTTGCTTTGGTAGAAAAGTCAAGATGAAAGTCATGCTAAATGCTACAATAGCCAGGTACGTAGTGTGTTGTTCAATTGATTTTTGCTAGCTCGTGAAGCTAGCAAGTTAACATTAACATGACTTTTTTCTCCCTGGAATTAACATTAGAGTTACATGTCTTAATAAATACTCATATGTAGTGTGACCTCAAGCTCCGGCCAGTAGATTTATTTCATATCCATTTAGCTATGTGGGCATATTATGGTCATCCATCTCTCATTCAACTTAATAGATCGCCATGATATCAGCCAGGATTACCAACACAGGTGTAATTAATGATGTCAGTACAGGGATGCTTTTCCAGCTTTGAATGTTTTATCGGCCTAATGTTAGGCCGGCTAATGCAAATACATTATTTTGCATCAGGTTTATGTGTACTAGAACAACTTTTAACTTATATTACATATTACATATTACATTTATATTATTTTTAGTATTTTTTAAGCTTTGTTTTGCTTTTAGTTTAGTGTTTTTTTGTTTCATATTTCTATCTACCCTGACTCTGATATATTTATATATTCTTTTAATCTTAAATATTTTTCCTAACTAAACTTTTTAAATGTAATTCTTCAATTATTTTCAGATGGTCTTTAATTTTTGTATTCTATTCATATTTTTTTTCATGAATTTGCTATTGTGTGTGTTACTGCTGCTTTTATGCAAACTTATACTTAAGTTCAGACTAAAGTTCTATAAGTCCATTCATGTAATAATGTTTAAGAACTGTCTTTGAACATGAAAACATGAACATGAACATGAAACCCCCATTTGTATACCCATAACATTATTTGCTTATTTATTATTTGCTGCTATTATTGATTCTAATTATGTATAGCCCAGAATGATATCATTACCAGTATGTGCTGCCAAGTGGTGTTAGATTTCAGAAATAATAGTATCATGTCTCTTTTATGATGTTGTCTATATGTATGTATATATATTAGTATAATTTTATGTTATCATGATATGAAGTAATCAGTGCAATGCTAACAGTATTTTCTTACCAGCTGGAACAGGCTGTGGTGAAGGAGATGGCTTGGTTTAAAGACACAGCTCTGAATCTTGAAAAGCTGAAAACCATTCATCTGGATCCAGAGCTCATAGCAGAACAACTCTATGAGCAGAAGGTTGGGACATTTCACAAATATACCTTAGTAACTGATGAAAAAATTGTTTCCCACTGAATTAAAATCATTACTTATTTGTGTGTTATCTGTAGTTTCTACAGTATAAAGATTCAAATAAAAAAAAAAAGAAATTAATTTAAATGATGTTCAGTAAGTGATTTAAATTCGATATATATGATCTCAGATTTTGGCAGTGGAGATCCTCCAGCACAGGTTCAACATTGAGAAGATGGTGAAGATTGCTGAAATCTTGCTGACATACAGTGATGAGGGAGAAACAGGCAATTTGCAGGTATTGTCTACCCTTCATTTCATGCAGCCAGTTTACTGATAATGTACACAAATGCACTTTTAAAGTGTTTGTATTTTGAATGTTTTTATTTTACTTGTCATGTCTCCATGCAGACCCCACTAGAGGCCTTACAGGAACAATGCAACACCACCTCAGCCACCAATTCCCACGTGGTCCTGCAGCTTGAGCACGCTCAGTCACTTCTCCTCCAGTTCTCGGAGGGCCTTGCTGAGGTTTCACCTTGGCTTGGAGAAACCCAAACCCTAATTGGCCAGCTCTCCCTGAGCTCAATTAGCTATGAGGCATTTCGGGAACAACAGGACCTCTTACAGGTACAAGAAACCTGCCCCTCAAAATTACTGTGCCAGCTTTTTTCTCTTTTTTATCATACCTTTTTGTGCAGTTTAACAAAGAACCTTTTATACTTCTGGGTGAATGAGCTGTTCTGTGTAGGTACGGTTCTTAAATATTATCTGCTTCCTGATAGGTTTTAATTTACCTTCCTCTATCCATTTTAGGGATTAAACTCAAATCAGGTTCTCTCTGAACAAAAAAAGCCTGTTCTTGTTATTAAACCCTTCTTTTTATCTTTCCTCTGCTAAGGGTCTGAGGGAGTCTATAGCAGAACACAGACCCTTAATTGCACGCTTATGCTCGCTGGCAAAACGCTTGTCAGAACTAAACCCCATCCAGGGGGATGAGTTCTGCCGAAAGGCAACAGAGGCCGAGGAGCAGCACAAAGCCATCAGAGACAGAGTCAGAGAGACTGCTAATCTTCTAGAGGAATCGTTGCCTCGATTCACACAGGTAAGAATGATAGGATAGAGCAGAAAATGGCCTACACTTTACAGTATATCACAAATGCACCAGAACACTCAATTTCATATTGTATCTTTTCTTGTATCTCTAGCTGAATGAGAGGATGACCCTTATCAGAGAGAGTCTTGACCGCCTGCGCAGTCGCATACAGACTCCCAACTCGCTTCAAGGCCTCACCCCAAGGATCCAGGAGCAGCTGCAGGACAACAAACACACGCTGGCTGAGCTCTCCAAGCTGGAGCTGGGCCTTGGCAGTGTCAAAACACAGGCAGATGAACTGCTGGCTAACACGCAGGCAGCTGGTGATGGATCTGTTGGCACAGGTAATGATCTTCTTAGAAATTTTGTTGTTTGTATACAGATATGATGTGGTCCTGGTACACATGGGGCTACAAGTAGCAGTGCTGCTGTGGGAAAAGGGCAGATTCTAAGTATTATCCCTATTATATCCTTGTGATCTTAGCAATCCAGGAGCGAGTGTCGAGCCTGTCCCAGCTGTGGGATGAGACACACACTCAGGCCCAGGAGAGGGAAAGCTGGCTGCTCAAGCTCTTGGATCTTGCCCTGAAGTTCTGGAGCGATGTCAGCGATGTCACGGTTGCTCTCAGTGATGCTCAACAGGCAGTTTTGGATCTCAACGCTAGTCGAACAGATTCCGAAACAATCCGCCAGAGCCTTGAAACCATGCAGGTTTGTCTGGAGGCTCTTAAAGGAATCACATATAAGAAACCCACGTTGTTTGTTGTCAAAAAATACAACATAAAATGTTTCATCTTTGCAATTTATAGACCCTCAGGGAGGATATTGACAGTTTACAGGGAGATCTGGACACCCTTGGTGTTTTGGGAATGGATCTGATGTCAGCATGCGGGGATACAGACAAACCAGATGTCACAAAGAGCCTGGATGAAGTAAGAAATACATTTAAATAAAATCAATTTCAACTCACGATGCTGTGTTGACAAAATTAAAACCGTGTCTTTTTGCTGTCTTAAAGCTCTATTGCACATGGAACCACTTGAGCAAACTGTGGAACGAATGTCACAAAAAGCTGGAGGAGTCCTTGCAGATGGCGCTACAATATCAAGACACTATGCAGGTGTGTGTCTGTGTGTATGTATGTATGCATTCCCATGCACTAACAAGTATTTTGTAGTCAGTATCACAACCATATCAAATAGGACACTTTGGCCATCCTTCTCTGACTCAAGCAGTGTTATGGTGTTATGGCACCCTGCCAAAGACAAAGCTAATCTTTTGTTCTGTTGCAGAGTTCAGACACTTAGTCTCTGTAGCTTTAGTTTTGAGTGACAGACAGACTGTGTGGTCTTTTGCCAAAGACAAATGTGTTTAATGGCATGAAAATAAAACTATTTGGAATGTATCCAACTGTATATGCCAACAGGGATACATGCTTGGATGTTGGGAACATAATTTATTCATTGTTAGAATCACACAATGTGGTAATAACTGAGGGCTTAGTGAATATGCAACACATTATTTATTGTTCTTTAATTAACATTCTGTTAATTTTCTGCAAAAAGGGTCTTTTTGAGTGGTTGAAGTCTGCTGAGCTGAGGTCTACTGAGGAGTTTATGGTTGGAACTGACCTGGACTCTGTCAAAGAGCAGCTGTGTGATCTCAAGGTGAGGCTGACATGAACCCATAACCAGCAATGATCAAAATTTTACTCATATTAGACGGAGACAGTGTTTTTGGTAATGTGTATTTTATTTAATTATAACAGAAAACATATCAATTAGGACAATCAATAATATAATATTCTGTCTTTATTCTTTCTCTCAGGAATTTAAGCGAGAACTTTACCAGAAGAAAATAGAGATAGAAAGTCTCAACCATCGCTTTGTGTGCCGCCTGTCTCCAGGCTCAGAGCGTCCAGGCTCTGTCTCGCCGCTGTGTGACTTCAGGCAGCGTTGGGACAGCTTGGAGTCAGAGACTGTCAACAGACAGGTGAGAATATGAGATATCATTGTGTAATATACATAGCAGAATAACCCACCATATGAACAAAGTCAGCATGTTATCCAATAAAATGTGATGTTAATTCAACAACAGACAGCTCACTTTTAACTTTTACCCGTCCTGCCACCAGCATCAGCTGGAGTGTGCTCTGCTGGGTCTGGGTCAGTTCCAGAACACACTGGATGAGCTGCACACATGGCTTTCCAGGACCGCTGAACAACTGCAGGGCAGCCAGCCAATCAGCATCGACCTGCAGGCCTGTGAGATAGAGCTGGCCAAACACAAGGTTGGTGTTGTCCTAAATGCAATATTATATACTAAGCAAAAGAGAGCTGCTCCCAACTTTAAAGGTCTCGGAAAACAGTATATCCTTTAACCTTATCATAGAGCTGTGGCTTTTTCTACCAGATAACACTCAGCCTTGAATGATAACAGACTTCTGTCTCCTGAGAGTGTTTACTACGGTGACTAGCAGTGTCTGAACCTAACATATTACTTCTATTAATTTATATATTATCAGAAAGTCATACTTGTCTGAACTGCAAAAAACACCTCAGACCTGATGCCTCCAAATAATGCATTTAAATCACACTTTTCCTGTTATGCATTTTCCTTCTTTAAGGTCTTGCGTAATGATGTCATGTCCCATGTTCGCACGATGGAATCCCTGAACAAGGCAGGCAGGGGGCTGCTGGAGGTCGGGTCTGGGGACAGCCCGCATGGTCTGCAGTCTCGGCTGGAGCAACTCAATGACAGCTGGGAGTTTGTCCGCTGTGAGACTGAACGCAGGCAGCTGGAGTTAGAGAACAGACTGAGTCAGGTGAAGAGAGAAAAATGAATCTGTTATTTTGTAACAGTCACACAGTACTACAGAAAATAGTTTATAGTATATGTAGTGCATTGTTTCCCTATAAATAAGGATGCAGAATTTCCTATACACTGTACTATACTATACGTTTTCATTATGAGTTTAAAATGGCGCCCTCCTGTGGTGATTGTATATGCTAACATAAAAATGTGAAGAAGAAAGTCCAAATCTAAACTGGTGGATTTTATTGTCACAAAGGAAGGCAAAGTTTAAGAGGAAATGATATAAACCATATATACAAATCAAAATGGATTTTTCTAACAGTAATATTTTGTCAGTTGGCAGCCATTGTTCCACCTATGCTTTAATGAACTATAATACAAAGGCAAAGGCTGATGTTAAATGATGAAATTTTTGCCATTACTAAGGTTGTGCTGAACTGACAACCAATTCACCTTTGGAGAAGATGCATTCATTCTGTTGTTGTTCTCTGCAGGTACAAGATGTTACAATGGAGATTCAGGATCTCCTGCAGTGGCTGGAGAACACTGACCTTAGACTGTCTTCTAAAACCATGTGGGGCATGCCGGACTCTGCCAGTGAGAGGCTCAATGCACACTTGGTAAAACATGAAACAGACCTTTAACTGTGCAAATAAATTGATATACAAGAAAAAATATTACACAGTATAATAAAAAAAAATCTCCTTCTCTAAAATCTGATCATCTGTCTTCTTCTCATCCTTCAAAGGAGTTGTGCACTGAGATGGAGTCAAAGCTCCACGCCTACACAGATGTGAAGAACGCCATCCACAGGATGCTGGAGAGCAGCAATGTTGTGCGGGGATCGAGCACCGAGCACAGCTTATCTATTTTGGAACAAAAATGGGTGTCTGTTTACAGCAAAGTCCAGGAGCGAAAGGTTGTTTAACTCTTCATGTGTTGTTTTGTTCATTTATTATTAATTTTGTAGAAGATTATATCTGATTGCCATGCTGTTCCCACAGGCTAGACTTACAGAAGGACTGAGCCTAGCCAAGGAGTTCCACAGTAACGTCCAGGAACTTCTCACCAAGATGAGCAAGTGTGAAGAATCCATCGGGCTTCTTCCTGCTCCCAGCTTTGTTCTGGACAAAGTTTGTACTCAACTGCAGGATCACAGAGTAGGTTTTTTTACACAACCTGTAGTCTTTCCATGTCTGCTTTACACCCAGAGTTACATATTCTTTTGGAAGTATTCCATTTTGCTTCATGTAATGCTTTTTATTTAAACAGACATTGGTGAATGAGGTGAATGGTTATGGTGAGAAGAAGACCACAATGGAGAACATGGCCCGGAGATTGATAGAACTGAGCAGGAAGGACGACTGTGACATCATTCATAACCTAATCATGACCGTCCAGGATCGCCACAAAAAGCTACAGCAGCGCGCCTCAGAGAGAGGCAGGACGCTGGAGGAGGTGAAAAAGAACGCCAAACAGGTATAGCACCATATCAAGTTCAATATAAATGGACTGTCTCCATCTTTTCCAAACAATACATGTACTTAATCTGTGACCATTTAGGGAAAGTTTGCATTATATCGACTTTATTTCTGATATTTCAGTTCAATGAATCGTGGCGCCTCCTGGTGGACTGGATGACAGAGGTAGAACAGACGTTAGACACTCATAAAGAGATCGCTGTGTCCCATGAGGAGATTAAACAACAATTGACTGAACAGAAGGTGCAGTAGACATTGCTATTAGCACAACTTGGTTATATGCTACATGTTAAAAAATGCCCTCACTGATCTCTTATTTTGTAATTAGGAGTTCCAGAAACTGCTGAGGTCAAAGAGGCCCATGTATGAAGCTACACTGAAGCGTGGACGCAGCCTTCACGAAAGAGCTCAAACCGGCCATGATAGACAGCATCTGGAAAATCTACTGGCTGAACTCAAAGACACATGGGACACCATCAGTGGCAAGTCTATGGAGAGGTATGGGACTGTATTAAGGTTGATGGGGACACATTAATTAATAGAGTATTGACTATATTTAAAGGGACTGTTCACCCCAAAATCAAAAATACCTACTCTTACTTTTACCAATAGTGCTATTTATCAATCTAGATTGTTTGGTGTTAGTTGCTGAGTCATAACATAAAAGCCGTAGGGTTGTCTGTCTTCTCTCTAATAAAATGCAACTAAACTAAATGTCTGTTTGTGGTGCTCAAAGCGCCAAATAAAATACACTGAAAAAAATTAACAGCAATGTATCGCTTCAGAAATGATGACCCTGTTTAACTTTATAATGCACACACCTTGCTGAGAGCAGTTTCATATAGGAACTGTTTTTATTTACCAAACTATACCTGCCAACTGTATTACAAAATTAAGTAAGCTTATTTTGTGTGTGCTTTGAGCATCACAAGCTGAGTGCCATTTAGCTTCATTATATTAGAGAGAAGGCATGCATCTCTATTGTAAATATCACCAACACTCTGCAACCTGCAACAAAAGAATTGAGATTTATGAATATTACTAAGAGGTAAGAGAAAAAATATTTATTTTTACTTTTGAGGTGAACTGTCCCTTTAAGTATTGAAATAATTAAGAATCTAATAAATATAAAATAAAATAAATACATCTTGAACATTTACTCAATATTGTGGTCTGCTTTGCTCAGACAACACAAGCTGGAGGAAGCACTGCTGTTCTCAGGTAGATTCACAGATGCTCTCCAGGCACTGAATGACTGGCTGTACAGAGCGGAGCCGCAACTAGCTGAGGACGTTCCTGTTGGTGGAGACAAAGACATGGTCAACAACCTGATTGACAAACATAAGGTACAACACCTTTGGCATAAATACAATACAGTTCACAGCTACTGCAGTTATTTCATATCCACAACTTAAACATAGGATTCATGCTAATCTGGTTTTCAGTGATTTTACCAGTAGCTGAACTTGGTAATTTTTTCTTGATTTAAGGTGCCATGTGTCTGTCTTTGCATGAAATATTTTGCACCACTATTTCCACAATTTTGACTTTTAATGAAATTGCATTTTCTTAACAAATGTTTTTTTTTTTTTCTCTTAGGCCTTCCAAAAAGAGTTAGGGAAGCGAGCCGGATGCATCAGGACCCTGAAGCGCTCGGTGAGGGATCTGACCAGGAGCAGCACAGCTGATGCTCACTGGCTGCAGGAGCAGATGGATGAGCTGGAGGGCCGCTGGGAGGCAGTGTGCAAACTGTCTGTCAGCAAGCAAGACAGACTGGAGGCTGCACTTCAGCAGGTACTTCTCACAAATAATAAAGCTGATCGGTAAATGGGCTTTTATTCTGACTCAAGCGTGTTTGTGTTCTGGAAATAGATCTGAACTTAATAAAAGTTGATATGTAGAACCAACCCCTACAAGTATCTTAATTTGCTCTTTTTCCTGGTCAGGCTGAAAAATTTGACGGACTTGTCCACTCCTTCATGGAACGCCTCACTG
The DNA here is from genome assembly GCF_026936395.1 of Plectropomus leopardus. Classification (NCBI taxonomy): domain Eukaryota; kingdom Metazoa; phylum Chordata; class Actinopteri; order Perciformes; family Serranidae; genus Plectropomus; species Plectropomus leopardus. The sequence goes on from NC_142186.1 coordinate 9,235,079, forward strand.
AGGCAGAAAGGATACTGAAATATGGGGTGATACCGGAGGACGAGGAGGGCTTGCTTGCTTTCCGCAAACAACACCAGGTCAGTATAACGTGATACTTTAACACTCCCTATAGGGAAATACATTATGCTTCAGGGGAGGTCAAGGGTCAGGGTCAGCTGCAAAACAACTGATAAGGATCCGCTATTATCATGGTTAGTTTAGCGGGGCGGATATTTACACACTCTGATGCTTGAACTCATTCAACCTGCTCAAGGACAGATGGATACCCTTACCATTGGTTCATTACTTGCTGCCACAAAATGTTTAATACTCCCTAAAAAAGGAATCAGTGTGTTTGAAATGAGTAAAATTCTATTTAAATGCTAAGCTAATGTCTCACACTAGATGAGAATTTATTTTTCATTGAATAAAACACTGAATAATGATTTTTCTCTCCCTCTAAAGGAATCAATGGGTGCCTTGCAAGCTCAGGCTGTGGAGTTACAGAACATCCAGTGTCTGGGTGAGGAGATCCTGGCTTCCTGTCACCCAGACTCCATAATTACACTAAAGTCTTGGATCAGTGTCACTAAGACCCGATATGAAGAGGTGAGTGCCTTTATGCCTCCATGAAAAGCAATAGCAGATTTTCCCTTAAAGATAATAACTAGTTATTCAGTGAACTATTAGTTGCTATTAGTTAGGTAACTGAAAATTCTTTGAAGACAGACATTGTTTCAAAACCTTTGGTGATTTTTGGTGAATTGTAAAGCAGTGACATTTGAGAGCATCTAAATGGAACAAGTGTAAGTTTCTCCATCCTCCTTGAATCAGGTTCAGACCTGGGCTCAGCAGCAGAGCCAGAAGATCCAGGCCAGCTTGGCAGCGCTGGAAGCAGAGAGAGAGGAAGTCCAGAGGCTACTAGACTGGATCTCTTCAGCAGAGGAAGCCCTCAACCTCAGAGACCAAGAGCCGCTGCCTGAGACCACAGAGGAGAACCAGGAACTGATTGAGCAGCACACAGTACGAAGTTTATCTTTTCTGTGAGCTACCTACTTTACCATCTTACTGAGGCCATGTTTAGCTCGGCCCTTTTAAAAGGCTCTCCTTTGCTTTCTTAAAGAAATCCACGTTCATATGATAACATTGTGAGAACAATCCTCATATACCACAGATCCACAAAAACAATTGAAAACACTGTTATATGCATGCCAGGCCAGTAGTTGGTGGTGTAACCTTGTAATAACACACCACAGAAGAACACCACATGCATGTGCCAAGTGCGGCCATGACGTCACCCTTCTCACAGGGTTTGCACATTGCCATTTTACAAGGTGACAGAAGGGGTTGCATATTCAAAAGATTAGATTCTGGTACCCGGTTTTGTCAGAACCTAAATGTTTCATGCAAGAAGTAAATGGCCCCTGAAATTACTCCCAGTTACAATAAAAATATGTGCCCTGAGGAAATTAAACAGCAACTTGGAATGCTTTGGAGCAATGATTATGTTTTTCATGATGCTCATGATGACTTACCATCACAATCATTCATTTGTTTACATTTTTGGAGGACAATATCCACACTCATATCAAACAGGTTTGATTTCTATGAAATACTGTAATTTCATTAAAATCTAGGTTACCCTGGTTACAGTTTAACCAGAATTGACCACTTACAGAACATTACCCAGTCACCCCCCTTTATAATAAGGAGCAAAAGAATAAATCAGCAGGAGTTCTTTTGCTGTGCTCATAGGCTTCTCGGATGTTTCTCAACTCAATAAAATACACAAAGTTCAGACTTTATGTTCAGACAAATTTCTGAAATTGTGCGGGCTCATTTTTAAGCCAGTCAAGTTTTCTATTGGATCTTACTGTTACCTAAAATAAAGATTACTGCTGTAGGAGGGGGAAAAGAGCATTTTAAGATTTAAGGCTATTTCTTAGGGGCTGAATTAAAGAGGCATGAGGAAATGGTCAAAATCTTATTAATGTTATATTAAGTTCAGTTATGTTGAGGAAAAACAGGCTAAACAAAGAAGAGATATAATTTTGAATTTTTCTCTCCTGTGGGTAAGAAGCATCTTTCCTGTATCATGTTATCACTGATCATTCCTCTCTGCAGGTATTCATGGAGGAATTGAATAAAAAGTTCCCAGAGGTTGAACATGCCACAAAATCCTGCAAGCACAAGAGCATTTCTAAACAGCAAGTTTCCCCCAGCAAACGAACACTCTCAAGTAAGACACCATAAAAAAACATTTCTGAAACAAGTCATTATATAAACATTGAAAGCTTAGTGATTATTACGACTGCTGATCTGTACAGCAGAAATGAGTTAAAGCTGAGCTGATTTTAGACTCCAATGTTGCTGTTTCCCATCTAGAGAGGAGGAGCACTCTGAAGCTGCAGCCTGTTGTACCAATTCCCCTGGAGCACCTTGACCCCCAGACCCCAGAACTCAGTCAGCTGGTCAAAGAGTGGCAGAAACTTTGGCTCCTGGCTGTGGCGAGACAAACCCGTTTGGAACAACAACAGCAAACACTCAAAGAGGTTATTGTACTTTTAAGAATGTACACATTTTAACAGGTTGTGGTCCAATTAGACATGGTCAATACATTGGAAAAATTTCTTTGAGTTCAGTTTCTCCAAAAAGAACAACCAACATGTTTAAATTTTTTGTATTCCTGGACAGATGGAAGAATTTGCAAACTTTGACTTCAATATTTGGCGAAAGCGCTACATTCAGTGGATTAGTCATTTGAAGTCACGGATCTTAGACGTGTTCCGCAGTATCGACCGGGACCAGGATGGACGCATCAGCCAGAAGGAGTTTGTCGATTATGTCCTCGCCTCCAGTAAGACCCCCTTGTTAAGTGTTTCAAATAATGTATCGCTCATTTCAAGTTATAAAATACAAAAGAAAGAAATACAATGTCTGAACTAACAATTTTTCAATTGGCAAATTTCTGTACCGTTGATGTTTATGACAATATATCCACTGTTTACTAAATCTACTTTTTTAAACAAAGAATGCTGTGCCATATCCATGTGATTATGCCAACACCAATTTGTATTTCCATGGTTTCACACCTCTCTGCTGTAGAATTTCCCACCAACTCTTTAGAAATGAATGCAGTGGCAAACATCTTCGACTTGAACAGTGACGGCTACATTGACTACTACGAGTTTGTAAGTGCGCTTCACCCCAGCAGAGATCCCTACAGGAGAACACTTGATGCAGACCAAATCAATGAAGAGGTATGAACAGTCCACAAAAAAAGCAAAAAAGCTTCATTAGATTTATTAGAGTGGTTTATCTATTGTGGCACGTATTGTTATACTTACTGAGACATTTTGTGTAGGTGAGTCGGCAGGTTTCACAGTGTAACTGTCCCAAGAGGTTCCAAGTGGAGCAAATAAGTGCCAACAGATACAGGGTGAGTCATTTGTAAATAAAATGATTAAAACATATTCAAGCAGCTAATACATTTGGACCTCTGATTTCCAATAGCCTTCGTAGGAGGTGATATTGGTTACATTGTCTGGGTTACTGTAAAGACCAGGACTTACAGAAACATCTGTGATTTCTGAAATGCAGTGTGACAATGCTACAGCAACAAGTGCATCAGAGACTATAACTTACAATATGTTTTGTGTGTGCAGTTTGGAGATTCCCAACAGCTGCGGATGGTTCGGATCTTGCGCAGCACGTTGATGGTCAGGGTGGGAGGAGGCTGGACAGCTCTAGATGAGTTCCTGGTGAAGAATGACCCATGCAGAGGTCAGCACACTGTTCTTAACTGCATTTTCTTATTAAGACAAGCTATTATATTTTAACATCTATTTAATGAATGTATTTATTTATGTAAAATCAAGTTTTTAGCACCTGGTATGACTTAAAATGATGCACACTGCTTGGATCCATGCATACAACAGATGATAACCTAAACAAATTATTAGTATCTGATGTTATTCTGATGTTAGTTTTTTTCAGGTTCTATTATTACTTTAGTGCCATGCTATTCTACAGTATAGTATATGCTATTCTACAGTATAGTACAATATCTGACAATAGCCATTGTCGGATATTGTTTGTGTACATTAGGCATTTTTAAATGATTAAGCATATCTTCATCTTTAAAAACTACCCAAACATCTCACTGTGTATTCCACTGAATATCTGTTTCTGGTCAAGTTTTGATTTTTTTTTTTCATTTTTCTGAGTATTTTCTTCCATTTATATACATATATTATTTATTTTGATTTATATTGACAGTTTTATTTCAGTTGTGTATGTATGAAGTGTCTGCTTCTTATTATAGGAGGAGTGGCTGCTATAAATTAAAACATTTTTTTACAGTAGTCTTTTAAATTCCCCTGCTGTGTCCCCACCAGTGAAAGGCAGGACCAACCTGAAGATCAAGGAGAAGTACTTGTCTCCTGCAGGAAGCACTTCTAAGGGTTTGACCGTCAGCAGGTCCAACTCAAGCCTCAGCCTCTACAGCAGTGCCTCCGCCCCCACCAGCCCCATGACACGCAAGGCAAGACACAAGCTATATCCTGTTATTTATCTCAGTGCTACATGTGGTATTTTAATAGCAATATATCATGACCACAATTGTTTTGAGACTTTGTTACTTACGTATACTTTTCATGTATACTTCACATAAGATTTGCAGCCTTTACTGCCATATGTGCTGCATTTACATTTGTGTTTCCTTTTTAGTTAACAATATTTTGAAATAAGTATACAGCTTCTAATTTACAGTTAAGACACCTTTTCTGGTTCCACTCTTCTGCCTGCAAAGTTTTAATTTCTTGTTAGCTTAATTACTAAAAATGCAGAATCATATCCTATCCGAAAGCATATGGACAGTAGGAATCTCTTTTAAACTGAGTTCTTTTATTGTGATTTCGAGGAATATGAAATACTACATGAAGGAACTTTATATAAGCATTTTAAGACATTTTAACATCAAGACATCTTAGTCTAATTAGTCAATCATGTCTTGCTTTAGGCATTACTCCGCAGAAGTTTCTCAGGTGACCGCTGCATTCGTCCCAGGAGCTCCATCGCTGCTTTGGGCTCTGATCTGCAGTTTGCCACAACAGGAGAGGACAATTCTCCCTCACCATCAGGTCAGTTAATCACTTAATAAGGATTTTGTCATGCACCCTGCAGAAGTACAAGTCTCACTGGATACACAGACATGAAAAGAACTTGAGCTGGTGAGTTTACCCCCGTCCTTTCTGTTTTCATTCTTGTGCACTGTTTAGACGAAGCTGAAAGGTTACCCACATGATTACCTCAGCCTCTGAGAACCATGCGTATGCTGCAGTGCTGAACCCAAACACAGCCTTGGGGCCCTCGAAACAACGCGATAAGAAGAAGTACCGTGATAGCGGGTCCAAAAAAAAAAAAAACAAAACAAAACAATGCATCAGTCACATCTGAAAAGCAGACATTAAAAGAGGATTGCAGAGAAGGTTACCAGAGGTGATGGGTCTTTGAGTTTGAGAAAGCTGTGTAGAGATCATGTGCTCTGTGTGGACAAGGAGGAGGCCAGTCCAGATGCAAGACAAAGATTTGTTTGTCCATTGTTACATTTCATACAGAAGTATCTGATTGCGTAGAGCGTAGAAATTGAAAAGTTCTGCATGGATGCTTTTTGCATGATAGCCAGAGCCTTGCTTAAATCAGACTTAGTTTTGTTTCCAGCTTGTTTTCTTTTTTGGTTTTAAAGATGAGCAAAGTCAGACAGTAATTTAATTCTCTATCATGGGTGGTAATGTGTTTTAAAAGTGACATACAGCAAGGACACATCTGTACATGGTGTGTAAAGGTGTTGTACTGTCTGACTGCCCCAACTAGCATCCAAAAAAGAAATATAAACCAAAACCATAAGTATGTGAAGGGTACAGTATGCTGTCCTTCAATTTTGTGATATTATTTTATTTCATTACATGAAGATGACATTGTTGGCAGGGCCACACAGTTTTTGTCTTTTAGCTTTTTTTTTGTCAGCATGTTTTCAAATGGTGGCATTTTTATTGTTCTTTAATGTAAGGATGTTTTAAACAGTGGAGATTGTGTGATGAACAATGCACTGACAGGTCATTGTTGATTTGTAGAGATTATTTTCTCAGGATTGGTTTTGCCTTTGGATGTATGTATTTTAATGGAACATTACTGTGAAAATGTAGATGTGTTGTTTTCTTTTTAACAGTGTACTTCCTGTGAAAGTTTTGTTTAGCACATTGTTGTCATAAAAAAATGCACTTTTTTGTCACCAACTACTGTAGATAGGTTGTTTTGCTAAGTGGGAAATTTGGCAGTTGCTATGAGTAAGAGAATTAATATTTCATGCAAATGCACTGGAGGTAATATGTGGTTGAACAATGTAGTCCTTTCATTGATTTGCTTGTTTTCCCCTTTCTAGCCTCTTTTACCAAAAGCAGTACAATTTTGATTTTCTGTATTTTTGTCTTGATGTTTTTTCCTCTGATCTCTAGTACATTTTGAAATTCTCGCAAATGTCTTTTTTTATTTTATTGTATTACTCTATTTTTAGAGGAGTTAAAGAAACATGTAAAACACTACATCTGCTTCCTCCAAGGTTTACTGATGATCTTTCAGATACCAATATGCATCTTTTCTGCAAAAATAAAAAAAGTTGAAATACATTTTCCTAAGAGAGAACTGTAGATCCACCATCAGTACTGCAGAGGCTGTTCAGTATTGCACTGTGCCTGGCTTTCACTCTGCCTCTATTATAGGTAATGGGTTACTTTAGTATTTTTCAACCTGGACCCTTTTTTACCATGATTTTGTATATAAGTGACTCGTGGGAACATGGACTGTATATAAAGATGGACGACACGCCCCCCCTTGCTCCCATTATGCTGACGTGAGGTTAAAATATCAGAGATATGGGCATTGCCATCTTGCAAGGGTGATGTCATTGCTTCTAAGGCAAAATATGCAGTGGGGGAGTTCCCGCTGAAACACCTGTCCCACCAATTGTGAGCAGCTACACTGAATGTAAGTGCATGAATTGGCTTACATATTATGGTAGAAAAGCCCCCTTTTGTTTAATTTCATAACTCATTAAAACCAAACTTATCGTAAAAACAAACACTTAACAAACATCAGCATGATGAGAACTACCTTCAGTGACAGCGCACTGCAGCTGGAAGTCAAGAAACAGGCTTCAATGTAACTACTTGGGGCATGTGTGCATCGTCAATTTACGCTCAATGAAGAGTTTGTTTTTGCCAATGACAGGCTCAATTTGTTATCTCATGTGTTTGACAACATTATGAGAGGATCCGTACAGAGATATACCTTGTTAAAGAGTGAGATCCTTTTTTTTAAGCAGAAACAACCGTGAAATCGCCATCGCCAAACAACAATTTTCAGGCTGTTTCCAGTTAAACAATAAGGTTCTTACTCTTTAACAAAAAGCTGTGCAGGGTCCTCTGCATAACATTGTCAGACACTGAAAATAAGCCTCTCAGTGGCAAAACCCAATTAAGTGGTTGTAAAATGATGACAGAAAATGCCCCTAGTAGTTTTATTGGGCTTTCTTTCGATACTAGACCAATTTTTAAAATGATTGTTCCAATAAGTCACTTTGACACAAAAATGTTTGAAAATAGGGTCCTGACTGAAAAATACTGAAGTTACCCTTTAATACTCTACAATGTGTTATCAACAGTTCAAGGTCACTGTATTTGTATGTGAACGTTTGTACTTGATCTACCTGTGGTTGAAGACAGTAGCTTATGTACCTAATTGCATTTGGTCTATGCAGTTATCAAAAAGATTTTTTAAAAGTCAGAAATGTTTTTACACGTACCTTTTCCTCTCAGCCTCAATATGTTGATGTTGGTGGAGGTTGAAATTTTACTGTACTGTAAAAAGTCAATAGCCAGATTTCACTTCTATTACTATGCACCCTAATCTTTCTGTACTGTAAATGTTTCTATACCCAGCACTCACTCTAATGTCTAATTTAGGGAAACTGTAGAGGAATGTCACTAATAATTCTACGTCCACTTGTATAAAGAATAAATCTTTTTGTAAAAAAACTTTATATATTTGTCATAGTCGTTACAAAATTATTATGTGGTGCTGAATTCATGTGCTGTTTTGCCAGAATCAAAGACGAAGGTCAAATGATCTGACTAATAGGCTTCCTGCAGACAAGTTACCATTTGGTGCAGCATATACCAAGGAGATACTCTGTCCCTGCTGCTGTTCTGCATAGGTCTGAACCCCCTCAGCCAGATCATCAATTAAAGTGGCCAAGGCTACTGGTTCCCAAGTGGAGCAACCATCTGCCACCTCTTCTACATGGATGACATCAAGCTGTACGCTAAGAATAAGCATGACGTTGACTCGCTGATCCACATCACCAGGATCTATAGCAATTCATTTTTCGACATGCTATACTATTCATTCACGCTAGATAAGTGCAGGCACATGGTACCGAGGCAGGATGGTCACAACTGAAGGGGTTGAACTACCAGAAGGCAACATAGCAGATGCACCGGACAATTACAAATACCTTGGAATCCCGCAGGCAAATGGGAACCATTATGAGGCTGCAAGGAAGTCAGCCACAACCAGATACCTTCACAGATTAAGGCAAGTCCTGAAAAGTCAGCTGAATGGGAGAAACAAGGTCAAAGCCATCGACACATGCGCACTGCCAGTCATCAGCTGGTATAATAACCTGACTAAAGAAAGAGAGAGAGGCCACATGAAAACTCCTCACAATACATGGTGGGTTTCACCCCAAGTTCAACACCCTGAGACTGTTTACTAAGTGAAAGCAGGACGGCCAAGGGCTAGTGGGCATCAGAGCCACTTTCCAGGATGAAACAGCTAAAATCCAGGAGTACATCAGAAAGACTGCCCCAAGCCATCACTTGCTAAGTGAGTGTCTCAGGCAGCAGAAGCCCAGTGATGATAATGGTGAGGAAGAGGAGGAGGAGACAGATAGAAAAAGTGGATGACCTGGAGAAATCCTACCAATGGCTGGAAAAGACTGGTCTAAAGGACAGAACAGAGGCACTGATCGTGGCAGGATTTGCCAGGCAAACTGCAGGCAAAACAGGTGCAGGCTGTGCAAAGATGCCCCTGAGACAGTCCAGCACATAACAGCAGGGTGTAAGATGCAGGTAGGCACAGAGTACATGGAGCGCTATGACCAAGTGGCTGGCATCGTGTACAGGAAGATCTGTGCTGAGTATTGGTTACAACTCCCAAGCTCCAAATGGAAAACACCTTCCCCTTTGCGACCCGTGTTCCTCCACCCATCTTCTCAGAGGGATGCTGGGGACACAAGTGCTGCAGAGGAGGTGCAGGTCATTCCCTTGTACTACAGAGCTCAGTCAGACTGCAGCCTTGTAAAGACACAATGAAGGGAAGAAGGAAAATAATATGGACATAAGAGAACATTATGATAAATAGAATGATGGGAGGATGAGGAGGATGACAAGAAGAATACATAGACAGCAGATGAAAGGAGGCAGGTAGCGTGGATGGAAATAACTAAAGAGAGAGTGGTGGAGAATGGCAGGACTAAGATCCTTTGGGACTTCAAGATCCAGACTGAAAATCTGGACCAACCAGACATCGTAGTGGTTCATAAAGAGCAGAAGAAGGCAGTAGCGACAGATAGAGTAATCCCAGATATTATGAGGAAGAAGGAACATGAGAAGCTCGAGGAATACCAAGGGCTAAAAGAGGAGTTAGAGGAGGTGTGAAAGGTGTAGACAGCAGTGGCGATCGGAACACTAGGGGCTTTAACCCCCAAACTGGGACAGTCGCTGCAGCAGAATCCAGGAACAACATCTGAAATCTCAATCTCAGTCCAGAAGTGTGCAGTCCTAGGAACAACTAAAATACTGCGCAGGACCCCCGAGCTCCCAGGCCTCTGGTAGAGGACTGAGTTTGAAGGAAGAAACCATCCAAAGGTAAAGGGGGGAATATATACTGTGTGTATATATATATATATCTATATATATATAGACACACATTTTTTTTGTCACAACATTTTTCTTCACCTACCTTTATACACATCCTGTTACAATCAAATACTATGTAGCATACTACAAACATGAATCTGTCACATTATATTATTAAGTTAAAACAATGCAGCCATCATAACAGAGTAAGGACAAAGGTCAGGTGAGCTTAGTCTTGTGTTTGTTTTTTTTATTTAATGGCAAATTCTCAGTGGCATAAATTCAATCTGTGGATCCCCAGCTCAAGCTGCCCTCCTGTTGATATCTAACAAGTGAATCTTTCAGACTCACTTGCACTGTACAAGCAGTACCAAAAACACAGACATATTTGTTTTAACACAGAGCCCAGCAGTTTTGAGAAAGAAAGCAGATTATTATACTTCTACACAAATATTCACCATGACTCCAGGCTGCAGGAGTGCCCAGCGCAGTCCTGAGGTGTTATCAAAATAATTCTGTCCTGTGACTGGACGTCAGTGTCTCTTGCTCAAAAACACACACACTTACGATGAAGTGGAATAAAAATTTTGAGAGTAGCAGAGAAAATCGGTTATCCAATCAGCTGATATTATATGAACTGACCAGCCTTTGGTGTTCTCACACATTGTAGTATTTTATTCTCGCTGACTTTCTGATTGGGCGGCAGCATACTACGGCCAGTAACACATATACTTTTTATTGTATGTTATGCACATCATGGTGAATATAATAGGCATACGAATGGGTAACAAATTAAAAGAAAAACAACATACTTTCTTTTTTGAGAGAATTATTTCATAGGTACATTCAGATACAAGATGGAAAAACACAACAAACACACTTTTAAAGAGTTTGTTTTCATACATTTTGAGGTTTTGCTGTCAAACTGCAAATCCAAAAAATGTATTTTAAAAATAACAGCAACTGCATTTGTACCAATGAAAATAAGCAATCAATACCTAATGTTATTTCAGAGAGTTCAGAGGAGAATGGCCAGACTGGTTCGAGCTGATAGAAAGGCAACAGTAACTCAAATAACCACTCGTTACAACCGAGGTATGCAGAAGAGCATCTCTGAACGCACAACACGTCGAACCTTGAGGCAGATGGGCTACAGCAGCAGAAGACCACACCGGGTGCCACTCCTGTCAGCTAAGAACAGGAAACTGAGGCTACAATTCGCACAGGCTCACCAAAATTGGACAATACAAGATTGGAAAAACGTTGCCCGGTCTGATGAGTCTCGATTTCTGCTGCGACATTCAGATGGTAGGGTCAGAATTTGGCGTCAACAACATGAAAGCATGGATCTATCCTGCCTTGTATCAACGGTTCAGGCTGGTGGTGGTGGTGTAATGGTGTGGGGGTTATTTTCTTGGCACACTTTGGGCCCCTTAGTACCAATTGAGTATCGTTGCAACACCACAGCCTACCTGAGTATTGTTGCTGACCATGTCCATCCCTTTATGACCACAGTGTACCCATCTTCTGATGGCTACTTCCCGCAGGATAACACGCCATGTCATAAAGCTCGAATCATCTCAGACTGGTTTCTTGAACATGACAATGAGTTCACTGTACTCAAATGGCCTCCACAGTCACCAGATTTCAATCCAATAGAGCACCTTTGGGATGTGGTGTGCAGCCGACAAATCTGCAGCAACTGCGTGATGCTATCATGTCAATATGGACCAAACTCTCTGAGGACTGTTTCCAGTACCTTGTTGAATCTATGCCACGAAGAATTAAGGCAGTTCTGAGGGCAAAAGGGGGTCCAACCCAGTACTAGCAAGGTGTACCTAATAAAGTGGCCGGTGAGTGTATGTTGAAGTAAGTATTCCTCTAAAGTGACAAAATGCAGTAGAATCTGTGAGAATTTAAAGCAGCTTTATAAAATGATTCATAGGTTTATAGGACCCAGTGTCTGAAACCAGTAAAAACACTGAAGAAAGCATTATAAATTATTTTTTCTCCCATGCTGTTTGGCATGTCGCAGATGGGCGAGTAGCCCAGCACCTGCTAATTGGTCTCCTTTTGCCTGAGCATGCTCCTCCACCAGCTGGTATTCATCTGTCTAATTACAGCTTAGGTTAGATAGAGATGTGGTGCTTCTTTCTTGTGCGAGCCCTGATGAAGGCCCTTTGTTGGTGGAAACATGTTGCCTTTATTTAATTCTGTTCCTTCATTAACTTACCTTTATAATAAAGCTTTTTGTTAGAAAAAGAGTGCCTTCCTTTAGCTCCCTTTTTCTACTTTCTTTTTATTAAAGTTTTTTTTAGCAGGAGCTGAATTTTACACAGAGGTAGTCCCATAACAGAACTGATTTGACCAACATTTTACAACATTCTACACTATGATTTTTAACATTTTTTGACGACATACCATACAATGATGTTTTGATCAAATGTTTGTCGACATACTAAACTATGGCATTTTGATCACATTTTTTTTTTACTACATACTGTACAGTGACATTTTAAACACATTTATGGAAACATACTTTACAATGTCATTTTGGTCAAATTTTTGACAACATGCGATACTATGGTGTTTTGACCAGATTTTTTACGATATGGTATGATATAACGTTTTAAATAAATTTTTGATGATATGCTGTTTTGGGGGCATGTTTTTTTTGGAGATTTTTGCCTTGCTTTTTTGGTCATTTTTTCGACATGCTATATTATGGTGTTTTTTGATATTTCTGCACGTTTTAATGCTATGGTGTGTCCCAGCGGGTTATTTTAAGCTGTTTTAAGGTGTTTAAAATTGTTTTTGGGAAAGTCATTTTATGAAATTTTTGTCATACTAGAGCCTTGCTTTTTTGGTCATTTTTTTGTTATGCTATCTTATCATGTGTTGGGCTATATTTTCACGTTTTAATGCTATGGCACGTCCCAGCAGGCTACTTCATGCTGTTTTGAGGTGTTTTCAACTGTTTTTGGGGCATGTCATTTTTTGACATTTTTGTCATACTATAGCCTTGCTTTTTTGGTCATTTTTTCGACACTCTATTTCATAGAGTTTTTGGCCATTTTTGCACGTTTCAATGCTATGGCATTTCTCAGCACGATATTTTCTGCTGTTATGAGGTGGTTTCAGCTGTTTTTGGGACATGTCATTTTTTGAGATTTTTGCCATACTATAGCCTTGCTTTTTTGGTCATTTTTTCGACATGCTATATTATGGTGTTTTTGGCCATTTTTGCAGGTTTCAATGCTATGGCATTTCTCAGCACGATATTTTCTGCTGTTATGAGGTGTTTAAAACTGTTTTTGGGACATGTCATTTTTTGACATTTTTGCCATACTATAGCCTTGCTTTTTTGGTCATTTTTTCGACATGCTATATTATGGTGTTTTTGGCCATTTTTGCAGGTTTCAATGCTATGGCATTTCTCAGCACGATATTTTCTGCTGTTATGAGGTGTTTAAAACTGTTTTTGGGACATGTCATTTTTTGACATTTTTGCCATACTATAGCCTTGCTTTTTTGGTCATTTTTTCGAGATGCTATATTATGGTGTTTTTGGATATTTTTGCACGTTTTAATGCTATGGCATTTCTCAGCACGCTATTTTCTGCTGTTTTGAGGTGTTTAAAACTGTTTTTGGGACATGTCATTTTTTGACATTTTTGCCATACTATAGCCTTGCTTTTTTGGTCATTTTTTCGAGATGCTATATTATGGTGTTTTTGGATATTTTTGCACGTTTTAATGCTATGGCATTTCTCAGCACGCTATTTTCTGCTGTTTTGAGGTGTTTAAAACTGTTTTTGGGACATGTCATTTTTTGACATTTTTGCCATACTATAGCCTTGCTTTTTTGGACATTTTTTCGAGATGCTATATTATGGTGTTTTGTGCCATTTTGCAGGTTTCAATGCTATGGCGTTCCTCAGCATGCTATTTTCTGCTGTTTTGAGGTGTTTAAAACTGTTTTTGGGACATGTCATTTTTTGACATTTTTGCCATACTATAGCCTTGCTTTCTTGGTCATTTTTTCGAGATGCTATATTCATAGAGTGTTTTGGCCATTTTTCAACGATTTAATGCTATGGCATTTCTCAGCATGCTATTTTCTGCTGTTTTGAGGTGTTTAAAACTGTTTTCGGGACATGTCATTTTTTGACATTTTTGCCATACTATAGCCTTGCTTTTTTGGACATTTTTTCGAGATGCTATATTATGGTGTTTTGTGCCATTTTTCAGGTTTCAATGCTATGGTGTTCCTCAGCATGCTATTTTCTGCTGTTTTGAGGTGTTTAAAACTGTTTTTGGGGCATGTCATTTTTTGAGATTTTTGCCATACTATAGCCTTGCTTTTTTGGTCATTTTTTCTACACTCTATTTCATAGAGTTTTGGGCCATTTTTGCAGGTTTCAATGCTATGGCATTTCTCAGGATGCTATTTTCTGCTGTTTTGAGGTGTTTAAAACTGTTTTTGGGACATGTCATTTTTTGAGATTTTTGCCATACTATAGCCTTGCTTTTTTGGTCATTTTTTCGACATGCTATATTATGGTGTTTTTGGATATTTTTGCACGTTTGAATGCTATGGCATTTCTCAGCACGCTATTTTCTGCTGTTTTGAGGTGTTTAAAACTGTTTTCGGGACATGTCATTTTTTGAGATTTTTGCCATACTATAGCCTTGCTTTCTTGGTCATTTTTTCAACATGCTATATTATGGTGTTTTTGGATATTTTTGCACGATTTAATGCTATGGCATTTCTCAGCACGCTATTTTCTGCTGTTTTGAGGTGTTTTCAGCTGTTTTTGGGGCATGTCATTTTTTGAGATTTTTGCCATACTATAGCCTTGCTTTCTTGGTCATTTTTTCGACACTCTATCCCATAGAGTTTTTGGCCATTTTTGCAGGTTTCAATGCTATGGCATTTCTCAGCACGCTATTTTCTGCTGTTTTGAGGTGTTTAAAACTGTTTTTGGGACATGTCATTTTTTGAGATTTTTGCCATACTATAGCCTTGCTTTTTTGGTCATTTTTTCTACACTCTATTTCATAGAGTTTTTGGCCATTTTTGCACGTTTCAATGCTATGGCATTTCTCAGCACGCTATTTTCTGCTGTTTTGAAGTGTTTAAAACTGTTTTTGGGACATGTCATTTTTTGACATTTTTGCCATACTATAGCCTTGCTTTTTTGGTCATTTTTTCGAGATGCTATATTATGGTGTTTTTAGATATTTTTGCACGTTTTAATGCTATGGCATTTCTCAGCACGCTATTTTCTGCTGTTTTGATGTGTTTTCAGCTGTTTTTGAGGCATGTCATTTTTTGAGATTTTTGCCATACTATAGCCTTGCTTTTTTGGTCATTTTTTCGACATGCTATATTTTGGTGTTTTTGGATATTTTTGCACGTTTCAATGCTATGGCATTTCTCAGCACGCTATTTTCTGCTGTTTTGAAGTGTTTAAAACTGTTTTTGGGACATGTCATTTTTTGAGATTTTTGCCATACTATAGCCTTGCTTTTTTGGTCATTTTTTCGACATGCTATATTATGGTGTTTTTGGATATTTTTGCACGTTTGAATGCTATGGCATTTCTCAGCACGCTATTTTCTGCTGTTTTGAGGTGTTTAAAACTGTTTTTGGGACATGTCATTTTTTGACATTTTTGCCATACTATAGCCTTGCTTTCTTGGTCATTTTTTCAACATGCTATATTATGGTGTTTTTGGATATTTTTGCACGATTTAATGCTATGGCATTTCTCAGCACGCTATTTTCTGCTGTTTTGAGGTGTTTAAAACTGTTTTTGGGACATGTCAATTTTTGAGATTTTGCCATACTATAGCCTTGCTTTTTTGGTCATTTTTCGACATGCTATCCCATAGAGTTTTTGGATATTTTGCAGGTTTCAATGCTATGGCATTTCTCAGCACGCTATTTTCTGCTGTTTTGAGGTGTTTAAAACTGTTTTTGGGACATGTCATTTTTTGAGATTTTTGCCATACTATAGCCTTGCTTTTTTGGTCATTTTTTCGAGATGCTATATTATGGTGTTTTTGGATATTTTTGCACGTTTTAATGCTATGGCATTTCTCAGCACGCTATTTTCTGCTGTTTTGAGGTGTTTAAAACTGTTTTTGGGACATGTCATTTTTTGACATTTTTGCCATACTATAGCCTTGCTTTTTTGGTCATTTTTTCGAGATGCTATATTATGGTGTTTTTAGATATTTTTCAACAATTTAATGCTATGGCATTTCTCAGCATGCTATTTTCTGCTGTTTTGATGTGTTTAAAACTGTTTTTGGGACATGTCATTTTTGAGATTTTTGCCATACTATAGCCTTGCTTTTTTGGTCATTTTTTCGACATGCTATTTCATAGAGTTTTTGGATATTTTGCAGGTTTCAATGCTATGGCATTTCTCAGCACGCTATTTTCTGCTGTTTTGAAGTGTTTAAAACTGTTTTGGGACATGTCATTTTTTGACATTTTTGCCATACTATAGCCTTGCTTTTTGGTCATTTTTCGAGATGCTATATTATGGTGTTTTTAGATATTTTTCAACAATTTAATGCTATGGCATTTCTCAGCACGCTATTTTCTGCTGTTTTGAGGTGTTTAAAATTGTTTTTGATACATGTCATTTTTTGACATTTTTGCCATACTATAGCCTTGCTTTTTTGGTCATTTTTTCGACACTCTATTTCATAGAGTTTTTGGCCATTTTTGCAGGTTTCAATGCTATGGCATTTCTCAGCATGCTATTTTCTGCTGTTTTGAGGTGTTTAAAACTGTTTTCGGGACATGTCATTTTTTGACATTTTTGCCATACTATAGCCTTGCTTTTTTGGTCATTTTTTCGACATGCTATATTATGGTGTTTTTGGATATTTTTGCAGGTTTCAATGCTATGGCATTTCTCAGCACGCTATTTTCTGCTGTTTTGAGGTGTTTAAAACTGTTTTTGGGACATGTCATTTTTTGACATTTTTGCCATACTATAGCCTTGCTTTTTTGGACATTTTTTCGAGATGCTATATTATGGTGTTTTGTGCCATTTTTGCACGTTTCAATGCTATGGCATTTCTCAGCACGCTATGTTCTGCTGTTTTGAGGTGTTTTCAGCTGTTTTTTGGGGCATGTCATTTTTTGAGATTTTGCCATACTATAGCCTTGCTTTTTTGGTCATTTTTCTACATGCTATTTCAAAGAGTTTTTGGCCATTTTTGCACGTTTGAATGCTATGGCATTTCTCAGCACGCTATTTTCTGCTGTTTTGAGGTGTTTAAAACTGTTTTTGAGGCATGTCATTTTTTGAGATTTTTGCCATACTATAGCCTTGCTTTTTTGGTCATTTTTTCGACACTATTTCATAGAGTTTTTGGCCATTTTTGCACGTTTTAATGCTATGGCATTTCTCAGCACGCTATTTTCTGCTGTTTTGAGGTCTTTTCAGCTGTTTTTGAGGCATGTCATTTTTTGAGATTTTTGCCATACTATAGCCTTGCTTTTTTGGACATTTTTTCGAGATGCTATATTATGGTGTTTTGTGCCATTTTTGCACGTTTCAATGCTATGGCATTTCTCAGCACGCTATGTTCTGCTGTTTTGAGGTGTTTTCAGCTGTTTTTGGGGCATGTCATTTTTTGAGATTTTTGCCACACTATAGCCTTGCTTTTTTGGTCATTTTTTCGAGACTATATTTCATAGAGTTTTAGATATTTTGCACGTTTCAATGCTATGGCATTTCTCAGCACGCTATTTTCTGCTGTTTTGAGGTGTTTAAAGCTGTTTTTGGGACATGTCATTTTTGAGATTTTTGCCATACTATAGCCTTGCTTTTTTGGTCATTTTTTCGACATGCTATATTTTGGTGTTTTTGGATATTTTTGCACGTTTCAATGCTATGGCATTTCTCAGCACACTATTTTCTGCTGTTTTGAAGTGTTTAAAACTGTTTTTGGGACATGTCATTTTTTGAGATTTTTGCCATACTATAGCCTTGCTTTTTTGGTCATTTTTTCGAGATGCTATATTATGGTGTTTTTAGATATTTTTGCACGTTTTAATGCTATGGCATTTCTCAGCACGCTATTTTCTGCTGTTTTGAGGTGTTTAAAACTGTTTTTGGGACATGTCATTTTTTGAGATTTTTGCCATACTATAGCCTTGCTTTTTGGACATTTTTTCGAGATGCTATATTATAGAGTTTTTGGCCATTTTTGCACGTTTCAATGCTATGGCATTTCTCAGCACGCTATTTTCTGCTGTTTTGATGTGTTTTCAGCTGTTTTTGGGGCATGTCATTTTTTGAGATTTTTGCCATACTATAGCCTTGCTTTTTTGGTCATTTTTTCGACACTCTATTTCATAGAGTTTTTGGCCATTTTTGCACGTTTTAATGCTATGGCATTTCTCAGCACGCTATTTTCTGCTGTTTTGATGTGTTTTCAGCTGTTTTTGGGACATGTCATTTTTGAGATTTTTGCCATACTATAGCCTTGCTTTTTTGGTCATTTTTTCGACATGCTATATTTTGGTGTTTTTGGATATTTTTGCACGTTTCAATGCTATGGCATTTCTCAGCACGCTATTTTCTGCTGTTTTGAAGTGTTTAAAACTGTTTTTGGGACATGTCATTTTTTGACATTTTTGCCATACTATAGCCTTGCTTTTTTGGTCATTTTTTCGAGATGCTATATTATGGTGTTTTTAGATATTTTTGCACGTTTTAATGCTATGGCATTTCTCAGCACGCTATTTTCTGCTGTTTTGAGGTGTTTAAAATTGTTTTTGGGACATGTCATTTTTTGAGATTTTTGCCATACTATAGCCTTGCTTTTTTGGTCATTTTTTCGACACTCTATTTCATAGAGTTTTTGGCCATTTTTGCACGTTTCAATGCTATGGCATTTCTCAGCATGCTATTTTCTGCTGTTTTGAGGTGTTTTCAGCTGTGTTTGGGGCATGTCATTTTTTGAGATTTTTGCCATACTATAGCCTTGCTTTTTTGGTCATTTTTTCTACACTCTATTTCAAAGAGTTTTTGGCAATTTTTGCACGTTTTAATGCTATGGCATTTCTCAGCACGCTATTTTCTGCTGTTTTGAGGTGTTTTCAGCTGTTTTTGAGGCATGTCATTTTTTGAGATTTTCGCCATACTATAGCCTTGCTTTTTTGGTCATTTTTTCGACATGCTATATTTTGGTGTTTTTGGATATTTTTGCACGTTTCAGTGCTATGACATTTCTCAGCACGCTATTTTCTGCTGTTTTGAGGTGTTTAAAACTGTTTTTGGGACATGTCATTTTTTGACATTTTTGCCATACTATAGCCTTGCTTTTTTGGTCATTTTTTCGACATGCTATATTATGGTGTTTTTGGATATTTTTGCACGTTTCAATGCTATGGCATTTCTCAGCACGCTATTTTCTGCTGTTTTGAGGTGTTTAAAACTGTTTTTGGGACATGTCATTTTTTGACATTTTTGCCATACTATAGCCTTGCTTTTTTGGACATTTTTTCGAGATGCTATATTATGGTGTTTTGTGCCATTTTTGCACGTTTCAATGCTATGGCATTTCTCAGCACGCTATTTTCTGCTGTTTTGAGGTGTTTTCAGCTGTTTTTGGGGCATGTCATTTTTTGAGATTTTTGCCATACTATAGCCTTGCTTTTTTGGTCATTTTTTCTACACTCTATTTCATAGAGTTTTTGGCCATTTTTGCACGTTTTAATGCTATGGCATTTCTCAGCACGCTATTTTCTGCTGTTTTGAGGTGTTTTCAGCTGTTTTTGAGGCATGTCATTTTTTGAGATTTTTGCCATACTATAGCCTTGCTTTTTTGGTCATTTTTTCGACATGCTATATTTTGGTGTTTTTGGATATTTTTGCACGTTTCAATGCTATGGCATTTCTCAGCACGCTATTTTCTGCTGTTTTGAGGTGTTTAAAACTGTTTTTGGGACATGTCATTTTTTGAGATTTTTGCCATACTATAGCCTTGCTTTTTTGGTCATTTTTTCGAGATGCTATATTATGGTGTTTTTGGATATTTTTGCACGTTTTAATGCTATGGCATTTCTCAGCACGCTATTTTCTGCTGTTTTGAGGTGTTTTAAAATTGTTTTTGGGACATGTCATTTTTTGAGATTTTTGCCATACTATAGCCTTGCTTTTTTGGTCATTTTTTCTACACTCTATTTCATAGAGTTTTTGGCCATTTTTTCAC
Organism: Plectropomus leopardus; assembly: GCF_026936395.1. NCBI lineage: Eukaryota > Metazoa > Chordata > Actinopteri > Perciformes > Serranidae > Plectropomus > Plectropomus leopardus. The sequence continues at coordinate 9,255,283 of NC_142186.1, forward strand.
GTTTCAATGCTATGGCATTTCTCAGCACGCTATTTTCTGCTGTTTTGAGGTGTTTAAAACTGTTTTTAGGACATGTCATTTTTTGACATTTTTGCCATACTATAGCCTTGCTTTTTTGGTCATTTTTTCGACATGCTATATTATGGTGTTTTGGATATTTTGCACGTTTCAATGCTATGGCATTTCTCAGCACGCTATTTTCTGCTGTTTTGAGGTGTTTAAAACTGTTTTTGGGACATGTCATTTTTTGACATTTTTGCCATACTATAGCCTTGCTTTTTTGGACATTTTTTCGAGATGCTATATTATGGTGTTTTGTGCCATTTTTGCACGTTTCAATGCTATGGCATTTCTCAGCACGCTATTTTCTGCTGTTTTGAGGTGTTTAAAACTGTTTTTGGGACATGTCATTTTTTGAGATTTTTGCCATACTATAGCCTTGCTTTTTTGGTCATTTTTTCGACATGCTATATTTTGGTGTTTTTGGATATTTTTGCACGTTTCAATGCTATGGCATTTCTCAGCACGCTATTTTCTGCTGTTTTGAGGTGTTGTCAGCTGTTTTTGGGGCATGTCGGTTTTTAAGATTTTTGCCATACTATAGCCTTGCTTTTTTGGTCATTTTTTCGACACTATTTCATAGAGTTTTTGGCCATTTTTGCACGTTTTAATGCTATGGCATTTCTCAGCACGCTATTTTCTGCTGTTCTGAGGTGTTTAAAACTGTTTTTGGGACATGTCATTTTTTGAGATTTTTGCCATACTATAGCCTTGCTTTTTTGGTCATTTTTTCGACACTCTATTTCATAGAGTTTTTGGCCGCTTTTGCAGGTTTCAATGCTATGGCATTTCTCAGCACGCTATTTTCTGCTGTTTTGAGGTGTTTAAAACTGTTTTTGGGACATGTCATTTTTTGAGATTTTTGCCATACTATAGCCTTGCTTTTTTGGTCATTTTTTCGACACTCTATTTCATAGAGTTTTTGGCCATTTTTGCACGTTTCAATGCTATGGCATTTCTCAGCACGCTATTTTCTGCTGTTTTGAGGTGTTTAAAACTGTTTTTGGGAGATGTCATTTTTTGACATTTTTGCCATACTATAGCCTTGCTTTCTTGGTCATTTTTTCGACATGCTATATTTTGGTGTTTTTGGATATTTTTGCACGTTTCAATGCTATGGCATTTCTCAGCACGCTATTTTCTGCTGTTTTGAGGTGTTTTCAGCTGTTTTTGGGACATGTCATTTTTTGACATTTTTGCCATACTATAGCCTTGCTTTTTTGGTCATTTTTTCGACGTGCTATATTATGGTGTTTTTGGATATTTTTGCACGATTTAATGCTATGGCATTTCTCAGCACGCTATTTTCTGCTGTTTTGAGGTGTTTTCAGCTGTTTTTGGGACATGTCATTTTTGAGATTTTGCCATACTATAGCCTTGCTTTTTTGGTCATTTTTTCGACATGCTATATTTTGGTGTTTTTGGATATTTTTGCACGTTTCAATGCTATGGCATTTCTCAGCACGCTATTTTCTGCTGTTTTGAGGTGTTTTCAGCTGTTTTTGGGACATGTCATTTTTTGAGATTTTTGCCATACTATAGCCTTGCTTTTTTGGTCATTTTTTCTACACTCTATTTCATAGAGTTTTTGGCCATTTTTGCACGTTTTAATGCTATGGCATTTCTCAGCACGCTATTTTCTGCTGTTTTGAGGTCTTTTCAGCTGTTTTTGGGACATGTCATTTTTTGAGATTTTTGCCATACTATAGCCTTGCTTTTTTGGTCATTTTTTCGACATGCTATATTTTGGTGTTTTTGGATATTTTTGCACGTTTCAATGCTATGGCATTTCTCAGCACGCTATTTTCTGCTGTTTTGAGGTGTTTTCAGTTGTTTTTGGGACATGTCATTTTTGACATTTTGCCATACTATAGCCTTGCTTTTTGGTCATTTTTTCGACATGCTATATTATGGTGTTTTTGGATATTTTGCACGTTTTAATGCTATGGCATTTCTCAGCACGCTTATTTTCTGCTGTTTTGAGGTGTTTAAAACTGTTTTTGGGACATGTCATTTTTTGACATTTTTGCCATACTATAGCCTTGCTTTTTTGGTCATTTTTTCGACATGCTATATTATGGTGTTTTTGGATATTTTTGCACGTTTGAATGCTATGGCATTTCTCAGCATGCTATTTTCTGCTGTTTTGAGGTGTTTAAAACTGTTTTTGGGACATGTCATTTTTTGAGATTTTTGCCATACTATAGCCTTGCTTTTTTGGTCATTTTTTCAACACTCTATTTCATAGAGTTTTTGGCCATTTTTGCACGATTTAATGCTATGGCATTTCTCAGCACGCTATTTTCTGCTGTTTTGAGGTGTTTTCAGCTGTTTTTGGGAGATGTCATTTTTTGACATTTTGCCATACTATAGCCTTGCTTTTTTGGTCATTTTTCGACATGCTATATTTTGGTGTTTTTGGATATTTTTGCACGTTTGAATGCTATGGCATTTCTCAGCACGCTATTTTCTGCTGTTTTGAGGTGTTTTCAGCTGTTTTTGGGGCATGTCATTTTTTGACATTTTTGCCATACTATAGCCTTGCTTTTTTGGTCATTTTTTCGACATGCTATATTATGGTGTTTTTGGATATTTTTGCACGTTTCAATGCTATGGCATTTCTCAGCACGCTATTTTCTGCTGTTTTGAGGTGTTTTCAGCTGTTTTTGGGACATGTCATTTTTTGAGATTTTTGCCATACTATAGCCTTGCTTTTTTGGTCATTTTTTCGACATGCTATATTATGGTGTTTTTGGATATTTTTGCACATTTCAATGCTATGGCATTTCTCAGCACGCTATTTTCTGCTGTTTTGAGGTGTTTTCAGCTGTTTTTGGGACATGTCATTTTTTGACATTTTTGCCATACTATAGCCTTGCTTTTTTGGTCATTTTTTCGACATGCTATATTATGGTGTTTTTGGATATTTTTGCACGTTTCAATGCTATGGCATTTCTCAGCACGCTATTTTCTGCTGTTTTGAGGTGTTTTCAGCTGTTTTTGGGCATGTCATTTTTGAGATTTTTGCCATACTATATCCTTGCTTTTTTTGTCATTTTTTCGACATGCTATATTTTGGTGTTTTTGGATATTTTTGCACGTTTCAATGCTATGGCATTTCTCAGCACGCTATTTTCTGCTGTTTTGAGGTGTTTTCAGCTGTTTTTGGGACATGTCATTTTTTGAGATTTTTGCCATACTATAGCCTTGCTTTTTTGGTCATTTTTTCGACACTCTATTTCATAGAGTTTTTGGCCATTTTTGCACGTTTCAATGCTATGGCATTTCTCAGCACGCTATTTTCTGCTGTTTTGAGGTGTTTAAAACTGTTTTTGGGAGATGTCATTTTTTGACATTTTGCCATACTATAGCCTTGCTTTTTGGTCATTTTTAACATGCTATATTTTGGTGTTTTTGGATATTTTTGCACGTTTGAATGCTATGGCATTTCTCAGCACGCTATTTTCTGCTGTTTTGAGGTGTTTTCAAGCTGTTTTTGGGACATGTCATTTTTGACATTTTGCCATACTATAGCCTTGCTTTTTTGGTCATTTTTTCGACGTGCTATATTATGGTGTTTTTGGATATTTTTGCACGTTTTAATGCTATGGCATTTCTCAGCACGCTATTTTCTGCTGTTTTGAGGTGTTTAAAACTGTTTTTGGGACATGTCATTTTTGAGATTTTTGCCATACTATAGCCTTGCTTTTTGGTCATTTTTTCGACATGCTATATTATGGTGTTTTGGATATTTTGCGTTTTAATGCTATGGCATTTCTCAGCACGCTATTTTCTGCTGTTTTGAGGTGTTTTCAGCTGTTTTTGGGAGATGTCATTTTTTGACATTTTTGCCATACTATAGCCTTGCTTTCTTGGTCATTTTTTCGACGTGCTATATTATGGTGTTTTTGGATATTTTTGCACGTTTTAATGCTATGGCATTTCTCAGCACGCTATTTTCTGCTGTTCTGAGGTGTTTAAAACTGTTTTTGGGACATGTCATTTTTTGAGATTTTTGCCATACTATATCCTTGCTTTTTCGGTCATTTTATGGACATTCTATATTATGCTGTTTTTGGATTATTTTGCACGTTTTAATGCTATGGCATTTCTCAGCACGCTATTTTCTGCTGTTTTGAGGTGTTTTCAGCTGTTTTTGGGACATGTCATTTTTTGACATTTTTGCCATACTATAGCCTTGCTTTCTTGGTCATTTTTTCGACGTGCTATATTATGGTGTTTTTGGATATTTTTGCACGTTTTAATGCTATGGCATTTCTCAGCACGCTATTTTCTGCTGTTTTGAGGTGTTTTCAGCTGTTTTTGGGACATGTCATTTTTTGAGATTTTTGCCATACTATAGCCTTGCTTTTTTGGTCATTTTTTCGACATGCTATATTTTGGTGTTTTTGGATATTTTTGCACGTTTCAATGCTATGGCATTTCTCAGCACGCTATTTTCTTTTGTTTTGAGGTGTTTTCAGTTGTTTTTGGGACATGTCATTTTTTTGAGATTTTTGCCATACTATAGCCTTGCTTTTTTGGTCATTTTTTCAACACTCTATTTCATAGAGTTTTTGGCCATTTTTGCACGTTTCAATGCTATGGCATTTCTCAGCACGCTATTTTCTGCTGTTTTGAGGTGTTTTCAGCTGTTTTTGGGGCATGTCATTTTTGAGATTTTGCCATACTATAGCCTTGCTTTTTGGTCATTTTTTGAAATGCTATATTTTGGTGTTTTTGGATATTTTTGTACGTTTGAATGCTATGGCATTTCTCAGCACACTATTTTCTGCTGTTTTGAGGTGTTTTCAGCTGTTTTTGGGAGATGTCATTTTTTGACATTTTTGCCATACTATAGCCTTGCTTTCTTGGTCATTTTTTCGACGTGCTATATTATGGTGTTTTTGGATATTTTTGCACGTTTTAATGCTATGGCATTTCTCAGCACGCTATTTTCTGCTGTTTTGAGGTGTTTAAAACTGTTTTTGGGACATGTCATTTTTTGAGATTTTTGCCATACTATAGCCTTGCTTTTTTGGTCATTTTTTCGACATGCTATATTATGGTGTTTTTGGATATTTTTGCACATTTCAATGCTATGGCATTTCTCAGCACGCTATTTTCTGCTGTTTTGAGGTGTTTTCAGCTGTTTTTGGGACATGTCATTTTTTGACATTTTTGCCATACTATAGCCTTGCTTTCTTGGTCATTTTTTCGACGTGCTATATTATGGTGTTTTTGGATATTTTGCACGTTTTAATGCTATGGCATTTCTCAGCACGCTATTTTCTGCTGTTTTGAGGTGTTTTCAGCTGTTTTTGGGACATGTCATTTTTTGAGATTTTTGCCATACTATAGCCTTGCTTTTTGGTCATTTTTCGACATGCTATATTATGGTGTTTTGGATATTTTTGACGTTTTAATGCTATGGCATTTCTCAGCACGCTATTTTCTGCTGTTTTGAGGTGTTTTCAGCTGTTTTTGGGACATGTCATTTTTTGAGATTTTTGCCATACTATAGCCTTGCTTTTTTGGTCATTTTTTCGACACTATTTCATAGAGTTTTTGGCCATTTTTGCACGTTTTAATGCTATGGCATTTCTCAGCACGCTATTTTCTGCTGTTCTGAGGTGTTTAAAACTGTTTTTGGGACATGTCATTTTTTGAGATTTTTGCCATACTATAGCCTTGCTTTTTTGGTCATTTTTTCGACGTGCTATATTATGGTGTTTTTGGATATTTTTGCACGATTTAATGCTATGGCATTTCTCAGCACGCTATTTTCTGCTGTTTTGAGGTGTTTTCAGCTGTTTTTGGGGCATGTCATTTTTTGAGATTTTTGCCATACTATAGCCTTGCTTTTTGGTCATTTTTCGACATGCTATATTATGGTGTTTTTGGATATTTTGCACGTTTTAATGCTATGGCATTTCTCAGCACGCTATTTTCTGCTGTTTTGAGGTGTTTTCAGCTGTTTTTTGGGACATGTCATTTTTTGAGATTTTTGCCATACTATAGCCTTGCTTTTTTGGTCATTTTTTCGACATGCTATATTATGGTGTTTTTGGATATTTTTGCACGTTTCAATGCTATGGCATTTCTCAGCACGCTATTTTCTGCTGTTTTGAGGTGTTTAAAACTGTTTTTGGGACATGTCATTTTTTGAGATTTTTGCCATACTATAGCCTTGCTTTTTTGGTCATTTTTTCGAGATGCTATATTATGGTGTTTTTAGATATTTTTGCACGTTTCAATGCTATGGCATTTCTCAGCACGCTATTTTCTGCTGTTTTGAGGTGTTTTCAGCTGTTTTTGGGACATGTCATTTTTTGACATTTTTGCCATACTATAGCCTTGCTTTCTTGGTCATTTTTTCGACATGCTATATTATGGTGTTTTTGGATATTTTGCACGTTTTAATGCTATGGCATTTCTCAGCACGCTATTTTCTGCTGTTTTGAGGTGTTTTCAGCTGTTTTGGGACATGTCATTTTTGAGATTTTTGCCATACTATAGCCTTGCTTTTTGGTCATTTTTCGACATGCTATATTTCATGGTGTTTTGGATATTTTGCACGTTTCAATGCTATGGCATTTCTCAGCACGCTATTTTCTGCTGTTTTGAGGTGTTTAAAACTGTTTTTGGGACATGTCATTTTTGAGATTTTGCCATACTATAGCCTTGCTTTTTGGTCATTTTTTCGACATGCTATATTTTGGTGTTTTTGGATATTTTTGCACGTTTCAATGCTATGGCATTTCTGCACGCTATTTTCTGCTGTTTTGAGGTGTTTTCAGCTGTTTTTGGGACATGTCATTTTTGAGATTTTTGCCATACTATAGCCTTGCTTTTTTGGTCATTTTTCTACACTCTATTTCATAGAGTTTTTGGCCATTTTTCCACGTTTCAATGCTATGGCATTTCTCAGCACGCTATTTTCTGCTGTTTTGAGGTGTTTAAAACTGTTTTTGAGGCATGTCATTTTTTGAGATTTTTGCCATACTATAGCCTTGCTTTTTTGGTCATTTTTTCGACGTGCTATATTATGGTGTTTTTAGATATTTTTGCACGTTTCAATGCTATGGCATTTCTCAGCACGCTATTTTCTGCTGTTTTGAGGTGTTTTCAGCTGTTTTTGGGACATGTCATTTTTGAGATTTTTGCCATACTATAGCCTTGCTTTTTTGGTCATTTTTTCGACATGCTATATTATGGTGTTTTGGATATTTTGCACGTTTCAATGCTATGGCATTTCTCAGCACGCTATTTTCTGCTGTTTTGAGGTGTTTTCAGCTGTTTTTGGGACATGTCATTTTTGAGATTTTGCCATACTATAGCCTTGCTTTTTTGGTCATTTTTTCGACACTCTATTTCATAGAGTTTTGGCCATTTTGCACGTTTTAATGCTATGGCATTTCTCAGCACGCTATTTTCTGCTGTTTTGAGGTGTTTCAGCTGTTTTTGGGACATGTCATTTTTGAGATTTTGCCATACTATAGCCTTGCTTTTTTGGTCATTTTTTCGAGATGCTATATTATGGTGTTTTTAGATATTTTTGCACGTTTCAATGCTATGGCATTTCTCAGCACGCTATGTTCTGCTGTTTTGAGGTGTTTTCAGCTGTTTTTGGGACATGTCATTTTTGACATTTTGCCATACTATAGCCTTGCTTTTTGGTCATTTTTTCGACATGCTATATTATGGTGTTTTGGATATTTTTGCACGTTTTAATGCTATGGCATTTCTCAGCACGCTATTTTCTGCTGTTTTGAGGTGTTTAAAACTGTTTTTGGGACATGTCATTTTTGAGATTTTTGCCATACTATAGCCTTGCTTTTTGGTCATTTTTTCGACATGCTATATTATGGTGTTTTGGATATTTTGCACGTTTTAATGCTATGGCATTTCTCAGCACGCTATTTTCTGCTGTTTTGAGGTGTTTTCAGCTGTTTTTGGGGCATGTCATTTTTGAGATTTTTGCCATACTATAGCCTTGCTTTTTTGGTCATTTTTCGACATGCTATATTATGGTGTTTTTGGATATTTTTGCACGTTTTAATGCTATGGCATTTCTCAGCACGCTTATTTTCTGCTGTTTTGAGGTGTTTTCAGCTGTTTTTGGGACATGTCATTTTTTGAGATTTTTGCCATACTATAGCCTTGCTTTTTGGTCATTTTTCGACACTCTATTTCATGGTGTTTTGGATATTTTTGCACGTTTTAATGCTATGGCATTTCTCAGCACGCTATTTTATTCTGTTTTGAGGTGTTTTCAGCTGTTTTTGGGACATGTCATTTTTGAGATTTTTGCCATACTATAGCCTTGCTTTTTTGGTCATTTTTCGACATGCTATATTATGGTGTTTTGGATATTTTTGCATGTTTTAATGCTATGGCGTGTCTCAGCAGGCTATTTTCTGCTGTTTTGAGGTGTTTTCAGCTGTTTTTGGGATATGTCAAATTTTGATATTTTTGCCATACTATAGCCTTGCTTTTTTGGACATTTTTTCGACATGCTATATTTTGGTGTTTTGGATATTTTTGCACGTTTAATGCTTATGGCATTTCTCAGCACGCTATTTTCTGCTGTTTTGAGGTGTTTTCAGCTGTTTTTGGGACATGTCATTTTTGAGATTTTTGCCATACTATAGCCTTGCTTTTTTGGTCATTTTTGACATGCTATATTATGGTGTTTTTGGATATTTTGCACGTTTTAATGCTATGGCATTTCTCAGCACGCTATTTTCTGCTGTTTTGAGGTGTTTTCAGCTGTTTTTGGGACATGTCATTTTTTGAGATTTTTGCCATACTATAGCCTTGCTTTTTGGTCATTTTTCGACATGCTATATTATGGTGTTTTGGATATTTTTGCACGTTTTAATGCTATGGCATTTCTCAGCACGCTATTTTCTGCTGTTTTGAGGTGTTTTCAGCTGTTTTTGGGGACATGTCATTTTTGAGATTTTTGCCATACTATAGCCTTGCTTTTTTGGTCATTTTTCGACATGCTATATTTTGGTGTTTTTGGATATTTTGCACGTTTTAATGCTATGGCATTTCTCAGCACGCTATTTTCTGCTGTTTTGAGGTGTTTTCAGCTGTTTTTGGGACATGTCATTTTTGAGATTTTTGCCATACTATAGCCTTGCTTTTTGGTCATTTTTTCGACATGCTATATTATGGTGTTTTGGATATTTTGCACGTTTTAATGCTATGGCATTTCTCAGCACGCTATTTTCTGCTGTTTTGAGGTGTTTTCAGCTGTTTTTGGGACATGTCATTTTTGAGATTTTGCCATACTATAGCCTTGCTTTTTTGGTCATTTTTCGACATGCTATATTTCATGGTGTTTTGGATATTTTGCACGTTTCAATGCTATGGCATTTCTCAGCACGCTATTTTCTGCTGTTTTGAGGTGTTTTCAGCTGTTTTTGGGACATGTCATTTTTTGAGATTTTTGCCATACTATAGCCTTGCTTTTTTGGTCATTTTTTCTACACTCTATTTCATGGAGGTTTTGGATATTTTGCACGTTTTAATGCTATGGCATTTCTCAGCACGCTATTTTCTGCTGTTTTGAGGTGTTTTCAACTTTTTTTGGGACATTTCCTTTTTTGAGATTTTTGCCATACTATAGCCTTGCTTTTTTGGTCATTTTTTCGACATGCTATATTATGGTGTTTTGGATATTTTGCACGTTTTAATGCTATGGCATTTCTCAGCACGCTTATTTTCTGCTGTTTTGAGGTCTTTTCAGCTGTTTTTGGGACATGTCATTTTTTGACATTTTTGCCATACTATAGCCTTGCTTTTTTGGTCATTTTTTCGACATGCTATATTATGGTGTTTTTGGATATTTTTGCACGTTTCAATGCTATGGCATTTCTCAGCACGCTATTTTCTGCTGTTTTGAGGTGTTTAAAACTGTTTTTGGGACATGTCATTTTTTGAGATTTTTGCCATACTATAGCCTTGCTTTTGTCGTCATTTTTTCAACACTCTATTTCATAGAGTTTTTGGCCATTTTTGCACGATTTAATGCTATGGCATTTCTCAGCACGCTATTTTCTGCTGTTTTGAGGTGTTTTCAGCTGTTTTTGGGGCATGTCATTTTTTGAGATTTTTGCCATACTATAGCCTTGCTTTTTTGGTCATTTTTTCGACGTGCTATATTATGGTGTTTTTGGATATTTTTGCACGATTTAATGCTATGGCATTTCTCAGCACGCTTATTTTCTGCTGTTTTGAGGTGTTTTCAGCTGTTTTTGGGCATGTCATTTTTTGAGATTTTTGCCATACTATAGCCTTGCTTTTTGGTCATTTTTAGACATGCTATATTATGGTGTTTTTGGATATTTTTGCACGTTTTAATGCTATGGCATTTCTCAGCACGCTATTTTCTGCTGTTTTGAGGTGTTTAAAACTGTTTTTGGGACATGTCATTTTTTGAGATTTTTGCCATACTATAGCCTTGCTTTTTTGGTCATTTTTTCGACATGCTATATTATGGTGTTTTTGGATATTTTTGCACGTTTCAATGCTATGGCATTTCTCAGCACGCTATTTTCTGCTGTTTTGAGGTGTTTTCAGCTGTTTTTGGGACATGTCATTTTTGAGATTTTTGCCATACTATAGCCTTGCTTTTTTGGTCATTTTTTTCGACACTATATTTCATGGTGTTTTTGGATATTTTGCACGTTTCAATGCTATGGCATTTCTCAGCACGCTATTTTCTTTTGTTTTGAGGTGTTTTCAGTTGTTTTTGGGACATGTCATTTTTTGAGATTTTTGCCATACTATAGCCTTGCTTTTTTGGTCATTTTTTCGACATGCTATATTATGGTGTTTTTGGATATTTTTGCACGTTTCAATGCTATGGCATTTCTCAGCACGCTATTTTCTGCTGTTTTGAGGTGTTTTCAGCTGTTTTTGGGACATGTCATTTTTTGACATTTTTGCCATACTATAGCCTTGCTTTTTTGGTCATTTTTTCGACATGCTATATTTTGGTGTTTTTGGATATTTTTGCACGTTTCAATGCTATGGCATTTCTCAGCACGCTATTTTCTGCTGTTTTGAGGTGTTTTCAGCTGTTTTTGGGACATGTCATTTTTGAGATTTTGCCATACTATAGCCTTGCTTTTTGGTCATTTTTTCGACATGCTATATTATGGTGTTTTTTGGATATTTTTGCACGTTTAATGCTATGGCATTTCTCAGCACGCTATTTTCTGCTGTTTTGAGGTCTTTTCAGCTGTTTTTGGGACATGTCATTTTTTGAGATTTTTGCCATACTATAGCCTTGCTTTTTTGGTCATTTTGGACGTGCTATATTATGGTGTTTTGGATATTTTTGCACGTTTTAATGCTATGGCATTTCTCAGCACGCTATTTTCTGCTGTTTTGAGGTGTTTTCAGCTGTTTTTGGGACATGTCATTTTTTGACATTTTTGCCATACTATAGCCTTGCTTTTTTGGTCATTTTTTCGACACTCTATTTCATAGTGTTTTTGGCTATTTTTGCACGTTTTAATGCTATGGCATTTCTCAGCACGCTATTTTCTGCTGTTTTGAGGTCTTTTCAGCTGTTTTTGGGACATGTCATTTTTGAGATTTTGCCATACTATAGCCTTGCTTTTTTGGTCATTTTTGACATGCTATATCATGGTGTTTTGGATATTTTGCACGTTTTAATGCTATGGCATTTCTCAGCACGCTATTTTCTGCTGTTTTGAGGTGTTTTCAGCTGTTTTTGGGACATGTCATTTTTGAGATTTTTGCCATACTATAGCCTTGCTTTTTTGGTCATTTTTCGACATGCTATATTATGGTGTTTTTGGATATTTTGCACGTTTCAATGCTATGGCATTTCTCAGCACGCTATTTTCTGCTGTTTTGAGGTGTTTTCAGCTGTTTTTGGGACATGTCATTTTTGAGATTTTTGCCATACTATAGCCTTGCTTTCTTGGTCATTTTTCGACATGCTATATTATGGTGTTTTTGGATATTTTTGCACGTTTTAATGCTATGGCATTTCTCATACGCTATTTTCTGCTGTTTTGAGGTGTTTTCAGCTGTTTTTGGGGCATGTCATTTTTTGAGATTTTTGCCATACTATAGCCTTGCTTTTTTGGTCATTTTGACATGCTATTTCATGGTGTTTTTGGATATTTTGCACGTTTCAATGCTATGGCATTTCTCAGCACGCTATTTTCTGCTGTTTTGAGGTGTTTTCAGCTGTTTTGGGACATGTCATTTTGAGATTTTTGCCATACTATAGCCTTGCTTTTTTGGTCATTTTTTCGACATGCTATATTATGGTGTTTTGGATATTTTGCACGTTTTAATGCTATGGCATTTCTCAGCACGCTATTTTCTGCTGTTTTGAGGTGTTTAAAACTGTTTTTGGGACATGTCATTTTTGAGATTTTGCCATACTATAGCCTTGCTTTTTGGTCATTTTTTCGACATGCTATATTATGGTGTTTTGGATATTTTTGCACGTTTTAATGCTATGGCATTTCTCAGCACGCTATGTTCTGCTGTTTTGAGGTGTTTTCAGCTGTTTTTGGGACATGTCATTTTTTGAGATTTTTGCCATACTATAGCCTTGCTTTTTTCGTCATTTTTACGACATGCTATATTTTGGTGTTTTAGGATATTTTTGCACGTTTCAATGCTATGGCATTTCTCAGCACGCTATTTTCTGCTGTTTTGAGGTGTTTTCAGCTGTTTTTGGGACATGTCATTTTTTGAGATTTTTGCCATACATAACCTTGCTTTTTGGTCATTTTTCGACATGCTATATTATGGTGTTTTTGGATATTTTTGCACGATTTAATGCAATGGCATTTCTCAGCACGCTATTTTCTGCTGTTTTGAGGTGTTTTCAGCTGTTTTTGGGGCATGTCATTTTTTGAGATTTTTGCCATACTATAGCCTTGCTTTTTTGGTCATTTTTTGGACACTATTTCATAGAGTTTTTGGCCATTTTTGCACGTTTTAATGCTATGGCATTTCTCAGCACGCTATTTTCTGCTGTTTTGAGGTGTTTTCAGCTGTTTTTGGGGCATGTCATTTTTTGAGATTTTTGCCATACTATAGCCTTGCTTTTTTGGTCATTTTTTCGACATGCTATATTTTGGTGTTTTTGGATATTTTTGCACGTTTTAATGCTATGGCATTTCTCAGCACGCTATTTTCTGCTGTTTTGAGGTGTTTAAAACTGTTTTTGGGACATGTCATTTTTTGAGATTTTTGCCATACTATAGCCTTGCTTTTTTGGTCATTTTTTCGACACTCTATTTCATAGAGTTTTTGGCCATTTTTGCACGATTTAATGCTATGGCATTTCTCAGCACGCTATTTTCTGCTGTTTTGAGGTGTTTTCAGCTGTTTTTGGGGCATGTCATTTTTTGAGATTTTTGCCATACTATAGCCTTGCTTTTTTGGTCATTTTTTCGACGTGCTATATTATGGTGTTTTTGGATATTTTTGCACGTTTCAATGCTATGGCATTTCTCAGCACGCTATTTTCTGCTGTTTTGAGGTGTTTTCAGCTGTTTTTGGGACATGTCATTTTTTGACATTTTTGCCATACTATAGCCTTGCTTTTTTGGTCATTTTTTCGACGTGCTATATTATGGTGTTTTTGGATATTTTTGCACGTTTTAATGCTATGGCATTTCTCAGCACGCTATTTTCTGCTGTTTTGAGGTGTTTTCAGCTGTTTTTGGGACATGTCATTTTTTGAGATTTTTGCCATACTATAGCCTTGCTTTTTGGTCATTTTTCGACATGCTATATTATGTTGTTTTTGGATATTTTTGCACGATTTAATGCTATGGCATTTCTCAGCACGCTATTTTCTGCTGTTTTGAGGTGTTTTCAGCTGTTTTTGGGGCATGTCATTTTTTGACATTTTTGCCATACTATAGCCTTGCTTTCTTGGTCATTTTTTCGACATGCTATATTATGGTGTTTTTGGATATTTTTGCACGATTTAATGCTATGGCATTTCTCAGCACGCTATTTTCTGCTGTTTTGAGGTGTTTTCAGCTGTTTTTGGGGCATGTAATTTTTTGAGATTTTGCCATACTATAGCCTTGCTTTTTGGTCATTTTTTCGACATGCTATTTCATGGTGTTTTTAGATATTTTTGCACGTTTTAATGCTATGGCATTTCTCAGCACGCTATTTTCTGCTGTTTTGAGGTGTTTTCAGCTGTTTTTGGGACATGTCATTTTTTGAGATTTTTGCCATACTATAGCCTTGCTTTTTTGGTCATTTTTTCGACGTGCTATATTATGGTGTTTTTGGATATTTTTGCACGTTTCAATGCTATGGCATTTCTCAGCACGCTATTTTCTGCTGTTTTGAGGTGTTTTCAGCTGTTGTTGGGGCATGTCATTTTTGAGATTTTTGCCATACTATAGCCTTGCTTTTTTGGTCATTTTTTCGACATGCTATATTATGGTGTTTTGGATATTTTTGCACGTTTTAATGCTATGGCATTTCTCAGCACGCTATTTTCTGCTGTTTTGAGGTGTTTAAAACTGTTTTTGGGACATGTCATTTTTGAGATTTTGCCATACTATAGCCTTGCTTTTTTGGTCATTTTTCGACATGCTATATTATGGTGTTTTGGATATTTTTGCACGTTTCAATGCTATGGCATTTCTCAGCACGCTATTTTCTGCTGTTTTGAGGTGTTTTCAGCTGTTTTTGGGACATGTCATTTTTGACATTTTGCCATACTATAGCCTTGCTTTTTGGTCATTTTTTCGACATGCTATATTATGGTGTTTTTGGATATTTTTGCACGATTTAATGCTATGGCATTTCTCAGCACGCTATTTTCTGCTGTTTTGAGGTGTTTTCAGCTGTTTTTGGGACATGTCATTTTTTGAGATTTTTGCCATACTATAGCCTTGCTTTTTTGGTCATTTTTTCGACATGCTATATTATGGTGTTTTTGGATATTTTTGCACGTTTTAATGCTATGGCATTTCTCAGCACGCTATTTTCTGCTGTTTTGAGGTGTTTTCAGCTGTTTTGGGACATGTCATTTTTGAGATTTTTGCCATACTATAGCCTTGCTTTTTGGTCATTTTTCGACATGCTATATTATGGTGTTTTTGGATATTTTTGCACGATTTAATGCTATGGCATTTCTCAGCACGCTATTTTCTGCTGTTTTGAGGTTTTTTTCAGCTGTTTTTGGGACATGTCATTTTTTGACATTTTTGCCATACTATAGCCTTGCTTTCTTGGTCATTTTTTCGACGTGCTATATTATGGTGTTTTTGGATATTTTGCACGTTTTAATGCTATGGCATTTCTCAGCACGCTATTTTCTGCTGTTTTGAGGTGTTTTCAGCTGTTTTTGGGACATGTCATTTTTTGAGATTTTTGCCATACTATAGCCTTGCTTTTTGGTCATTTTTTCGACGTGCTATATTATGGTGTTTTTGGATATTTTTGCACGTTTCAATGCTATGGCATTTCTCAGCACGCTATTTTCTGCTGTTTTGAGGTGTTTTCAGCTGTTTTTGGGACATGTCATTTTTGAGATTTTTGCCATACTATAGCCTTGCTTTTTGGTCATTTTTTGACGTGCTATATTATGGTGTTTTTAGATATTTTGCACGTTTTAATGCTATGGCATTTCTCAGCACGCTATTTTCTGCTGTTTTGAGGTGTTTTCAGCTGTTTTTGGGACATGTCATTTTTGAGATTTTGCCATACTATAGCCTTGCTTTTTGGTCATTTTTTCGACATGCTATATTATGGTGTTTTTGGATATTTTTGCACGTTTCAATGCTATGGCATTTCTCAGCACGCTATTTTCTGCTGTTTTGAGGTGTTTTCAGCTGTTTTTGGGACATGTCATTTTTTTGAGATTTTGCCATACTATAGCCTTGCTTTTTTGGTCATTTTTTCGACGTATATATTATGGTGTTTTGGATATTTTTGCACGTTTTAATGCTATGGCATTTCTCAGCACGCTATTTTCTGCTGTTTTGAGGTGTTTTCAGCTGTTTTGGGACATGTCATTTTTGAGATTTTGCCATACTATAGCCTTGCTTTTTTGGTCATTTTTTCGACATGCTATATTATGGTGTTTTTGGATATTTTGCATCGTTTCAATGCTATGGCATTTCTCAGCACGCTATTTTCTGCTGTTTTGAGGTGTTTAAAACTGTTTTTGGGACATGTCATTTTTGAGATTTTGCCATACTATAGCCTTGCTTTTTTGGTCATTTTTCGACATGCTATATTCATGGTGTTTTGGATATTTTGCACGTTTTAATGCTATGGCATTTCTCAGCACGCTATTTTCTGCTGTTTTGAGGTGTTTTCAGCTGTTTTTGGGGCATGTCATTTTTGAGATTTTTGCCATACTATAGCCTTGCTTTTTGGTCATTTTTTCGACGTGCTATATTATGGTGTTTTTAGATATTTTGCACGTTTTAATGCTATGGCATTTCTCAGCACGCTATTTTCTGCTGTTTTGAGGTGTTTAAAACTGTTTTGGGACATGTCATTTTTGAGATTTTTGCCATACTATAGCCTTGCTTTTTTGGTCATTTTTTCGACACTCTATTTCATAGAGTTTTTGGATATTTTGCACGTTTTAATGCTATGGCATTTCTCAGCACGCTATTTTCTGCTGTTCTGAGGTGTTTAAAACTGTTTTTGCGACATGTCATTTTTTGAGATTTTTGCCATACTATAGCCTTGCTTTCTTGGTCATTTTTTCGACGTGCTATATTATGGTGTTTTGGATATTTTTGCACGTTTCAATGCTATGGCATTTCTCAGCACGCTTATTTTCTGCTGTTTTGAGGTGTTTAAAACTGTTTTTGGGACATGTCATTTTTGAGATTTTTGCCATACTATAGCCTTGCTTTTTGGTCATTTTTTCGACATGCTATATTATGGTGTTTTGGATATTTTGCACGTTTTAATGCTATGGCATTTCTCAGCACGCTATTTTCTGCTGTTTTGATGTGTTTTCAGCTGTTTTTGGGGCATGTCATTTTTTGAGATTTTTGCCATACTATAGCCTTGCTTTTTTGGTCATTTTTTCGACATTCTATATTCATAGAGTTTTGGATATTTTGCACGTTTCAATGCTATGGCATTTCTCAGCACGCTATTTTCTGCTGTTTTGAGGTGTTTTCAGCTGTTTTTGGGACATGTCATTTTTGAGATTTTTGCCATACTATAGCCTTGCTTTTTTGGTCATTTTTTCGACATGCTATATTTTGGTGTTTTTGGATATTTTTGCACGTTTCAATGCTATGGCATTTCTCAGCACGCTATTTTCTGCTGTTTTGAGGTGTTTTCAGCTGTTTTTGGGACATGTCATTTTTGAGATTTTGCCATACTATAGCCTTGCTTTTTGGTCATTTTTTTCGACATGCTATATTATGGTGTTTTGGATATTTTTGCACGATTTAATGCTATGGCATTTCTCAGCACGCTATTTTCTGCTGTTTTGAGGTGTTTTCAGCTGTTTTTGGGGCATGTCATTTTTGAGATTTTTGCCATACTATAGCCTTGCTTTTTTGGTCATTTTTTCGACACTCTATTTCATAGAGTTTTTGGATATTTTGCACGTTTCAATGCTATGGCATTTCTCAGCACGCTATTTTCTGCTGTTTTGATGTGTTTTCAGCTGTTTTTGGGGCATGTCATTTTTTGAGATTTTTGCCATACTATAGCCTTGCTTTTTTGGTCATTTTTCGACGTGCTATATTATGGTGTTTTTAGATATTTTTGCACGTTTTAATGCTATGGCATTTCTCAGCACGCTATTTTCTGCTGTTTTGAGGTGTTTAAAACTGTTTTTGGGACATGTCATTTTTTGACATTTTTGCCATACTATAGCCTTGCTTTTTTGGTCATTTTTTCGACACTCTATTTCATAGAGTTTTTGGCCATTTTTGCACGTTTCAATGCTATGGCATTTCTCAGCACGCTATTTTCTGCTGTTTTGAGGTGTTTTCAGCTGTTTTTGGGGCATGTCATTTTTTGAGATTTTTGCCATACTATAGCCTTGCTTTTTTGGTCATTTTTTCGACATGCTATATTATGGTGTTTTGGATATTTTTGCACGTTTCAATGCTATGGCTTTTCTCAGCACGCTATTTTCTGCTGTTTTGAGGTGTTTTCAGCTGTTTTGGGGCATGTCATTTTTGAGATTTTTGCCATACTATAGCCTTGCTTTTTGGTCATTTTTTGACATGCTATATTATGGTGTTTTTAGATATTTTTGCACGTTTTAATGCTATGGCATTTCTCAGCACGCTATTTTCTGCTGTTTTGAGGTGTTTTCAGCTGTTTTTGGGACATGTCATTTTTTGAGATTTTTGCCATACTATAGCCTTGCTTTCTTGGTCATTTTTTCGACGTGCTATATTATGGTGTTTTTGGATATTTTTGCACGTTTTAATGCTATGGCATTTCTCAGCACGCTATTTTCTGCTGTTTTGAGGTGGTTTCAGCTGTTTTTGGGGCATGTTATTTTTTGAGATTTTTGCCATACTATAGCCTTGCTTTTTTGGTCATTTTTTCGACATGCTATATTTTGGTGTTTTTGGATATTTTTGCACGTTTCAATGCTATGGCATTTCTCAGCACGCTATTTTCTGCTGTTTTGAGGTGTTTAAAACTGTTTTTGGGACATGTCATTTTTTGACATTTTTGCCATACTATAGCCTTGCTTTTTTGGTCATTTTTTCTACATTCTATTTCATAGAGTTTTTGGCCATTTTTGCACGTTTTAATGCTATGGCATTTCTCAGCACGCTATTTTCTGCTGTTTTGAGGTGGTTTCAGCTGTTTTTGGGCATGTCATTTTTTGAGATTTTTGCCATACTATAGCCTTGCTTTTTTGGTCATTTTTTCGACGTGCTATATTATGGTGTTTTTAGATATTTTTGCACGTTTTAATGCTATGGCATTTCTCAGCACGCTATTTTCTGCTGTTTTGAGGTGTTTAAAACTGTTTTTGGGACATGTCATTTTTTGAGATTTTTGCCATACTATAGCCTTGCTTTTTTGGTCATTTTTTCGACATGCTATTTCATAGTGTTTTTGGTTATTTTTGCACGTTTCAATGCTATGGCATTTCTCAGCACGCTATTTTCTGCTGTTGTGAGGTGTTTTTAGCTGTTTTTGGGACATGTCATTTTTGAGATTTTGCCATACTATAGCCTTGCTTTTTTGGTCATTTTTGACATGCTATATTATGGTGTTTTTGGATATTTTGCACGTTTTAATGCTATGGCATTTCTCAGCACGCTATTTTCTGCTGTTTTGAGGTGTTTTCAGCTGTTTTTGGGACATGTCATTTTTTGAGATTTTTGCCATACTATAGCCTTGCTTTCTTGGTCATTTTTTCGACGTGCTATATTATGGTGTTTTTGGATATTTTGCACGTTTCAATGCTATGGCATTTCTCAGCACGCTATTTTCTGCTGTTTTGAGGTGTTTTCAGCTGTTTTTGGGACATGTCATTTTTGAGATTTTTGCCATACTATAGCCTTGCTTTTTTGGTCATTTTTTCGACGTGCTATATTATGGTGTTTTTGGATATTTTTGCACGATTTAATGCTATGGCATTTCTCAGCACGCTATTTTCTGCTGTTTTGAGGTGTTTTCAGCTGTTTTTGGGGCATGTCATTTTTTGAGATTTTTGCCATACTATAGCCTTGCTTTTTTGGTCATTTTTTCGACACTCTATTTCATAGAGTTTTTGGCCATTTTTGCACGTTTCAATGCTATGGCATTTCTCAGCACGCTATTTTCTGCTGTTTTGAGGTGTTTTCAGCTGTTTTTGGGACATGTCATTTTTTGAGATTTTTGCCATACTATAGCCTTGCTTTTTTGGTCATTTTTTTCGACGTGCCTTATTATGGTGTTTTGGATATTTTGCACGTTTTAATGCTATGGCATTTCTCAGCACGCTATTTTCTGCTGTTTTGAGGTGTTTAAAACTGTTTTTGGGACATGTCATTTTTTGAGATTTTGCCATACTATAGCCTTGCTTTTTGGTCATTTTTCGACACTCTATTTCATAGTGTTTTTGGATATTTCGTTTCAATGCTATGGCATTTCTCAGCACGCTATTTTCTGCTGTTTTGAGGTGTTTTCAGCTGTTTTTGGGACATGTCATTTTTGAGATTTTGCCATACTATAGCCTTGCTTTTTTGGTCATTTTTTCGACATGCTATATTATGGTGTTTTTGGATATTTTTGCACGTTTTAACGCTATGGCATTTCTCAGCACGCTATTTTCTGCTGTTTTGAGGTGTTTTCAGCTGTTTTTGGGACATGTCATTTTTTGAGATTTTTGCCATACTATAGCCTTGCTTTTTTGGTCATTTTTTCGACGTGCTATATTATGGTGTTTTTGGATATTTTTGCACGATTTAATGCTATGGCATTTCTCAGCACGCTATTTTCTTTTGTTTTGAGGTGTTTTCAGCTGTTTTTGGGAGATGTCATTTTTGAGATTTTTGCCATACTATAGCCTTGCTTTTTTGGTCATTTTTCGACACTATATTTCATAGAGTTTTTGGATATTTTTGCACGTTTCAATGCTATGGCATTTCTCAGCACGCTATTTTCTGCTGTTTTGAGGTGTTTAAAACTGTTTTTGGGACATGTCATTTTTTGAGATTTTTGCCATACTATAGCCTTGCTTTTTTGGTCATTTTTTCGACGTGCTATATTATGGTGTTTTTGGATATTTTTGCACGTTTCAATGCTATGGCATTTCTCAGCACGCTATTTTCTGCTGTTTTGAGGTGTTTTCAGCTGTTTTTGGGACATGTCATTTTTTGACATTTTTGCCATACTAGAGCCTTGCTTTTTTGGTCATTTTTTCGACACTCTATTTCATAGAGTTTTTGGCCATTTTTGCACGTTTCAATGCTATGGCATTTCTCAGCACGCTATTTTCTGCTGTTTTGAGGTGTTTAAAACTGTTTTTGGGACATGTCATTTTTTGACATTTTTGCCATACTATAGCCTTGCTTTTTTGGTCATTTTTTCGACATGCTATATTATGGTGTTTTTGGATATTTTTGCACGTTTCAATGCTATGGCATTTCTCAGCACGCTATTTTCTGCTGTTTTGAGGTGTTTAAACTGTTTTTGGGACATGTCATTTTTGAGATTTTGCCATACTATAGCCTTGCTTTTTTGGTCATTTTTCGACGTGCTATATTATGGTGTTTTTGGATATTTTTGCACGTTTCAATGCTATGGCATTTCTCAGCACGCTATTTTCTGCTGTTTTGAGGTGTTTTCAGCTGTTTTTGGGACATGTCATTTTTTGAGATTTTTGCCATACTATAGCCTTGCTTTTTTGGTCATTTTTTCGACACTCTATTTCATAGAGTTTTTGGCCATTTTTGCACGTTTCAATGCTATGGCATTTCTCAGCATGCTATTTTCTGCTGTTTTGAGGTGTTTTCAGCTGTTTTTGGGGCATGTCATTTTTTGAGATTTTTGCCATACTATAGCCTTGCTTTTTTGGTCATTTTTTCGACATGCTATATTTTGGTGTTTTTGGATATTTTTGCACGTTTCAATGCTATGGCATTTCTCAGCACGCTATTTTCTGCTGTTTTGAGGTGTTTTCAGCTGTTTTTGGGACATGTCATTTTTTGAGATTTTTGCCATACTATAGCCTTGCTTTTTTGGTCATTTTTTCGACGTGCTATATTATGGTGTTTTTGGATATTTTTGCACGATTTAATGCTATGGCATTTCTCAGCACGCTATTTTCTGCTGTTTTGAGGTGTTTTCAGCTGTTTTTGGGGCATGTCATTTTTTGAGATTTTTGCCATACTATAGCCTTGCTTTTTTGGTCATTTTTTCTGCACTCTATTTCATAGAGTTTTTGGTTATTTTGCACGTTTCAATGCTATGGCATTTCTCAGCACGCTATTTTCTGCTGTTTTGAGGTGGTTTCAGCTGTTTTTGGGGCATGTTATTTTTGAGATTTTTGCCATACTATAGCCTTGCTTTTTGGTCATTTTTGACGTGCTATATTATGGTGTTTTTAGATATTTTTGCACGTTTTAATGCTATGGCATTTCTCAGCACGCTATTTTCTGCTGTTTTGAGGTGTTTAAAACTGTTTTTGGGACATGTCATTTTTTGAGATTTTTGCCATACTATAGCCTTGCTTTTTTGGTCATTTTTTTGACGTGCTATATTATGTTGTTTTTAGATATTTTTGCACGTTTTAATGCTATGGCATTTCTCAGCACGCTATTTTCTGCTGTTTTGAGGTGTTTTCAGCTGTTTTTGGGGCATGTCATTTTTTGAGATTTTTGCCATACTATAGCCTTGCTTTTTTGGTCATTTTTTCGACGTGCTATATTATGGTGTTTTTGGATATTTTTGCACGATTTAATGCAATGGCATTTCTCAGCACGCTATTTTCTGCTGTTTTGAGGTGGTTTCAGCTGTTTTTGGGGCATGTTATTTTTTGAGATTTTTGCCATACTATAGCCTTGCTTTTTTGGTCATTTTTTCGACATGCTATATTTTGGTGTTTTGGATATTTTGCACGTTTCAATGCTATGGCATTTCTCAGCACGCTATTTTCTGCTGTTTTGAGGTGTTTAAAACTGTTTTTGGGACATGTCATTTTTTGACATTTTTGCCATACTATAGCCTTGCTTTTTTGGTCATTTTTTCTACATTCTATTTCATAGAGTTTTTGGCCATTTTTGCACGTTTTAATGCTATGGCATTTCTCAGCACGCTATTTTCTGCTGTTTTGAGGTGGTTTCAGCTGTTTTTGGGGCATGTCATTTTTTGAGATTTTTGCCATACTATAGCCTTGCTTTTTTGGTCATTTTTTCGACGTGCTATATTATGGTGTTTTTAGATATTTTTGCACGTTTTAATGCTATGGCATTTCTCAGCACGCTATTTTCTGCTGTTTTGAGGTGTTTAAAACTGTTTTTGGGACATGTCATTTTTTGAGATTTTTGCCATACTATAGCCTTGCTTTTTTGGTCATTTTTTCGACACTCTATTTCATAGAGTTTTTGGCCATTTTTGCAGGTTTCAATGCTATGGCATTTCTCAGCACGCTATTTTCTGCTGTTTTGAGGTGTTTAAAACTGTTTTTGGGACATGTCATTTTTTGACATTTTTGCCATACTATAGCCTTGCTTTCTTGGTCATTTTTTCGACATGCTATATTATGGTGTTTTTGGATATTTTTGCACGTTTCAATGCTATGGCATTTCTCAGCACGCTATTTTCTGCTGTTTTGAGGTGTTTAAAACTGTTTTTGGGACATGTCATTTTTTGAGATTTTTGCCATACTATAGCCTTGCTTTTTTGGTCATTTTTTCGACGTGCTATATTATGGTGTTTTTGGATATTTTTGCACGTTTCAATGCAATGGCATTTCTCAGCACGCTATTTTCTGCTGTTTTGAGGTGTTTTCAGCTGTTTTTGGGACATGTCATTTTTTGAGATTTTTGCCATACTATAGCCTTGCTTTTTTGGTCATTTTTTCGACACTCTATTTCATAGAGTTTTTGGCCATTTTTGCACGTTTCAATGCTATGGCATTTCTCAGCATGCTATTTTCTGCTGTTTTGAGGTGTTTTCAGCTGTTTTTGGGGCATGTCATTTTTTGAGATTTTTGCCATACTATAGCCTTGCTTTTTTGGTCATTTTTTCGACATGCTATATTTTGGTGTTTTTGGATATTTTTGCACGTTTCAATGCTATGGCATTTCTCAGCACGCTATTTTCTGCTGTTTTGAGGTGTTTTCAGCTGTTTTTGGGACATGTCATTTTTTGAGATTTTTGCCATACTATAGCCTTGCTTTTTTGGTCATTTTTTCGACGTGCTATATTATGGTGTTTTTGGATATTTTTGCACGATTTAATGCTATGGCATTTCTCAGCACGCTATTTTCTGCTGTTTTGAGGTGTTTTCAGCTGTTTTTGGGGCATGTCATTTTTTGAGATTTTTGCCATACTATAGCCTTGCTTTTTTGGTCATTTTTTCTACACTCTATTTCATAGAGTTTTTGGCCATTTTTGCACGTTTCAATGCTATGGCATTTCTCAGCACGCTATTTTCTGCTGTTTTGAGGTGGTTTCAGCTGTTTTTGGGGCATGTTATTTTTTGAGATTTTTGCCATACTATAGCCTTGCTTTTTTGGTCATTTTTTCGACGTGCTATATTATGGTGTTTTTAGATATTTTTGCACGTTTTAATGCTATGGCATTTCTCAGCACGCTATTTTCTGCTGTTTTGAGGTGTTTAAAACTGTTTTTGGGACATGTCATTTTTTGAGATTTTTGCCATACTATAGCCTTGCTTTTTTGGTCATTTTTTCTACACTCTATTTCATAGAGTTTTTGGCCATTTTTGCACGTTTCAATGCTATGGCATTTCTCAGCACGCTATTTTCTGCTGTTTTGAGGTGTTTAAAACTGTTTTTGGGACATGTCATTTTTTGAGATTTTTGCCATACTATAGCCTTGCTTTTTTGGTCATTTTTTCGACGTGCTATATTATGGTGTTTTTGGATATTTTTGCACGTTTCAATGCTATGGCATTTCTCAGCACGCTATTTTCTGCTGTTTTGAGGTGGTTTCAGCTGTTTTTGGGGCATGTTATTTTTTGAGATTTTTGCCATACTATAGCCTTGCTTTTTTGGTCATTTTTTTGACGTGCTATATTATGTTGTTTTTAGATATTTTTGCACGTTTTAATGCTATGGCATTTCTCAGCACGCTATTTTCTGCTGTTTTGAGGTGTTTTCAGCTGTTTTTGGGGCATGTCATTTTTTGAGATTTTTGCCATACTATAGCCTTGCTTTTTTGGTCATTTTTTCGACGTGCTATATTATGGTGTTTTTGGATATTTTTGCACGATTTAATGCTATGGCATTTCTCAGCACGCTATTTTCTGCTGTTTTGAGGTGGTTTCAGCTGTTTTTGGGGCATGTTATTTTTTGAGATTTTTGCCATACTATAGCCTTGCTTTTTTGGTCATTTTTTCGACATGCTATATTTTGGTGTTTTTGGATATTTTTGCACGTTTCAATGCTATGGCATTTCTCAGCACGCTATTTTCTGCTGTTTTGAGGTGTTTAAAACTGTTTTTGGGACATGTCATTTTTTGACATTTTTGCCATACTATAGCCTTGCTTTTTTGGTCATTTTTTCTACATTCTATTTCATAGAGTTTTTGGCCATTTTTGCACGTTTTAATGCTATGGGATTTCTCAGCACGCTATTTTCTGCTGTTTTGAGGTGGTTTCAGCTGTTTTTGGGGCATGTCATTTTTTGAGATTTTTGCCATACTATAGCCTTGCTTTTTTGGTCATTTTTTCGACGTGCTATATTATGGTGTTTTTAGATATTTTTGCACGTTTTAATGCTATGGCATTTCTCAGCACGCTATTTTCTGCTGTTTTGAGGTGTTTAAAACTGTTTTTGGGACATGTCATTTTTTGAGATTTTTGCCATACTATAGCCTTGCTTTTTTGGTCATTTTTTCGACATGCTATATTTTGGTGTTTTTGGATATTTTTGCACGTTTCAATGCTATGGCATTTCTCAGCACGCTATTTTCTGCTGTTTTGAGGTGTTTTCAGCTGTTTTTGGGACATGTCATTTTTTGACATTTTTGCCATACTATAGCCTTGCTTTCTTGGTCATTTTTTCGACGTGCTATATTATGGTGTTTTTGGATATTTTTGCACGATTTAATGCTATGGCATTTCTCAGCACGCTATTTTCTGCTGTTTTGAGGTGTTTTCAGCTGTTTTTGGGGCATGTCATTTTTTGAGATTTTTGCCATACTATAGCCTTGCTTTTTTGGTCATTTTTTCGACATGCTATATTTTGGTGTTTTTGGATATTTTTGCACGTTTCAATGCTATGGCATTTCTCAGCACGCTATTTTCTGCTGTTTTGAGGTGTTTTCAGCTGTTTTTGGGGCATGTCATTTTTTGAGATTTTTGCCATACTATAGCCTTGCTTTTTTGGTCATTTTTTCGACGTGCTATATTATGGTGTTTTTGGATATTTTTGCACGATTTAATGCAATGGCATTTCTCAGCACGCTATTTTCTGCTGTTTTGAGGTGTTTTCAGCTGTTTTTGGGGCATGTCATTTTTTGAGATTTTTGCCATACTATAGCCTTGCTTTTTTGGTCATTTTTTCGACACTCTATTTCATAGAGTTTTTGGCCATTTTTGCACGTTTCAATGCTATGGCATTTCTCAGCACGCTATTTTCTGCTGTTTTGAGGTGGTTTCAGCTGTTTTTGGGGCATGTCATTTTTTGAGATTTTTGCCATACTATAGCCTTGCTTTTTTGGTCATTTTTTCGACGTGCTATATTATGGTGTTTTTAGATATTTTTGCACGTTTTAATGCTATGGCATTTCTCAGCACGCTATTTTCTGCTGTTTTGAGGTGTTTAAAACTGTTTTTGGGACATGTCATTTTTTGAGATTTTTGCCATACTATAGCCTTGCTTTTTTGGTCATTTTTTCGACACTCTATTTCATAGAGTTTTTGGACATTTTGCGTTTTAATGCTATGGCATTTCTCAGCACGCTTATTTTCTGCTGTTTTGAGGTCTTTTCAGCTGTTTTTGGACATGTCATTTTTGAGATTTTGCCATACTATAGCCTTGCTTTTTGGTCATTTTTTCGACATGCTATATTTTGGTGTTTTTGGATATTTTTGCACGTTTCAATGCTATGGCATTTCTCAGCACGCTATTTTCTGCTGTTTTGAGGTGTTTTCAGCTGTTTTTGGGACATGTCATTTTTGACATTTTGCCATACTATAGCCTTGCTTTTTTGGTCATTTTTCGACGTGCTATATTATGGTGTTTTTGGATATTTTGCACGATTTAATGCTATGGCATTTCTCAGCACGCTATTTTCTGCTGTTTTGAGGTGTTTTCAGCTGTTTTTGGGGCATGTAATTTTTTGAGATTTTTGCCATACTATAGCCTTGCTTTTTTGGTCATTTTTTCGACATGCTATATTTTGGTGTTTTTGGATATTTTTGCACGTTTCAATGCTATGGCATTTCTCAGCACGCTATTTTCTGCTGTTTTGAGGTGTTTAAAACTGTTTTTGGGACATGTCATTTTTTGACATTTTTGCCATACTATAGCCTTGCTTTTTTGGTCATTTTTTCGATGTGCTATATTATGGTGTTTTGGATATTTTGCACGATTTAATGCTATGGCATTTCTCAGCACGCTATTTTCTGCTGTTTTGAGGTGTTTTCAGCTGTTTTTGGGGCATGTCATTTTTTGAGATTTTTGCCATACTATAGCCTTGCTTTTTTGGTCATTTTTTCGACACTCTATTTCATAGAGTTTTTGGCCATTTTTGCACGTTTCAATGCTATGGCATTTCTCAGCACGCTATTTTCTGCTGTTTTGAGGTGGTTTCAGCTGTTTTTGGGGCGTGTTATTTTTGAGATTTTGCCATACTATAGCCTTGCTTTTTTGGTCATTTTTTGACGTGCTATATTATGGTGTTTTAGATATTTTTGCACGTTTTAATGCTATGGCATTTCTCAGCACGCTATTTTCTGCTGTTTTGAGGTGTTTAAACTGTTTTTGGGACATGTCATTTTTGAGATTTTTGCCATACTATAGCCTTGCTTTTTGGTCATTTTTTCGACGTGCTATATTATGGTGTTTTTGGATATTTTTGCACGATTTAATGCTATGGCATTTCTCAGCACGCTATTTTCTGCTGTTTTGAGGTGTTTTCAGCTGTTTTTGGGAGATGTCATTTTTTGAGATTTTTGCTATACTATAGCCTTGCTTTTTTGGTCATTTTTGACACTCTATTTCATAGAGTTTTTGGCCATTTTTGCACGTTTCAATGCTATGGCATTTCTCAGCACGCTATTTTCTGCTGTTTTGAGGTGGTTTCAGCTGTTTTTGGGGCATGTTATTTTTTGAGATTTTTGCCATACTATAGCCTTGCTTTTTTGGTCATTTTTTTGACGTGCTATATTATGGTGTTTTTAGATATTTTTGCACGTTTTAATGCTATGGCATTTCTCAGCACGCTATTTTCTGCTGTTTTGAGGTGTTTTCAGCTGTTTTTGGGACATGTCATTTTTTGAGATTTTTGCCCTACTATAGCCTTGCTTTTTGGTCATTTTTTCGACATGCTATATTTTGGTGTTTTTGGATATTTTGCACGTTTCAATGCTATGGCATTTCTCAGCACGCTATTTTCTGCTGTTTTGAGGTGTTTTCAGCTGTTTTTGGGACATGTCATTTTTTGACATTTTGCCATACTATAGCCTTTGCTTTCTTGGTCATTTTTCGACGTGCTATATTATGGTGTTTTGGATATTTTTGCACGTTTTAATGCTATGGCATTTCTCAGCACGCTATTTTCTGCTGTTTTGAGGTGTTTTCAGCTGTTTTTGGGGCATGTCATTTTTGAGATTTTTGCCATACTATAGCCTTGCTTTTTTGGTCATTTTTTCGACATGCTATATTTTGGTGTTTTTGGATATTTTTGCACGTTTCAATGCTATGGCATTTCTCAGCACGCTATTTTCTGCTGTTTTGAGGTGTTTTCAGCTGTTTTTGGGACATGTCATTTTTTGAGATTTTTGCCATACTATAGCCTTGCTTTTTTGGTCATTTTTTCGACACTCTATTTCATAGAGTTTTTGGCCATTTTTGCACGTTTCAATGCTATGGCATTTCTCAGCACGCTATTTTCTGCTGTTTTGAGGTGGTTTCAGCTGTTTTTGGGGCATGTTATTTTTTGAGATTTTTGCCATACTATAGCCTTGCTTTTTGGTCATTTTTTCGACGTGCTATATTATGGTGTTTTTAGATATTTTGCACGTTTTAATGCTATGGCATTTCTCAGCACGCTATTTTCTGCTGTTTTGAGGTGTTTAAAACTGTTTTTGGGACATGTCATTTTTTGACATTTTTGCCATACTATAGCCTTGCTTTTTTGGTCATTTTTTCGTGCTATATATTATGGTGTTTTTGGATATTTTGCACGTTTCAATGCTATGGCATTTCTCAGCACGCTATTTTCTGCTGTTTTGAGGTGTTTTCAGTTGTTTTTGGGACATGTCATTTTTTTGAGATTTTT
This sequence comes from Plectropomus leopardus, assembly GCF_026936395.1. NCBI lineage: Eukaryota > Metazoa > Chordata > Actinopteri > Perciformes > Serranidae > Plectropomus > Plectropomus leopardus. The sequence continues at coordinate 9,284,519 of NC_142186.1, forward strand.
GCCATACTATAGCCTTGCTTTTTGGTCATTTTTCGACACTCTATTTCATAGAGTTTTTGGCCATTTTTGCACGTTTCAATGCTATGGCATTTCTCAGCACGCTATTTTCTGCTGTTTTGAGGTGTTTAAAACTGTTTTTGGGACATGTCATTTTTTGAGATTTTTGCCATACTATAGCCTTGCTTTTTTGGTCATTTTTTCGACGTGCTATATTATGGTGTTTTTGGATATTTTTGCACGTTTCAATGCTATGGCATTTCTCAGCACGCTATTTTCTGCTGTTTTGAGGTGTTTTCAGCTGTTTTTGGGACATGTCATTTTTTGACATTTTTGCCATACTATAGCCTTGCTTTTTGGTCATTTTTCGACACTCTATTTCATAGAGTTTTTGGATATTTTGCAGGTTTCAATGCTATGGCATTTCTCAGCACGCTATTTTCTGCTGTTTTGAGGTGTTTAAAACTGTTTTTGGGACATGTCATTTTTTGAGATTTTTGCCATACTATTGCCTTGCTTTTTTGGTCATTTTTCGACATGCTATATTATGGTGTTTTGGATATTTTTGCATCGTTTCAATGCTATGGCATTTCTCCACGCTATTTTCTGCTGTTTTGAGGTGTTTTCAGCTGTTTTTGGGACATGTCATTTTTGACATTTTTGCCATACTATAGCCTTGCTTTTTTGGTCATTTTTTCGACGTGCTATATTATGGTGTTTTTGGATATTTTTGCACGTTTCAATGCTATGGCATTTCTCAGCACGCTATTTTCTGCTGTTTTGAGGTGTTTTCAGTTGTTTTTGGGACATGTCATTTTTTTGAGATTTTTGCCATACTATAGCCTTGCTTTTTTGGTCATTTTTTCGACACTCTTTCTTAGAGTTTTTGGCCATTTTGCACGTTTCAATGCTATGGCATTTCTCAGCATGCTATTTTCTGCTGTTTTGAGGTGTTTTCAGCTGTTTTTGGGGCATGTCATTTTTTGAGATTTTGCCATATTATAGCCTTGCTTTTTTGGTCATTTTTTTCGATGTGCCATATTATGGTGTTTTTGGATATTTTTCCACGTTTTAATGCTATTGCATTTCTCAGCACGCTATTTTCTGCTGTTTTGAGGTGTTTAAAACTGTTTTTGGGACATGTCATTTTTTGACATTTTTGCCATACTATAGCTTTGCTTTTTTGGTCATTTTTTCGACACTCTATTTCATAGAGTTTTGGCCATATTTTGCACGTTTCAATGCTATGGCATTTCTCAGCACGCTTATTTTCTGCTGTTTTGAGGTGTTTTCAGCTGTTTTTGGGACATGTCATTTTTGAGATTTTTGCCATACTATAGCCTTGCTTTTTTGGTCATTTTTTGACGTGCTATATTATGGTGTTTTAGATATTTTTGCACGTTTTAATGCTATGGCATTTCTCAGCACGCTTATTTTCTGCTGTTTTGAGGTGTTTTCAGCTGTTTTTGGGACATGTCATTTTTGACATTTTTGCCATACTATAGCCTTGCTTTTTGGTCATTTTTTGACACTATATTTCATAGAGTTTTTGGATATTTTGCACGTTTCAATGCTATGGCATTTCTCAGCACGCTATTTTCTGCTGTTTTGAGGTGTTTTCAGCTGTTTTTGGGACATGTCATTTTTGAGATTTTTGCCATACTATAGCCTTGCTTTTTGGTCATTTTTTGACGTGCTATATTATGGTGTTTTTGGATATTTTTGCACGTTTCAATGCTATGGCATTTCTCAGCACGCTATTTTCTGCTGTTTTGAGGTGGTTTCAGCTGTTTTTGGGGCATGTTATTTTTTGAGATTTTTGCCATACTATAGCCTTGCTTTTTTGGTCATTTTTTCGACGTGCTATATTATGGTGTTTTGGATATTTTGCACGTTTTAATGCTATGGCATTTCTCAGCACGCTATTTTCTGCTGTTTTGAGGTGTTTTCAGCTGTTTTTGGGGCATGTCATTTTTTGAGATTTTTGCCATACTATAGCCTTGCTTTTTTGCTCATTTTTTCGACATGCTATATTATGGTGTTTTTGGATATTTTTGCACGTTTTAATGCTATGGCATTTCTCACCAGACTATTTTCTGCTGTTTTGAGGTGTTTTCAGCTGTTTTTGGGACATGTCATTTTTTGACATTTTTGCCATACTATAGCCTTGCTTTTTGGTCATTTTTCGACACTCTATTTCATAGTTTTTGGCCATTTTGCACGTTTCAATGCTATGGCATTTCTCAGCACGCTATTTTCTGCTGTTTTGAGGTGTTTTCAGCTGTTTTTGGGGCATGTCATTTTTTGAGATTTTTGCCATACTATAGCCTTGCTTTTTGGTCATTTTGACGTGCTATATTATGGTGTTTTTAGATATTTTGCACGTTTTAATGCTATGGCATTTCTCATACGCTATTTTCTGCTGTTTTGAGGTGTTTAAAACTGTTTTTGGGACATGTCATTTTTGAGATTTTTGCCATACTATAGCCTTGCTTTTTGGTCATTTTTCTACACTCTATTTCATAGAGTTTTTGGCCATATTTTTGCACGTTTCAATGCTATGGCATTTCTCAGCACGCTATTTTCTGCTGTTTTGAGGTGTTTTCAGCTGTTTTTGGGACATGTCATTTTTTGAGATTTTTGCCATACTATAGCCTTGCTTTTTTGGTCATTTTTTCGAAATGCTATATTATGGTGTTTTGGATATTTTGCACGTTTCAATGCTATGGCATTTCTCAGCACGCTATTTTCTGCTGTTTTGAGGTGTTTTCAGCTGTTTTTGGGGCATGTCATTTTTGAGATTTTTGCCATACTATAGCCTTGCTTTTTGGTCATTTTTTGACGTGCTATATTATAGAGTTTTTGGATATTTTGCACGTTTCAATGCTATGGTATTTCTCAGCACGCTATTTTCTGCTGTTTTGAGGTGTTTTCAGCTGTTTTTGGGGCATGTCATTTTTTGAGATTTTTGCCATACTATAGCCTTGCTTTTTTGGTCATTTTTCGACATGCTATATTATGGTGTTTTTGGATATTTTGCACGTTTCAATGCTATGGCATTTCTCAGCACGCTATTTTCTGCTGTTTTGAGGTGTTTTCAGCTGTTTTTGGGGCATGTCATTTTTGAGATTTTGCCATACTATAGCCTTGCTTTTTGGTCATTTTTGACGTGCTATATTATGGTGTTTTGGATATTTTGCACGTTTCAATGCTATGGCATTTCTCAGCACGCTATTTTCTGCTGTTTTGAGGTGTTTTCAGCTGTTTTTGGGACATGTCATTTTTTGAGATTTTTGCCATACTATAGCCTTGCTTTTTTGGTCATTTTTTCTACACTCTATTTCATAGAGTTTTTGGCCATTTTTGCACGTTTCAATGCTATGGCATTTCTCAGCACGCTATTTTCTGCTGTTTTGAGGTGTTTTCAGCTGTTTTTGGGGCATGTCATTTTTTGAGATTTTTGCCATACTATAGCCTTGCTTTTTTGGTCATTTTTTGACGTGCTATATTATGGTGTTTTTAGATATTTTGCACGTTTTAATGCTATGGCATTTCAGCACGCTATTTTCTGCTGTTTTGAGGTGTTTTCAGCTGTTTTTGGGGCATGTCATTTTTGAGATTTTTGCCATACTATAGCCTTGCTTTTTGGTCATTTTTGACATGCTATATTATGGTGTTTTGGATATTTTTGCACGTTTTAATGCTATGGCATTTCTCAGCACGCTATTTTCTGCTGTTTTGAGGTGTTTAAAACTGTTTTTGGGACATGTCATTTTTTGAGATTTTTGCCATACTATAGCCTTGCTTTTTTGGTCATTTTTTCTACGTGCTATATTTTGGTGTTTTTGGATATTTTTGCACGATTTAATGCTATGGCATTTCTCAGCACGCTATTTTCTGCTGTTTTGAGGTGTTTTCAGCTGTTTTTGGGGCATGTCATTTTTTGAGATTTTTGCCATACTATAGCCTTGCTTTTTTGGTCATTTTTTCGACGTGCTATATTATGGTGTTTTTAGATATTTTTGCACGTTTTAATGCTATGGCATTTCTCAGCACGCTATTTTCTGCTGTTTTGAGGTGTTTTCAGCTGTTTTTGGGGCATGTCATTTTTTGAGATTTTTGCCATACTATAGCCTTGCTTTTTGGTCATTTTTTGGCGTGCTATATTATGGTGTTTTTAGATATTTTGCACGTTTTAATGCTATGGCATTTCTCAGCACGCTATTTTCTGCTGTTTTGAGGTGTTTAAAACTGTTTTTGGGACATGTCATTTTTTGAGATTTTTGCCATACTATAGCCTTGCTTTCTTGGTCATTTTTTCGACACTCTATTTCATAGAGTTTTTGGCCATTTTTTGCACGTTTTCAATGCTATGGCATTTCTCAGCACGCTTATTTTCTGCTGTTTTGAGGTGTTTTCAGCTGTTTTTGGGCATGTCATTTTTGAGATTTTTGCCATACTATAGCCTTGCTTTTTTGGTCATTTTTCGACGTGCTATATTATGGTGTTTTTAGATATTTTTGCACGATTTAATGCTATGGCATTTCTCAGCACGCTATTTTCTGCTGTTTTGAGGTGTTTTCAGCTGTTTTTGGGGCATGTCATTTTTTGAGATTTTTGCCATACTATAGCCTTGCTTTTTTGGTCATTTTTTCGACACTCTATTTCATAGAGTTTTTGGCCATTTTTGCACGTTTCAATGCTATGGCATTTCTCAGCACGCTATTTTCTGCTGTTTTGAGGTGGTTTCAGCTGTTTTTGGGGCATGTTATTTTTTGAGATTTTTGCCATACTATAGCCTTGCTTTTTTGGTCATTTTTTTGACGTGCTATATTATGGTGTTTTTAGATATTTTTGCACGTTTTAATGCTATGGCATTTCTCAGCACGCTATTTTCTGCTGTTTTGAGGTGTTTAAAACTGTTTTTGGGACATGTCATTTTTTGACATTTTTGCCATACTATAGCCTTGCTTTTTTGGTCATTTTTTCTACACTCTATTTCATAGAGTTTTTGGCCATTTTTGCACGTTTCAATGCTATGGCATTTCTCAGCACGCTATTTTCTGCTGTTTTGAGGTGGTTTCAGCTGTTTTTGGGGCATGTTATTTTTTGAGATTTTTGCCATACTATAGCTTTGCTTTTTTGGTCATTTTTCGACGTGCTATATTATGGTGTTTTTAGATATTTTTGCACGTTTTAATGCTATGGCATTTCTCAGCACGCTATTTTCTGCTGTTTTGAGGTGTTTTCAGCTGTTTTTGGGGCATGTCATTTTTTGAGATTTTTGCCATACTATAGCCTTGCTTTTTTGGTCATTTTTTCGACACTCTATTTCATAGAGTTTTTGGCCATTTTTGCACGTTTCAATGCTATGGCATTTCTCAGCACGCTATTTTCTGCTGTTTTGAGGTGGTTTCAGCTGTTTTTGGGGCATGTTATTTTTGAGATTTTGCCATACTATAGCCTTGCTTTTTGGTCATTTTTTCGACATGCTATATTATGGTGTTTTTAGATATTTTTGCACGTTTTAATGCTATGGCATTTCTCAGCACGCTATTTTCTGCTGTTTTGAGGTGTTTAAAACTGTTTTTGGGACATGTCATTTTTTGAGATTTTTGCCATACTATAGCCTTGCTTTTTTGGTCATTTTTTCGACGTGCTATATTATGGTGTTTTTGGATATTTTTGCACGATTTAATGCAATGGCATTTCTCAGCACGCTATTTTCTGCTGTTTTGAGGTGTTTTCAGCTGTTTTTGGGGCATGTCATTTTTGAGATTTTTGCCATACTATAGCCTTGCTTTTTGGTCATTTTTTGACACTCTATTTCATAGAGTTTTTGGATATTTTGCACGTTTCAATGCTATGGCATTTCTCAACGCTATTTTCTGCTGTTTTGAGGTGGTTTCAGCTGTTTTTGGGGCATGTTATTTTTTGAGATTTTTGCCATACTATAGCCTTGCTTTTTGGTCATTTTTGACGTGCTATATTATGGTGTTTTAGATATTTTTGCACGTTTTAATGCTATGGCATTTCTCAGCACGCTATTTTCTGCTGTTTTGAGGTGTTTCAGCTGTTTTTGGGACATGTCATTTTTGAGATTTTTGCCATACTATAGCCTTGCTTTTTTGGTCATTTTTCGACATGCTATATTATGGTGTTTTGGATATTTTGCACGTTTCAATGCTATGGCATTTCTCAGCACGCTATTTTCTGCTGTTTTGAGGTGTTTTCAGCTGTTTTTGGGGCATGTCATTTTTGAGATTTTTGCCATACTATAGCCTTGCTTTTTTGGTCATTTTCGACGTGCTATATTATGGTGTTTTTGGATATTTTGCATGTTTTAATGCTATGGCATTTCTCAGCACGCTATTTTCTGCTGTTTTGAGGTGTTTTCAGCTGTTTTTGGGACATGTCATTTTTGAGATTTTGCCATACTATAGCCTTGCTTTTTGGTCATTTTTCGACACTCTATTTCATAGAGTTTTTGGCCATTTTGCACGTTTCGATGCTATTGCATTTCTCAGCACGCTATTTTCTGCTGTTTTGAGGTGGTTTCAGCTGTTTTTGGGGCATGTTATTTTTGAGATTTTTGCCATACTATAGCCTTGCTTTTTGGTCATTTTTTCGACGTGCTATATTATGGTGTTTTTAGATATTTTTGCACGTTTTAATGCTATGGCATTTCTCAGCACGCTATTTTCTGCTGTTTTGAGGTGTTTTCAGCTGTTTTGGGGCATGTCATTTTTTGACATTTTGCCATACTATAGCCTTGCTTTTTTGGTCATTTTTTCGACACTCTATTTCATAGAGTTTTGGCCATTTTGCACGTTTCAATGCTATGGCATTTCTCAGCACGCTATTTTCTGCTGTTTTGAGGTGGTTTCAGCTGTTTTTGGGGCATGTTATTTTTGAGATTTTGCCATACTATAGCCTTGCTTTTTGGTCATTTTTTGACGTGCTATATTATGGTGTTTTTAGATATTTTTGCACGTTTTAATGCTATGGCATTTCTCAGCACGCTATTTTCTGCTGTTTTGAGGTGTTTTCAGCTGTTTTTGGGGCATGTCATTTTTTGAGATTTTTGCCATACTATAGCCTTGCTTTTTTGGTCATTTTTTCGACGTGCTATATTATGGTGTTTTTGGATATTTTGCACGTTTAATGCTATGGCATTTCTCAGCACGCTATTTTCTGCTGTTTTGAGGTGTTTTCAGCTGTTTTTGGGACATGTCATTTTTTGAGATTTTGCCATACTATAGCCTTGCTTTTTGGTCATTTTTTCGACACTCTATTTCATGGTTTTTTGGATATTTTGCACGTTTCAATGCTATGGCATTTCTCAGCACGCTATTTTCTGCTGTTTTGAGGTGGTTTCAGCTGTTTTTGGGGCATGTTATTTTTTGAGATTTTTGCCATACTATAGCCTTGCTGTTTTGGTCATTTTTCGACGTGCTATATTATGGTGTTTTGGATATTTTGCACGTTTTAATGCTATGGCATTTCTCAGCACGCTATTTTCTGCTGTTTTGAGGTGTTTTCAGCTGTTTTTGGGACATGTCATTTTTGACATTTTGCCATACTATAGCCTTGCTTTTTTGGTCATTTTTTCGACACTCTATTTCATAGAGTTTTGGCCATTTTGCACGTTTCAATGCTATGGCATTTCTCAGCACGCTATTTTCTGCTGTTTTGAGGTGGTTTCAGCTGTTTTTGGGCATGTCATTTTTGAGATTTTGCCATACTATAGCCTTGCTTTTTGGTCATTTTTCGACGTGCTATATTATGGTGTTTTGGATATTTTGCACGATTTAATGCTATGGCATTTCTCAGCACGCTATTTTCTGCTGTTTTGAGGTGTTTTCAGCTGTTTTTGGGGCATGTCATTTTTTGAGATTTTTGCCATACTATAGCCTTGCCTTCTTGGTCGTTTTTTGACGTGCTATATTATGGTGTTTTTAGATATTTTTGCACGTTTTAATGCTATGGCATTTCTCAGCACGCTATTTTCTGCTGTTTTGAGGTGTTTTCAGCTGTTTTTGGGGCATGTCATTTTTTGAGATTTTTGCCATACTATAGCCTTGCTTTTTTGGTCATTTTGACATGCTATATTATGGTGTTTTGGATATTTTGCACGTTTCAATGCTATGGCATTTCTCAGCACGCTATTTTCTGCTGTTTTGAGGTGGTTTCAGCTGTTTTTGGGGCATGTTATTTTTGAGATTTTTGCCATACTATAGCCTTGCTTTTTTGGTCATTTTGACGTGCTATATTATGGTGTTTTTAGATATTTTTGCACGTTTTAATGCTATGGCATTTCTCAGCACGCTATTTTCTGCTGTTTTGAGGTGGTTTCAGCTGTTTTTGGGGCATGTTATTTTTTGAGATTTTTGCCATACTATAGCCTTGCTTTTTTGGTCATTTTTTCGACGTGCTATATTATGGTGTTTTTGGATATTTTTGCACGATTTAATGCTATGGCATTTCTCAGCACGCTATTTTCTGCTGTTTTGAGGTGTTTTCAGCTGTTTTTGGGGCATGTCATTTTTTGAGATTTTTGCCATACTATAGCCTTGCTTTTTTGGTCATTTTTTCGACACTCTATTTCATAGAGTTTTTGGCCATTTTTGCACGTTTCAATGCTATGGCATTTCTCAGCACGCTATTTTCTGCTGTTTTGAGGTGGTTTCAGCTGTTTTTGGGGCATGTTATTTTTTGAGATTTTTGCCATACTATAGCCTTGCTTTTTGGTCATTTTTGACGTGCTATATTATGGTGTTTTAGATATTTTTGCACGTTTTAATGCTATGGCATTTCTCAGCACGCTATTTTCTGCTGTTTTGAGGTGTTTAAAACTGTTTTTTGGGACATGTCATTTTTTGACATTTTTGCCATACTATAGCCTTGCTTTTTTGGTCATTTTTTCTACACTCTATTTCATAGAGTTTTTGGCCATTTTTGCACGTTTCAATGCTATGGCATTTCTCAGCACGCTATTTTCTGCTGTTTTGAGGTGGTTTCAGCTGTTTTTGGGGCATGTCATTTTTTGAGATTTTTGCCATACTATAGCCTTGCTTTCTTGGTCATTTTTTCGACGTGCTATATTATGGTGTTTTTGGATATTTTTGCACGTTTTAATGCTATGGCATTTCTCAGCACGCTATTTTCTGCTGTTTTGAGGTGTTTTCAGCTGTTTTTGGGACATGTCATTTTTTGACATTTTTGCCATACTATAGCCTTGCTTTTTTGGTCATTTTTTCTACACTCTATTTCATAGAGTTTTTGGCCATTTTTGCACGTTTCAATGCTATGGCATTTCTCAGCACGCTATTTTCTGCTGTTTTGAGGTGGTTTCAGCTGTTTTTGGGGCATGTCATTTTTTGAGATTTTTGCCATACTATAGCCTTGCTTTTTGGTCATTTTTTGACGTGCTATATTATGGTGTTTTAGATATTTTGCACGTTTTAATGCTATGGCATTTCTCAGCACGCTATTTTCTGCTGTTTTGAGGTGTTTTCAGCTGTTTTTGGGACATGTCATTTTTTGAGATTTTTGCCATACTATAGCCTTGCTTTTTTGGTCATTTTTTCGACACTCTATTTCATAGAGTTTTTGGCCATTTTTGCACGTTTCAATGCTATGGCATTTCTCAGCACGCTATTTTCTGCTGTTTTGAGGTGGTTTCAGCTGTTTTTGGGCATGTTATTTTTGAGATTTTTGCCATACTATAGCCTTGCTTTTTGGTCATTTTTGACGTGCTATATTATGGTGTTTTAGATATTTTGCACGTTTTAATGCTATGGCATTTCTCAGCACGCTATTTTCTGCTGTTTTGAGGTGTTTTCAGCTGTTTTTGGGACATGTCATTTTTTGAGATTTTTGCCATACTATAGCCTTGCTTTTTTGGTCATTTTTTCGACACTCTATTTCATGGTGTTTTTAGATATTTTTGCACGTTTTAATGCTATGGCATTTCTCAGCACGCTATTTTCTGCTGTTTTGAGGTGTTTTCAGCTGTTTTTGGGGCATGTCATTTTTTGAGATTTTTGCCATACTATAGCCTTGCTTTTTTGGTCATTTTTTCGACATGCTATATTATGGTGTTTTTGGATATTTTGCACGTTTCAATGCTATGGCATTTCTCAGCACGCTATTTTCTGCTGTTTTGAGGTGTTTTCAGCTGTTTTTTGGGGCATGTCATTTTTGAGATTTTTGCCATACTATAGCCTTGCTTTTTGGTCATTTTTGACGTGCTATATTATGGTGTTTTTAGATATTTTTGACACGTTTTAATGCTATGGCATTTCTCAGCACGCTATTTTCTGCTGTTTTGAGGTGTTTTCAGCTGTTTTTGGGGCATGTTATTTTTTGAGATTTTTGCCATACTATAGCCTTGCTTTTTTGGTCATTTTTTCTACACTCTATTTCATAGAGTTTTTGGCCATTTTTGCACGTTTCAATGCTATGGCATTTCTCAGCACGCTATTTTCTGCTGTTTTGAGGTGGTTTCAGCTGTTTTTGGGGCATGTCATTTTTTGAGATTTTTGCCATACTATAGCCTTGCTTTTTTGGTCATTTTTTCGACGTGCTATATTATGGTGTTTTTAGATATTTTTGCACGTTTTAATGCTATGGCATTTCTCAGCACGCTATTTTCTGCTGTTTTGAGGTGTTTAAAACTGTTTTTGGGACATGTCATTTTTTGACATTTTTGCCATACTATGGCCTTGCTTTTTTGGTCATTTTTTCTACACTCTATTTCATAGAGTTTTTGGCCATTTTGCGTTTCAATGCTATGGCATTTCTCAGCACGCTATTTTCTGCTGTTTTGAGGTGGTTTCAGCTGTTTTTGGGGCATGTTATTTTTGAGATTTTGCCATACTATAGCCTTGCTTTTTTGGTCATTTTGACGTGCTATATTATGGTGTTTTAGATATTTTTGCACGTTTTAATGCTATGGCATTTCTCAGCACGCTATTTTCTGCTGTTTTGAGGTGTTTAAAACTGTTTTTGGGACATGTCATTTTTTGAGATTTTTGCCATACTATAGCCTTGCTTTTTTGGTCATTTTTTCGACACTCTATTTCATAGAGTTTTTGGCCATTTTTGCACGTTTCAATGCTATGGCATTTCTCAGCACGCTATTTTCTGCTGTTTTGAGGTGTTTTCAGCTGTTTTTGGGGCATGTCATTTTTTGAGATTTTTGCCATACTATAGCCTTGCTTTTTTGGTCATTTTTTCGACGTGCTATATTATGGTGTTTTTAGATATTTTTGCACGTTTTAATGCTATGGCATTTCTCAGCACGCTATTTTCTGCTGTTTTGAGGTGTTTTCAGCTGTTTTTGGGGCATGTCATTTTTTGAGATTTTTGCCATACTATAGCCTTGCTTTTTGGTCATTTTTTCGACGTGCTATATTATGGTGTTTTGGATATTTTTGCACGTTTCAATGCTATGGCATTTCTCAGCACGCTATTTTCTGCTGTTTTGAGGTGTTTAAAACTGTTTTTGAGGCATGTCATTTTTTGAGATTTTTGCCATACTATAGCCTTGCTTTTTTGGTCATTTTGACACTCTATTTCATAGAGTTTTGGCCATTTTTGCGTTTCAATGCTATGGCATTTCTCAGCACGCTATTTTCTGCTGTTTTGAGGTGTTTTCAGCTGTTTTTGGGACATGTCATTTTTTGAGATTTTTGCCATACTATAGCCTTGCTTTTTTGGTCATTTTTTTGACGTGCTATATTATGGTGTTTTTAGATATTTTTGCACGTTTTAATGCTATGGCATTTCTCAGCACGCTATTTTCTGCTGTTTTGAGGTGTTTAAAACTGTTTTTGGGACATGTCATTTTTTGACATTTTTGCCATACTATGGCCTTGCTTTTTTGGTCATTTTTTCTACACTCTATTTCATAGAGTTTTTGGCCATTTTTGCACGTTTCAATGCTATGGCATTTCTCAGCACGCTATTTTCTGCTGTTTTGAGGTGGTTTCAGCTGTTTTTGGGGCATGTTATTTTTTGAGATTTTTGCCATACTATAGCCTTGCTTTTTTGGTCATTTTTTCGACGTGCTATATTATGGTGTTTTTAGATATTTTTGCACGTTTTAATGCTATGGCATTTCTCAGCACGCTATTTTCTGCTGTTTTGAGGTGTTTTCAGCTGTTTTTGGGGCATGTCATTTTTTGACATTTTTGCCATACTATAGCCTTGCTTTTTTGGTCATTTTTTCGACACTCTATTTCATAGAGTTTTTGGCCATTTTTGCACGTTTCAATGCTATGGCATTTCTCAGCACGCTATTTTCTGCTGTTTTGAGGTGGTTTCAGCTGTTTTTGGGGCATGTTATTTTTTGAGATTTTTGCCATACTATAGCCTTGCTTTTTTGGTCATTTTTTCGACGTGCTATATTATGGTGTTTTTAGATATTTTTGCACGTTTTAATGCTATGGCATTTCTCAGCACGCTATTTTCTGCTGTTTTGAGGTGTTTAAAACTGTTTTTGGGACATGTCATTTTTTGACATTTTTGCCATACTATGGCCTTGCTTTTTGGTCATTTTTCTACACTCTATTTCATAGAGTTTTTGGCCATTTTTGCACGTTTCAATGCTATGGCATTTCTCAGCACGCTATTTTCTGCTGTTTTGAGGTGGTTTCAGCTGTTTTTGGGGCATGTTATTTTTTGAGATTTTTGCCATACTATAGCCTTGCTTTTTTGGTCATTTTTTCGACGTGCTATATTATGGTGTTTTTAGATATTTTTGCACGTTTTAATGCTATGGCATTTCTCAGCACGCTATTTTCTGCTGTTTTGAGGTGTTTTCAGCTGTTTTTGGGACATGTCATTTTTTGACATTTTTGCCATACTATAGCCTTGCTTTTTTGGTCATTTTTTCGACACTCTATTTCATACAGTTTTTGGCCATTTTTGCACGTTTCAATGCTATGGCATTTCTCAGCATGCTATTTTCTGCTGTTTTGAGGTGTTTTCAGCTGTTTTTGGGGCATGTTATTCTTTGAGATTTTTGCCATACTATAGCCTTGCTTTTTTGGTCATTTTTTCGACATGCTATATTTTGGTGTTTTGGATATTTTGCACGTTTCAATGCTATGGCATTTCTCAGCACGCTATTTTCTGCTGTTTTGAGGTGTTTTCAGCTGTTTTTGGGACATGTCATTTTTTGAGATTTTTGCCATACTATAGCCTTGCTTTTTTGGTCATTTTTTCGACGTGCTATATTTTGGTGTTTTTGGATATTTTTGCACGATTTAATGCTATGGTATTTCTCAGCACGCTATTTTCTGCTGTTTTGAGGTGTTTTCAGCTGTTTTTGGGGCATGTCATTTTTTGAGATTTTTGCCATACTATAGCCTTGCTTTTTTGGTCATTTTTTCGACACTCTATTTCATAGAGTTTTTGGCCATTTTTGCACGTTTCAATGCTATGGCATTTCTCAGCACGCTATTTTCTGCTGTTTTGAGGTGGTTTCAGCTGTTTTTGGGGCATGTTATTTTTTGAGATTTTTGCCATACTATAGCCTTGCTTTTTTGGTCATTTTTTCGACGTGCTATATTATGGTGTTTTTAGATATTTTTGCACGTTTTAATGCTATGGCATTTCTCAGCACGCTATTTTCTGCTGTTTTGAGGTGTTTAAAACTGTTTTTGGGACATGTCATTTTTTGACATTTTTGCCATACTATAGCCTTGCTTTCTTGGTCATTTTTTCGACATGCTATATTATGGTGTTTTTGGATATTTTTGCACGTTTTAATGCTATGGCATTTCTCAGCACGCTATTTTCTGCTGTTTTGAGGTGTTTAAAACTGTTTTTGGGACATGTCAATTTTTGAGATTTTTGCCATACTATAGCCTTGCTTTCTTGGTCATTTTTTCGACATGCTATATTATGGTGTTTTTGGATATTTTTGCATGTTTTAATGCTATGGCATTTCTCAGCACGCTATTTTCTGCTGTTTTGAGGTGGTTTCAGCTGTTTTTGGGACATGTCATTTTTTTTAGATTTTTGCCACACTATAGCCTTGCTTTTTTGGTCATTTTTTCGACACTCTATTTCATAGAGTTTTTGGCCATTTTTGCACGTTTCAATGCTATGGCATTTCTCAGCACGCTATTATCTGCTGTTTTGAGGTGGTTTCAGCTGTTTTTGGGGCATGTCATTTTTTGAGATTTTTGCCATACTATAGCCTTGCTTTTTTGGTCATTTCTTAAACATGCTATATTATGGTGTTTATGGCCATTTTTGCACGTTTTAATGCTATGGCATTTCTCAGCACGCTATTTTCTGCTGTTTTGAGGTGTTTTCAGCTGTTTTTGGGGCATGTCATTTTTTGACATTTTTGCCATACTATAGCCTTGCTTTTTTGGTCATTTTTTCGACACTCTATTTCATAGAGTTTTTGGCCATTTTTGCACGTTTCAATGCTATGGCATTTCTCAGAACGCTATTTTCTGCTGTTTTGAGGTGTTTAAAACTGTTTTTGGGACATGTCATTTTTTGAGATTTTTGCCATACTATAGCCTTGCTTTTTTGGTCATTTTTTGGACATGCTATATTATGGTGTTTTTGGATATTTTTGCAGGTTTCAATGCTATGGCATTTCTCAGAACGCTATTTTCTGCTGTTTTGAGGTGGTTTCAGCTGTTTTTGGGACATGTCATTTTTTGAAATTTTTGCCATACTATAGCCTTGCTTTTTTGGACATTTTTTCGAGATGCTATATTATGGTGTTTTGTGCCATTTTTCAACAATTTAATGCTATGGCGTTCCTCAGCATGCTATTTTCTGCTGTTTTGAGGTGTTTAAAACTGTTTTTGGGACATGTCATTTTTTGAGATTTTTGCCATACTATAGCCTTGCTTTTTTGGTCATTTTGTTCGACATGCTATATTATGATGTTTTTGGATATTTTTGCACGTTTTAATGCTATGGCATTTCTCAGCACGCTATTTTCTGCTGTTTTGAGGTGTTTAAAACTGTTTTCGGGACATGTCATTTTTTGACATTTTTGCCATACTATAGCCTTGCTTTTTTGGTCATTTTTTTCAACATGCTATATTATGGTGTTTTTGGATATTTTTGCACGTTTTAATGCTATGGCATTTCTCAGCATGCTATTTTCTGCTGTTTTGAGGTGTTTTCAGCTGTTTTTGGGGCATGTCATTTTTTGAGATTTTTGCCATACTATAGCCTTGCTTTTCTGGTCATTTTTTTCGAGATGCTATATTATTGGGTTTTGGATATTTTTGCATGTTTTAATGCTATGGTGCATCACAGGACGTTATTTTAAGCTGTTCTGAAGTTTTTAAATCTGTTTTTGGGTCCTGTCATTTTTTGACATTCTTGCCATACTTGCCTTGGTTTTTTGGTCATTTGTTCGACATGCTATATTATCATGTTTTGGGCTCTATTTTTACGTTTTAATGCTATGGCATGTCCCAGCAGGTTATTTTCTGCTGTGTTGAGGTGTTTAAAACTGTTTTTCGGACATGTCATTTTTTGACGTTTTTGCCATACTATAGCCTTGCTTTTTTGGTTATTTTTTCGACACTCTATATTATGGTGTTTTGGGACATTTTTCCACATTTGAATGCTATGGTGTGTCTCAGGAGGTTATTTAAAGCTGTTTTGAGGTGTTTAAAACTGTTTTTGAGACATGTCATTTTTTGACATTTTTGCTACACTATAGTCTTGCTTTTTTGGTCATTTCGTTCGACATGATGTATTATGATGTTTCTGGCCATTTTTGCACGTTTTAATGCTATGGTGTTCTCAGCATGCTATTTCATGCTGATTTGAGATGTTTTCTGTTGTTTCTTGGACATGTCAGTTTTTGACATTTTGCCACACTATAGTATTGCTTTACTTTTTTGGTCTATTTTGGCCTCTTTTGCACTTTGTATACCACAACGCATCTCTATAAGCCATAATATGTCATTTTTAGCCATTTTAATGAAGTGTCAAAATTTGAAATTTTTTGACGTACTATAAAATGGAACTTTTGGTAATTTTTTTTAACATGCTAAATTACGATGTTCTATGCCTTTTTTTTTCACTTGTTTTCCACATTGTATACTACAATGCATCTCTACAAGCTATCGTATGTTTTTTCTTATCATTTTTATGACATGTCAAAATTTGACATATGTTTAATACTATAGCATGGTGTTTTTTGTAATTTCATCAACATGCTAAATCATTACTTTTTGGTCTATTATGACATTTTTTGCACTTTGTTTACTTTTACACATCTGTACAAGCTATCATATGTCGTTTTTAGCCATTTTAAATGACATGTCAAAATGTGAAATTTTTTGACATACTATAGAATGGCGTTTTTGGTCATTTTTTCAACATGCTAAATTATGACGTTTTTGGCCTCTTTTGGCCTTGTTTTCGATATTCTATACTACAACGCATTGCTTCAAGCTATAATATGTCGTTTTCAGCCATTTTTATAACATGCCAAAATTTGACATTTTTCAATCATGTTTTTTGCCATTTTTTCGACTTGCCAAATGATATTGTTTTTGACCTGTTTTTTAACATTGTATGCTATGATGTGTCTCTACAAGCTATAATATGTACTGTATATATTCAACATGTCAAAATTGGACAGTTTTTGACATAATACGTTTTCAGCCATTTTTCGGACATGCTATATTATGATGTTTTTGGCCTTTTATTTTCGACACACAATACTATGGCTTTTTAAGCCATTTTTTTAACATGCTGAATTATGACATCTTTGGCATTTTTGGGGCTTTTTTTCCATATTGTATACTATAATCTATCTCTATAAAGCTATAATATGTAATTTCCAGCCATTTGTCAAAATCTGACATTTTTCCACATACCATATCATTTCCAGACATTGTATACTATGATGTGTCTGTACAAGCATTAGTGTGCTATTTTCAGCCATTTTTTCGACATGTCAAAATCTGATATTTTTCGACACACTACACTGTTATTTTCAGCCATTTTCTCAACATGTCAAAATTTGACATTTTTCGATGTACTATACTATGTCGTTTTCAGCACAACCAAGACCACGATCCAGGCTGAGCCGGAAGTACAGCATCAGTGCAGCCACAGCACAAGCACAGCCAAAAGAAAGATGACAGCAAGCACAGCCATCACCACGATCCAGGCACAGCCAGGATTGCAGCCAAGATCTGGGAAAAACTAAACTAAAACGTGTCATTTGACAGGTTGAAAGAACAGCTGAAAATGACAAATCACAACTCGTCAAGACACGTCATAGTATAAGTTGAAAGAACACCAAATACGTCATAATATAGCATGCTGAAAAATGGCATAAAACAACATAATGGAGTATGTTGAAGAAAAAGCTAAAAACAACATATTGTAGCTTGTCAAGGCATGTCATAGTATAGTACTTCAAGTAAAAAAAAACAGCCCAAAACGTGACAATAAAGCAGGTTGAAAAATGGCTTTGGCAAAATAATATAGTATGTTGAAAAACTTCGAATTTCAAATGTAAAAAATGAAGTTATAAACAATATATTATAACTTGTTGAGACACGGCATAGTATAGCATTTTTTTTTAAATTGGCCAAAAACTTAATAATATAGCACATCGAAAAAACAGCTGAAAACGTCATAATATACCATGACGAAAAGAAAATGGCAGAAACAACATAGTGCAGTATGTCAAAAAATACCAAAGTTTAATGCCGAAAAACAGCTGAAAATTACATCACAGCTTGTTGAAACACGTCATAGAATAGTCAGTTGAAAAAACAGCCAACATCATAATATAGCGTGTCCAAAAAATAGCTGAAAACGACACGGTATAGTATGTTGTAAAAATGTCAAATTTTCACATTGAAAAAATAGCTAGAAACAACATATTATAGCTTGTCAATACATGTCATATCAGAATCAGAATCCTGTTCTATTGCCAAGTCCATTTACATATACAAGGAATGTGACTTGGTGTTTTGGTGCAAACAATTAACATAAAGGACGAGTAAAAATAGTGTATTTTAATAGAAGAGGACATAAGATTAAAAACATAGAAGCAATTTAAATATATAAAATGAAAAAAATAGACAATAGACATCAAAATAGAAAAAATAACAAAATGTATGTACAAAAGGTGCAATGGAGGGACTGTACAGTTTTCAGAAGTAGAGTGACAGTGCAAATATCTTAAGTCTAAATAATTAAGTAATAATAATAACAATTAAACCCACAGTGTGCATGAAAGAAATCCAGTCCAGTGTGTGTTAATGTAACACATAAAAACTGATTTAGCCTAACATTAATATGATGTTTTCAGACTCTGGGGCTGGACTAGAGCCTGTGTCATGTGGGCGGTGCAGGAGGGGGGAGGGCCGGAGTATTGTTCATGGTGTTGACAACAGAAGGGAAGAAACTGTTTTTGAGTCGTGAGATTTTGGTCCTGACGGACTGCAGCCTCTTGCCAGAGAGGAAGGTCTCAAAAAGTCTGTGTCCAGGGTGAGAGGAGTCAGCCACAATTTTACCTGCACGCCTCAGGGCCCTGGAGGTGTGCAGTTCATGGAGAGATGGCAGGTGGCTGCCAATCACCCTCTCTGCAGCGCAGATGATACACTGCAGCCTGTTCTTGTCCCTCGCTGTGGCTGCAGCGTATCACACTGTGATGGAGGAGGTGAGGATAGACTCAATGATGGCGGTGTAGAAGTGCACCATCATTGTCTATTGGCAGGTTGAATTTCTTCAGCTGCCACAGGATGTACATCCTCTGCTGGGCTTTCTTGATGATGGAGCTGATGTTCAGCTCCCACTTGAGGTCCTGGGTGTCGATGGTCCCCAAGAGATGGAAGGACTCCACAGTGGAAATTGGGGAGTCACAGAGGGTGATGGGGCAGGGTGGCAGCGATCCTTCTGAAATCCATTACTATTTCCACTGTCTTCGAAGCATTAAGCTCTAGGTTGTTCTCGTTGCACCAGGTCATCAGATGGTCAACCTCCCACCTGTAGGCGGACTCATCTCCACCAGAGATGAGTCCAATGAGGGTGGTGTCATCTGCAAACTTGAGGAGCTAGACGGACTGATGACTTGAGGTGCAGCTGTTCATGTACAGGTAGAAGAGGAGAGGAGAAAGAACGCAGCCTTGAGGAGAGCCGGTGCTGATGGTTCTGCTGTCAGAAACATGCTTCCCCAGCTTCACCTGCTGCTTCCTGTCAGACAGGAAGTCTGTGATCCACCTGCTGGTGGAATCAGACACGTTCAGCTTGGAGAGCTTGTCCTGTAGCAGAGCCTGGATTACTGAATTAAAAGAAGAGCTGAAATCCAGGATCCTGGCGTAGGTTCCACCTGAGTCCAGATGCTCGAGGATGAAGTGGAGGACCAGGTTGACACAGGTGTCTACAGACCTGTTGGTCCTGTTGGTGAACTGCAAGGGTCCAGGAGAGGTCCTGTGGTGGGTTTCAGGTGTGACAGTACTTTCTGTTAAGTACCCTTTGTTTTGCTTTCCGGCAAAACAGTGTCAACAGTGGCTGGTGTACTGATTTGACAGTGATACAAAAGCATTGTTCTTCTGGGTTGGAAACTTTTTCCATTCACTGTTAACCTTTTAATTCTCCCCGTGAGTTTGCTTCATTCATTCTGGTCTGTGTTTACATTCCACCGCAGGCCAACATGCACGAGGCACAGAGCACGCTTGCCAACCAGATACAGAGTGTGGAGCGGACATACCCGGACTACTTAGTTATTGCCCTTGGGGACTTTAACAAAGGGAATCTAAGTCAAGAACTTCCAAAATATAGACAGTTTATTTATGTGCGGGGAATGTTTTGGATCATTGTTACACCACTATCAGCAATGCGTATCATGCTGTTCCCCGCAGTGCACGTTATGGTTTATTTGATTCCTGCATACAGGCAAAAATTAAAGCTCTGCAAAACTGCTGTGAGGACATCAAAACAGTGGACCAGTGCAGCTGTGGAGAATTTAAAGATGTGTTTGCACTGTACTGATTCGGATACTTTCAGAACTGCCACAAACAGTCTAGATGAGTACAGAGAGGCTGTGATGTCATACATCAGCTTTTTCCAGGACTTGTGTGTAACATCACGCACTACGGTGAGTTACAACAACGACAAGCCCTTGTTCACAGCCAAGCTGGAAGACAAACCAGGAGGTATTCAAGAGTGGGTACAAGGAGGGCTACAAAAAAAGCTAAATACACCTTTAGCAGGGTGGCGAAAGGTTTTTTTGACAATATATCCCCCTAAATCCTACACACTGGTCCTTTTAGTTAAACAGATTTTTTGGGGAAGCAGGGGAAGCAAAAAGCAACAACAGACATTCATTTGCCAATTGGCAGCCAGCTACAGTCAACTATCTTGATTTTGTTAGTAATGCAACAATTGCTTTAATCCCACATCCAGCAAAGCTCAAATCTTTTCAATTTACTGTATAAAAAGTAATTTACTGTCAGGAATCTGAAAAGAAATGTTATTAGTCAGGAAAGGAACATGTAGTACTGGTCAGTGCAGAGGTGGGTGCGAGGGCACTCTCACGAAAGTTAATGCCCAACAGGGGTCATTCATTTGGGCTGGAATTTGTGCCGAACAAAAGCCAGACTGACCCCGACCAAACACCCACTCAGAAAGCACAGAAAGCTGTCCAAAGTCATCTTCTGGTTGGCTAAGCTGCCCACACTCGCTCTCTACAAAAACGAAGAGAACCTTCATGTTCATGTGGTAGTCAGATTCAGTCTGTTCCTTTTCCCCTATTTTCATACCAACATTTTCTAAGCTCCCCTTCCTCCATCCATTCATCCACCCATCCATCCATCCTCTACCCATTCTTTCCTCCCTCTGTCCTCATTCCCTCACTCCTCCCACCCCTGCTGCTGAGGACTTCGGTTCCCAAACTGGACCCCTGGCTCAGCCCTCCACGGTCACATGACACAGATTCAGAGATCCAGAGTAGTAAAGTACAAAGCACTCAGCATGTATACTCCACAGAAACATCAGAGGGCCACTGTGCTGTTACACCTCTGAACAGAGTAACCCTCGGCTCACTTTCTGCTGCACTTGAGTAACGTCTCACCAGAACTGACTACCTCCTACTTCCTTTCCCACCAGCAGGTAGGCGGCATGTCGTCTCATTTAGAATGATAAATAGAGGTAATTTAAAATGTTGAAAGGAGCACAGTTTATGGAGCATTGTGTTAAGTTGTGTAATCTTATAATGAGGAACTTTGTCACATGGAAAGTGACATTGTGTCCTGTTTAGAGTTTTGGAAACAGAAAACCGTCTAACACCTAGGACTGGCAGGTTCTCCATTGCAATTATTAGAACTAGATCTTAGCTGTCCTTATCTAACCTAACTCTATGAGCTTAACATTTTATAAGCATTACTGTGTTGTAAAACAAAATAAATTAAAAAAAAACACAGTAAAATATGTCATTATTTTGCCTAAGTAAAAAATTATATAAAACTAAAAGACAAAATGTCAAACAAAGCAGTTTAATATCACTTTATCTAAACTAAATCACTGTAATATTATCAACCTTGTCTGGGCAGCTCTTACTCCTCCTATTTGTAGCTAACAACCTTGAAAAAAGGTTATGCTTTGACTGTCTGTGGACATTATCACATAATCATGAGCCCCCCCTCCCTTTTTCTTTCCTTGTATTGCTGCTCCCGAGTCAGCGTTGTTCAGCAAAATCCGGAATTATTCAAAAAAGGATCAAATGTTGGATAAAAATGTAAAGGACAACCAAAGTCACAGTTATTTGGGTCTCATTAAAACACTCATACACAGGGTCCTGTCTAACTTCATGTTGCTACAAAGTGCAGTTGATAACTGGTATTACTAACAATGGCGATACTGGTTTGAACTGGTATTGGCTTTAAAAGTAACTGTGTGTCAAATGGGACTAACTGAAAAAGCCAAATGTAAGCCAATTCAGCTGGTTAAAAGCAACACCATACTGTGCGCTATGAGCACCGTGACTTGACAGACTGGAAATTTTAGTTTTTTGGTTCACTCCCGAGATGACTGTGAAATCATGATTGGAGTTGCAAACAAACAACCAACATTGGCTCATGCAAAACAACTGCTGGCACAATGAGAAGCCAGTGGGGGCTCAGCAGATCATGATAAATAAAGTGGGGGGGGGGCAGAGGGACAGACGGAGAGTCATTCATTCAGCGTGGTAGTACATAACTACCACATTAAATGTGTGCAGCCGAAAGCAGGTTCACACTTCACACTCAAACTGAAGCCTGTGAGTTTAAGAGAGGGCAGGCCACAAGATGGTAAGCTGGTTGGGGGATGGAAAAGGAAAGGGAGGAGCTATTCTCTCTGAGCTCTGCCCCTTCACTCTCTCTCCTCCTATATCTGAGCTCTCAGACTCACACAGACCACATGCCTGCATGATTTTAAAAACCGCCCTCCAATAGAAGGACAACAAAAGTGTCATGGTGGTGCGGCACATGTGCGCCTGTGCAGCTCCTCCCATGTCAAGTGCAGCAGAGACACGGAAGCCGAATGTAAGCCTTTGGATAAGTGAGTGTGTGTAGGAGAAAAGGGGGAGGGAATGCAAACACACACACACACTCGCTTTTGGCTGATGTAACAGAAAAAAAAACTGTGATCACAATGAAGTGATGGTTTTTGAAAAGAAAGAGGGAAGAGGAGAGCTTCCTGGTTGTGTTCTGAATGAGGTAAGATGAGAGATTCTGACACCTTATATGACTGTTTATGAAAGAGGTAAAGGTTATTGGATTTCCTGGTTATCCTCGAACCACACGGCTTAACTCTTCGTCCATACGCTTCTTTTAAAGGGACGAAAAGGAACCAGGATGATTGCTGAGTATTACATATTAGATAAAGATAGATAGAACAGGAAGTTTAATCATGTTTACCTCACATAAACAGGATTTCATTACCTTATTACTGAATGTTAATGATACCTGTGACTGACTTTTTTTCTCTGTAGGATGCTTATTCTCTCTTTAATCTGTATTTATTACACAGCCTCACAATAACTTCTCTTCAATGTTTGTTTGTATTACCACCACGTGGGGTTTCTTTTATGGGCTCAGTGTGTCAGTGTGTGAAAGGTCAGTCTGAGCCCTGCCAAACAGCACATGAGGGAGGGATGGAATAAGTTGGAGTATGCAGGGAGACTGGGAAGGTCAGTCCCAGCCACATGGGGACACACTTTTGTACTTAGTAACACATTTGTGCCATTCGGCTATGCTATTCTTATTTAATGAAACCATAATATATTTTTGTTATTATGTAATTACATATCATTCTCACAGCACTGTTTTTTCTTTTTACCCATGCTAGCTTCCTGGTTTAAGGGATGGCAATGTCAGATTTGGTGGTATCTTGGTTTGAGGAGGGATTGCTGTTCATATTTAGTGTCATCATTAAGTATTTTTTAAAAAAACTGTTTATGCCTAAATGCCTGCAAAAGTGTTATTATATTCCCATCAGCATTGGCTGAACTTTAGTGACAACGTGCAACCGTTAGCATGCAAAAATGCTAAGCTATAAGATGGTGAACATGGCGAACATTACTATAACAAAATAATAATTAGCATTTTATCATTGTCGTGGTGTTCATGTAAGCATGCTAATATTAGCTAAAAGCTACTCTGCACTTTAGCTCAGCATCTCAGACTGTCGTCAGTCATTAAAGCTGTAAATTATTTACCTTGTTAATTACGCACACGCATTACAACAATTTTAAACAAATCCAAAATGCACTTTTGAAGTTGAATAGGCCTAATTACACTTTAAATCGAAAGCTGCATTAGCAAGTGTTTTTGCCTTTTGGTATTTTCTTCAAATGTAACCATAGTCACTCCAGAGCACAAATATTAAAGCATTCATTCAAAGTATTCCCTTTCTCTGGGGTATAAAATCTCCACAACAGAATTCACTCTGTTAAACACTAAAACTCTTCAGTGAAATAATAGCAATATCTCATCACTCCCAGTTCAGACTAGTTTATTACTAAACAATAAATATAAATTTTGAACATATCATTGTAAAGTTGGTTGAAATAGAGGCTCATATTCCACATTAGACTGAAACTTCAGCTTCAATTAAAAAAAAAAAAGTTCAATTATCTACATAATTTTTAAATGATCCTATCCTGTGTTTTTTTTTCAGATTGTGCACATCTACATTTCCTGATTGACCTCTACCTGCCTCCATCATGTCGCTGCTGACTCACGTGCTGGCGTGCCTCTTTGGTATGGGCTCCTGGGTGGCCATCAATGGGATGTGGGTGGAGCTGCCCCTGGTCGTACCGGAGATCCCAGAGGGCTGGTATCTACCGTCGTACCTCACAGTCCTCATCCAGATGGCCAACATTGGTCCACTCTTCATCACTCTGATGCACCGCTTCCGCCGAGGGGTGCTCGATGAGCGGCCAGTCATCTACTTTATTGTAGGGCTGGGGATCGTTGCTACATTCCTGCTGGCTTTCTTCTGGAGGCACAGAGTGATGATCGGGGGCTCTTTGCACAGTGTACCCCTGCTGGTGTTAAGTTTCCTGCTCTCTGTGGTGGACTGCACCTCCTCCGTTACCTTTCTGCCTTTCATGATGAGGCTGCGTCCGCAGTACCTCACCACATACTTCGCAGGTGAAGGCCTCAGCGGTCTGGTGCCTGCACTGGTGGCTCTGATTCAAGGTGTTGGTGTAGTCCACTGTCAGAATGCCACTTTGGCTGATACAGCCAACAAAACACTTGATAATGCCACTATGGTAGCTAGTGATGAGCTACAGGCCATCTACCAGCCAGCTAAATTCTCTGTTCAGGTCTTCTTCGTGTTCCTCAGTGCAATGATGGTCGTGTGCCTGGTAGCCTTTATCTTACTCAACCATCATCCAGCTGTGGCTCGAGAGAGAAAGAACGACCTGTATTTCAGTGGTGATCTGGCCTCTGACAAGAGAGAGCAAGGTCTGTCTCTGCACGCCCAGACACCAGAGCAGAAGCCTATGATCAACCCTCTGGAAGGAGGGAGGAGGGAGCCCAGGAGCTCTTTTGGGATGGGGACCTACAGCAATCTGGAGGTGGTGTTCATCTTTGTTGTACTGGCTTGGGTCAACGCTCTGACCAACGCAGTGCTGCCCGCAGTCCAGTCCTACTCCTGTCTGCCTTACGGGAACAAGGCCTACCATCTAGCTGCCACCATGGCGGCTGTTGCTAACCCAGTGGCCTGCTTTATCGCCATGTTTGTGCCGATTAGGTAAAAATGATTACCGGAACCATTTCCTTCCATGCATTGATCACTTTATATAAAGACTAAGATTTTCAATCTCCTCCAGTTTGTTTATAGAGGTAATATTAGATTTCTTTTTAATGAAAAACGTGGTTCAGTGTAACAGATGATACTCACTTTTACCTTATTCATTGATTTTTGTTGTAGGTCTCTGGTCTTCATGGGCTTCTTGACCATGACTGGGACTGGATTTGGAGCCTACATCATGGCCATGGCAGCTCTAAGTCCCTGCCCCCTGCTGGTTCACAGTGGCTCTGGAACTGCAGTCATAGTAAGGCTCTTACCTAAAAAAGAAAGCCACAGGATATCATGTCATAAAAGTCATTCAAAAATTAATTGTACAGCATAAAAGAAAAAGCCATAGTAAAGCATTATATAAAAAGTAAAAAAAAAACTGTCATAAAAAGTCACAGTATAGCAGTTTAATAAAAGTCATAGAGTAGCATTTCTACAAAAGTCACAAAAATAAGTATGTCAAAACAGTCATTAAAAATCTTAGAACAGTTTAGAGCTTTTAATAGCTAAAAGTGCATCATAGTATGGAATGTCATAAAAATGTCATGAAATAAATAAGAAAT
The DNA here is from genome assembly GCF_026936395.1 of Plectropomus leopardus. Classification (NCBI taxonomy): domain Eukaryota; kingdom Metazoa; phylum Chordata; class Actinopteri; order Perciformes; family Serranidae; genus Plectropomus; species Plectropomus leopardus. Next base: position 9,310,393 of record NC_142186.1, read on the forward strand.
GGTTTATTCTGGTAAACATGGCATAGTATAGTATGTCATTAAAGGTCATTTCAAAAAGTCAAAAAGCATGTTGAGGTCAAATTAGAGCACTTTGCATATTTGACTGGTATCTGAAAAACAGGAACTGGGTGTCAGAGATGATTGTAATCATGGGTGTATTATAGGGAAGTGATTAGAATGCATAATATTTACCTCTTGTGTGTTGCAGGTGCTGGCCTGGGTGCTGTTTGTCCTGTCCCTGTCCTATGTGAAGGTCATCATCGGGGTGATTCTGCGGGACGAAGGCCACAGTGCCCTCGTGTGGTGTGGAGCAGTAGTGCAGTTGGGTTCCATGGTGGGTGCTCTCTCCATGTTCCCGTTGGTCAGCGTCTACGGACTTTTCAAGTCAGGTGATGCCTGCAACACTAAGTGTCCAATGTAGTAAAGAAACACGTTTAATTTAAAAACTGCTGTACAAAACTGAAATAAAAAAAATGCGCTTATCTTAGATGCACTGAACTGAAACAGTCGTGAGCTTTACATATTCCTTTTTGTTTAAACAGATCTGAGAGCTCAGAGTCTACAGCACTATCACTCCATGATGTTAGCAGATTTTTTTTTATCAGAGTCAGATGGTAGATGTATGTTTTACAGATATCTGTATTTATTGACTTGACTAGATCAAACAAGACCATTTTGTCGCTGAGCACATTACAATTCCTTCTCAATTCAGAGGTCAAAGCCAGTTTACTTGAACTGTTAATATGATGTGAACACTTAATTGATTACTGTTGCTTTTATAAGAACCTATGGCTTTAAAGTGTGCCTTATTTGAGACTCTGAAAGATGTGTGCTCATTTTTGGTGTACATGTTTGCACATTATAACTTGCTTTATACATGTTACTTGTGTGGAGAAACTGTTCAACAATACAAAATAAAACATGTTTTATCTCTGCCTAAATAAGTGTTATTCTACAAGTCATCACAAAATTACCTAGCCTCAACACAGCTTGGTTAAAGAGGGCACAGGGGCACAATGTACCAGAGCAGGTTCAGTGGTTGATAAGCATGTAAGGGGACATAATCAACATAAACCCATCTGAGGTATCAAATGTAGTGTGTTTTGGTTGAAGCTGCATCACTGAAAACGAAGTTGAAAAGGGCACTTTTGAATCAAAGACAAAACTGTCATTCCACCTGCCCCTGTGCACACAACTGGTACTTTTACAGAGAACAGAACAGACATAAACATGCAGGATTAGAGGGGAATAGAATGAAAATGAGATGAAAGAAATACAAGGAGAGAAACGGTGCCCTTTTCTTCACTTTAACAATCCCAGCTATTCAGAGACTTGGCAAATCTTAATGATATTTGCTCATTTAAGGGTCACATGAAACCAAAAATATGGACAACGGGAGACTCCAAAAATGTGTCAATGGATTTTGATCACAATGGAACCTCACTGGATTTGGATTGACAGCATCTTGGAGTTAATATGGTAAATCTAAGCTCTCATAGTTGGTGACTTCAACTGCACAAAGTCAAAAAAATATTTTCTTATATATTCTTTTCTAATTAATAAGCTTTCCTTAATCTAATAAATCTACATAAAGACTATTTATCTACATACCCATGCTATATATTGCATTATTATTGATGTGAGTGTAACTAATTCAAACTCAGTGATGACAGAAGGTGATTCTGAGGTATGTAATTGGTTGGCCTGGCAGTGCACATCTGTAAATAAGGATTCAGAAATGAGACAGGTGAAATATATGTTAAGTTTTGCAACCTCTGTATGATGTATAAAAGGATTTTTTGTTCTGGTTTGCTATTGTAAGAAATGGATGTGTGTAATTCTAATACATATCAATTAATCGTGAAATATTGGTGAACTTTTAATCTAATTTACCACCAATTTACACTGTTTTTCCACATCACAATAAAATAAGCAATTATTGTTTTAAATGTACCAATCCTGTATGATATGCCATTGAACAAGTAATTAGTTTTGGCAGCCTGCACGTCTTTAAAACAAACACTAGATGTCACTGTATGACTGAAAGATCCTCATGAGGAACAGAGGCTGACTTTTTGAGCAGTCAGGAATCAAGCAGTGCCACAGTTTTGATAATCAAGACTTAACTATAAGAAAACAACTCAAAACTTCTATCAAGTTACATTTGCTAAATGAGTCAACGTGAAAAGATTAAATAAAAATTGAAAAAAAAAGAATTAAACAAAGTTTATACCCAAAGTTTAATAAAAACGGACCATAAACAGAAACTTCTCACCCCTATTTACCTTCATATTGGTGTTTTTCCAAAAGTACAAGTACAGCTTAGGTGGAGGACTGATGTGTGTTTTGGGGAATTTGCCCAGGTCATTTCTGCATCACTTCCTGCTCACACTAAATCAGAGAGAGAGAGTGTCATGTCTATGTGAGTGTGTAAGTATGTGTGTGTGCATTTATCCCTCCTCCATTCCACAGGGACAAATAAGAATGAGGAAGTAATGGCCAGTCAGCGTCTGATTCAGATCCCAGAGGTTCCTCAGAGAACATCTGGGGTCATCATCTCCTGGTGTCTCACACTTCACCTATTTCTCCTTATCTCTTCCTGGAGTTTCTATGACTTATTGTGTGCTGGGTTTAAAAGCTGCAGACCTGGCTGGAACAATTTGAGTAATAACTTAAATCTTGGAAATTTGAGCAAATTGGCTTTATTTCTCTCAAAAAACATGGGAAGAAAGCCATGAGCAAGTTAAGAAAAAAATGCCCAAAAATAAGCAAACAGTTCCAAAAAATCCTGAAAATTTGCAAAACAAATACTAATAATTCTGAAACATCATTTTAAATACATAATTATGATAATTTAGCTCTTTTTTTTAAATAACCTTCTAAATTGACTAAGTCTTGCAACTTGCACGCCATTTCTTGGCAAGTTGAAGAAATCAAATCAATCAAAACCAGGAAATGTATGTTGAATCAGGTTTTAAAAGGTATAAGAAGTCAAGATTGTGTCTATTTTTTGTCTAAAAATCCCTTGAAGCATTACGAAATGATACAAACACACTGAGAATCAGACAGGTGGACAGTCTGCCCGGTATAAATGTGGGTGGCAGGATGACACACGTAACGTAATAAGTGAAAGTGGGAGTCTTCTCTATCTTTCTGTCTGCCTCTCTCTGTCTCTCCTTCACCCCAGCTATTTTGATATCTCCTTTTCCCCAAGCTCCTTGTCTTCCTCGATTCATGCATATGGCAGACTTTGTGACCGTAATTTCAATTTAAAACACATGAGGGGGAAATCCTAGCCTGTGCTGCTCTTTAATGGGCCGTCATGGGATTGGAGTATGCAGAGAATGATTGAATTTTGTGAGAAGGCCAGGAACGATCACGTCTCGCCTTCCGTTATGCAATCGACCATTCCCCGCTCACAACGCGACGTCTGGTAAAAACCTAGAAGAGGAGGAGGAGGAGGAGGGGGGCTTTGGGCTGGAAACCTCAACGTCTAGACCAAACGACAGAAAAAGTATTTTTTCTTCTAAATGACTCAAGACTATATAAAAGAGAAAGTCAGCTATCGTGGATAAAAGAGCCAAATAAGATGTGATGCAGCACATCAAAGGCAGATATGCTGAATTGGGGCTGCTTTTAATGGCTGTAAATGAGTCTTTTTACACTGTAATGCATGACATCCTATATTTCCTCACAGACGGAAACATATGGATCCCATACAAAGCCTGCCATACTGTTTTATTTATATGATTGTGTCATGTCTGTTTTCTCCTTTGACTCACTCCACCTGCTCGGCTCACTTTGACAATGTCAAGATAAAAACTCCAAGACACTTAAAATTACCACTTTGTGCGAAACTTTTTCACACCCGCTGTGTTGGATTACACCACAGAGGTATATCCTCTCAATGAAGCAAGAGAGACTACCTTTCCCGTTAAGTCCATTATATTCAAATGGGCCGGGGCCTTTTTCTTTTTTTTTTTTCGTCTTCACAACAAGACATAAAGTAATCAAAAGTTAAAAGCAAACACTCAAGGAGGCACTTAGCAAAAAAGAAAAGCTTTTATGATAAAACATTCATATACAGTGCAGGAGACAGGTAATCTTTGAGGATGATAGGGTTGTCTTGTGGTCAGTTTCAGTATAGTATGGCTTGGGGAGCCTTGTAGATGAATGCTCCTAATAACATCCCCGCCCACCCATCACCCAGCCGAGCATCCAGGCAGAACAACTAATACCTGAGTGTATTTCTTCGGTGGTGTGAAGTAGGCCTTAAAGAGCTGTTGGAGGCTGCAGTAAAGTAGGGTTCATTACCTTGACAGACCGATGACAGCTAAGACTGGCGGAGATGTGCACATATACATAAAGGCTTAATCATCTGCAGTGCTATGTACACATAGTAGGATCTTTATATAAAACAGAGCACCTTAAAAAAAGGAAAAACATCAATGTTTTCCAGATCCCTAAAGTGTAGAAGTCCTTTGAAAGTCATTTGCTGAAGGCATCCAAATCGATGCGCAATGAACACGCTTCAGGTGCAGACAAAATATCTGCATTTGAAAAAAGTTAGGCGGTTTTAAAAGAATACTTCAGCATTTCAGGAGATGTTTGCTGTCTTGCTAAGAGCTAGATGAAAAGAATGATTACGCTCATGTCTGCACATTGAAAATGAAGCTACAGCCAGCTTAGCATAAAGAGTGTAAACGGGGGGAAACAGCTAGTGTGACTTCCTGCAGCTTTTACTGTGAGGTGTAATGACATAGGCCTGTGTGTTAGAAGCTATGTTTCCATTAAAGCATTTTTGAAGTATTGCATAAAAATTCTTTATGTATATGTCAAAATCTGATCAAATTTAATCAACTGCATGCTTGATTGAGGAGGATTTTACCTTTGTTGAAAAATAGTCTATGCAATAAATGTGATATGGAAACGCCACGAAGCTCTGACGCAGTAGTATCTTGATTTGCGCATTAATTTGTCTTTGTGTAACTTTAAGCATAAAGAAAATGTAAACAGATGAGTTATATAAAATCCACCTCCTGTACAATTATCATGAATGTTGAAATTATCAGCAACCTTTTATTTTGCACCAGGTTGTAAACATATTTATTTTTGCTGTTAGGCATTTTAACATAGGGGTCTATGGGGATTCACTTGCTTCTGATGCCTCAAGTTGCAATTTGAGGAACTTTTTGAAACTTTTTTTTTTTTTTTTTTTTTGGTACGTCTGCTTCGGCTTCCGTTTTCAGCCCTGTAGGTTGCCAATTGAGTTAGACTGCTTTATTGATTCTGGTTTGCAACGTCTACTTTACTGGTGGATCACAGTCATGAATTAAGTGTGGCCTATATCACTAACTGCTGACAAAACTTTGCTTTGCGAAGTCTAGTTTACTCACTCCAAAACAGTTGATGGAAATGTATCTACTTGCATTTCAAAAGTTTGCTTAAATCCCCTTGACTATTTTATGGAAAGAGCTTCATAATTATCCAAAGGGAACAAAGATGCATCAATTACTTTCTAGGATATCATCATCAGCGAGTAATTGTTGGGCAAGTAGTAAGTCGAGTGACTAACTTGCCTTGCCAATAAACAGTTTGACACATAACCCCCTCTAAAACCAGGATTTCATGGGTTTAATTGTGCTTTAGAGGTGCTGGTAGGTGGAATTTATTACCTTTGGACAGGATCAAGCAAGCTGCTTCCCCTTGTTTCCACTGTCTATGCTAAGCTAAGCTAACTGGTGTCCCTGGTCCCCGGTGTTGCCTCATAGTTTCCTTACAGAAATGAGTATTAATCTTCAAATTGTTTTACCCCTGGCAAGGAAGAGCCAATTCCCCAAAATGTCGAACTATCGCTTTAATAATTTGAGTTAAAAGGCATACCCCAAATCTGGCTATAGCCTTAGTGACATAAGCCCACTGTACTAAATCAATATTTATAGACCACATGAAATTTGTGGTTTTACAATGGTCATAATTCCTCCAATCTGAAAAAAAAATCATAACTAGGCCACAAAAAAAGGAAATAAATGACTAAAGCAGCAAACTCTCTCTTCTTCATGTCGGGAAGTCAGATCGCATAGGTTGCACGCGGGGTCAGCCTTAGGTCACACTGGGCATCCATTAGTGGCCTTATTTAGAGTCTTATTCCTTTAAGAGGAGTGATTGGCCAGCAAAGACAAAGAATCATTACCTTTGCCCGCCCCCTCCCTGCCAGCAGTCAATAATGAGGGATCATTAAAATGAATAGATGGACATTCCCCTTTTCTCCGGATCCTTATTGCAAAATCAGTGTCAGGGGAAATGAAGATTGAGCTTGGAGAAGGCGTCTAAAAGCCTCACAGTGATTGTCGTGAACTCATCTCCAATGCCAGGCTCCTTTATCTACTGTAAGAGTCTGCACCTGCCTGAACTCTTGACTAGCAAGGGCTTTTACTGTAGCCCATTAAGAGCATCCCTAATGTGCGCTACAATGTACTTCAACATAAACATTCTGCATATGTACCGAAACATTTACAGCAAACAATGGAAGAATGATTGCTTGGGATGTCTTGGAGGTTTTTTTTTGGTTCGATGAAGGAATAGAGCTCTCAGATTGAAGGGATATCGAATGCATGAACTTTGATGTGGAGGATGGAGAACTCACGTGTTGCCATCATATAAACAGACTCTTAAAGATAATTCTCGCTTTTCACATTTCCTAAGCTCAAACATCTGTCCCGCCGCTAAATTTGTATAAATCCTTGCACAACATTTCACGCATCACAAAAGAGAGAGCGAATCAAACTGAATGATTGCAGATGGAGAATAAAAGACACACAGGATTTTTTCCAGGCCCCATCTGGTTGCCTTTCGGAGCGTCTCTTAAAGTGTCTTTTAAAACAGTGATTTGTCTTGGGGTCCGCAACGATGTGACCATGTCAGCGGGTCATCTGCTGGCCCTGTCACCTGTGAAACTATCCCATTAAATGGGTCTGTGTACACCTGTGGAGCCCTGAAAACTCCACCCAAAACAGATTCAAAAAACACATGTAAACACTGAATTCACACACATATGGTCCTCATCTTCTTTATCATCCTAAAGGTAATTGATAAGATGGTCTGTTTATCGTCATCTGACAGCCTCTGAAGAAGAAAAAAAGAAATCACAAAAACTGACTCGAGGGACCAAAAAGATCAAATGTAGAACTTCCTTATGGGACAAAACAATCAAAGGTCCCTCAGTATGGTCAAGCAATTATCTCTTAAAGCGTCTCTTAAAGCCACCCCCCCATGGTTCTCTCAACATGCCCTTCATAACAGAGGTATATTGAGGATTTACTGCTTGCAGATGGCCGATGAGAGATGACGGCAGGAGCTCCAGCGCTGTGCCTATGCACTCACTTTATAAAAGCCAAAATCAAGGGCTGTGGGGATAAAATCGGAGTGGAAGCGGGGCCGTAAAGACGCTATAAATTCACACAATGAAACTTCTAAGTCGTGCCCTCTGCCAGGTGCCGTGAGCACGCAGACCCCGGGGAGAAAATGGCACGCGCTGCAATCATTACGATAAGGGAATGCTTTTTGCTCGTCTGCTCTGTTGTCTTCTCGGCGGGGATGCTGTGTCCTTTGAATGGCAGAGTCTGCATCTGTCAGTTAGTCTGACAGTCATTTGTTCAGTCTGTCTGTCAGTCAAGTCACTTGGTATTTGGAGAAGTGTCTGATCTTTGACGATTTACAGAGCAGATATGCATGCCCCCCCCCAAAACACCCCAAAAAACATGCAATTTAATTCCAGTTGGACTGTGTTAGGAACTGTTCTGTATTTATCAGAGGAGGGGCCTGGCTGGAGTGTGACTTCTTTTTTTGTTTTTTATTTTTACGACCCTTCCTGAAGATAAAAATAATATATATATTCTTTTTTTTCCCCCTGAGCCCGTCACTGGGGGAAAATGTGTGACTTTTCCTCCACCATAAACCAAATTTCCAGTTTCTGGCTATGATATGATAAATGGTGTGATTTTGGAGATTTTTAAATTAAACCCACTTGAGGGTTTTGAGGGTCTGAACATATTTAAAATAAATACAAAAACAACCACTGGAATTTTTATGTCCCTCTGATAGGCCACATGCAAAAACATAAACCCCGCCCTAGTGCTTAAAAAAAATAAAGTGCCTTCCTTGTTTCGCACAGCCCCCTTCCCTCTGATAAATAACAAACAGTCCCTTAGTCCAGCATTCACATGCTGCAAAAGCCAAAAGTTGTATTTTTCAGTTTTTGTAGGGCTATGAGTTGAACGTGACTTTCCTGGGCGCTAGTAAGCAGGTTTTGTCTTGCTTTTGATGGAACCAAGCTACCTATTTGCCGTTTCCAGCCTTTATGCTAAACTAACTCTCTACTGGCAATGGTTTCATATTTAACGGGCAGATATGAGAGTGGTATCGATCTTCTCATCCAACTCTTGGCAAGATTGCAAATAAGTATACATAAGAAATGCAACTCAGAGTGCTTTGAAAAAAAAAAAGTAAAATGTAAACATTGGCCTATATACTGCAAAGTTTAAGCAGAGAGCATGCATTGTTGAAGCATGCATAATTCAGTATTACACTCTTAAAACTGAAATATTATGAAAAGCATAATGCAATGGTACAAAATGCTTCAGTTTCACATATGAGAAAAAAATGTATTGCTCTGTGCAGGTTTTGTACTTTTGATCATCAGAAAATAAATCTTTCAGCAGATGTCAATAGTTTCTGAAGCTCCATTTGTTTTGATATCATGGATATTCCATTGCTTTAGTTAGTCTCCCTGCTTGACTGCTGCTCCGGTGGAAACTATGGCCCGGAGTCATCTCTCCACTGTGTCAAAGGGTACGGCGGCGTCAGAGGAAGACTAAGGTAAGGAGTACAGGGTGCCAGGAAAAAGGGGCGTGACTGCATCTGTAAATAGTGAGGCTATTTTGGGCTTACCATAGCCGTACAGGGGAGCACCGCCTAGGCCTGCCTTCTGTCACTATGGGGATGGGCGCTTCATAACTTTGCTGGATGGAAAAAAGTCTGGAGGACTGGCAGGTGGTACACAGGAGCGTGGCACAGCTCCCATGGCGAGGAGCTGTTTCACTCATAACTACCCACCGCTAACAATACTCACCGGAAAACACACAGGCCTCTGCTTGTACTTGGCATATCAGCAGCTTGATGCGTTTTATCCCGCTAAAGTACAGTGTAGGTTTGTTTGGATTTGACTTTGAAACTAAAGTGGAAGACCAAATACCATCTGATGATTGATTTAAGTGCCCTTTCTGCTGGCAACTGCAGAGGAAAAATTTTAAGATGTAAAACGCAGAGTACAAAAGTTCAACTATTTTGCAGCAATAAGAATTGTGATAAAGCAAAAAATAAATAAATGAAAGTAAAATGTCATTCAAAAACACTACATTTAGAAAAAAGTAAAAGTAGAGAAACAACCCCCCAATAATTTTTCCCTACTCTTGTCAATGTCCAACTGTCTCCATTTCAGGTTTTATTGGGGATATAGGTACAGGTTGGAACAGTCAGAGGTTCACTAAGGTCAAGCAGTATAACACAAGAAAATCACACAGCCGAGTTAAAGTAGGCCTTAAAACTAAAGCATAGCCATATGGGCCATACATGTAATAGTCAAAGAATGCTTTTAAAGGAACAAAGTGAGGAAAAAAAGACTGAAAACATCACCAACTAATTCACTTAAAAAAATGGAGCCTATTATCTCAAATAAACAGAACTAGGTAACATTCTGTACACAATATTAAGAGCATTTATATAGCGGCTAACCTCGATTTGCTATGTAAAGTTACAGTGGAGCGATTGTGAGCACAAAACGACATCATGCTACCTCTTCGTATGCTGTAATTTAAGTTTCTCTGTGGTTTGTTATGGTAAGCCGGTCTGGCCTCACATGCATGCGTGCGTGCGTGTGTGCGTGCGTGTGTGTGTGTATCCCACTGGCTAGTTAGTCATTGCTACTTTGCACTGTACTCTTGGTGTTTCGACAAGCCACCTGTGGGAATTCTGTCCCTGGGAAATTTTAAAGCCAAATCTCAAAACAGAAGAATTTAAATTAACAAGAACAATAAAATATTCAAACAGAAGTTAAAATGTCTTGGCACAAGTATCTAAAATATAATATAATAATAAGCACTTGGCAGGAAGGGGAATGAGGACAGGGCCAGGGAACCAAAATGGGGAAGGGGTCCTTAAACTCACCACCCATGAACCCCCATACCAACGCACACAAACACACACAAAAAAAGGGGGATCGTGGTGAAAACACCACCAGCAGCGGCCAACATAGAGTGAAGGGTTAAAAACGTGCCATAAGTTGCTGAACATAGCTGGTGCAGCCTGAAATCGGCACTGACAATGAAATAACAAAAGAAACCAAATCCAAACACACACAAATGAACAAAATACTTACAAAATACAATCAAAACCAATACTACAATTAATACTAACTAAGGCAAAAACATTTTAAGGCAATAAATACAGCAACAATTTAAAAACCGAGGCGCCTTTCCTAACCTCAAACAGAACCGCAAGATGGAGAAAAGCAAAAACTGTATAACACCAACCCAAGCCTCTAAAAAAAGGCACATTAAGATATTATTTAGATGTAGTAGGTAAGATAATTCAATTAACGGTAATGTTTTAGGGTAATCTACTCTCATACATACAACTTGTCAAGCCACAGCGCAGCCGCACGCAGAACCTGCGGGTGAGAGCCTCAGAGGCCACAGCTAAATCACACTGTACACAAACACACCTGACAATGATCAGCTAGGACCCGAGTGACAGAGCAGATGGACAGACAGACAACAATGACTTACCAAGCGGACACGTAACTGCACCCAGACGGACTTCTAGCCGAGAGATCCGTCCTCCGCCGCACCAGCGCTCAGCCACGTTATGATGAGTGGAGACTGTCTCCAATTAGCATTTTTTTTTTTTAATTTAATTTACGCAAACATACAAGAACGAAAATGGCAGAGCGCATTACCTTTATGGACGTAAAAATGCGCCATGACGGCTGCCATGCCAAGCAAGAGGCTCCACACGCCAAACAGCCACACCAAAGGAAGGGATTCACCAACGAGCTACAGCCACAGCGCACCACCTGTGACAGCGCACAGCCCCGCCCACTGATCAGGGTGCGCGTAAAGCTGGCACAGTGCCACACAGTGGCAGGGAGGGACACCGATACCAGGACAGGGCAGTTGATGCATAATGGCAACTTTCCATTGCTCCCCAGGTTAACACTGTTAGCTCTGTCAGCACTGTTGCCATTGTTCAGCAGTTTGGACTGAGCAGTGTCAGCTGCCAGACCACAGCTCAGCAGCCTCCATGCTGAGAATCACGGCCAGACAATACCACAGGTGGAACCAAGTCATTGTTTTGCAAGTCACAAGTCAGTCAGTCAGTCATTTTCTGTAACCGCTTGTCCTCATAAGGGTCGCGGGGGGCTGGAGCCAATCCCAGCTGCCATCGGGCGGAAGGCGGGGTACACCCTGGACAGGTCGCCAGACTATCGCGGGGCTGACACATATAGACAGACAACCATACACGCTCACAGTCACACCTAAGGGCAATTTAGAGTCACCAATCAACCTGAGCTGCATGTCTGTGGACTGTGGAAGGAAGCCGGAGACCCCGGACAGAACCCACGCAGACACGAGGAGAACATGCAAACTCCGCACAGAAGGGCCCCCGCTGTCACAAGTAAGTCTTTGCACTCAAGTCCCAGGTCAGAACTGAGAAGTCCCAAGTCAAATCCCAAATCTACTTTGAATTTTGAGTCTCAAACAAGTCATTATATGTCCTTCAAGCCAATTTAACAACATTATTAATATATTTACAAAAATCATCAGTGCAAAATTTGCATAAAAAATGTTGTCTCAATGTCAAACTCTGTTATTTCTGACCTGCACATTCTGCATACTGTAGTAAGTTTTTGATGACAAACCATTTTTTAAAAAAAAATTTTCCAACTGGTGCTCAGTACTGAAACAGTTCCTCGTGGTTCTCTCTTGCAGCTTGTTGGATATAGATAGATTGGTTTAAACCAAGTGGATCTGGGGAAGTAAGTATCAACTTGTTGGGATTACATAGTGTCATATTAGTTGATACAGGAAATGATTGATTCATGCGTACGGTTTTTATGATGTACTTTTTCTGAAATCTTTGGGCTTGGGGAAGGGCATGAAATATTTTAAAGTAGAAGGCTCAAAGGTCTTTTTTTAATTTTGACAAGATGAGTCAAGTCATGAATTTATGACGTGGGTCACACATTATGCAAATAATTAATTCCAAGCAGTAAAAAAAAAAAAAAAAATTAATAAATAGATAAAATAAAATAAAAAATAAAAATTTAAAAATACTTGTTTACTTATTATAAAAATAACATTCACAACTGTACATGCTCGAATATTAATACCACACCAAAATAACTGAGAACTTAGGTTATGTATGGTCACCATTATGCCATTTATTAATTCATTGTTGAGAACACATTAAATGCACTTAAAACACATTTCATTTTTTCATAAATATTTCATATTAAAGAGAAATATATTTCACCTTGTGCCTACACAGAAAAGCATTATAGAGTTGTGACGATCTTGTAGCCAAGAAAGAGAGTAAGGCACAAAATAGAAACCTTATTCATACAGTTTAGTCATGCTGTTATACTATATGTCCAAAAATGTATTAGGAAGCTATATTTGTAAGCTACTGTCAGCTAAATGATCCCCGACATTAGTACAATGTGCATGCTCCAAAAAGACAGATAACATGGAAAAGACTGCAGCTGTGTGAAAGAAGAGTTGGTACGTTTATGACACGACAGTGGAAATCCATCTACAATATTTGGTCTGGAAGCAAGGAAACCTGCTCTGTTTCTACGGTAAAGTGCATAATGTTTTTTTTCTTTCTTTTTGTATGGGGGAACGGCTCGAAGCTAAAGTCTCCGACAGAAAAAGGAAACTTGGACAATAATTTCACCAAAGATAAAATCCTTTGGTTTACTCACATCAATTATTGCCAGCTGTAAGTAACAGTCCTGCCAACTCCTCAGTGGAATCACCCAAATGATGAGTAAAACTGTGCCTGCCGCGTACTTTCCCTGTGCCTATTTACATGCAAACCTGCAGTGAAAGAAGCAACAGACAAATATATATTGTCCAGGAAGTATTCTTATCTAAATTCAGCAGGTAAGCTTACCATTGTTCAACTATCTTATAGCTGGGGGAGAAGAAACCTCTGATACCTGCCTTTATAAGCTCCTGCAACCACGAACTGTTGTCATAGGATATGTACTATATATTTCTCTGATTGTCTGTGCATCAATATGTCGTGGTTTGGGTGGGAGGGCTGGAAGACCAGGGCAGGATGATAAAAATAGGCACTAAGGTGAAAAACATAATGCAGGGGTAATAGAAATGGTACATGTTAGGGGAAGACGAATGGAACAAAAACAGCTAAATAGCAAACTGCATGACATAAGCATAAGGCATACATAAGTACATTTTCAAATACATGTTTATACAAAAGAATATCATACAATAACATTCAGTATAAATGAACAATGAGATAATAATGAGGAAGCAAGAAAAAAAAATACAATTCTAATCTATTCACATACTCCCAACATATTTTTCCAGCCTTTTTTATTCTGTTTCCCTGTAAACAAATCATTGAAATGATACAAAAATGTCATATAAAAACTTCCACTTTGGGTTTGAGAGAACCGTCTGTATTTGCTGCTGTTGTTTGCTGTCAATATCGCTGCTGTAAGGCACCAATTCGGTTGTCGCGGACTGACTGCACAAACAAATGAACCAAAGTGAAGCATGACACTCGTTGTCCCATTTAGCTTGTCCATGCATTAACATACAGATCACACTCAAAAATGAAGATTGTCATTTTGTCAACAATAGAAGTAATTCAGTCTCATTGAGCTGTTTGGTCCACTAAAGAACATCTGCTGTGAATTAAGGCAAGTGTATTCATATACTTTGCCCCTGATATCACTTCCCTTTTTATTTTTGTAAATATAACATTCATCTGTTTATTCAAATGGAGCTTGCCAGTGATTGTCAATGTGAATCTGCAGCGAGGAGGAGCTGATGGCAATGATGGTCAGTTAGGAGATCCTGGTCAAAACTTAATTCTTCATCATCTGGATCTCTATTATTTTGTCCTCTTTTTGTTGATGCTGCTGCTGTTTGTGTGTGTTTTTGTGTGTGCGCGCTGCTACAGAAGACCTCTGGACGTCTATGCATGAGTGTGCACGGAAATGCTGGAGAGGTCGTTCCTGATGATCTCGTTAACTGTGGAAAGAAAAGAGAAGTTGCAGATCATTATTAAGTAGTCACATTGAAAGGCAATTCAGATCATTAAAAGACTATTACATTTAATGAAGAGATGTGGCCTGGAAGTTACAGAGGAAGGTTTGTGATAGGAAGGTTGTCAGTTTAAAAAACCTGCCGGGGATGGATTTCAAACCAGGCAAAGTGGGTGACTGCTCTGGAGCCACTTAAATTCCAGGGGCCCAGAGAGGTCCCAGCTGTCATTTTGTCAGTTTTAACAGTTGCACAATGTCTTAACGTGATTGAAGCTGCCAATATCTCAGTTTTGCTTGAGACTTTATAATAGGAAGTCATGTCAAGTGGAAAAGGTGGATCCAAATATAGGAGACAGCAGACAACTATAACTCAGAGAACTTTTTATTCCAGGTCAGAGCAGGGAAACAGCAAACAGAAAGTCATACGACCAAAACAAGGATCCAACAAAGACAAAAAATCAGGAAAATCAAGGCTTAAATACAAATTAGACTGACGAGGGGATGAAGTGCAGGTGGAGAAAAAGGTCAGAGAAGCTCAGGTGAGGAGAGTAAGGTGATGAGGCAGAAGAACAGGCAGAGAGCTGATTGGCTGAGAGAAACCGAGCAGCAGGAAGGACTAACGAGGCTGATGCAGGACAGATGTGTAGGTCAATGAGGAAGAGGCAGCACAGGAACACAGAAGGAGAAAAACACAGGAAACTGAAACCCCCAAATAAAAAAAAAAACACGATCATCTTATGATAAATTGACCAAGTAAAAAAAGAAAGACAAAATCGAGATGTAAGCAACTTTAATGTGTCTTAAACAGACATTTATTGAAGTCTTCCCAAAAGTCTGGAAGAATCAGGGCACGGCAGACTGTGACAGCAGAAAACCTGTTTAAAACTAGGAATCTGAAGTTTAAAAGCAGAGGGTGTTTGCCAAACAGGGAGGGTCTAATAAAATATACAGTCAAATTGTAGTTCTCACAAACTGTTCACACGTTTTCAAACAAAAAGTTATGCACCCAAATTCGTACATATGCTGTGTTTCTTGAAAGGCTGCAATCACGTGAGCAATGCACCAAGAAAGCAGTTCTGAGTGGCTTTATAAGGAGGCAGATTTGGGTGGTGGATGGGTCACAAAAATCCACACTTTTCCCTGGGACTTTCTCCTGGAGACGTGTTAAAAATGGTGTGATCTTGGAGTAATTTTAAGAAACCTAAATGTAACCACAGTAACTTTACTAACCAAAACCTAAAATTCATGTTTACATTATTCAAGTCACCAAACGATAAGGATATAACATCATTCATATTACCTGAAAATTGGTAAAAAAAAAAAAAAGGCAACAGGCAAGACACGAGTCTTTTAAAAATATAAAAATTCTGTAACATGATTTTAAATATGTAATTATGGGAATTATATTGTTTTTCTGTACATCTTTCTTTTTTTCCCCCAAAATAATAATAATAAAATAATTTCCTAAATCTGCTCATTTCTTGCAATATGTGGAACATTTCTGACCAAGTTACTTAATGCCTTTTTTCCCATATTTCCAAAAGAAATCACGTCAGGCCTAAAAAGTTTTAATGAAAGGTGTCTGAGAGCAACACAACAAAAGCGATGCCGCTCCATGTTTCAAAGGGTTAAAATTGTGTCTCTAATGCTCCTGTTAGTCACAGGATAAATGTGAGTCATGTTATATTTGCAAGTTTTGTGTTAGATTTTAAACATGACGTGTCATTTATTTACTAAACAGACACTTGAAGCCTTGACGGGCACTTCTGTCCTTGCAACTTGAAATTAATAATGCTGCATGAGGCAACGCTGCACTGAATACTTGGCATAGATGTGGTCAAGTAGAACCATACTGGATAACAGTAACTGCAATCCAAACATATCACTGACGTTGCCAGCCTTTCAAACTCGTATCGGCCCTGTACACACATCTCTGTTTTGAAGTCATCGTCTTGTCTTTCCTGCACTAGTTCCTGTGCCCGCGCCTTTCCCACAGTCGGGCAGACACACATCAGTCCCCTGCCTTTATCTGCTCTGTGTTCTTTGGCACAAAAGAGGGAAGTGACTGAGAAGATGGGGAGGACCTCGAGCCCTGTGGCTCAACGCAAACAAGAAGCTCCTCAGTCATCAAGCTCGCTGTGATAAAGAGGACTGATGGAGACAGAGAGAGACAAAGAGAGACAGAGAGAGAGAGAGAGAGAGAGAGAGAGAGAGAGAGAGAGAGAGAGAAAGAGAGAGGCAAAGTCTGGTGAGACCACCGTCTACAGCAGGGAGCCGAGACAGGAAGTCCACCCACTCTAAGGCCCAACGTGGGCCTGCAGTTTGTTATCACTAGATACTGTTTGGTGAATGGTAAAGCATCTGCACCAATCAAGAAGAAAACAAGACCAGCTCATTTTATTACCAACCATTGCTGTGCTGTGAATTGTTATCGATGCAATGCCATATTGAACAGCTGTGGTGCTGATAAAATGAAAAGAAAGCCCCTTTCCAAAAGCACAAAAAACCCCAACTTACACCCACAAACATCTTGCTTTTTAATGTTATTGGAAATGTTTTTATCAGCATTCACACCCAGGTCAAACGACTCTGCAGTAGTCACAGATGTTTATCGGCTCCGGCTCTGATCCACAGTAATGGAAATACAACAATGTACTAATTTTAGCCCTGCACCAATGAGATGCAATGATGCGCCATCACAAAATACCGTCCATCTCCATCCAAGCAGCGCTTGAACATCAACCCACATTTAGTTTGCACTGAGTTGGGGAAAGCGACTGCCTAAGTAAGAGGGAAAAAAAAGAAGAAGTAATCACCATTACATTTTCACTGGCCTGCATGCTGCTTTCAGATGTTTACTAGCCTGTTTTCTGGCCTGTCACTGAAACACACACACAGAAGGCACACTTGTCTACTGCAGAGCCATGTACACAGCTCTGGTCTACCATCAATGGAAAAGCAGTCTATTTCCTACTTTTAGTAGGTTTTCCCATGTTTAAAAAAACCTGCGTACATGTTCTAATTTTGGTGGAAAATGGGGTATTACATAAATTTTCTGTACAGCAGTGGTACTGATGTCACCTGAACTGATCTATGGGAAATGAAAAGAAACGCCACAGCAATGTGTACTCTTATTACCAAGGTTGGAGACAGAAATTATTATGTAAATAAATATATACATATTGTGTCACAGATTGTATTTTGTAAAGAAGTAGGCCACACACCTATAATAGCATGCTGTGCTTTTTATATGCAGTCAAACACCCACCTATCCTCACATGCGCGCGCGCGCACACACACGCACACGCACGCACACACACACACACACACACACACACACACACACACACACACACACACACACACACGTACACAAACAGATTGTCTGGGACTCACCTCCCTAAACAGGAGGAACTCCCATTGGAAAAATCCCACCTGTGCCAACACTGCTGGCTGTTTTCAACTCTATTCCGCTCCGGGCTAAACAGGCATTTACACGCTGAGGTTATTTTTAGCTCTGCCATCGCAGGACATAAAGGAAGTGCAAGCACATGTAACAATTAGATGCTCAAACTTTAATGTTGCTGCTCTTTTCTGGTAGCCGAGGTGAGACAACAGCTCCAGGTAATTGTGAGGAAAGGAAAGGGAAAACCCAACAGCTCGGCTGAGAAAAAATAAACCCACAAATGTACTCTTTATTTTTCTCAGAGGCAAAGCAGTGGCTTCCTTTCTTCTTTTCAGTCACTGTATAAAAAAAAAAAAAAAAAAAATAGTGACGTCTCTGCCGCCCACATATCAACTGCGGTGTTATTTTGCTGCACTTATCAACTAATATTTTCCATTGGCATGCCCAGTGATGTTCCATTCTGAAGAAACGGGTGATAAAGAGAGAAGAAAGGTAAAAAAACTCTGGCCTCTGTGTTTTCATCTATGTACTCTTGTCAGTGATGTGAGAATATCAGAAACAGGATGTGGCCAACTGTTACACCACAAGACAACACCAAGCTGCTATTTATAGCTGTTTATTGGGGTAGCTCGTGTCACTATTTAGTTGCAACAACTTCTGGGAAATGAAATTTGAATGAGTGACGGATAAACAGGTAATGACTGTGAATAAAAACGTGTGCATGTCAAACAAGTCGTGTTGTTTTTGGCGACAGGTCCTTGAATGCATTTAGTTTAATTTTGTTTATTCAATAGATTTCATTGAGTTAAAATGTTTTGATTATTTTTGGAAAAACAACAATCCTGAATGCTGACAAAAGAGCCACAATCACAGTTCTGCCAGTGCATATTTTTCTGTTTTTCCTTTTAAAGTCAAAGTCTCCCACATGACAGCTCTTCTTTTTTTCAGTCTGTCTCACCTTCCATGAAGTGACTAGATAACCACAAATATGCAGCATAAGGGAAGTTAGACATGCAGGGGAACATTTTGTCCACAGTGGAATTTGGCTCTAAAAATCAACCCCTTGCATAATAAGGACAGGCAGGGTACATGGCGTTGTAAAGCTAGTTTTAAAAAAAACATGCCAGGTGATTATTTTCTACTTTCCTGATCTAAATATTCTATTGTAAACAAAATTTTTATGTTATGTTATACAATAGTAAGATTTTTCTTGTCAGATATGTACATAAATGAACTCTCTATGGCCCAGCTTTCCTCTCAACAGCTCTGGAAACTTATTTTGTTTTTTTCTTTTTTCAGTTGCCCAGGTTAATAATGGAAAGCTGTAACTGGGAGGACACCCTCTCATGAATAAACAAAAACAGCGGAAAATTGAACTCCAAATATTCCCCTGCTGAAAAAAAAAAGTGCCCTGCTAGTCTTGGTTAAACAGAGTGACATCCTTTATTAGCCGCGGTGCCAGTGCAATCAGTGAACCGCAGTCTGGACCTGTCAGGACATATAGTTAGGGCTGGGCGGCTGGGAGATCTATTTCAGGCAGGTGTGAGAGTGACACAAAAATATGACTGTGCTTTACTCTGATGCCAGCCGTGTTCAAGTGTTCAATGGACAATTCAGCTCCTTTGTGAAGGCCTACCAGTGTTTCTTGGCAGTGGCTTGCACCCCGTCTCCACTGGGTGTGACTGCTGGCTGAATGAATGTTGACATCGCTAAAATAATCTGTATCAACTGTGATGGGAAATTATTTGCTTGTACCTTGTAGAGGGGATGCAGTGCCTCCAGTTCACATGCTGCATGTGCATTGCATAAATCAACAATGCAGTACAGTTCAACTCTTATATACTGCACTATTTCAGTTATCAAAGCAACTATTTGCTCAGTGTGTTCCACGTTGTCACCCCATAGGAACATTATCAACCCATTAGATAGCTGTTATCACTAGTTATAATGCCTAGACCAGTCCAACCTGCACCTACCAAAAGGCCAGAAGGTACACATCCAACATTGTGAAAGGGTTACTGTGTCGTTCCGGTGAAATCACTATTTGGGTCAAAATATCTGTGTTTCTTAGGTAACCTCAGTTACGTACATAAGTTAACTTTGTACATGACGCAACTTAGGTACGTTACATACAGGATGTAACTGAAGTTTGCAATGGAAGTTAACTTCTATCACTAGTTTAAATAAGTCAATGTTGACTTTTGGTTTCACACGGGACACACAGCAGTCTCCTGGATGAAAGTCCTGCATTTGTTTGTATTGTAACTAAAGTTACATACGGAAGTTTACTTTGGCAACATATGTGACGCAACTTAAGTTATGTACGTTAACTTATGTACATTAGTGGAAATAACTCAACATTGACTTTTGGTTTGTCATGGGACACAGAGGTCTCCTGTGTGTAGGTCCTGCGTGTACTTGATCCATCCATCCATCCATCCATCCTGTCACTCTTTATTTTACATCACCTGACTTCCTCCTTTGTTCCGCTGATAATTACTAAGGCCACTTGAGGTTACAGCCTAATAATTAATGTTAGTATAGGCAGAGCAGAATCATACAACCTCAAATCTATGCTGCCGATGACAGCTGAGGACTGCGATTTAATGGGCTGGTAACATTCAAGGTAGGTGCTAAGACCAACCATAGCAGAAGGCCCAGACTAAGCAGGCTCTCAGACCAAAAATAGCACGGCTTAAAAAAAACAACATAAGGATCTGTGTAGGTGTTTGCATGCTGCTACAGATATTGCTGACAAGATATAATTAAAGCTAGGATGCTCAGGTGGAGTAATATGTTCATGATATTGAAAGCTTTAACAGCAGATTATAACACTATGAACCATGAATTTAAAGCTGTAGAAAGATGCCAAAGTGACAAAATAAGAAAAACATATATTATCTGAGGCTTTAAAACAAAAAAAAAATCCTTTAAAATGCAATCATGCATTTTAGTTGATTTCCGGCTCTGTCAGAGGAGGAAATTTTTCCAACCACAAAAATATTGTCAATGAGCACAACATCACACCTACATGAACTGCAGCAAATATTGGAAATATAGGCAGTGATTTTTTTAAACCAAACTAAAGTTATACGACATGTTGTGATTTACATGATAATAAAGTTACTTTGTGCATATGCATAGAAACCTTGCAAACTGGAAAAAAACTAAAAAACTAAAAAAAAAATATTTTCAACTGATTGGAAAACAAGAAGTTATGGTGCTGCAAAGTCGGCCTACTTCTTATTCAGTAATCCAAGCATGGGCGTTGTGACTTCATTTGGCTACTCTGAGAGTTCAGTGTGAACCTGACCTGCACTGGGGATTTAGTTAGCATTGTTAGAGGAGAGCACTGTGCGCTGGGGCTCGATAACAGCCGGGCTTCCTCAGAGAACAGAGGATGCCCTATGGTCTGTGAGACGCGGAGCTTCGAGTCTCGAGAGCCACAAGGAGGTTCCGTGCTGTCGTAACACGATCTCCTTCGGTCAAATCAGGCCTAACTGGCAATGACCTGACAGAGAGTGACTTCACCTTCCCCTGGCTTCCCTCAGCTGACTATCCAAAACACAACCCCTGAACTCAAGGTTGTAACGGAGGCTTCCTGCCAGAGACTTCTGTTCTCACACGGAGTCTCTCGATACCAAAGTAGCGGAGGGCACCTTCCTGAACTCCTCTCACTTTCACTACATGAATAAGCTGCAGCTGTGTTAGGGTCAAGGACCTTCACACTGCAGCAAAGGGGGGATGTTTCCTATGCTTACTCCTGTAGTAGCACATCAGGTTGGTGAGAAAGAGGAGGTAGCTTCCTTCTATTGTGGCACAGCAACATTTGAGGAAGTGAGCCTGAGTCATAGAAGCTCTTTCATATAAACACACATAAACACTGGCATCAAATCTGTGCAGGAGAGCAAAAGGAGACTGGCTGAAAGACAGACTCGGAGCTAAACCTCATCTGAACTGCTTTCATGTGATTTGGTGGGGAAGCCAAACTAAAGCTAAACTCAAACTTGCTGGAGAGAGACAATTGAATTTCCTGGTACATATTACTTTTGTTTCCCTGCTATATCAAATCTTCTCTCGGGCCTCAGCAGAAACACTTAATGGACAATTTGCTGCCTCCCACGCACGGCTCAAACGGCTGGACCGAGAGAGGCTCGGACAACGTCACTTATCTTGCGCTGATAACCGGCAGCGTCAGAAACAGGGAGGGGTCAGAGGTCAGAACACACACATAAATGACACAGAGAAATTAAGATGAAGAGACTGGAAGAGAACGAGCGAAACGGAGGGAGACACAATCATTATTCCCACAGATAAACACAAATGGAAAGAGACAAAGTGTTCCACTAATGCTTCATCATGATAAAGTGCTTCATAAATTCATCCCAGCCTCGCAGGTAGACGGCTTCTAATCCATCGCAGGGATCCCTTTGGGCCTAATGATGTGATGATATGTACCGACAGCATATTTCATCCCCACAGCTAGGCTGATGTGTGAAGCCCTGGGCTTTCCCATGTGGAACCACTCAGTCTCCTCGACTGACAGAGGAGATGGGGAAACGAGGAGAAAAAGGAGAGAAAGAGATAGGGCCGCAGAGCCACAGTTAGTTTAGAACAAAGCTGAGTTTATCCTGAGAGCCGAGGTTTTACAACTGCCCCGCAGCAGCTGGGTGGTAAAGTGAAAACACTGCTGTGCCATCATCTCTTCAGACTGCTGAAGGTGAACAATGACGACATGAAACATATGATTTAGACATAAAGTCAAAGGAGTAATTTCCACTGGGAAAGTCCTATTTTTGTCTCCCAAACTTTCAGGTTCTTTTTTTTTAACTTTAGTTTCTGTAAAAATTGTTCTTAGCTGCCATGGTGATAATGATAATACTTCGGAAACTAATCAGATGCCAATTACGCAATTACTAAGGTGCGTTCCATTTGCACTGGAAAGTCAAAAATTCTGAGTTTCCCATTGGAAATTTCAACCGTTAGGTCCCCTGAAGTAGGATTTCCAACTTGGAAACTTGGAGAAACCGCACAAACCCCAACCTCAGAATCCAAGATGGCCACTCCCATCAATAAGGTCAAAAAGTACTGTTCAACTTCTATCTGTGGAAATGTTGCTATAATGATTATATGCTTGAAATACAGCGTAATGCGTTTCTATCGACTGGCATTGGTAACAATGGCTCATCTTGTTAAAACTAGAATAACTAACAAGATCTTAAAGTTTTTAGACATGCTGTAGTGGAACACTGCTGTGTATACTCCTGCATGTGTTGTTGATGTTTTGGTGTGGCAATTTATGGCAGTTAAATGTTATGTGCTTTTTTCAAATACACACTCCATTTTCACAAGAAACGTACAGTTTCTGCTTGTCTTTTCAAAATAAATTTATAATGGTGTTAACATACCTCATATTTACGTTTATTTAAACAGCATGGTTTGGCTTATATTACATCGTTACCGGCAGCATATCATGCCACTGTGAAATGTGTCTGTGTGTCAGTGTCTTGACACCAAAATCACTGACCATGTGGTGGTACTTGACAAGTTTAGAATGAGAATGGGCTGATGACCTCCATATTCCAAGGTAAATGAAACACAGCATAAGCAACAGGCTTAACGAGAGGGAGAGCAGCGAGTGCTCTGTGGTATTTTTTGCCCTGGGTCTTGCCTCTCAGAACACATAAAGACTGCCTTGCCTTAATTCTGGAGGTTGTTGGTGCAGTATGCAGCCTGAAATAAAAACCTGCAGACACAGGGCTTGGGAAAGCAAGAATGCAAGTAATAGTTGATGAGAAAGAAAATGTCAAAGAAGAGAGATGGGACAGGGTAGACATGATGGGACAATGAGACAAAGTGAAAAAAAAGGGAAACACTGGTTGGAATTGTGTTTTCGTAAACCAGAGCAGAGATGCCAAAAGAGAAGTTATACAATCCCTCTTTTGGTGAGCTAAAGGAGAAAAGAAGAAATAAAGCAGAGTGTAAACAGTAAGTGCTCTGATGTCACTGAGGAGATTTCCAATCAATATGTCTGCTGCTGTTTTTAGACAAGGGCTCCTGGCTCAGTTGGATAAGAGAGCTGGAGCGGCCTTGAGAAATAACGATGACATACTCTCTGCGCGTCTTGCGGAGAGTCAAAGTGGATCTTGGGCTCTAATCTCCACCTGCGAGTCTCTAATACGCCGCACTCTTCAGAGGACATGCTTTATGGTTCTTTGTTGTCAGCTGAATCTGACATGTTGCCAAAGCAAATGGCCTGACCTGGGAGGATTAAGGTGTCTGATTAAAATCACTCGAAAACAGCCAAATTAAGTAGAAATGCTGTGATCTGGGCTTGAGGACAATAAAACAGCAGTATCCCAAATTAGAAATCTAAAGACAAACAACTTTTACTGAGAGCCCCACCACTGATGTGCTTATTTTGGCCCCAGCGGTGCATAACCTTTGTCTTTGATCTTGCATGGTGTGCTGCGCCTCTCCCTATCTCACCTCACTCTGTCTCTCTTTGTGAGCCTGCCACTTCCCTCTCCTCCTCCTCCTCTCATTTCCTCCTGGGCCCAGGAGGCCGCGGGTGTGCTCACTCGAGGTCGGTCTCCGGGGAGGATGAGGGGGAGGTGTTTACATGGTTGGAGCTGCTCTCCAGTGCCCTCATCACTGACTTCTCTGTAATCATTGAGCAGTCAGCTCAGACTGTACTGCAAACAATAACAAAGTAAAGTATATTGTTACAGTCTAAAAAAGATGAGTACATTTTGTTGTTTAGTTGCTATATTTTTTTTGGGGGGGGGTACCAAAACTGGACAAGAGATAATGCGAAAGAAGATAAGTCTGCACACTAGACTATGCTTGCATGAATATTTAAAATAATTACCACTGAGGTGACGTTTCATGTGTGCATGCACATTTTTGCACATTTGCACATACATAAATTCAACTTTGAATATACTGCAGGAGTTGGGTGAGAGTATGTAAATGGATGTTTTACTAACTCCAGAAACATGTCAAATCATTTCATCATGAGTTTGCTCTGATTTGGGATTCTTCGCTCAGCATGGAGGCATGAGAGACAAACAAAGCTCCCTTTAAGAATTCAACATATCACGGGGTAAGTAATAAATTAAACAAACAAATGATCAATTTGTGGGTGAGGCATCCTTAAATAATATTGTGTAACTTACATACATATTGGGACCCTTTGGGGTTCAGATCACTTAAGTGCAATAAGTTAAAATATTGCGCGTAATTTTTCAGAAGAAAAAGAAAGCAGATGCCACAGTACCGTCAACACAGTCTGATTGATGGTGGAGATGCTCAAACACTGGGCAGAAAAATGATGCTTTCAGTTATTTTGACTACACTGTTCAGTTAGATTGTGTTGAGCTGTAAAGTATTTATTTAGCTGCAGGGAAGGAAAAGCACAACTCAACAATCAAAGTGTTTATCAAAAGCAAACATAAAAGTAAGACGCTAAACAGCTTCTGACATAAAGTGTGTATGGATGACTCAAGACTGTGAGAAATCAAAAGCTCAGTTTCACACAACTAGTGAGGCATAGCTGCATAAAGCAAACACCAAAGCCTGAAAATACACCAAACTGAGTCAAACACACACGTCTCTGTGATTGAGATATGAAAGGAGACAGATTAAAACTCTTTGTATGGCTCATTACCAATGGGTTTATGGTAAAATAACTCAGCCATCTGATAAACTTGCTGTGATTGATTCAGAATTGGAAACGTATGCCGACGCAGACGGCCTGGGATTTCACTGTTTTTTCTTTTTTAAAATGGCACACAGTGAAAAAATATGAGCATATTGAAACAATCATACTTCAGTGGGTTGCAGCCGTCTGAGTGAGAATTTGGCTGCGCACCTGCGTACGATAGGATTTATAACTGCATTTGTATTGCGCTTCTTTAAATCACCTGTTGCCTGCCAGTCGTTCTGTGGGATCTCAGAATTGTTTTCTTTTATTTATACGTAGAGGAACTGTTTTCACTGTGTCCAAAAAGGTTTACCTCAGTGCGAACTTTATTGTTCGCCATCCATCACAGACAGATTGCTCAGAGAGGCTCCTTCCTGTTTTTTAATGTGCATGTCTGCTTGTGAGTGTGTATCTGCAGACTGTGGCCTTTGGTTAACCTGTGTGTTTTGCCATCCAAGCATGAGCTCTGCTCGCTGACATCTGCTAGTAAGAGTTTTGCTCTGTACATCAAAACTGGCCAGTTGTCCACTCAGTAGGTCAGTTGTGTCAAGCCAAATTGGTTGTGAGGAGCAGCCAGGTCTCTGGGAAACTCTAACATGCTTTTAGACTCTTTAGTCCCTTCTTTCTCTCTCTCTCTCTCTCTCTCTCTCTCTCCTAAGCAGACAAACTACAGCACACTGGACACTTATGAAGTCCTCTTGAACAAACTGGCATTCCTGCTCTCTTATGGGTTGTTTTACAGCTTTGGAGAGAACAATCTGATGAAAGTAACATTTCCACTGATCCAGCGTCTTGAAGAGCTGGACAGTTTTTGCAGGATCTTTATAGTATACTAAAGGTAACAAAATCCTAAAAAAAAAAAAAAAAAAGCTCCTAGTGCACACAAGGACATGGTCTCTCTCTTTTCAACATCCCCACTGAGCTATAGTACTCTGAACTGAAGCAGCGTGTGATCTGATTAACACTCTGTCTGCTGACCTCAAGAGCTGCCCTACAACTTTAAATCCTAGAATGCCTGCGGGGATTCAAAAACACCGAGGAGGAGGTCGCCTCAGGGCACATCATGGACTTATTTGAGAAGACCAGACAGAGCCAATCTTGGCAAATGTTGCAGTTATCTCCTTTCCATCCACCTCGCTTTGATTTTCACAGACACACAACTTTGATCCACCTGGAGACTGTATAGTTTTCACCAAACCCAGGCCGCGTCAGAGTCACAGATGAAGACCAGGCTAGTAGGTGGGACAGACACGTTCTGTGACCTGTAAATCATAAAGCCGCATTTTCACCTGCTTCTGTTCGTGCTGTTTTGAATCACACAGATTTAACAGTTGCTGTTGCTCAGGGAGGGAGCCTGCCACTTAAATACCTTAACAGAAGCAAAGAGCCTGTTATTTCACTCTATGATGCAGTAAATCTCACTGATTTAATTAAAATGTACATGACATTTTCATTCACACAGTGTTTGGGAGCTGAGTTTTCCAAACGCGAGCTCCCAGCAGATTTGAAGAGACTGATTTACAACATGACTAGAAAGAATTGTCTTGTCTTCTAGCAAAGCAGGTTCACATGATTTGAGGAGTCTAACAGAGGAGAATTTTGTCAAATTTCAGTGTATCAAAACAATAGTAGCACTTCCTAAAAAGGCACCCTTTTTGAGGTGTTTATAAAATGTAACTGTAATTGCCCATAATAGTATTTTTAAAAATAATTAACTTTTGTAAATGGCTATAAGCTATTATTGATAGCAAACACTTTGAGAGTTGTTGTTTTTAATGGCTTAAAACTTTAAAGCAACAATAAATTATTTATTAAGAGTTGCTAACACCATATAAATACTTATAAAGATTACATTATTAGAGTCACACCAAAAGTTAAATGGAAAAAAAAACTTCACTTAACCACCTTTATTTCCCATTAATTATCTGTATGTTAATACTTAATAATTAATTTTAATGCAGACTTTATTGTGGTTGTAAGGAGATTTTTGTAACCGGTGATACATTAACTAGTGACAGCTGTAATCATATTAATTATATATCTGATTACACACATCCTTAGAATTTGTTATTAAACATTTATTGGTGGGCATACTGTATTGATACACAAACACTAAGTATTTTTATTTCATAAATTATTAATAATGCAAATGCAAATGAAACTTTTGGTCACCTAGTAGAATAATAAAATCAGTTGCTTTTTCATTTCACTAGTTGCATTTTGCTGCAACTAAAATGACCGAAGTGAAATGAACAGACTGAAAACTTTCTCTTTTTAGATAAAATAGATGTTTGGGGGCATAATTTACGGTTGGAAAAAGGTAATAAACCACAATAGATTGCAATATATGTTATTACATGTTTTCTCAGTTTTCACAAGGTTTTACAAAAGCTACATATAAATAAATACTTCAGTGACACAGTAAGTATGTCACTCATAAATATAAATATATCAATAAAAAATATGGAATTTGGAATTCTTGTTTAGTGTTATTATTATTATTTATTTAATTATTTTTGAATTATTGTTATTGACTAATACAAAAATAAACACTTAAAATCCCCGTGTATATGCATATACAATTATTTTAAATTGTGTTTTGGACATTTTTTAAAATATACTTCTTATTGATGCCATGTGGAAGTGGAGTTTGGGGGTTGGTTAAAATTAAGTGTTAGCTTCTATACCATATTTCAGTGCTGAACAGAATACAGCAGTAAGTTAAGACCTTTAATTGTGAGATTTGCGTTGCTCCACTGTAGCCTTTCATCAGTGAATCTCTCAGCACTTCACACAATAAAAAAAGGCTTACTGAGCGTGAAAGGATTTCCCTGTTTGTTAGTTTGTTGTTTTGAGAGGAACTGAGCTCAGCTGAGTACAATCAAGAGAGTCGGGGGACCCGTTGAGGTTTATAACTGCCATGGGTCATATGTCAACAGTAGGACACTTACAGTTCAGTGGTTATGATCATTCCCTCCCCTGAAGTAAACCCATTCACCCACTGCTTGGTAAGTCTCAGGGCTGCAAGCGGCTGCGGGTGGGAGAGGAAAAAAATGTGATCTTTAACTTCGGCCGTGTTTATCTTTCTTTGACTTTTAGTCTTTGGGTTTTTAAACAGTGTTATCTGTGAGAGGAGCACGCAGTGTCAGTGCATGTGTGAGTGTGTGTGTGTCTGTGTGTGTGCGAAGAACAGGGGCAGTGGGAGAAGCTGCCAGGGAAAAACACCAAGATCGCATGCTACTTTCTTCCACCTCACATTTTCCCCTCTTTCTCTTAGTCTGTCTGTGTGTCTGTGTCTCCTTTATTCCTATGGCTGACCTGCTTCTTCTCATGCTCGCTGAATATTCCTGGATGTGAGTACATGATGAGGATCTGCTGACCCCAAAATCTCAAAATGCTAAAGTACATCTCACGACTTGCAGCCGCCCCTCCATTTTAGGCCCATGAGCTATGACAGAACACTGTCTTCAAGTGTTTGTCTCAGGCAAGACATGGACAGAGGATGGGATGATTAGAATTGTTTTGGACAAATTTGCTATTTGACATTTTACGTTAAAATATTAAGAAGGATTTTATCAATGGACTGTAACACTAAAACAGGCGACATGTGCATTTGGTTTATAGTCTTGTGACAGATTCCCCCGGGACTCTCACTCTTTCAAAGTTTATATCTGCATCTGTATTTCACTTTCTGTCTTCATGCCCCCTCCTCCTCTCCCTCTCCTTATGACTACCTCTCCCACCCTCTTCTTTCTCTCTATCTGCACACGAAGGAGACGGCAAACTCTGCCAAGAGTTGCAAAACCCAACGGCTTTCCCCATCCCCACCGGCTGGATCAGACTTCTCTGTTGACATCCGTCGCTACAGGATACTATTTCACTGAGCTAACAGATTTCAGATGCGGAGCTGTTATTAAGTGGTCTGGGACGGAGACCTGCTCCTGTTTACTGATGCCGCAGGTATTTACATCCCCTAAATACAAAACCAAATACACTGCAACTGCTAGGGGGGGCAAGAATCTCAGCATGGTTATTATGTTCAAATGGGGAATCTCATCTCTGTAGTCACATTCAACTGTCCATGACTGCTTACGTGTCCTTGAGCAAGACACCCCAAAAGCATGGGGATGTTGTCCAGAAGGTTTATCCCGACCCCTGACCTCCCAGTAGAGAGTCAAAAAAGAAAAATATGTCTTTATGCAAATAAATTCTGCTTGTTTGGTGTTTGGTATGTTCCTTGGACCGTATGAGTTTTCCATGTGCTCATATTTTTAATGCCAGCAGGAAATATCCAAGATTCAAGACAAATTTATGGTTTCTGTGACTGCACTGTGTTTGTGGTGTTCACAGCAATATCAGTTATCCGCACGGAGGAACAGTGTTTTACCCTAAATGCAGCATTGGTGTAATGTTTGCAGAGATTACACAATGTTCTTGAAAAGGGGACCTATTATGCTCATTTTCAGGTTCATACCTCTATTTCGGGTCTCTACTACAACAGGTTTATTTGCTTTCACAGCAAAAAACACTTTACTTTCCTCATACTGTCTGTGCTAGAACACCTGTATTCACTCTCTGTCTGAAAAGCCTAACTTTTAGTGCCTGTCTCCTTAAGCAAATCTCCCGAAAATGCCCAGTCTGCTGTCATAGGACAGCCTCTCTTGAGTCTTCCATAACTCTGCCTTTCTCAGGCCCCCAGGAAGTGTGCTGGGCTTCAAAGCCAATTCTCATAGTGCCCCAACAGTGGAATTAAAACTCCCAGGTCTGTCACGTGATGCCATTTCATCCCTGTTCATGTTAGCGGAGAGCTAAACAGCAAGTAGCAGACTCACTAGGCAGACAGCTCAAGTGGCTCTATGGGCCCGACGATGCGGAGGCAGCGCCGATCATCTGGGTAATTTCAATTTGAACAACTTGAATAAACACAGCCCCTCTTTGAATGTTGTATCCAGGTCTCTTAATACATCCATGATACTTCTGCATCACTGCAGGAAATGACCATGACGGAGAATAACGACACTTTCTACCAAAAATATTACCCAACAAAAATGTCTAATTTCTATGTTCCAGAAGGAATATTATCTCAAATTAATTAGAAAGAACCAAAAATGGCAACCACGATGACATGTTTCCCTCATGTTAGCATGTAGCTACATGTAGCAGTGTACTTGCAACTGGAGAATGACCGTGTCTAGCAGCACTCTCTCCTTTAAAAACCACAAATAAAAGCTTTTAAACACAACCAGCATGTTCCAGCTGGGACATGAATCAAAATCATGGGGAAATAAACAACATCGGCAACCAAGTTTACATTTTTCCCTGATTTTAGTATGTTGTGGTGGCGTATGCTACGTAATGTTTACACTTGCAGTTGAATGCCTGGAGCAGATGACCATGTAAAGAAATCCGTCACAAGCTGACAACATTGTTGGAAACGGAGTATTCAGAATGGTCTGAATCCTGACATTTATGCTCACAGGGATTACTTTGACATACGTTTACCTCATTATTTGAAACTCTGGAAACATTTAAAATGCACGTACAATAATGGTTCCATTTTAATCATAAATATATATATATATATATATATATAAAACTGTGTCAGCTGATAAAATTAAGCCAAAAGGACATCAGACAAAGGCCACAATTAAGCTTAAATACAACGTTCACTAAGACACAGGTAACAGCCTCACAGCTTTGTAAAGGAAGGAGATTCTCTCAGTGATCATCCTGTCAACCACACTGACATTTGTCATATTATAACTCACTAATGAGACTGGCTGGCATGAGGTGGTAGCTCCATGATCACAGATGTACAGAGGGAGATCCAAGCCAAGCCACAGGCCCCTGTCTGAGTCCTGACCCGCTGTGATCCGTGTGGCTTGGTGGCTTCTCAACGCGTGTTTCCTAAACCTCAGAATGTGCGCCACATAAACCGAGCCTCCGAACTGCTGTGTCAGGAGAAACTATAAGAAATACATGACGTATGATGAACTGAAGTAATACAACTTTAATGAATAGACTTAAACTTGTTTGGAGAAGGAAGCCCTGTGGCTTCACTCTGCTAAGTATGATTGTATACTTCACGTAAGCCCATTTTGCTGTAGATGCCAGGTAACTGACTTCCATACAAAGTCCACATAGTGTGCCTACTTCTTACACAGCTTAGAATAATGCAGGAAAATAAGATGCAAATCTTTACAGTAGCAAATCTGTCTTACACATTTTTGACATTTGGAAAACAGAAACACTGAACCCATTCAGAATCAAAAGTCTCTAATCTAAATGTGTGTGTATCAAACCCCAGACACAAAAGAAACCCAATTTGTTTAGATAATTTAGCAGCAGTTTTTCAGCAGACACATTCTTTCTCAGTGACTGTGGATATTATGACGGAGCGACTGAAACCAGACCAGATCCTCTGGCTCGCACACACGCACATAAAAGCCAGCGCGCTGCGGTAATGAACGGAGTGAATTCTTACAGATTCATCTCGCTGCGCTTATCAAAACTAATAATATTCCCGATTGATTTTACAAAGAGCTTAAAATCAAAGTGTTAATACTGTGACCCCATTGCCACTGTCATGTGTAACCACTTAGATCCAATTATTTGCTAAACTGCAAGCAATCTTAGACAATAGTGTCTATAATTGAGTGGGTTTCATAATATGTGTTGGGAAAAAAAGAAAAAAAAACTGATCACAACCAGGAATCTAAAGGCTCTTATGTTCAGCCAATGGGACGGAGATAAAAGAGACATAAGGGGAAACAGAGGGTGCTAAGGTAATCCAGAAAACTTCCACTCAACTGCGAAGGTGTTCCTCATCTATTGCGAAGACGCGATGGTATTCTCTGGCTTCCATTACTGAGCTTCCATTGGAACTTCCACACTTTACATTATAAACTAGTGTTTAAGCATACTGTTAACTGCTTTAAGAGTCTCTTTTATGACTGTGTGCTCCTACAGGTTATACATTCTTTTTTAAACACAAATTCTGGCAAGGCTCCTCTTTTCCTGTGTTATACAACTACAGTTAAAGCTCCAGTGTGTAGGATTTAGGAGAGTCTATTGGCAGATATGGAAATTTGTTTAATAAGTAATTCTTTGGTGTATAATCACATGAAAATAAGAATTGTTGTGTTTTTTGTGTATTTTTAACCTTAGACTGAGCAATTTATATCAACATTGGGTTTGATTCCACCCTTGGCCCTCTGCAGGTCATCCCCTCTCCTGCTCTCCCCCAGTCACACTATAGGTGTCCTGTCTAATAAAAGACCAAAAAATCCCCAAAAGTAATCTTAAAGAAACAGGCCTTTCCTTTATTTGATGGGAAAACTGTACTGGGGGTGTGTGACATGCTTTATTCTGTGTTTTTACTGATTTAAATCACTAGGTCAGTTTGTTTTGGAGAGAAAGAGAACTCTGCGGATAATTCGGATCCCTGTAAAACCATCCTAAACAATAAACCCTAAAGATATTCTAATCGAGAGAAGTTTCAGGTGGTTGCAATCTGCAATCCTCACTGGTGTAGGCATCTACACAATTAACCTTTAACAAGTTTGTAAGATGAAGTAACAAGTATGTGTCTTTTAGCAAAATTTTACAAGATAATTCATCAATTAATATCATCCTCTCCACCCAGATCAACATACATCTTCATGTTTGCCTCTGAGATCCCCCTTCAAGTACTTGGTGAAGTCCATAATATCTGATAATGGGCAATAAGAGCCATAGCTGCTCTATTCGCACAGTAAAAGTAAGTAATGGTTTTTCGCCCTAATGAGAAGAAATTGAATCAAATCTATTGCTGATCCCAAAAGTGTACTTGTTGATCCATAGCTTAGGCGGTCAATGACTCTTAAAGGCCGGTCCTAAAGTGCAGCTGCCTATTAATTTTTCCTATGACTATTAAACTTCTCCAGCAAGCCCAAACTTTTACTTATACCTCACCGTGTCAAGAGCTGCCAGGAAAACAGGATCACTAATATGAGAACTCCAGCAATGACAACAAGAGTAAAGAAACCACATCCTCTTTGTGGTCATAAATAATACAAAAAGCCATCACCCTTCTCCTTGCACCCGTCAATATCGCAACTCTACAAGGAGACTATGTTCTTGGCATTGCACTTAACCGCAAGGCCGCATTTCTTTCTGTGCACTATTAGCTTGAGCTTGACCTGCTCCCAAAAGGCCAGGGGGGGTCAAAGGTGGAGTGTTGTGAAAGTGCAGGCTGTCACTGACTCTCAAAGCGCTTCCAGAGCTCTGTGATTCTAGTAACTAAAACAGACACACACACACACCACACACACACACACACACACAAATACGTGACGTCTAAACATACAGGAGCAGCTCTGTTTTAGTGAGTCCCATTAGACACTTCAACCTCCACTTTAATGAACACCTCCCCCCTTCCCCTTAAATCCTCTTTCTCCTCTGCCCCCCTCCAATCCTGAGCCAGCCTTGCGGCGCACTCCAATGTTAGCGACTCAGCATGTTTTCAGCGCGGTGCGGACGCGCTCTCAATCATCATTAGGGGTTTTGCGGAGTCCTGGGGTCTGGGCAACATGCCAGGATGTGTAAAAGTTTCCATGAGGAAAGCCTCGAGTTGCCTTCAGAAGCATTGGTGGTGGACGGAGATCCTCAGGAAGGTTTCAAATGCCTTTTTTTTTTTTTTTGTAAGTTGCCGCAGGGAGGGAAAGGAGGGCCGTCAACAATTCTGTTTTCATTTTGAGAAAACAAGCCTAGTGGAGTTTCAAATGCACCAACCTTGAATTTAGGAGGAAACAATCACAAGGAAAACTACCCTGTAACACGAGGCAATCAGAGCACATATGTCAAATGTCAGAAATCGGCAGAGGCTGAGTTGCACACTGTGTTTTTCTTATTTTGGGGAATAAGGGCTCTCTGTTTCCCAGAGAGGCAGCTGGTAGAAATCTGGCCCTCTGATTAGCGCTAGTTCCTCTGCTGTGTGCTGAATTCAGCTGCACTTCATGATATCACCCATCACAGCAGCGGCTAATGAGACAGGACACACGGCAGCAGCCTCGCAAGAACAAACTTCTAACTCAGCCAGCACACCACTTCTGCTCTACACACAGATACGCAGCAAACACAAAAAAAGAGGGAATAGAGGTTTAAATGAAAGGTTTGCAACAAGTAATGTGGGTTGTTTTTCCTCCAAAATTGTTCATGTTAAAAAAAAGCCTAAGAGGGGGTATGATGTCACCAGAATTGCTCCTTCAGACGTGTGACAAAGCATGCCGTCATTTTGGCATTTCTTTTTTTGGCCTAATTAGCGCGGCTTAGACTCCAAACTTAAATGCAACTGACCGTGTTTTTCATAAATTCTATTGTTATATACACTGATGTCATTTGACTGGCGTTTTGCTCACAGTCATGCGCCTTGTAAAGTACAGATAGCGGGCGGTGAGTAAGTACGAAATGTCTGAAAACTTTGGTTTTATGTGAGCCCCACCGTGCCTTGTTTATGACAGTGAGTCAACAACGCAAGCAGGCGGAGCCTTCCAGCAGAGATGGTGTTTCATCCTTTACTCTAACCAATGCTTATCTGCTGCTTCACTCCAGCTATGAGAAGTGAGATTGAAGCAGGTGAGAGCCAACATGCCACTGAGTGAAAATGGCTTCTCCAATGTAGATTTGACTGCTAACTTCCCGCAAAACCTCACTGCAGACGCCTCACGTCTCGCACTATAGTTAGCAAGCTTCTATCACAGCAGTGGGAAGACTTTAGCAGATTACAATGGAGACTGTGAACGGCAGTCTTGGGGGTTTACATCTCAGACTCCATACTCACCGAGCTCCTTGCGGTACAGTAGCTCACCGTTGATAAGTTGAGTGATTTCTCAGGGGCTGCGTAAAATCTGGGCCTGGCCGAAGAGACACATTTCCTCTGGCTGATGAGAGCCGGAGGCCTCGGCGTTCGAGCGTGGGAGGCGCTCCACTCTCGGGGAAGATCAAGTGTGCTCCCGCAGACTCCAAATCACCGGCCCCCCAATTGCTGGGGAGGAACACAGCTCTACATGGCTGGCGTTAAATCACCGCCGCTGTGGTGAGGTCATCCGCTTGTCTTCCCTCTCTAATGGAGCGCTCAAAGCTCGCTAACATACGGTGGTAATGCGTGCCGACGGGGGAGCGAGTCGGCCCTGCGAGCTGCCTTCCGATCTTATTTATTTTAGCTTAGGGCTCATTTGAAAGGGTTTGGGATAGGGCCGGGTCGAGGAGCAGTAGATGCCTTTGGAGTATGCTGTTACCACCACACACTTACAGGGACTCCAGGAACTCACCGCAGATGCTCGCACAGGCGTTAGGTGATGCGAAAACGGCAGCACATTGAGGTTTTTCGAGGGCCTGCCTCACTGTCCTCAGTCAATCAATACACATTCCTGTGCATCCCTAATGCAGCTGTAATAACTGGCTGAATACATTTGGCCACCGGGTCGGAGAGAGATCGAGCCTGCCTAAGTGACAGCGGATGGAGCAGTGGGTGAGAGAAACAAGATTACCTGATTTCACCTTAGCATTGCTTTGTACATTTCGCATATCTTCATACTGTTGGTGTAAAAGGACCCCCTGCCAACCTCGTTACAAAATGCAAAATAAAGCTACAGTTTCATTTTATTCGATTAATGCTGAAATGAAAGCTTCTGCCTGCTGTAACTACTGAAAACAGCCAGAGAGGACTTCAAATGAGCAGTTTTGTCTGAAATTAGATTTCCGGAGTATTGCTATGAGCTCAAGAAAATGAGGCAAGAGAAAAGGAAAGACAAAAAAAGGACAGAGAAAAGAAGCAGGAAAGAAAAAGTAGGAAATCAGTTTATAGAGCTGATAACAGACAGACACCCCCCCCCCGCCCCGTCTCTGTACTGTCTGTTTATGAGGTGAGGACTAATGGGACTCATCAGGACTGACAGATATGCTGACAACTGAATTTCAACTCAATTACAGTTCCACAGCGAAACTCCCCTGGTCCCCTCGTGCCTATCACCCCTCTACTCCCAGAGCTGTTGATTGAAGTGCGCACATACAGACAGACAGACAGACAGACACACACACACACACACACACACACACACACACACACACACACACACTACATCAGTTTACTGAACAAAAAGGTGCACAGGAAGGGTGATATTCCTGCTTTCAGTGTGGACTTATCTCTTCACCTCTATTAGGATGCAGGGGGGATTTTAACGTTTCAAACTGGCATAATGCCATGATGTGCTCTATGAATATATATCATAATAACAAGCAGAGCTTCTGCTAACACAGATAACAGGTTGGTGACCTGAGAGACATAATGTGGGATGGACA
Organism: Plectropomus leopardus; assembly: GCF_026936395.1. Taxonomy (NCBI): domain Eukaryota; kingdom Metazoa; phylum Chordata; class Actinopteri; order Perciformes; family Serranidae; genus Plectropomus; species Plectropomus leopardus. The sequence continues at coordinate 9,347,200 of NC_142186.1, forward strand.
CAGGAGGCAATAAACTCGACCATATGGTCCCTTGGGTGTGACTGGCTTCATTGCCTGAGGGACACCAGTGACCCCACAGGCTCCCCTGATGACGACAGCCGCGTGGTGTCGACTCCGCGGGGAAAAGACGGGAAAACAAAGCCTCTGCCTTCCGCCTCCCGGCATCCCTCCCAAAAAGATGTTGGGGGGAAAAAATGGCTCGGTTCAGGAAACCCCTACCCATTGTTTTGCTTCCTTCATTAGTCGTTGTGTCAACAGTTTGCTTCGCTACGCGTGTGCCACTGTTTTTGTTCTGCTGCACCCCGGCTGACCTCAACGCTCTGATGTTTTGACAGATTGTTTCAAAATCCCATCAAGGCAATTTACTGTTTGAAAGTAAAGCAGCCACTTGGACAACATAAGCCGGACCGCGAAAAAGCAAATAAATCTGCCGGGGTCTAAAATTAAACAAATGTGACGTAAATCTGCTGCCAGGATTTCATCAGGAAATACTGAGGGGTGCAGCAGGGCGCGGTTACAGTATGTGTGGTGGCTTGCTGATAAGCAAAAGGTGTCAAATAAATTTAATGTGCAAGGTAAACAGCCATTTTTTGGCAGGGGCAGAGAGCTCATAAAGAGAAGCTTTCATCTTGAAAAACAAAATGCCTCTTGTTACTCTAATTGGTTATCAAATGGAAACTTGCAGATAAGTACACCTTGTTTCTGGTGACTCACCATCATCTAGGTACATCTGGTCCAGTTCCTGGGGCTCCTGTTTGACTGTGATGGCCATCGACGGGGGGCTGGCGTCCTCAGGTAACAGGCTGGGTGAGCTCCCTCCGGTCTGGGCTGAACTGGCTGCTGCCTGCGCCTGAGTGGGACTGTAGGCCTGAACGAACGGGCTCTCCGCTGTCGCACCGGGAGTGGAAGGGTGGGATACCGGCGAAGACGAGGGACTGCTGTTGGCATAGATAGGATGGTAACCATGGGGCCCTGGGCTGTTGAGGTGGTTGGGGCTACCCTGGGAGTGAAGCATCCCTAGGGGAGAGCTGTGGTCTGGCGATGCTGGGTGGGCGAGGCTGGGGCGGCCAGGGGTCTCCTGGATGGGGGGCACCACGGGGCCTGGAGGAGCCGCATGAGTGGGGCTGTTGGGGAGGCACTTGCTGTATGCCACTGGGGACAGGTCATGCAGGGTGGGGCTGGAGCTGGGGGATGACGACGACATAGTGGCGTGGCGTGGCGGGCAGTAGCCACCAACCAGGCAGGCGTCTGGATCGGCTACAGGCATGATGGGAGTGAGCCTGGGCTGGCCGTAATAGGGCTTTGAATGCATTGGCAGTCCTGCGGTCCCGAGAGAATCATATTCATCACTGGGTTCTGTCTTTATTATCGGCACTGGGGGGGGAACAAAGTAAAAAGAAAGGTGGAGATGTTAAAAAACGTGCAAGGAATCCACGTGGCGCAGTGAGTAAAGCAGTGAGCAGGCACAATTGTGGCCTGCGATACCCTCCGTAATCCAAACAAACAACCACCAGTGGATATGGGCTCAGTGTCAACTTGGCTGAGCTCTCTAACAGAGAAACCCTCACGCCTCCCAACCGCCACCCCTCTTTACCACACCATGAAAAAAAAGCTAAAGAATAGGGGGGGAAGAAAAAAATGGATGAGTCATCAGTGTGGAAAGCCACAGCTGGCTCTAATAATGAATAAGACCTATTTTCTTTGGACTCTCCTCCAGCTCTGATATCCAATAAAAGACTACTTTAAAGCGCTGGGCTGCTGCTTTCGCTGCTGCTGCTGCTGCTCAAGGAGCCCAGGACCCCAAGCTTTCCTCCACACTCTAGAAGTAATTGTTTCTCCGAGGACCAAAAGATAGAGGGAGAGAGTGAAAAAAAAAGGAGATGATTTGATTTTGATTAGGCCGCCTGAGCTCTTTAAGAGGCTGTGGAGCTGCGCCTGTGGTTTCAGGAGCTTCAGGCCTCGGCTAATGCAGCAGAGTGCAGTGACCCCACTTGATCATCCTGCCTCCTCTCGTCTAATTTCTAATCCAGTGCAGACCGTCTGCGCCGCTTCCTGATTAGCTCTGACGGACAGGTATCACATGCTTCCTGCTCGCTGTCGAGAGCAGTTACTGAAAACAACTTTCTATTAATTGAAAATTGCAAAAACAGAGCAGACGGAGAGGTATCCACATTAACAAGCTGAGTTATTATATTAGTACATATGCACAGACCGTGCCAGCGCTAAACTAATAGGGCAGTGTTAAGATACCCAGATGCATAGCAAAAGCTTCTGAGTCACAATGCTCACACTGTTTCTATTTCTACACATTGTTAAAACGCGTTAATGGGTGTGGTGAGCGTTTGATGCCAACCATTAAGAGTTTTTGGCTAAACTTGCTCCAAGTGACATTTACTCAAAGGCGCACAGATGTCAATATGAATAAGATGTCTGTCTACACTGTGTGTTTGTACACAATAAAACCTTTCAGCGATAAAAGCAACAGCTGCAATTAAAATGTATGAGTGTGTCACATGAAAAACAGTCTGTTTTTCTTTCAGTGTGTTATTATTTGTGGGACTTGGATTTAAAAAGACATTAATCGCGACCTGCAGCCTCTGGGGTGCTGGGATGTGGTGCAGTGATAACGCAGCAGGGAGCACATTTACGTCAGTTCTATCTGCTGTTGGATCCCAGGGACCGGGCCTGGCGTTTGGGGAAGCATCGTAAGGCGAGTCCCATGATGCACGGGCCTCCTCTCCACGGCCTGGGGAATAATGGGAAGTCACATGGTTCGCACTACACCCATAGCCGCTTCCCTCAGCGTTTCTCTGTCTCACCCTGCCTTCCCTTGGTGCCGAGATGTGCGATGCCGGAGTTGTCATTTGGAAATGTCATAAACAAATTTGATCTTTTTCAGATTTTAGCTCCAATTCAAGAACTGCATTGTCATCTGTGAGCTGAAACACATGTTGACCTTTTGCCTCATCAAAGGCCTCCGTAAATATTGTAAAAAAGGTCATATTTTTTTAAGAATGTCATGGGTTTGAGGTTCTCAGTGAAATATTCCAAAGGAGTTTGAAATGAGCACACTCATATGTGCCAGTCTGTATAGTTAGTCATGATTTACAGCACAGAAAAAAAGAGCCATGACAGGGGCAAATTGCCTAATGTTGGCTGCTGGAGCTTTCTCTGGATGCCCTTCTCAAAATTAAACAAATATGATGTACCAAGTCACAAGATTTCCTGCCTGCCACCAAAACCAACATGGGGATTTAATTTAGGAAAATAGCGTGAATAAGCAGTATCTTAGAAGGGATGGGACGCTGCTGTCCTTTGCAGTCCTGCTTTATAATCCAGTTAGTCTATTTTTAAAGAGAAGTTGGGTTTATTGCAGCTAGAAGTTTTTCAGTCCCAGTGAGGTAATTTGTCAACATTATTTCCTTCTGACTATAAGCGAGACTGGCGAAACAGGAAATCAAATCACGTCGGACTAATGGCCTTTCTTTTAGCTTTCAAACACTGTTTTTTTCTTCCTGAGATTCTCCCCCCTTTGCTACAGATATAAACACAGGTCTCCCTCTAGCTCTGTCCATCTGTGTGTCTCCTTCCCACTTTGTATGAGAGCTGAGAAAACAGATTCACCGGGCGAGTCCCAACTTCAGCTGGCTTCTATTTCCTCCCAACCTGTGGGTTATGGCCCACAGACAGTTGATGTTCTGCACATGGTTTTCTCTCCATCTCTGGCAGTTTCCTCCTCTGTCTGCTCGTATTAAACTGATCAGGCCTGATCTGGGTATTTTATTGAGCACTCGTTTCCTCTGAAGGCAATGGGAATCAGGACATAGATGTGTGCCTGTATCTGTGTATTTGATTAGGAAGGGCAAGCAAACAGGGCTTCTTATGTAGATTTGGAAATTACCTTCCAAAGAAGACCCTCTATACTTGCAGACACCGGGCGAATGGGATTATGGGATGCAAAAGGCTTTGATTCTCATTTCCGATGCCTAGATTTCCTAGATATGACATTGTCATGCCACCAAAATCAGGGATCGTCTCTTTCTTGCAGAAATGCTGAACTCATCTTGTTTGAACGGCACAAATCTGTAGTGACATTAAACATCGAGCAGGTGGTGGTTCATTAACTCAAAGGTACCTGGTGCACCATGTCCCACTGTGAAGGCAATCTGGTCACCCAGTATACTGTTGGCCTTCGCCTGCAGTAGGTAAGTCTGAAAAAGCTCCAAGATGACAGAAACAGTTCACTCTTTGTTCAATTTTTGGGGAAAAAAAAAAACATGACTGTGCAAATATTTACAAAAAAAGAACAATGTGTGGTTCATTAACTTTTTTCCTGTATGTGTCACAGAACATGTTTCTGACTTTCCTCCTCTCCAGCTCCAACCACAAACCAATGCAGTGGAGGGAGTCGGCACCCGTTTGCGTTAAGAATAGAACTTGATATTATAGAGGAATCTCCAAACGGCCTGTAAAAATAAAGGGGTTCCGAGAAGTTCCTGGCTCCAGCTTTTGGTCATTGCCAGAACTCTTTTTCGCCGTTTGTTGTTTAATGTGGTTGGTGAGAACTGTTTCTTATTTGAAGGGCGACGCGTCACGTCTCTACTCACGCAAGAATGATTGGAAGGGAGCTTGGAAAAGTGGGGCTCATTCCGGGAGCCAGACAAGGACACTTGTATGTGCATCCCAACATCACAGACAAGCAGACCACAAATGGTGCTGATGGTATACATCAACAGCAGATGTCTTCCTGATACATCGGCTGAAGGCAGCATATTCAATAACTCATAAGCAGCAAAAAGTTGACTTTATAATTGTCTTCTGTTGTGCACTTTGATTAGGGGTGTAATGATCTATTAATCAGGATCAATGTATGGATTCAATCATCAGCAATCTAATATCATAGAAAATAAGTGAAAACACTGATCCATATCATCATCTTGAAATGTTGAGTCTGTAGGATTTAGTAGCATCTTGCATTGAGGTTGCAGATTGAAACCATCTTCAACCCTCCTGTGTGCCAAGCACATAGGAGAACTATGATAGCCGCTGCAAAAAACGCAAATGGTCCTATCTAGAGCCAGTGTTTGGTTTGTCCATTTTGCTCCGTATGTAGACATAAACAGCACATTCCAGGGAAGGAACACACCAGGATACTTAGTTTCAGGTGATTATACAATAATGAAAACAGAATCTCTGCCAATATGTCTCTCTAAATACTTCAGAGTGGGCCTTTAAGATACACCTTTGTTTTGAAATTTCCATGGCACCTCTGTGTCACAATCAAACAGCACCAAGCAGATATTTGCGAGCAGCCAAGAAAAGACAACGAGAAAATGTACTCCCCTCTCTGGCATAAATCAGCAGCGCGGAAATAATTTGGATTTCAGAAAAAATGGGTCAACAGATAAAGCAGATGTCATATGTAAACAATGCTGGTACGAGATAAAATGCTCAGGAGACACAACGGACCTGGCCACTCATCAAACTCTGCTAACATGTTGTTCTTGCGATGGCAATATCAGCTGCTTTGTTTCAACAATGTTGGGCTAAAAAAAAAATGTGCATGCCAGCTGAAATTCAACAGTGAGATTTTGTTAGAAGATGTAAACAAAATATGAGTTAGAAAAAGTATAAAAATAAGTGTAAATGGTAATTAATTTGTCAGCTATGAGTACTGTAAAACTGCACAAACTGCAAGGCTAATCTTTTCAATGTAAAAGTGATGAAGCAAATAATGCTGACTAGCTAAAAAAAATATTGTTTTGTCTAAAAACCTTTACAGTTATTATTGAAGGACATTTTATACTTTTGTTAAATCCTCTTGTTGTTAAGCTATGTGTTATGTGTATGAGGAGTCAATTTAAAATACACCGCTCACAATAATTTACAATGATTTATGTCTTTTTTTCATTTATGGCGTAAAACAAAAAAGAAAGGGGTGGCAGCTTCTTCTGTAACTGATTGTCCTGTATGAGCGTTTTATATGGTCTCAGTTGCAGCCCCTTGAATCAAATCAAACTAAAATAGAATCGTGGTAGACTCTGATATAGTGATTTACACCTCTACTTTTTATGTATTTAACTTTAATACATTCTTTTGGGTTTTTGTAATATTTGTATTTATTATGTAATATTTCTTATTAATTTTGCAATATTTGCATTTATTAACTAATGGATTAAGGTATACTCTCCATCACAAAAGTGTTGCTGATGTACCCCTTTCCAATTTTTAGCATATGTGAAAACCAACAAACTAAACTGAACTAATCTAAACTTAACCGTACTGAAGAATCAAACATTTTGATTAAACTTTCTGGAAAGTTAAAGATCAGGTTCTTCTGTTCACTGAAGCAAAACTGTTGAACTGCTTAGCTCATAAAGACACTCGACCTACGTGCTCTCTGACACACTGTGCAGTGCTAATAACACATTTCAAAGAGGACATTTCTGAGTGGTTCAAATCCTGTTTTAACGTCACAATGCATTATTATGGCAGCATTTCAACAGGTCTACAGCACCCCTCTGCTCATATCACTGAGGCTAATCTTTGTCTGTCAGCTAGCAGCTACAGTATGACTTCACTACAGACTGAATTTGATAATATGTCATAATTTCACGCTGAAGGCAGGGTGAGGCCGAGAGAAGATAAGAATCTGCTTGCATGTCTGAAATAATACAGTCTCTATTGAAATAATATTCTCATTAGAGCTTAGGGGAACATGAAGCATAGTGAAACCAGGCATCGGTGTTTAGCCCCAGTAAGTGCCAACCGCATTTGCATTAAAAAATAACAAGATGGTCACATGACCTGAATGGAAAATGAAGGTGGTTTTCACTAGCATCTGTGTCCCAGAGTGTTTGCTTCATCCTTCCGCTGTTTGAAACAAGTCGAGCTATTTTAAGGGCTGGGTTTGCCTTTTTATAGACGAGCAGACACCAGAGTGTGAAAGAAATGTTCTCTCTAAACAACGTCAGTGACCACAACTGTGCTTGAAGTGGGACAGCGGGCCGGAAGAGTCTTTTCATACAAGCGAGCAAAAGAGAAAAAAAAGTGTTGACAACGGTGTGCGTGTGTATCTGTGTGTGTGTGGGTGTCCTCCTCCCCAGCCCACCCCGAGTACCTGGCCACAGTGTTAGTTGTTTCTCTCAGCGTTGACACACACACACACACACACACACACACACACACACACACACACACACACACACATGCTGAAACCCTGAAAAGCAAACAGCCTCACTAGGATTTCCTCGTTCTTTGTTGCAGTATTGAAACCATGAATGTATTACAGTCATTATTGCCTCAGAGGGTCTGTTTACACTGATTATACAGTATTCTTTATGAATGCTTCTTAATCAGTGAGCACATTTTTGCCATTGCATTGACATTTTTTCAACTGCATTTCTATTTAACACTGTGGTACACAAACAAATAAATTAGACTTTAACCCTTTGAAACCAGCAACTTGGCATAATTTCTTCCAAACCATGGGAAGAAGGTAATCAGCAACAAGATAAGGCCACCTATTTTTGTTTAAAAGGTTTCCAAGAAAATAACAGAAAAAAAGTCAGAAAACAAAACAAAACTAAACAAAAAAAAACTTTTTTTTGTGACATATTCTTAAAAATGTAATTACAAGATTTTTTTTTAAATTTTCAAGCAGTTTCTTGCCCAGTTGCTCATTGCTTTATCCCTCATGTTTCTAAAAGAAATCAAATCAAATTTCCCAGGTTTCAGAGGTTTAAATCCTTGTGAAAGGTGTCTCAATGCAGTACAACAACACTGATGTTGATCCAGGTGTTAAAAGGTTAATGCAGCCTTTAAATATTATAGACAATGTATAGCATATGTCTATGGTATTGCAACTTGCAATTCCTCTGGCTGTGATTCTACTCTACCAAGTATTTCTTTTTTTGTGTCGCCCACAGACGTTTTCTCTCTCGAATAAGATTATTTCTGCACACAGAGCAGTTCTGCCTCAGCCATTGTAATATAAAACCCTAGATTGCCTTTTTGATTGAAATACTCAATATTTTTTTTTATAATGTTGTATATTTTAATATGTGTCTTCAAAAGCGTGGTGAATCTCAAAATAGAACTCAATAGCTTGTGATCTGAGTCTCTCTTGGCTGTAACACTTGTGAGTTAATTATGCTCCTTTAAGAAGACATTGGCCCTGCCTGTGTGGTCCACACTGTACTTGTGGTTTACTTGGCAACAAAAGAGAGAACACAACAAGTCATCTTTTAATTAGGGCTGTGTTTATGCTCAAGGAAATGACTTAGAGATGCATAGCGGTGGCTGATAAGTCTTTCTCCCTTGCTCTCTTTCTCCATGTAACTACAGTATATAAACTGGATCTGCTATATATGGACACGGTTTGTCAGCTCCACATGAGTCCAGTTACCCACAATGCACTCCTCCATCATATAATCAGGCATCTCCAAATAGGGCCTTGCTCTACTTTCTCTCAGAGCACCATCCAAAATCCCAATCACTTATCTTCTGTGGCCGTAAATACATCTGCTGATAATCTAAATGTCACATCTTATTAACAGCTGTAGACTTAAAAACACAATGCACGTTCTCCCAGCAGCATTAGACCCATTAGACGCTGATCAATGAAAATATGATATCATGTTTTGATCTAATGGATTCTCGCTGGTTATCACTGGGGTGCCGGGACTATGTAGGAGGTTGGGGAACACTGGGAAACCTGCCTTTAGCAACTATTGTTCAGGTGCCAGAAAAGTTGTGCAGCCAACAGCATTGTTTGGCTGAAAGAAGAGCGAGCATGCTTTGTCAACTTTCTCTGGATACACAAAGATAAAATAACACTATTTGGGCCGATCGGTTAAAAGTGATACCGCAGCTGATATTCCACCTGCGCCCATTGTGAGAAGTCAATAGCTCACAATGTAATTTTGAGGCTGAACTCTAAACTCTCTGTGATGCATTCTTCAAATTCCAATGTGAAAGCCATCTATAAACACTGAGGCCAGGGACACATCATAAACACACAAAGAGGTATTCCTGAGTTTTCAGGTTGCTACATGAATGACAGGGCAAAGCACTGCCTGCTAGATGCAAGTGTGTGTGTGTGTGTGTGTGTGTGTGTGTGTGTGTATATTTGAGCGCTGGTGAACCATCGGGGGAACGTTGTGTGAGGTGGGGTGTGAAAGTCAGGTCGCCAGGGATTGACTTCTCTTCATCGACAGCGCTCGGAGGCTCTGTCACTCAGCAGGTACACCTCATCGCTGGGGAACGCGGTCTCACTACAGAATAAACACACCTCACATCTTGTGCTTTTGCTCACAGGCCATGGCTGCACGGTGCCAGGCGTTGTGTCAAAAACACCAGCCAAAAACCAGCTGCAAATTTAACATGGCATGTCGACGGCTGTTGTAAACTACAGTGGATGGATGTCGAGACCTGGAGAAATACTCTACGTGATGAATGCAGAGTGTAAAAAGTGTACATGTCTTTCAATGTCACTGGTGATAAAAAAAAGTAATATTAATGATGATTACCGTTAGGAGGCAGGTAGGTGAAGCGCTGGTACTGGCTCCTCTTCCTCTTGCCATTGCAGACGTAGAAGTTGACCTGCACCGGGCTGGATATTCTCTGGTTCCTGTACGGTGGGATCTCCACAACAAGAGTGCTCTAATATACAAATAAGACACAATAAGTTATTTCAACTTTGTGAGATAAGACAGCTGCTGATACCATTGAAAATAATTTATTTACTCATCTGATTTCACTAGGGCTGCCCCTTGGAAGTCGGAAATTGGAATCATTAGTTGGAAACACCTAAGTCGACGTGTTTTTCCTTTTTGCTGCTATTCAGTGTGCTGTGCAGTGTTCGTCTGGGGACGTTATGGTCCCCAGATTTTGCTGTGGAGTGAATGCTCTTAACTTTTACGAAACTCTTAGGTACAAGCTGCAGCAAATGTGATGCTTGTTTGATATCTAGTGTCTGCAAAAAATGTTGTGCACTTACGATCCACCGTTAGCGCAGAATCATCGAATATTTGTATTGAACAGCTAAATTGGATTCAACTGGCAAAATTCTGACTTGGGCACAGCCCTACATTTCATGACACTTTCCACATATAAGTTTGGAGTTTAACTTCCTGCAGCATATTAATCAACAGCCATGTTTATTTTACAGCTGGCCTGCATTTAGGGTTCTGTTTCCAAGAGGCTGGATTGAGAGCTGGTCTAAATGAGCTGGTCTGGACTGTGTAGTAGAGCCCATGAGGTTGGTCCAGTGCCCGTGTTTGTCTCTGAGGAAAACCCAAGGGCTTTAGCTTCGTCCCCGAGAGGAGAGAGGTAGCCGGCTTATTTGTTTGCACAGCCATGCCTCCCTGTAGAGAGGCTCGCCTGTCCTCCTCCCCGCCCCCAGGCCAGACCTCGGCAAGTCTGGACGGATGTGAACTTTCGACTTCTTTCTTTCTGACAAGGGTACATGGAAGGGAATTTGTCTGAGTGTTTGAGTGTGATTGCTGGGATCGCTGTCACTTTGGTGGGGGTCTAAACAGGCCAGACTGGGGGCTTTTTGACAGGAGGCACGTTTTTTGTTGGTTGGATGGAGGCAGCAATGAGGTGGATGTGAGGGGGGCCTGCGTCCTCAGCTGTGGTCTGCCCTCCAGATGACGACAAAGAAAACATGCAGGTGGCTGATTGAGTGTGTTAAGTGTGTGTGTGTGCACACATGCTTTCCCTCTCCATCCTCGCCAATGAAAGTTAGCACGCTCTGGATGGCAATAAAAACAGAGTCAGGCAGGCATTATGGAGAACTTTAGGGTAGTCTGGTGGCAACTGACATAAGAGGAAGACCAGGGCTCTCTCTCTGTCTCTCCCTACTTGTTTGTTAGATGTACAAATAAACACACTGTAGTATTTGTCTTTCATCGACCTCGCCTCCCCACATCGCCGCACCCGGCCGAGCCTTGTGCGCCCGCTAATTTTCCTGCATCTGGGACTCCAGCCACAGCACATCAGCCAGCCCTACAGGCCAATTAGACATCAGAGTCCATATTTACCCTTCTGATGCAACCAAGTCATTTACCTGAGTGAAATAGCAGTAACAACAAGAAGAAAAACACCCTCAAGTTGCAGCATTTATATGCGTGTGGTTTATTTTGGTCCCCGTGCATGTGTAAATTGCCTCGGTTAGTTTACACAAAAAAGGAGGGAGGTGGGGGCGGGGGATGAGACGCCGCTGATGAAAGGCATCGGCAATTCAAAACATACTGTCATCGCTCACGAGCAAACAGGTTTTCGCAGATCCTGTGCTCGACTCACTGAAAACAGACCTAACGAACCTCAGTGAAGTCTTAATTAACTCCAGAGCACAAGCAGCTTTCTGTGACACGTAGAACAACATTTGCTTCATTCCCTCTCCTGATGATTCCCTTTCACTCCGTTTTATATTAACAGGATCCCAATGTGTGGCTGAGCGTCAGTGAAACGAGTGTGCTGGTTTATTTTCTCATTACGGCTCTCATGAAAAGCAGCAGGTAAAAGAAGGGGTGTAATCCACTCTTGGCTGCATGATCCCGGCACAGACGAGGTGTTTAAGTCCAATTCACCACACCACAACTAAATGTCTGGCTATGCTGGGAGGACTGTGGTGTGAGTGTGTGTTTTTGCTGCTATTTTGTAATCCATGTGTGTTTTTTAGAGGCAAAAAACAATATGACAGCCCGTGTTTACTCCGTAAGGGTACAGAGATTTTATGAAAATTCCATTCAGGATTGCATGGGCTAATCATCATTGTCTATGTTGCAACTTGTAATGCCTTAGCAAAGGTTACATCATTACAGGGGACAGATGAGGAGGAGACAGAGAGGAAAGGAGAAAGTGTCAGGGGAGGGTGGGACTGAAGACGGTGGGAGCATTCCCAATGAGTCACGTTAGTGAGGAGCACTTACATTTTTGACAGAGTCCTTGTCAACTTTGGCTTCGGTCTCCCAGAGATGATGCCCATCTATTGGCAAAAGAATAAAATACAATATTTAGTATGGCTCACTGCACAGACAACATGGACCTTAATGGGAGGGCAGTTATAATCTGTGGATGGTACATCTGGCAGTGAGCATTAGGCAGTTTAGCATTTTGTTCTAAGTAGTGCTGAAACAATTAGCTGATTAAAGAGGAAGTCAGTAATTTGATAACTCATTGATAGCCATTTAACACACACAAAAAAACATGCTGAAAGTTGGCTTCCAACTTCACAGATTTATTTACTGCTTCTCTAAGTATTTGAAGAGTTAAAACCTCTGAGACTAATAACAGCCAACAAAAAACAAAGACAAGATGTAATTTGAGGCTTTGGAAAAAATGAATATGCATAGTATCGTGGTATTTTTGCGTGGCAATATCATATCGTTACAAGGACGCCAAGTATGTTTTTTAAAATTAAATAAATTATAGATAATACAAATACAAATTAAACTTTTGGTAGCCTACTAAAATTTTAAGTCCACTCGATACAGTTTGCTACTATTAAAATGACTAGATAAACTATCCTAATAGACTTAAAAAAGTTTCCATTTGGGGACACAATTTGAAGCTGAAAAGGATTAATAGATCTCATTATATGGCAATATATGTTATTACAACACTCAGTATCGCAAGATGTTTAACATTTCAGTAATTATAACATACAGTATAACATGTCTTCAGTGGCTTCTGTTCTAGAAATTGTGATATGTATTTTTTTTACTGTTTAATACAAAAAATTGTGAAGTTGAGCATTGATTGATAGTCTTAGGTCAGTGACAGTAAGTTAAATTTGTGTGTCTCTTCATTAAATAATTGATTTTTTTTACCATTATCTTCCCTTAATCTTTTTTTTTCTTTTTTAAGAGAGACCAAATATTGAGTGCAAAAGTAACATATACAGCTCACGTAGACAGATGCACATTATGCATATGTACACTTAAAGAAGTATTTCACTGCTGGAAAGATGTTTTTTTTTTCTTTTTTTTAAAAAATAAAACAAGTTTGTCTCCTTAAATATGGAAATATTGTTGAAATTGCCACATGACAAAAGAAAAAAACAAAAAAAAAGTACTGTGGCATTCCATTTTGCTCAAGAGGAAGAAAACCTACAACTACCAGAATGCACTGCACCACAATTGACCAATTAATGGTCCTGCTGTTGGGTGATGTAGTTTAACTCTTCCATTTGACACAATGATGGCCAGCTAGTAACAAACAATTTCATATTACAGTAAAAAGTAAGTTATTACATGTTTCTGAAAACATTTTAAGTGGGAAATAGGCAACACAGTAACAGCAGTAATTTTACTGTTTAATGTTTTTTTTTTCCCAGCCCTGGGCTTCACTATGCAGGAAACAGTATGGCACCCGCTTGAAGGGCCAGGGGGTTCTACAGTTCAGTTCATCGACACAGATTTCCCCCATTGTTTTGTTAAAAAGCTAGTAGAAATTCAGCTACATATTCCTTTAAGAAAAGCAGTTACAAGTGTGATTGCAAGTACATAAGTACATTCTTATAAAATGTTCAAATGGAATAAGAGAAAACTCTGCTCTGTGAAATAACAAAAAAAGAAAAAAACAAACAAAAAACCCAGCAGCTTTTGTTTGTTCTCTCTTTCTTCTCATCTCCATCTTATTGTGGTGAGGAGGTTTCTCTCGCTGCCATGCAATAAAAGGCCTGTGAGCTGCTGCAGCTGTTGGGAGCCTGCAGAAGCTCAGTTCACATTCTTTGGGGTTTCTCTGTGATTTCATGCCACACCTTAGCGAACAGACTCTCTGCTCTCTGCTAGGGCAATCAGCACCAACCACAGTGCCATTTTTTTCTCTCCGTCTTTTCAGAACTGATGACTCATTAGGGCTGTCAGAAATAGAAGTGACACAGAGCAGTCTTTGTGTCAGTGGCACACCATGTGAGGCAAAAGCATGGGCACCGTGGCACTGGCGCTACCGCATGTGAGCTGGACTAGAGGCTGATGCAGCCATACACCCGCTGCTGAAACACTTTGCTCTTGGGACAGGAAGCCATCAGATAAGATAATCAGAGTCAGTTTCCAAATAACTGATAGCAGAAGTCCAGCAGCTCTGGAAGATGTAAAACCATTTTTCCCCCCAAAGCATTATGTTTTTCACATCATGCAGCAAGTGAAAGAATAAAGGATCTCAGTCACGGTTGGCTTATTATTGGTGAGCTGTGGTAGTGGGGGCGGGTGGTCAACTTTATTATTCAGAGAGTGAACATCAGTAGATATCTCTTTCCAAAATGGCCATATGAAAACTCAGCAAAGGAGAAAAACAGACGGCGAATGGATCAGATAAGGGTTTTCTATTTGAACTGGGGGAAATAAGAGTTGCATATGGAGAAATGTGCCTCGCTGTGATGGAGACGACGTGGAATAGAAGCAGAATCCTTATAGGACTGCCATGGGGCAATGATACTGTGCATGTGGCAGGTGATTGAGATGCTCAAAAGAACGAGGCGCGCGTAAGGCTGTGAAGTGGCTCCAAGCATGGAAGGGCAATTAGAGTGAGCAGAGACAGGGAGAAGGTCAGAGAGAGGGAGACAAACAGAGATGAGCGTTCCTCATGTTTCGTCTAGGGGAACCAAGAGGGAATCTCACCCGCCTCCGCACTGGGAGACACTCCAAAAGGGAAACCTTAGACTACGACGTCAACCCCAAACTCCACTAGTAAACATGTTTTTCTTGCTCTTTTTCTCTCTCTACCTTTCTCTTGATCTTTTCTCTCACCTTCTACGCCTCTCTGTCACTTTGCTCCTCTAAACTTTTCAATGCTTAACTCCATCAGACTTAACAAATCTGAGATTGAAGAGGGATGGGGCCACATGTGGCATACCTTTGCGAGTCAGAGAGAGCTGCACGACTGATAACCGCAGAACTTTCCATTCACTCCTTCCCTGCAACATCTGCAAAATGCTTCTGTTCCCGACAACACCTCCTCCTTCACGCAGCCTCCACCCACGCGTAATGCGCACACAGATGCAGGAGCATGCACGCACGCAGACACAGGATCCTCTACCTTTGTTCTGGCCTTCAGCTTGAATGATAAAAGGTGGAAGCACAAAACAATGGGTGGTGTAGGAGCTATGTCTGGAGAAGTCTTGCTATGATCCAGTCACATTTAAATAGAGAAATGAACGGACACGTGCAGGCACACAGACGCATAGACTTGCACTTATTCATAGGCTTTGTGCTCAAAGGTAACCCGACCATCTGTCTATTGCTCGACATGACTCACTTGTGCAAATGATATCCACAACGACTAACACCAACACAGACAACCAGGACAACACACTCATTCATCAGGAAATTAGACCACATGCAGGGTGAGGCTTCTTGGAGTCTCCTTCAACTCTTCACAAGACATAATGTTGTGTACATGGTGACAACACAGCAACACTGTTGCTGTTATCTCACAGAAACAAATTCTCTCATTAGTCATACTTATTTTAATGAACTGATGTTTGGTTAAAGATGTAGAGAATATCCCTTGGGTTTAACTCTTTGAAACCTGGATCAACCTCAGTTTTCTTGTGCTGTGTTCAGACACTTTTCACATGCCATCAAACTTTTCAAGAAAATGTGTTTGGTTTCTTTTAAAAACTTTGTGAAAAAAGGCAATGAGCAACTTGGCAAGTGATGACCTGCAAACTGCAAGAAATTAGGAAAAGACGCAAGAAAATGACCTGATATTTAGATTTATTTATTTTTGTAAGTAGAGAGATACAACTATTAGAAATTTATTTATTTATATTATTTATTTATAATAGGGGGCAATCTTTCTGAAAACTGCATTTAAAACAATAATTATACATTTAAAATTATGTGACTGAAATATTTGTATATGTTTGTATATTAACACTTTTTTCACTGCATTTCCTTGTTTATATTTCATTTAACCTTTTTTTTCTTATTTTTGCTATTTAATTATTTTTTGTCCTAATTTTTAGTTCATCTTCATGTAACATTGTTTTATCAATTTTTAAGTATTTTTTTCTATTAAGTTGCTCATTGCCTTTTTCTGATGTTTTAGAAAGAAATCAAGCCGATTTACTCAGGTTTCAAAGGGTTAACAAAGCCACAGCTGGGTAATGGCATCCTTGTCCTCATGATGACCCTACAGGTTTTGGCTTTCCAGAGGTGTTTTTTTCCTCCTAAAAAGTGTTGTATAGTGCAAAACAACTTCCACTGACCAAAGTGAATATTTTTGAGAACGGAAAATATGATTCACATGCTTAATTGCGGAGGTTGTCTTGTGAAACAACCCAGACGTATTTTGCAGCTATGTCGCTTTTCCAGAGATGATTTTCAGGAGTATTTTTTCTAACTTTCCTGTTTACATACATCAAGTTTATTTTCCATTTTAGTATTACTGTTCTGCTGCTGCCTGTACTGAAAATGCTTCAGACATTTTACACATATTTTCACAGCAATTACCTTGTTGTCCAATGTAGAAAAAAGCCAAAAGGCCAAAAGGGGTTCCCCAAAGACTGATTGCAGAGGTGCAGCTGCTCTCCCTGTCTGAAGCACCTGACCTCTGCCAATCTGAGGAGTGGTGAAATTGGAGAAATGTGGGTCTGCTTCAAATTGAGAGGCTTCTGTATAAATTATGACCTGGCAGTAGATTTGTGATGGGTTTATAGTCAGGAAGTGAGTTATTCTTGGTGTAAAACAGGGGAAGCGTGAGCTGACTTGACCTGTGAGTGCAGGCTGAGGAGACAGCAGTAGACACGGATTCTATCCTTTTATCAAGACTCCGGCTGTGTGGCACTGGGTCTGAAAATGATCTAAAGACTGAGAGGAGGCTGGGAGATCATCCAGACTTTTACATTTGTATAATATTCGTGTTCACATGGAAGACATCAAGGTCGGTTGCTCGCCATGGTGTGGTGCAGAGTATATCAGAGCCTGGGAAGGGTCACAGTAAACTGGCTGCAAGTAGATGCCTTTTTAGTATTTGTGCAGGGTCTCTTTAAAGGGATACTTTACTGAATTTTTAACAGTTCTGTATGATAACACTGTGGGTAATATGAGTGACCAATGTTAAACTTCCCTCCATCTTGCCAGCACCCAGATCCACAAGCTCATTTGCTTTTCAAAATTCACCGGATGTGGACATGGCGTTTCGCGCCATATACGGAACGCATCTGGCATATTTTTGCTGACCCTGGGCCTGTTGCTTAACCCTTTGAAACCTGGAGTAGCACTACTGTCCTTGTGCTGCTTCCAGAAACCTTTCACAAATATTAAAACCTTTGAACCGTGAGTGAATTAGTGTGATTTCTTTCAAAAATATTGGAAAACAGCAGTTAGCTACTTCAGTTAGCTAAATCCACAAACTGCAAGAAATTAGTAAATTTAGAAGAATATTTTTAAAAAGCTAGGGAAAATGTCTAGGGGAAAATCTAAAAAGATACCGAAAGATACCTAGGTTAAAAAAAAATTAAAAAATTAAGTGAACAGTGAAATTAGGCGGTGCTGATCAAATGTAAACCAACATTCTGTTACTGTGTTGCCCTTTTCACACCTAAAATTGTCTTAAGAAAGATATTTTAGTGCACTATTTAGCTGTAATATGAGTATATTGGTCAGGTGCAGCTCGGTGCATTCTGGTAGATGTAGGCTTTCAACCTCTTGAAAAAAAGCAAATCCACAGCCCTTTTTGTCTTTTTTTTTTTTTTTCTTGTCATGTAGCAACAATTTCTCAAGTATTTACATCTTTCTATTGAATAGACAGCCTAGTTTTATGAAAAGACAATCTTTCCACCGGGAAATACTTCTTTAACTGTTTGCAGGCAATTTGGACCCATGTCCCATGCGATGAGCAACATTTCATCAAAATATATCACTATTCTTATTCCATGGTAATGGCATTTCTTAAGACCTGTTCCAGAAAAGGGAAATGGAAACAATTGTGTCTCTCTGATCTGAACAGCTTATCTGGCTGTAACATGTTCAGACATGTCTGAAGAAAGGGTGGAGGCCTAAGGACAATCTAGACATCTTTTTGTTACGATCCAGCCGATCCCTTTGATGTATAGACGTGCCCAAAGCAAAGGCATGCCAATATAGTGCATTGGCCTGTTGCTGATGAAACTTTACATCATGAAAGAAATATATTTTGATGAGCCAGCGGCTTTGAGGGTGAGAGGCAAACTCACTTCCATTTCACATAGGCTTCACACTAAGACGACATTTGTATAATACAGGCTCAGCTGGCCAAAGGAATCTCAAAAAAGGGTCAGTGATGTCTACCCCTTCAATACTGTATGTCATGATTTAATCTTTTGGGTGTATTGAGCCATCCTTTTCCCTTATAGCCACCTGCAGTAGCTAATGCATGCTTTACTGGGTATGACAAATGAGCATGGGAGGTTAAATCCCTACAGTTCTGTTCGAGGGCTCCTTCTTGAGCTACAATTATTCTACATAATCATTTATTTTGGTGTGGTATGCTATCCTAATTAGACAGGATACTGTAACTCACACTTCTATAATCCTTAGCCTGAAGCAGGGGTGGCGGCTGACCTTACACCGCCTTAGTGCCAAGATATGAGCCAAGATTATGCAGGTTATCCTTGCCTAAAGCCAAAGGGCAGTCTAGACATACCGCTAGAAGTACAATACATCGACCGATTTGTCTGGTGTTTAGACTTGCCCAAGGTAGACGTGTTCAACGAAGTATAAACAGTCTCCGAATGAACTCTAACAGTACAGATCACAGTCGGTACGGCATGCGTTCCTCAAATTATGAAGGTATGAGAATCCAAATATTTCAGCCTGTTGCTGAGGAGTTTCCACATGACAAGAGAAATAGCCAAGGGGTTATTGTTGTGGACTCGGCTGTCCTAATGTTACAGATTATACTGTAGCTGAGAATTCTCTTAGTCTTGGCTGTGAGCTCGACCAGCCTGAAGCAGAGGTGGAGAAGACCAGACTTCTCCCTGCTGCAGCCCAGGCGTGTGTTGGTGCTGCCGAGCTCCAGGCAACGCTCCAATCCGACCAGATGTAAAAACTATCCAGCTCACCAGGGAATTCCCTTACCTCCCCTCTGAGTCAGAGTGCAGGCTTTCCCCAGCTCTCTCTCTCTTTCTCTCCCTCTGTTTGTCTGTCTGTCTGTCTCTCTCTATTTTCCCTGCCTCTAGCACTCATTCCATCCATGGAAAGCAGGGCAAGCCAGAACGCACACTGTGATAGGTGCGCCAGGTATGTCTTCCTACTCCTGCGCCAAAAGAGCGGTTTGGGCAAACCAAAACACTGACACAACCTCAACACATACATATAATAAAAACCAAGCGCAACCAAGCAAAAGAAGATGGAAAGTTTTATAAATGCCCACACTGCGGCTGTGCGGAGGGTTCAACTCTCCATGGTAGAGAAAAAAATGATAAGGCCTATTAAATATACATGTCAACAATAATTACCATTGAAAAGAATGTTTACATGACAGCAGAAACAGAAACGTGGAGGTTTTTGAGCCTGTCATTATCTAGCTCCAGTCTGATTTATTTGCTCTCCCTATGTGTGGTCTGTGATGAACTACAAAAGTAGGAAAAGCAGCAATATTGATTAATCAATTGAAGAAATAAACATGGATTATTCATAAAAGTCCCTGAAATACATACATTTTTTGGGACATTAAGAAATTGACCCTGCACGTGGTATTAACTCATTTAACAGGAGTCAACATCAGGACAGGATATGATGACTTCTATCTTCGAGGTCACAGGCAGGATTTCTAAGGAAGCCCCGTCTTTTTTTCGTCCCCTCCTGTCTCCTCGTTCTCTTCCCTCTATCTACCCTCTGAGGGTCTTGTCTTTTCCGTTTCACCCCTCCACAGGGAATCCCTCGCGGATGACTCACTGAAAACACTTCCTACTGAACAACGCAAACAGGCCCGCAGGCTAACAGCAACACACGCACACATGTACACAACAACAAACACACACACACATGCACTGGATGCACACAGTTTGCATCAGTTATCCTGTGGGTGATGGAGTGGAGCAGTGGGGCTGGACGTGGCATTTGAAAAGTAGAAGTAATTATTTTTTAAGGCGCATTAAGGTCTCCCGCTGTGGCAACAGCTATGAGCTGTGCTCATTGTATACGGAGGACATCTCAGGGGGGACAGACAGACAATCAAAACAACATGGAGAGGGAGAGGAGGATTAAAGATGCAGCGAAAGCCCAACGGAGGTAAAACTGTGATTTAATAGTAGCACAGGTTCAGATAAAACATTTATGTAGGTTTTTAGGAGGGTCTCCCTTTTGTCACCTTTCCCATTACGAGATAACACAAAAGTGAACTATCTGCCCATTAAATATCATTTAAAAACTATTTACGCAAACACTGTTCCAAGCAGAAGTACCATTTGGCAGATCTATAAAGTAGGTCTTACTTTTTAAAAAAACAGTGCTTTTAAACATTTTTTAAAAAAGTAACTCACTTTTACATGTAGCAAAGTTCACTTTAAATGCCTTATCATTTATATATTTCTAGCTTTGTAGTGTCTGTATTCACCCTGATAGCTTTTATCATGAATATCCATTTAAGGTTACTTGATATTTATAAAATTTTAAAATATCATTGTTTTACTTTGAAGATAATGCCAATGTAAACTAAAGTGGTGACGTGGAGCACCAGTGTTAATGATTTGCCAAGCACTGGTGGCTGTTTTTCGGTGTCGCTGCTCTCGTCACTTAACCAGAAACTGTTAATGGGACAATCTCTCAAACGATGTCATCCATTATTTAAGAGTTCACTAATGAATTGACATCTGCTCTTGTTGTTTTCAGAGCATACAATTCAAAAACAGGCATCTGGGTATGTTTGCGCTAAAAGCAGCTACATCATTGTGTGTGAAAGCAAATGGAAACAGTTGAAGAAATACATGTATTTATGATTTATGACCGTCTCATTTGGGCTAATAGGCTTTTGTTCTGTGTGTGATCTCCCTCTGACTCAACTTGGATGATTTTAACTGAAAGTAATTATTCACACAAGTTGGACGGGGACACTCAAAAAGCGTCTGTTGCTCCTTAGGATTTGTGGAATTTTCTGGAAGGTGTTTATTGGAGTCAATTTTGGAAAATGAGCAGCCGTCCTGACCTTTGATGGCAGCGACAGTCGTGGCTGTCACCACTGTGGCGAATGCAGTGATTGGTGTTGTGCTGTACAAAGAGCTCGGCTGTGCATGCGCATGTGCGTGTCCCACTGTGTGTATAAGCACATGTCTGCGAGTAGTAATTATTGCGGTGCATTGCTCTGTATTTCATGGGTGCACTTAGTCATGAACTTTTCCAGAGGAAAATAAAACCAACGTTATAGAATAAATCTGTAATATAATTATAATTTTATTGGATTCCGTTTTTTTCCCCCCTTATTCCAGTTTGGTCCTTCTAAATCAACAATCTGAGAAATTTTCAGTCTGTGAACCTTCATGAAACAGCAGGATTCTCTGATCAAAATGCCAAAAGACGATATTTTGCAGTATATCTGGGTCATAAGTACTTTTCCACACTCCTACTTGCTCATAGATAGGTGCCATTAGTGAGTGATGTGTGTGTTCCTGTGTGTGCATGTGTGCTGGTCTGTCTGTAATGGGCTCTTTGACTTAGGAGACCCTGGAAGTGGTGGGTCATTAAAGTTTACATAAAAGCAGACTAAGTAGTAGACAGACAACCTCTCTTTCGATCTCTCTCTCTCTCTCTCCTCCTTGACACCACAGAGACGGAAAACAAACCACTGAAATGTCGATGGCAGGCACGAGTGTGGGGATCCCGCTAGTGCAGAGCTCCACACCGACTAATGTCTTTAACGGGTATCGAGGATAGAGGTAAGAAGGGTGGAGGATGAGGGAGTGAAAGGAGAGAATAAGAGGAAACAGAGAGGAAAAGAGAGGGAGGGGGTGAAAAAAGGGGTAACACAACCTTGAAAGGGTCATGAGTCTCAAATAGCAGGGAGTGGAGAGGCGAAGGTGTTGTGTATGAATGGGCTTTCCTCTCCAGGGGATCCCCCTCCATGACTAAGTAAAGCCAGGAGGAGGGAGACCCCATATTAGCAAGTTCATCAACCTCCCCTTACCCCATGTCTACCTATCCATTAACCCCTAAGGTGCTTAAGAGTTCCCCTAAAAGGTAAGCAGGGAGATTTTTTTTGTTTTGTTTTTTTTGTTCAGCTTGTCTTATACTTTTAAGTCATTTTCAAGATCATATTTGTATCAGTTTGGGGGAAATTGAGTAATTCAAACCAAAGTCTGTGTTCTCCCTTCCCAGCGATGAGACTCAGTTTCGCATGAGCTTTGTTGAAGCAGTGATGAGGTTTCAAGTGCTTTCTACTAATTTTCCAGCCAATTACTGACACCTCACGTGAATCAATTGGTAAATAAATTGTAAATAAATAACTGGTCAAAAAATTTAAAAGTAAACAACTGAAACATGGTTTGGAATAAGTAAAAGCAAGTCAGTTTTCCATAAAGTGATTCCATACAATACGGGTATGTGTATTGAAAGTTTTTTACTCTGAAATCTAGCTATTCTTTTTTTTGTAGTATTTTTCTATAATGTATATGAGGCAGTCTAGACGTGGCTCAATGTTGCAAGTTGGACATAGTTTTAATTACAAAATAGTTTCATAAAAATGTATTTATTCACTGATGCACGAAAAGAAGGCTATCCTCTAATATTACGGGTATGATTTTTAGCCAGAACCCACTTCCCTGAATATCACCTGTATAGTTTGTCTGCATCAGCTTATTATTGGGGATATTACATGGGAAGTCAGGTGACTTAGTATAAAGAGCAACTAAGTCTCTGTAGGGAGGAGGTCAGGGTGGACGAATAAGTCAAACAAACACAGGACTTTCACCTAGGAGACCATGTTCATGTCACAAGTGAAACCAAACGAGAACAAAAACAAGTAGTTCTGTACTTAGCTACGTAATGTAATTATCTGAACCCAAACCATGATTTTCTTTCTAAACCAAACAAAGTAGTTTTGGTGCCTAAATCTAACCAAACTGTGACCCTATCACAATATTGTATATAGTTGGATGTAACTCTAGTTCTATAATTATGTGTGCATGTAGGTTGAAGGTATTGGGAAATGTCGGTTTTGTCTTTTTTTAACTTCACTGCTCTCATCAAAAATCTCTTTGTGGCTTTGGTCTAGAGAGGTAAAAAAGATATTGTGAAAGGGTGGTACGCATTTCTGTGTGTAACTTGGAGCTCTTCAACAAAAATCATCTCCACAAATTATAAAATCTGTGATTAATCAATTGACGGTAATTAGATGCCACCCTCATCCTGCTTTCATTGTTGTTCATCATCATCATTAGAAGCAGCATAGTGTTTCAGCACACTTTGTTGATATCACAGTGCTTGACCTTTGCTTTGATTTAGTGGGTGCAATCAAGGAAATGATCATTCACTTGCAAACTTGATCAGTTGCGCATTCACCACTGCTCCCTCCCACACAGGGAGGAAACTAATGGATGAAAAATCTGGACAAAAAAAAAAGAAATAGCCCCATAATCACGAATCAGTGATAAATATCTGGTAGAAAGGGTGGACGAGGGAGCTCCTGAAAGTAAGTGAGAGGGTTAAATGTCAAAAGAGAGGGAGTCAGGGAGGGAGAGAGGGAAAGTGAGAGAAAGAGACGTTGCACATGCCCTGGTTGTGATTCATTCCTTAACTTGTGGCGAGCACCAGTGAACAGGCAATGGAAACTTCAGCAAATGTAAATACGCTTTGGTTAAAAATATAGTGGCTTAATGCACACCACATGTGGCTCGCTGGCAGGGCCTGCTCTATTTTGACGGGAGGAGAGACTACGAAAAGGCAATGGAGGCAGAGAGGGAAAGAGAAATTCGAAAGAGATATCAAGAGGGGAAATTGAGAGGCAGTAAACATGGTGATGGCAGCTTACCCTGGGCCTTCTCCACGAACACCACCTTGGAGTCAGGGAGGAAGTTGAGGCCACTCAGGAGCATCATTTTGCCTCCGGTGGCGGGATAACTATCCACACTCTGCTTCTCCACCAAGGGAAGCTCCTGAGCTGAGCGCT
This sequence comes from Plectropomus leopardus, assembly GCF_026936395.1. Taxonomy (NCBI): domain Eukaryota; kingdom Metazoa; phylum Chordata; class Actinopteri; order Perciformes; family Serranidae; genus Plectropomus; species Plectropomus leopardus. The sequence goes on from NC_142186.1 coordinate 9,371,293, forward strand.
GGGCTGTTAGAGGGGAAACACACACACATTTCAATACGGTGTGTGAGCCCACATAAACCCCCCTGATCTCCATCCACTCCAATAAGCACAAGTCCAGCACAAAGCCAGTAAAACAGCAGTTCTTCGTTAAGGAAACAGGCTTATCAACTTTATGATGATGATTTCATGACCCCTAGCTAAGAGCTTTTCAGCCAACAGCTGCTCTTTAAAATGATATCGAAAAAGGCGGACAACGGATCAAAAAAACACTTTCACGATCAGATCCTTCGTCATTACTTTCCATGAAGAAACCTACAGCCAACCACCTGTCTCTGCTTTCTATAACTGTGGCAAGCTAGTCACCTTTAGCCTCTGGGATTTGCTGACCAGATTCACAGCCAGAGTCACATATTTAATTTAATCCAATATTATCCCATTGCACAATTTTAGAATAGGAAATCACCGAAACAGGCAAGAAATCTTTAAATTCACAACTCGGATTAACATCCACATTAGACCATTAACTACAATACCAGCTCTGTCTTACCATCTAACTTTAATTGGCTTCCTTGGGTGCAAATAACATCACACCTATATACACAAATGAATGACAAAGAAACAGAGGTTTCTTTCAATGCGCTCATTCAACCACGCCAAAACTAGGGGCTGGCAAATGACCTTTTGTGAAACCTGTGCTAATGGGGTAGTCTTACCACAATAACTTGTGCATTCAGTCATAAAATGTGAACTGAGATAGATAACACGTGTGTCTGGCATCATGTACAATGCATCTATTGCCTTGGCAAATTGCTTTGATCATATAAAGCTTATTGGCTGCAGAGGCGCTGAATTTGCTCCAGCAGGTAATAAAATAGCAGCTCAGTTTATTGGATTACAACAATAGATGCCACCTTTTGCTTAAGTGGAAAGCCAAGAGAAAAGCCATGCCAGTTTGTGAGTTTGTTACTGTGTGTGTGTGTGACTTACAACACTCAATAGGGTTCGAAGAAGCCTGTAGGGACACTGTCCTGCCGTTGGGCTGGTTGATGTGCACTCGGAACACCAGTCTCACGCGTGTGTTTTTGCGTCCGATGTCCGTTTCTCCTTTGCGAAGCTCAATGTCCGAATTGCGCAGCTTCAGGATCCCTGCACAATCAATTCTGGGACAGATGCAGAGAGGAGCAAAATTGAACACCATATTTCAAAGATGACATTATATATTTAAAGGTCCAGTTTGTACGATTTAAGGGGATATTTCAACAGAAATGGAATATTACATCATAACTATGCTATATTTATGTTTAATCACCTGAAGTTAAGAATCTTTGTGTTTTTGTTAACCTACAATGAGGCGTTAATATCTACAAAGGGAGTGGGTCCTCGTTTATGGAGATCGCCATGTTGCACAGCCATGCTTCTACAGTAGCCCAGAACGGACACTGGATAGATAAGGCCATTTGCATTTTTGAGTTTTTGCATTTTTGCTACCGTAGTTAGAAGCTCATCTGCGATGAGTAACTTTGGAGTTAAACTGATTTTTGGCATGAAACTGCTTCATTCAGTGTTTTTAACAGTTTGAATCACCTGCTCCACTTCTTTAGGAGAGAAGGAGACCTGTATGGATAATTCTGCTTCCACCAAAAAAAAAAAAAAAATCTCCTAAACAATGAACACTGAAGGAATTCTAGCAGGAAGAAGTTTAAGCTGGTTTCAATCTGCAATTCATTGCTGGACACCACCAAATCCCCCTAAATCTTACACACTTCACTTTTAAAATAATAAAAAATATTTTTGGTTTAAATTGAAATTATGTCAAAAAAGCATCAGGCACTGCTTTCTATATTACACAACATATGGTCAAGCAGGATACTCCTTACAGAATATTTTTTTATAGAAGGTACTATATGGACAAAGGCTGACATGAAAGAAGTTTTGATTTAGACATTGAGCAGAGTAGCTGCATCAAGACCAGCAGTGAATTCCCTGCTGGTGTTAGAGATCACACACTGGAAGTCCACCGGAGCGTGACCGTGTCATTATTAATCCAGCATGTCATCAAAGACAGAGTTGGACATTAATGACTTCACATCACAGTTTTAAAGCGTCACGGTGGTCCAAGAATTAGCAGTTCTCTGGAGGAATCCTCTGGACTGAGCACAATGCCATCAAACAAAGTCCCATCAGCTGCAGTCAGTATACACAAAGTCACTTTATTGCTATCTGAAAGCCTCCCCAGTCCCTTCACACTATTGAAGCTTTACACTTCAAATGTCTAGGGTTAAAACTCCTTTAATCATTGCCACATGCAGTTTTAGACTCGTTTCTAAGCTGTCTGTCTTCATTTCATTTTACAGTTTGGGAGGTAAAGGCGTGAATTTTCACTCCCTGTTCTTAGTGGAAAAAAAGGCATTCATTTTCAAACATAACCTTTCATGAATTTAAATAAAACTAGTGTGGCTGGTAAAAAAAATGAGGGAATATGAATGGGATACGGCTCGGCATTTCAATACTTTTACATGGTAGTGTTTTTGGCATTATTCCTGGAACATGGTAAATGTCAGGTTTTATAACAATCCATTTCTCCTCTTGACTTTGGTTTGGACAATCTGAATAAACAAGAAAAAATAAAATGGAATGCTGACTACCCACTCTTAATCAGCCTTACATGAAATAAACAAGTGTGATGGACTTCATGGATTAGTTTAACCCTTTGAAACCTGGATCGACATCAGTTTTCTTGTGCTGCATTCAGATGCTTCTAACAAGCAACTGAACTTCCGAAACATGAGCAAATTGGTTTGATTAAAAAAAAAAACAAAAAAAAAACAAGGGGTAAAAGGCAATCAGCAATATGACAAGAAATGTCCCCTAAAATGCAAGACATTTTTGAAAGGTGAAAAAAAGAGACAGGGAGATTATTAAAAACAAATTCAGAAATTATAGTTCCAATTTTCATAGTTATACATTTAAAACTCTTACAGAAAGAATATATATATTATTTATATATATTTCATTGATTGTTTGCACTTCATTTCTTGTTTTTCTATATTTAGTTTTTTCCAGCCAATTTTCTTGTAACTTTTTTTGGGGTATTTTTAGCTAATATTGGGGTCATTTCTTGTTAAGTTGCTAATTGCCTTTTTGTATTATGTTTTTGAATGAAATTAAGATCTTCTGCTTAGGTTTCAAAGGGTTAAAGTCATTTACATGGCCTATCTAACCTGAGCATGGGATAGTCTTCTCTGCCAGCAATGTTAAAAGACAACAAAACACGTATTCTAAGCATTGCCATACTGATAGGGTTACAGGTATTTATAATCAAACAGCATGATATGGATTTGCAGAAGCGTACTTTAAATTAAGCTACTTTATGTGTGTGAGATGGGTTTTCCTAGAATAGGAAAGAAAGACAGATTGAAACTGTCTGAAAGTTCGACTGTAGTTCCCCACTGTCTGCATCCCACACAGAGAGCAAATGATTGCTGGCACAAGAGCAGAGAGATGGATGCTGCGTTATCAAGGCGACTGTTAAACAGCTCAGTGGAAAGAGACAGTTGAAGGCTTTTCTTTGACCTTTCAGATAGTCAGGGGAGAATGAGAGAATTTTCACTCCTCTTCCTTTAGCGTGTGTGCTGACGACAAAGGGGAACAGAAACTTCCTCTTGAATATTTTTTCAATATCATATTCATCCTGGGGGACACATTAAGTCAAATGGGTGAGGGGCGCCCCTAAATATGATACAATATAAGGGATATTGTGGTATTGTCGGAAATTATATTGTAAGGCAGTATGAATGTTAAAATCATTCATGCTCAACCAGAGAAGGACACTGTCCAGTCAGGAAACTTTTACATCCTTTATGTATCTTCAGGAACTTCTACATTTAAACAAACATCAAAATATGTTCTAGCAAAATAATGATACATTAAATCTTTGAGATTTTTATTTTTTAAATGAAAACATTTAGTATTTTAAAATTTCAAGTGGTGACACGAGGTGCAGTAAGAGGAAAGGGTCTTATGTAACCTATATTTGGATACAGAAGTTTTATCCATAAAACAGAGTTCTGGGCCCCAGTCCAAAAAAATCCACTGCAGCCTGGTCGGAATGGAGCCCCAGGACAGAAGCTGATGTCTGGACACACCATAAAGCATAGTCCCTTGGATTACTGCAAGTCCGGAGGAAGACGAGAGAGGCCAAGTCTAATTTACCTCAGCCTAGAAAACTGACACTAACAATTGTAAAAGTAAATTAAGGTTATATTTTGGAGAACCCTTCATGTGATTTTAACCACACATTCACAATGGAAAATATGTCTGTTAATTTATGATTAAGCTCACAGACCACCTGAACTAAGATGCACTCCACACCAGCAGGACTAACTTTCTCAATTTACAGCTAAACAGTACACTAAAGTATTTTTTTGAAAACATCTGAGGTGAGAAAAACACAATGCAGTGAAAAAAAATCTCAATTCATATTTGATCAACACTTTGACAGTTTGACAGCAATTCTCATGCAGTGATTGATGTGATTGATAGCTGCATTAGAGACTACTTGTCTCTGATTGGTTGTTCTTGTTCACATGCTGTAATGTCATTAAAAGAAATACAAGGAGGCAGAGGCATGTGATTTCATGAGGAATATGATCATCTGTCTCATGTACTGCTGTGAGGATATAGTGACAGTTTCAGAAAATATATACTACTTTTTTTTTCATTTAAAAAAGTTACCAACTAATGCCTTCAAGACTTAAAATATAGCCTACTTCTAGAGTAATTTGTGCATAGTGGAGTAATGGTCTTTAACTGACATAATTTGCTATTGCTTAAAGGCCGCCACAACTGTGACAGTTTTGTTCTTCACGAGTCTATGTATAAAGTTTTTTAGTGCACATTACAGGCTGCAGGGGCGTGAGCACCCTGAAAACTTTCCCATAAATTTGGGGCGTAGTATTCCTGTCAGCAGACCTGTTAGTTCAGCAGTAGTGTTCTAATACAGTCAGCTTGCTGGCAAATATTGGCCAAGCTTAATGTAATGGAACTACATCATACCGGGACTCTCAGTTCTTAATGGCTCTATTCTGGTTGTTACTTTTGATGAAATTATTTCCTCAAGGGCTTCTGGTTGGACATTTATTTCACAACTGCTATGGCAGTCCCCTGCACACATAGGTCAAAGTTAAGTCACCCATGAACTCAATGTGGCAACAGAGTAGGCCTACTCATTTTACTTCCATATAAACCATGCATCTCTTGGGGTGAAAGCATAGATCAGAGTTTGGAAGCTCTATTCAGTGTGTGCTGTACAGTACCTATCATCAGGCATTTTGTTTGTAGAGCTAATGCTAAAAGGAAGGTGCTGAGAGAGAGAAAAGAGTGTATTTTTTGTGGGTGTGTTTTAAAGTAGAGGTTACCAGTGAAAAATGAGAAAAGAGAAAGATTGATAGGCGACTCATGGAGGTCTAGGTGCACTCACATGGCTCTCATGTTGTTTTCAGGCAGGAGAGGGATCTCCAGAACTTTGGTGTTGGATTGCATGACTTCATGGCTGGCGGTGGAGACGGTCTTGCCAGTGATGCGGTGAACCTGGTAGAAGGCATGTGGTCGCAGGAGGCGGTCGTCTGCGGTCCCTATGAACAGCTGCAGGGTGAGCGGCTCGCTTTCCATGTAGCCATAAAGCTGGCGGGAGAACAAAGGGACCCAGGTGAGAGGCAACATCAGGTTTTAAGACCCCCATCTCAGGCAACCCCTCATTTAGGAAATGGAGATTGAATGCACATCGGCTACTGATAGTTAAAGGGGCCTTTAATGATAGCTCTGACATGGTAGAGGGGCTGCAAAAATAAGCCCCTTTTCTTTGTTTGTTTTTTGGTTGGGTAGGAGACCCTCTTTCTGTGGTCTTTTTTTTTTTTTAACTAGTTCCACATTTCATTAGAGGAGGGTGAAAAAAGTCTGTCTAGGGTAGGGATCTCCTTGTTACAGAGATGTGGAGGCTGACGGTGAGGCCGGCTTCCCATCACTTCACTGTTCATTAAAATCTCACTGCTGCTATTACAAAAAAGTGCCAACAGAGAAGCAAGCAGTCGAAAGTGACTCAGTGGAAAGTGACCTTAGACAAAATAAGAAACCAGGGCAATCATCTTAGGTCTACCTCAAGAAGTTGTTTAGGACCAGAAGAAGTTTTCATAGGTCCAGGAACCTAATTCTAAGAACTACCCATCTTGATGTCTGTATAGCAAGAACTAAGAACAATTGTAGTTCTTAGAATGTTGTTTTGAGGCACTTTTTTTTTTTAGCTCAGAGTGGATACTTTGCCAGCACAAGAATAACCTTGAGTGATATAAGTTTATGATTGGAAGAACACAGCCAATGCAGCACATGCAACTGCCATTTAAAAACAAACCTACTCATAATGAAAAAAAAGAAAAGGAAGAAAACGGAAGATAAATAGACTGACAGTGAAAGCCAGGCTTTACCGAGCATATATTCAATATTGGAAACACGTTATGACTCGTCAAAGTGAAAGTGTCTTTGCTCTGCCAACTACTGGCCAGCTTACAGTAGGTATTCCAATAGAGGGCCCAGAAATAAGTCCTTAAACACAGAAATAAGTTGGCATTTCAGCACTCCTGGTTCCCTCGTCTCAAGTTCAATGGTTTTCTTTTTGAATAGGCTTTTGGTTAGATGCCTTAAATAAGGTCTGTGGTTAACACAAGCTTAAGAGACTTTTATATTTTGTTCTATGACATAAAATGTGTAAGTAAATACCCAATTTGTGAACTTTGAAGCTTTAATATATCTTTAAAAAGGCAGTTGCTAGAAATGATACTACAGAACGTCATCACACTGACCTGTGCCAAATACAGCTTTACAGCGTCATCGTGGTGGTGACATTGAGTCATGAGACCATAGTGTAGATTGTTTATAGCCTAACCATAGCTTTTTACTTCTAGCTTCTTCAAGTCTTAATAGATGAGCTTTTCAAGCTGTAACTGCAGCCTTTCTTCAAAAATCATAAAAGCAGTGTTCATTTGTGAAGATTATTTTGCTGAACAAAACATGTAAGTATTATAACCATTTGTTTGCCACAGACCATATTGTCTGCAATAATCCAAAATCAAATGGAAAAATTCCATAGGCTTTTTTTAATGAGGGAACTAGGGTGAAGGCAACTTCTGTGTTGGCCTACAGAAAAACATAATTCCTCGGGCACTATATTAAAAGTGTGAACGCAAACAGGGGAAAAAAAAAGCCCTTGAGGGTAAGTAGTTCTCAAGGGAGCTCCCTAGTAGGCAGTTCCTCTCAGGGACTCCCCAGAACACTTTGGTCCAGAAAAAAACAACACCCAAGCTGAGATTTATAAAGTTTAATCTCAGTGAAACTAATGATTGGGCCAATACCAATTTCTCTGTATAAATTTGCAGCTACAAGATGCAATGCAAACTCATACATTGGAAAAGAGATCTTCAAAATCATTAATCAAATGGAATCAAAATTATGACATTTACTTGTGTTGAACAAACTACAGGTGGACACAGCATCCACATTTTAGCTTCTGTCTGTCCAATGACAGATATCCACATACAGGCAAAACAGCTGAAAAATTCTTCAAACTTTACAGTTAAATAAAATCACAGCAAAACACTTATTGGAGCTTGGTATGCAGACGGGACCCAGCCCCTTTTACCTTTGGGCAGTTATGAACATGCATTATGATTTCCATTAACGCTCCGAAAACTGCGTCCTACTGGGATGAAAGAGACTCCTGTATCAGAACCACCACTTCAAACAACTACTACTTCCTCTTGAAGGCCTCCATTAGCTGCTACTGCTCAAGTAATAAAAAGATCAAATCTTTTTAAAAAAGGAGAAGGAAAACTCCACAGCCATGCATAGTTAGAAAAGTACTGTTGACTTCTGGGGTCAAGAGCACTTCAAATAAAAAGTACAACTGCCAATTTACATTTGGTATCCCCAGATCATTTTCTGACAGTGTCTAAAATAACATTATTTGATGATTTAACCAAGTGTGTAAAGGTTCAAAAAATGAACACACAGGCAGGGTTGCAAATTCCAAAGTGTGGTGAAGGACAAATGATATGTGAGTGATTTGCCAACAAAATATGGATTTCTGGTGGAATTGAGTCTGCAGACCTCCCAGGATATGCTTGTTCAGTGGTCATTTGGTCGTATGGGCGGATGTCGGTGAAGACTTAGAAATCTCTCCAAAACTCAAACTGTAAGAAAAACTGCAAAATCCATCTCGCTCAAACTGAGAGAAAACTGAGAACTTCTCATCAAGTAGACCTCCATGGATCCACCCAGATGGCTACTTGACCACATGTGACATTCACTGTGAGGGATCACTTATTGTAGACCAGGGCTCCCCAAGACACGGCCATCTGAAAAATCCCACAAATTGGTCAATTACCCCGGCGCACACCAGCGCATCACTTCAGACCAATTTTCTCTGCACTCCATCCGAGTGAAAACAGTGGTACCGTCAAATGGAATAAAAGACCCCTGTTGTTTATCTAACAGACTGAGTCATATAACAAAATGCAGACCACATGTAACCTATGACATAATCTGATTAATGGGTTTATAATCACCTTTGTGAGGGCAGACATGGGGGTGTGAGGAAGAGTTAGGCTGGTGGAGGACTGGGGAGCTACGTCATTAGTAGTCTGTGGAAATTAGTGCTGCAGTGTCATGGACACCTAATGTCTTTTGGTCTGAGAACAAATTTGTCTGGATACTGTATTAAATATTGTCTGGCCTGATAATAAACTTGAAGATGAAATGCCTTTGGTCTGTACTTGATGACAGATCTTTTGGATTTGGGACAAGGCAGAGGATGTGTTCTTTTTCTTCCCAGTAGAACAAATTTCAGTATTAATTAAGTTGACTAAAAATAGGCTATGACTAATCGCTGGAGTAGAGCGTATATCCATATGTCTCAATAACCTCAGTACCATTGGTTATCTGCTTTGATTCAGATATCAAGGAAGTGCAAAGGGAGTGGTAAAGCTAAGGCTGTCATTCATCTCCAGTTCCAGCCGTCTATTTTTCTCTCCAGCTCCACATAGTGTCTCTAACAGCTGTCTTGACCCCGTGAGCTAGTCACACATGCTAGTCATCAGTGAGTTAGGCCGAGGTCAGGAGCTTCTTGAAGTCTTGGCATCCCAAGGGACCACTTCATCTATGCGGTGATCTCACCAGCAGACCCCGCTCTGCTTGTTATATTTTACTTATGGTGTCACCAGAGGTAATTATCCATAGCCACACATGCTACCAGTTACTTGTGTATTGACTCGTGAGAGCGCTATGGTGGAGGCACAAATCTGAAACACCGGAGCGTTAAATTGCATGACGTTCCCTTATGATTTAATAAAACGCAGGCAGCCGCGCTACAAAGCCGTGTCGTCTGTCACTTTTGCCTCAGTAGACTTCTTTGGATATCTCAGTGACCTCCAACCATTACCTCAGCCGCCACGTGGCTGTGAGGAGGCCCACAAGAGAGGCTGGAGGGAGGGAGGGTGGTGGGGGGGGTCTTTATCTTTATTCTTTCACTCGTCCTGTGGTAGCACATGATGACGGTGGCGTCCACACTCAAAGCCGTAGTGACCTCATGGAGGAGAGGAAGTGATTAATGAGGTCAGGTAGTCCTCTTGGTGACGCTGGTCTTCCCAGCAGCAAAGGAAGGCGGTCTAGTCGCCCCTGGGCGACCTCCCCCGATCCCTTTACCATATGTGCTCCTCTGACCCTCTCCCCCTTTTGCTTCTGCTAAACTCCTGTGATGCTCACTCACACCACAAGCAGAGTGCAAAACTTACTTCTTCATTTTATTCTCAAAGGGGGAATAAGATGGGTAAAAAATGGAGATAGTGTCGTAAACTTTAAGTGGGGGCTGACGACAGAGGCTTCACACACACCTGTGACCTCAGCTTTGTATTTGTGTCTAATACAGCCTGTGAGGTTGGAGCAGAGCGCGGCTAATTTTGACCACATGAGCTTTTCAAGCTGTAACTGCAGCCTATCTGGCACCCGTACTGTATATTTACTTTTGAGATAATCTAAACCGAGTTTGAATCGAGCCCTGATTTGCAGCTGTTTTAGGGTGCCAACTTCTGCCACTGTGTCAGCTAGATCCATTTACACCTCCCACCGCAAGCCACTGCTGCACGAGCCATTTCTGATAGCTGAGGCTCAAGTAAAACATTGTGGATATGGCAGCTGATGCATTAATTGTGTAATTGTATGCAGCTGCATTGTCTGGGTCAGTTGAGATGATGTGGAGGGGTGTCGAGCTAAAAAAGGAGTGAAGGGTGCATCCTTTTCCGACTTTTTGTGTCTAAGTGACCGATGGGAACCAACATTTTTAAAATTGGTCCTGTATTGCAGAGAATGCTGCAGCTGGCAGTCACAAAACAGGCTGCAATGTAACCACTCGGAGCCTTTGTGCTGTCAATTTACATTTGCTAAAAGTGTTATATTTCTATAACATTATAGAATGGACCCTACAGACATGGACGTTTTTATTAAAGGGTAAAATCCTTTTTGTTTAACCAGAAACAGCCTCAAACCCACCAAATTCCATTTAAATAAACAACAATTTAACCATCAAAAAAGAAAAAAAAACTTCATTCAAATTAACCAGAAACAAAATAAAACTCACAAAAGCCATCTTGGTTTGTCCTTCCACTGCTTCAACAATCACCAACTCTGATTGGTTGAAATAACCCTTTCCTCACTCAGTCGGATGTGAAAATATTTTGTCTCGATACATGCTAAAATTACTGTTTGTTTAAATGGAGTCTGGTGGGTTTGGTGATAGCATTTTCAGGGCTGTTTCTGTTTAAAAAGGATCTTACTCTTTAACCAAAGGTCTATCTCTATAGGGATCCTTTCCATAATGTTGTCAGACACTTAGAACAACAATCTGAGCCTGTTGTAGCAAAATTTAAAAAAGCACTTTTAGTGGGCATAAATTGACAATGCACAAATCCCCCAAGTGGTTAAATTGAAGCCTGTTTTGTGACTAAAGTTGTGTGCTCTCATTCAGCAATGAACCACTTTCAGAGACAGTTGTTCTGATTAGTCACTTATAAAGAAAATCATGGCAAATTAGGATCTAGGTTGAAAAATACCAGTTACCCTTTAAATTTAGGATTTTTCCAGTTACTGAAAATGTTGTTTTATTCATATATATATATATATATATATACATATCATATAAGTGACATTCTCAATGCTGCCTACACCTGACTTCAGTAGTTCAAAGAAAGGATTTAAACAAACTTTGATAATGGCTTGCCGGTAAATTAAATGTGTCTGCCTGGCTAGAAATTGAGTGTGAATACACTCTACAGGCCTGCAGTGGGCTGCCTTCTATCCCTCCGCAGTGATTTCATCACTGCCTGGAGAAATGTCATGACTCGTAGAGGTCCACGTGGCGCAGAGAATTGGGGAGAAGAGAAGCAGAAGACGACTGGAAGCAGCAGAGGAGGAGGGAGGGGGTGGGGGCAGACCGAAGCAGGGGAGGAGAAATACAACAGCAGATTCAGGCTTTTTCCCATTATCACGCTCCCCTCTCCCTGTCAAGTGCTGACAGTCACACAGCCAGCCTTTGCTGTATCCAATTAAATGTACACTCATCCAAGTTGTCTCTCCTTCCAGACTTTACTCCATCACCCTCCTGCCCCTGCTAATGTCTCCAGTGCCTCATATTGAATGCATAAGGCAACATATGCAATCCTTTAATGTGCTGCATATCCATAGCTCCAAAACCTGCTCCTTTTTTATAAGTAACCAAACAGCTATATCCCTCAAAGTTTTTGTTGAACCGAGCTTACGTGTTATGTCATTGAGGGCATAGTTTCAAGCACAAGCCCATGTCTAGACCAGCGAGGGTCCAAATTCCATATAAAAAGTATGGCTGCGTTACCAGCGCAGCCTGCCATAAGAAAAATCATCCAAACCTACAGAGGATTTGAGTAAGATGATGCACGGAGGACTGCCATGCCCCCCAACAGCACAACTACCCACCAGTGTCTTAGCTCATAAATCTGTGGGCTGTCTGGTTATCACCTCAAAACCAGTGAAAACGATGCACATTTCGCTCCATTTTTTCCACTTGCTATTAACCAGTAATTAGTGGTAGCCCAATACCAGTGTAAGGGAAGCCCCGCAGATGGAGAACCGCAATTTAAGAGTGGCATAAATATCCCCTTGGGCAACGAATAACAGCCCTGACTATGCTCTAACAGCACTACAGGGTACGCTGGGGCCTTTTGGATATCAAACAAGAGGCGGCAGTATTTAATGAGCAATTAGCAGCTACAGTATAGGATGCTGTAGATCAGAGGGTTCTCTTTGAGACATTACGCAGCCAGCAAGCGCCGGATCTCAAGGTGAAACCGCACATGCAAGGAACCGAGCGCACGTTTTTGACGAGGTCTTTCATGCTGTGGCGGAAACATACTGCAAATTTGATGTGCATTACATACAGTTGCAGAGGAAGGGAGATGGGTATTAAGTCACGCACACGTTAATAGGGATGATGGCCACATCCTGCTGAAATTACACCATGTCTGTTGCTGCTTTAGACTTAATGAGAGGCTGAGTGTGTGTATGCGTGAGGGGGAAAGCCCTATAGGCCAGTCATTATCCTATACGAACTAGCCATATGCAGGACTGCAGCATGTGCTGCTAGATAGGTTTAATACTCCACAGGTGCTGCTGTCTGCTGGAGCTAAGGGTCTGGCGGATGTCTGTGTGTTTCCTGACTAAACCTGAAAGCCTTCGCAACATCTTCAACTGAACCCACATTTTAGATCAGAGCTGGGTCATGCCCTAGGTCACTATATTGCCAATGAAAATTATCAGCTGTTCTCCTCTGGAAAACCCATCAGTCAATGTTGTGGTGATGTTCTGATAGAAGGTACGCCAGGTTGATTTTTTTTTTCAGGCGCAAAATCCTCCTGTAGACTAGTGATACTCAACTTACAGTCAGTGGGCCACATCTGGCCCCAACCATTTTCTAATTCACAATAAAATGGTTTGATTGATACAGGAAATTGTTTTTGTACTTTAAGTATACATTAGGAACCAGCGTGCATGAAACATCATATAAATGGAACTTGTTTATCAAAAAAAGAGCCAGTGGAGGATCCCCCGCACCCCGACAGAGGTCCTAGCTAAGTCCCTTATGTCCTAAAATCCTCGAAATGTTCTAAATTTCTAGAAACAGCCTAGAATCCTGGAAATGGCCTAAAATCCTAGAAACTTCCTAAAATGCTATAAACTTTCTAAAGTTCTAAAAATGTCTTAAAGTCAAAGAAACATCCTAAAACCCTAGAACCATGTATGGAGCTGCTGCAACTGGCCCCTGGCCTTCTGTCATTTTGCAAAAGTGGCCCCCAAGCAAAGCAAGTTGAGTCTCCCTGCTGCAGACGTTTGACATAGCTGTGGCGAGAGTCTGGAGCAGTGTGAGAGGAGTGGATAGAGTACTCTAGATCCCCCTTAATGGCACTGTGGTCTACTGCAGTAAATAAAGTGGAAAAGCAGCTGCAGGGGTCACGAAGTGGACCAATCAGGAGAGAGGAGGTTAAAAGGATGCGGATGCGGAGGAGAACGGACTGCAAGTCCAGAATAAATGACCGAGATTTGGAACAGGAAGCATGGAGAGCCAGTGCAAGCAGCAGAGGGGTAATGAGTCGAGGTAACCCATAATCTGGAGGTTTTCATCAGTGTGTGGCTGCAGTACAGACACTCCATTCTCCCAATCCCACAATGAGTGTGAGGGGAAATCACTGAATGTGATGTGGTTGAGCTGCTACAGTTTAGGATGATGTCATAGATGCTGAACTTAACCGTCAAGAAAACACCTCTGCTTGTTATTGAATAACAAGACAACAACAATAACTGAGCAGTAGGGCTTCCTGGTTTGATTATCGGTCGTTGTCTCTCTGGGTATGTCCTAAGCTGTAACAGTGTGTCCAATCATGTTTTTCATCTTGTTCCGCTGTAGCTTTCCAACACACATGTCACCATCACTCATAGCGCATGTGTCTGATCATCCATGAGCTTAAAAAAACATGAGCTGTGGATGACTGGGCTTCAGCAGAGGGAGGCCTGCTGGTGCGGGTTTGGGAGATGGTTGAAGGATGAACGCCTCACAAGGAGTGACATCCCAGGCCCCCCAGGGAGGGAGGGAGGAAGGGAGAGAAGGAGGCACCGGTGCATGGAAAGGCGGAGGTGGCGTCCGATGGGTGCTGGCTGGGACTCCTATCCACCAGCCCCCACCACCGCTATGCTCAGTCAACCTCAGTGCCACCCAGGCCCTAATCAGCAGGATACAGAGCATCTCCAGAGGCAGCCAAGCCAAGCCCCAGCTGCCTGGTGACTCCCTCTGCCCCTTCTCTCTCTCTCCACTCGCTCCAGTCTTAAGCACAAACACACACACACACAGACTTCCTTAGCTGCTTCCTACACCCGTGTCCCTATGTCATTATTGACTCATTCTCCTTGACTGCACCTCACCCATCTGCCTGCCACTCATTAATTTTTGGCACTGGGGACTACAGCATACTCTATCTACCAAGACAGCACAACTTCACCAAACACTAAGGATGTCAATTTTGGCCAGTGTTTAGTAACCATTTAAGAAAAAAAGACGCAAAGTACAAAATGGCCTTTACTTTAGTCCAGTGCTCCATTGCCTCAGTGAGCTTTAGCTCTGCATTTAAAAGTGCTATCCATTTAGAGGTGGTTAAATAGTATGTTTTGTGATGTAAATGTATTTTCTTTTATTTTCTGTTGACAGACAGTTGGCCAGCTACGTTAACATGTGGAAACATACCCACTGGGTGGGAGCTAACATTAGCTAGCCAGCAGCAACGCTAATCCAGCGTTCAGCTGGTAATGCTGTCCTGGTGGCAGAATGTGTGGCTGCGGGAACATTATTTCCACATATTCCCACCCTAGGCTTCCCCCAGGTAGCCTCGGTGAGTAAGCAGCTTAATTTTAACCACAAAACTCCTTTTAGTATTGTTAATCATGTTAGCACCACTAGCTGTGCTGACACTGCTAATGGCACTAACAGAGCTAACAGTGATAATGAGGTCAACAATGTCAAAGGGGTTTTACAGCTAAAAATTAAGCTGCCTACTTACTGTGATAAGATGACAGGCACAATGGTTTCACAGCAATGCTGTTGGTTTGGGATGCCATTACTAGCGGTAATAGCCAAATGAGCCATGCCTCTAGCTAGCTAGCTCCTACCAGACCCACGTGGTTTACAGTCCAGTAAACTGCAGAGTAGCAAAATTAACCTATAGAGAGACATGCGTAACCTGGTCAGAAATATTCTTGGTGGTTAACCAGTTAACAGTTAACTGTTAGCATCCCAATCAAACACTAGGCCACAACAAAGACTAAAAAAGGCAGTCAGATTTACTCCAAACTGCGAAAAACTCCCTGAAGACACAGTACAAGCTCTTCTTTTACATTTTTCCCTCTAGCATGTACACATGATTGCTTAATCCTTTTAGAACTATCTTTTCACCAACTGCCGTGCTTCCAGTGGTTTCCACTGTCATGAAACCCTCAAGATATTCCAACTGACTGCACATGCAGACACATAAATCACTCCTTACCAA
The DNA here is from genome assembly GCF_026936395.1 of Plectropomus leopardus. Lineage (NCBI taxonomy): Eukaryota > Metazoa > Chordata > Actinopteri > Perciformes > Serranidae > Plectropomus > Plectropomus leopardus. The sequence continues at coordinate 9,386,937 of NC_142186.1, forward strand.
AAAGTAAGAGTAAAGTGTGAGCTATGCAACTAGAGGGGAAGGTGTGACAGTAAAGCAGCTGTCATCATATTTCCTCCATGACTACTACTTACAAATAATTGCTCGACATACACAGTACTACTTGAAAACATCCTCACAAAGTTGGCAGTAAAATGTAGCACGTGTAGGATGAAATAAACACCCCGAGTCATCAAACTGAATCAGGACAACTTGGTAAAGACACACAGGACGCTTACTCATGACTTTTTGCTCGGGCCCCCAGAGTGAGTCAGAAAGTGATGTAAATTAAATCAAAAGCAGCCTCACCTGCCACAGCTGTGCATGGCAGGGCGAGTCTGGTCAGCCTCACCAGTAAAATGTTGATTCATCCACATGTGGATATACAAAGGTTTATAAAGAAGGGGGAATTATTAGACATATTTACAGAGAAAACCTGAAGTCTGACAGGTCTGTTTATACCACCACGTTAGCCAACAGCTGTCAAGCGTGTTTGACACCGTGCAGACCAGAATGTGCTGACAACATCTATTTACAAAACAGCTTCGGCGCAACAAAGTGTGTGACAAGGAAGGACCACCAACTGCACTGGTCAAAAAAACTGTTTTCTCATGGTATGGTGTTTGCTTTGGCTGCATAATAACATCTGCTACCTGAAATATTTAAATCTAGTAACAAAATCATCACCAATAATATGCCTGTATTTTATTCGGCCAAACGCTTTTTCATTTTGAACTGACAACATCAAAGGAAAATTAACGCTCAGCCCTAAGGACACACATAACACACACTGGTAGATCTCCACCTTGAGTAAACCAAGATGTCAGCGTCAGTGTGATGACAGTGTAGCAAAGAAAGGGGCTCTGTGCTGTGGTGTGCTGTGCTGTGCTGTGCTGTGCTGCGCTGCGGCTGAGGCTGACGTGTGCTCTTTAAGTGTTCGCCAAGCACAATAGTGAGAGGCGATGGTCCTGCTCTATACTAATTGAGTCAGCATGCACTGCTGCTGGTCAGGGCGACCTTTTGCAGCAGTAGATTGACTCCCAGCTCCAGGGAACATTAATAACAAGGCACATACAAGCACATAAGCATATAGAAAGCGGTATGTGTATACAAAGTTTAAGGAAATGCTTAAGGGGTTTTTAGATTTGCTTAAGTGGCTTTACAAGTTTGCAATGATAATAAAACGACAAACTGAACATTCTGTGAGGTTAAAACAATTGACTGGAAGTTTATTTTACAATACAGGGTTTCCCACAAATATGTTTATTTGTGGCGGCCTGCCACGATTAAAATATCTGCCACCACAAATAGATTTCTATTTTTGTAACTGGACTGTTAATTAGGAGTGCTGTTGAAACACATTTACCATTCATTTACGCATTTCACCAAAATCTCGAAGCACAGAGCATACTCTTAGCACAGATGGAGCAGGAGAATGTCAGGCGTAGTAAGAGTGAAACTTAACTGTTCATTCTGCTGGGTCTAAAAGTTTGCATTTATTTGCAGTGGCTGCTTCTAATACATCGGTCTGATCTGATTAGCACTGAGCAGATCGACATATCAATGATCCAACCTGAGAGTCAAAAACTGCTGCTTATGAAAAAACATGCAGAGCTCCACCTGTGCTCCATTCATGGGCCCGCAAAAAACTCTGAATTTAGAGAGGGGACACAAAACCATACAAAGGCATACAAGCGTTTAAAAGAAAAGAACCCTGCCTCCGTCATCAGCTACCGCCACATGTACATTAATTCTGTGGAAAACACTGAAATTGAATCCAATTTTGAAAACTATATGAAGACAAGCTGCTCAAATATAATTTTTGTTTGTAAATCTGCTATTAGTCACATATCATTTCTGCAGAATGAGCTGAAGATTTTTGCAAAATAATGGTTTGAATGGAAATCACATTCAGATTCACAATCACGTTCAAAATGAAGTCTGACCACTCAAATCTGCTTTAACATGTTTTGATGAAAAAAAAACAAAACAAAACAAAAAAACAAGAAAATGTCATAGCTGCTCTGTATTTGCTCGGAGACTTCATGCTGTCATAACGTCAGTAACAGCCAAAATTCCATGTCACTAGCTTGTTGTTGGACAGAAAAAAAGAGCCATTAATCAGTCAGCTTTTCTGCCTGTTCCCACTTATGCTGTAATGACAGCAAATTATTGTAGAGTTTAAACACACAAAGCTAACCTTGTCTCTGATAAAAACAGATGTGTACAGTGAATCTAAAAAGAAAACATGCTGGCAAATATAGTGCTGGTGACAAACCTGTACTACAGGGTGGCTGCCACACAGTGCCTTCACCGCCCCTCGGCTGCCTTCGGTCTCATAGTGGGCCCTGTGGTGGGACTTTGGCTGTACCTCGATCTGTAGGCTGTATGGGCCGGAGCAGGACGGAAGCTGCCAGTCAAGAGCTGGCAGAGATGGGCTGCAATAATATGACACATTTTTATTAGGATAAAATAACATTACACAAAATGCCTGTTGTTTTTTTTGTTTGTTCGTTTGTTTTATTTTACTTCTTACTGATATAATTTTATAGTGATTCATTTTTAAATATGTGCCCTGTAAGTGTCTATTTTTCTCAACAAAAAAAAACCCATGAAAAAACAAGATGTGCTGCAATTTGCATTTGGTTTCTTAGAATAAAAACACAGATGTCTTTTATCTTTTTTTCCTCTGCATTATTCTATTCTATTCTTAAAACTGCAGACACATTTGATTTGCCAAACTAGGAACTGCGAGGTTGCATTTTTTCCACAGTTCCATCCCTGGAATCAAAAAGTTCTGCTTTAAAGTTAAGTTGCTTTAAATTATCCTTAAATTAGGACACTTTGGTGTAATCCAACTGGCTTGATCCTTCTCCATTTCATCATGGTCTGTAATCTAATCAATTGAAGTCATTCGTTGACGTGCGTAATTCCTCAGGCCTGGGTAATAATTAGTGTCCCTTTTTTTATGAAAAATAAATGAGAGACGAATGCGCCCTGGTTAGGGAGCAGTGTGTTTTGTATTATGGTGTGACAGGTGGAAACAGACACAGGGAGTTAACAAAGTGACAGTGGGAGGAAAGACATTTCTAGGGCACAAAAACAAATGTCACACACACTGGCAACCAGCCTGTCCTTTGATGCAATTATTATCCATTCTAAAATGACAACTGTAAAATTATTAAGCACAGTCACTCTGGTAGTAAAGGAGCTCTATATGATATCCAGAGCATAATATGGCAGAAAACAACCATTTGCTATTTAAAGATATAGTGGACTAATGGTGTCCTAAGCAGTGAATGAAGTCATACTCCCTCAGTGTGTGTTGTAATCCGAGCTTCTCTGTTTTTTGTTTGGTAGATGGTCCAGTCACGCAAACATGTTGGTGCATGTGAGTCTCTGTGTGTATATTCCACTGGTTAGTTAACTACTACCACTCTGCACTGCCCTTATGTGGTGACTATTGCTGATATTCGGACAGCATCAATGTGGAAGCACAGGACCCAGCATTTGCTTCCCCCTTGGTTAACACACTGTAGAAAATGAACAATTTAACGGAAGAAGGTTATTGTCTGTGCTTCCTTAAAATTTTAAGTTGACTGAATTTGAGAAGACATGTTGTGGTAATTTTGCAATTATTAAACTTGTCCTCTCAAATTTAGTCAACATAAAAATTGAAGGCATTCTGACACTAACATTTTATTTCAAAACATATACTTTATTTGAATTTTCATTATTGTTTATTTATTTTTAGTGCACCGATAGCTCTGTCAGCACTGTTGTTGTTAGCAGTGATCATGCTAGCTGCTGGATTAGCGACCTTCATGTTGAGAGCTGTGTGTAACCAACCTCTGACTCATACATTCGTTTTTACCATTTTTATTTTTTTTTTTTACTATTTTAACTTGAACTCCATACATGATAGGTTTGCAGGCTATTGGACTGTGCTGTGCTGTATAAATGTAAACACCCTGCCTTGGAGCATGATATCTCTTTCTCAGAGCTACAGCTGGCCTCCCTTAACTTCATTGTTCTCGAGAAGGAGAATCAGAGCTTCCCGTGTGAACACCGTGGAGATATCTAAACCAAAACAAACATATGCAAGACAATATTTCGCCATGCCGGATGCCTGGTAAACGCAAACCCCTGACCCAAAGGGTGGCTCAGCTGAAAACAATCTCTGGCATCTCTGTGGAACTTGCGGGCTGTTTGTTGACCCAAAACGAACTGATTTCCCCCCGCGGGGCTTTATCTGCCCAGTCAGTGCATGACATCAGGTTAGCCACACAGAAAGAGATGGGCTGATGGCGCGACAGACCACAGCAGTGAGCCGGCTGATTAACCCACAGACTGCTTCCCCTTCAGTCAGGCCTGTCACCATTACTTCCCGTTGCTCACAATCTTAATCAAACACTTGATTTCCGTAGGAGAGTGTGTTATTGGCTTTGGGGGGAAAATGGACACAATTTAAAATGATAAAGCTTGTTTTGCACAAAAGTCAAAATCAATGATATAGTTTAGTGCATGTGTGCATTTGTGTGATTGTGTCTATATGTTATTATGTTTGTGCAAGGGTTGCTATAGCAACAGTGCCACACACATGCTGGACAACTCCTCCCTGTGAAATATGATTTATGAAATGGTTTTGATCTTCAAAGAGAACTCCTTTGGAAATGAAGAGCATGCAACTTTTGGATTTCTGCCTTTTGATATGGCCTTTGAAGATTAAAAACTACTGTAAAACTGAAATCTTGTCCTTGCAATAAATTAACCACACGGTATGGACATAAAAAGACAATGGGCTAAAGGAGTGGCATCCCGGGATGAATTGTTGTTTGCTTTGCAGTAGTATTTCATAGGCAGAATTCTAGAAATACCTGTGCATGCATCATGGTCTTCTCAAGGTAATTCAGAGGCAAGACTATTAGGTTTTACACTGTTTAACTTTTTTACAGTATTGCTGAGTTATGGGAGCAGCTCCACTAACCTGAGGTAAGGCTTGGGTTTAGACCAGGAGTACGGATGCTGGGGAACATCCAGGAACCCTCCACAGTAGTTCTCCTTCTTGAGGGCCAGTCGGGAGGGGTAGTCTTCATGGCAGAGCTCCCCATCAGGACCCAGCAATTCACCACCAGGCTCCACCTTCAGGCTCATGGAGGCTGAGTGGTCCAGCATGGTCTTCCGCGTCTTGATTGGAATTCCCTCCCCCATGTCGACCACTCCATCTGTGGTCAGAGCGTTGATGGCAGCCACAATGGCAGAGTTGGTGTACTGGTTGGTGTTGGCGAGCCAGTTCTCATCTGTGACGCTGACTCTTGGTGAGCCATGTGGGGATGGGGTGGGTGACTGATTAGGCGAGCAGGATGTCTGACGGTAGGTGGTGCCATTGAAGCTGTACTTTCTCTTTCCAATGCCACCACTGCTGCCGTTGCCTCCACCGCCTCCACTGCAGGAAGGTGAGTTAGGCCTGGAGCCACGAGGTTGCGCTGGCCAGCCTTCCTCGGCCACGGCTCCTATCTGAGGCGAGGTGGAGGGCGAATGGTGAGGGGAAGCTACTGGGCCGCTGGCATGAGGGCAAGACATGAGCGAGGATGAGCCTTTGGGAGAGACACAAGGAGACTGCCAGGGGGAGTTCTGTGGGGAGTTGTCGTAGTTGTAAAAACCTGACTCATAAGAGGATGCCTCCGAGTTGCAGCTACGTGAGGAAATGCTACTAGCGGGGCTGAGGCAGCTAGGATCGCGGTAGCCATCTGCATTAGGCAGCGTCAGCGTCACAATGGAGTTAACACCTCGTTTGATAATGTGGTCCTCACTGCTGCTCTCTTCAACCTCATCTTCAGGATACTGGCTGTAGGCCGTGATTTCAATGCGGGGGCTTTCAAGGGCCGGGGCCCCATTGGGTCTCAAGCCGTGGGGCAGGTAGTAGCCTGATGCTGCATGGTTGTCATTTTGGAGGCTGTAGCCTGTCTGGTGACAAGAGGAAACTGAGATGACTGGGCTGGACTGTAAGGTGTGGTACTGGGTGGCCAGACAGGGATTGCCCATGCCCAGTGGGAGGGACAGGCTGACATTTGGTGTGTAGCTGTATGCATCTGGAAAAAAGAGGCACATAGTAAGTATATGGAAGTATGACAAAATGCCACTGCAAATGCTCAGAACCACTACATTATGGCGGTAATTAACTCTGATTACATTTTAGAACAATACCCCTACACAAATCTTACCAATATGCCTCACAGCGAATGACTGCCTCCCTTCTTTATAAACATCTGGAGAAGCTTAGCAATCATCTCTGAGCAGTTACTGTATGCGGTTGTTGTGTAGTCGCGAGTTGCACAGCCACTCTGTTTGTTTGATCAGTTCATCTAAGGCTCTATTTGGCACTCCCTGCTGTCATATGTACTCTACACGAATTCCTCCAGCAGCGCTGATGGATGCTTTATTTGATTGATTGCATCACTCACTGAGTGAATTAGGCCCTCCCCTGTGGAAAACTGACAGCACTCTCGCATCGCTCTGAGCTTGTGATTAAGTCAAAGAGAGTTTGGTGCAGCGTTACACACAGATGCGCCGCGGCACACACAAACAAAGGGCACGCACAAGCAAGTGCAAAAGGAAATCACCAGCAGACAAGTGCAATGACAGTCAGCGGAGGCACATATAGCCCGGCAGGTATGCCACTTCAGTTGTAGCGACTAGCTGCTGTGTCAACAGTTGTAAACCTCACGTCATTTATTGAGAACGTCAATGAGGGTAAACGTGGTCAAAGAATGAATACCATTCAGTATGAAAGCTGGTGAAGGGCATTCCCCATGATGCAGCATGCTATATTTGTTAACCACAATGCTGTGCATCACATGAAATGATGAATCTGTCACACACCGCACAATATGTGGGTAGGCAGTCTAAAATTAGTTTATGAGAGTCTATTTTCAGAAGCGATAATGCGATGTGCATCAGACAAGTTCAATATATCACAAGTTCAATGAAGCCTAAGGCACCTTTTAAAGGTGGCCAGTGACAACTGGCACGATTTTCAGAAAAACAGAGACTTCAGAATATTATTTTAAGATTCTGATAAAACCACTCATCGTTTCTGGGGTTAGCAGATTGCTAAATGCAGCCCCTTTTACAGCTTTTCTACACAAAACACACTGACTTCTGAAGTCCTATAACAGTACAAAGGAGTGCCCTTGCACTGTGCAATGTACAAGACATACAATTAAAATAAAAAAAAAAGAAGATGCCCTCCACCGCCCTTAAGTACCCACCACTCTGAGGTTCATCCTGGACACCTTGGCTGTACTCAAACACATAGCTGAAATCGAACTCTTGCTCTTCAGTCTGGAAACTCATTCTCGCCCCAGTGATGGTACACTAAGTTTTAACATTAACTAGCATGCCTTCAACTCAGCCTCCTCTGATACTTCTCTCCTCTGGTTTACCCTCTTCTAGCTCTGAACAGATGATAATCTCCTGCCCACTCCACCCGGAGTGACACACCTCCTTACTTCAGGCCTGACTGACTTTGCTTACAGTTGCAGCTGTTTTCTTTTTTTTTCCCCCTTTTTGAATGTGAGTTCAGATCAGTGCGCTACGCCGCAACATACTTTACTTCTTCTACCACCCACTCAAACACACACACACACACACCAGAGCTTTCACTCTTGGGTGCAGCATGATCTTGAAACTTGGCTCTTTCCGGGTCACACACGTCATGTATGCTGAACTAACAAAATCATACCAGATCATAATTTTGTGGGGTGAAACAAATAAAAGAAAATGACTCACTCTTTGCACCCAGTTCAAAGCCTTTATGATCGTTTGCAGTGCATTGAAAATGCGGTGCAAGCAGAGTTAATTTGAAAACACTGACTATCACACAGATTATAGCGTGCTCTTTCTGTCCTCTACAATTTTTCTCAATTATGCTATCATGATCAAAACGCTCCCTCCCCACAACCAAACCAGCGTGACTAAAGAATGGATGGGCTTATCCGCGGGGATTGTGGTTGAGGCTGGGCTCAGACTGACGGGACCTCAGGGAGAGATAGGTGGTCGCCCACAGAAGTCATCTGCAGCCTCTGGAACTAAGAACCCAGGGGCCACTTATCACACATGGCTGCCTACGGGCTATGGCAAAACACCAGTAAAAGTGTGTGTGTGCTTGCGTCTGCATGTCTGCGCGTCTGAGTTTATGTATGATAATAAAGCAGCCATCGGCATATTGCTAAAGCTGTGTGTGGTTAAGCACGTCTCATTGTCAAGCAAGCTACCCCGGCATCCCTGAACGCACAGATCACAGCTCGCTCTCTCTCACTCACACACACGTCTGTTACCAATTATAAGGCTTAGGACTGAGGGACTGAAATGAATAATAATACAGCCCGCACCCGTCTGCCTGAAACCTCAAAGACAAAATGAAATTACCAAAATCCACAAAAAGCCGGTTACATCAGCACAAGAAGAGTGAATTATGACAAGACAGACTATCAATGACTGCTGATGGACCAAATCACATTTTGCTACCATAAATGCTAAATCAAAGAGCTTTAAAAACAAAAACAAGAGTTTCATTCTAATACCAAACCAAGGCAGAATACTTAAGCAACCCCTGATGCTACTGCTCTATAGCTGACCTCTGACCTCACTGCACATTTGATGAATAAACAGTCAGATTTTTAATCTTATAAAAAAAGCATTTCATACCAAGAGCAGTGCAGGTGACAGCAATAATGTAACCCCCATCAACATTCTTTGCACATGATGAGCAGCACCTGCAATGGCCAGCTGGAGACACCTAATGGTGTGGATGTTAAATGGGTGCATGCCACTCAATATACTTGAGTGAGTGCTAATGTGATCCTCATGCAGAGCAAAGATCAAGCATAAGGTGTCTGCAAATTATCTTAAGGGAAAAATAAAACACACCAGAGGATCATTTAAGTGTTGTTTTTTTTCTCAACATCAATATAGTTTCATTATTATTATAGTATTATTTTTATTTTATTTATTTAATTATTTATTTTTCATTGATTATAAGTTTTGAATAACAATTACTAATTGAAAAAAGTGACTTAAGTAAAGCATGTTTACAGTCTGTTGCTAAAATGTTGTATTTGGAGGTGGATTTATTTATTTTCACTTTCCAAAAAAAAAAAAAAAAATGCTTGTTCACCTAAACTGACAGCCCTTTTCCTGTGTAATATGAGTTACCCAAATGTTTGAGCTAGACTTTACAGTGGTGCACGAGGTCCCTATCAATTTGCATTACAGCCACAACACCTGGTATATATACATCTTTAAAAAATGACAGCAAATTATTATTTAAGAGCCACCATGAAATCAAACTGATAAACATATATATTACCTTCTTCTGCAGACTTCATATCGGCGGTGAGAGAGGTGAGAAAGTGGAGTCCTCGCTCCTTACCGGCTGTTGCTCCAAAGCTGAACTTGGAATTGACGCTCAGGCAGAAGGTATCCTGCATTCAACAAGCGATGCGCAGCAACTTTCTCCGCCTGTGAGACTGCAATGCCGACGACAACGTTGCAAGAGCTAGATCACTTCATACACCATCAAATAAGAGCATAATTCGCAGCGAAGTAAACGCAAAGCGAGTGCACAACTTAGAACCACAGCGCGGCGGAGTGTGCGCACTGGATGAGCGGAGGGAAATGTGACGGATCAGGAGAGCGGCGCAGGTAGGGCTGCTACAGGGACCGCGGCTGAGGTGAGTTTGGCTCTCTTCAGCTCAATGAAGGGCTTCAAGAGTCTCCCCAGGTCGATGACGCAGCGCGGTTTGTCAGAGGGGCCGGCTCCGGTGCTTTTAAAGCTGGAAAACACCCTCCGTCCTCCCGTCAGTGCGCCGCCCATACAGGGATGACGCGACCGGCTCCTGCAACCTCCTGGACCGCCTGATGATGTCTTCTGCCCTGGGATCCCATCGGTGGAGGTGGGAGGTATGTTTGCTTGTGTGTGTGTGTGTGTGTGTGTGTGTGTGTGTGTGTGTGTGTGAGAGAGAGAGAGAGAGAGAGAGAGAGAGAGAGAGAGAGAGAGAGACCTGCCTGCTCCAAATTAGGGGCATCACTTATCCAGTAGTGTAATACTACTGTAAACACTACTGTAAATTATATTTAAAATCTAAATTACTAATAGAACTCGCAAAATATGTTAAATGACCCTTAGTTGTCAGCTAAACAATTCATTTATTTTCTACCATTTGTTAATAATAAAAAAACAAAAAATCCCTCCCCCTCTTTCTACTACTTCTAATGGCACACTGAAAACAACCAATTAGAGCTGAGGACTGTCACACAGCAGTCAGTTATATCAATCTCTGCAGGTGAACTGCGGTCAAACTGTCAAGTGGCAGTGCTGAACAAATATGAATCAAGATTCTGTTGCGTTGCCTATTTTTGCCTAAAATATTTTCAGAAATGTATTTTAGTGAACTGTTTAGCTGTGAAATAAGATCATCTGTGACCCTACAAAACACCATCACCATCCACCGGAGTTTTCTCATTCTACAGCCAAACAGTACACTAAAATCTGTTTCTGAAAAAAAAAAAAAGAAAAAACAGAGGTCAGACATAGGCAATGCTGTAAGAGAATCTGGATGCATATTAGATCAGTGCGGCTTTGTCATCCACGTCTTCTTATTGTTTTAGGTATCCATCTGCATCAGCTATTTATGCTCCAGGATGGCGCTACCCTGATGTCAACAGATACACATGGCGAGATGTGATTATGTTAACACAACATGAGCACATGACAACCAACGTGGACCGTCAACAAACCTACATGCTGGCACAGATTGTTAAATTAGGCATAAGAGGCACACAGTAAAGTGAAGAATGAAAAAAACCCATCGCATAAAAGTCAGTTGTTTGTGGGACCCATTCACCACCCCTCCCGCCTGACATAAAGCACATTCACGCTCCTTCTATAGCACCGTTACTGACAGCGTTTTAACCTGACACCATCCTTCCATGTTTCATGTGCACGCAATCGGTTCCGTCCGGCTGCGATCTCAAGTGACGCCACCCATGCGCATATAATGCGGACACGCCTGGTGCCGTCCAGCCATCCACCGGCGTTTAATAGTAACGCAACCGATTCTGTCCTGCTACGTTCTCATCTAACACTGTCCAGCAGTGTTCCGCGTGGACTCAGAAGATGCCTTTCGGTGTCAAGCACTTATGCCAAAAGCACAGACAAAGCTGACGAGTTTGGTGCTGCATAGTTTGCAGTTCACCAGCAGTGACTGACATGATTGACAGCTGTGTTAGGGACTCCTCGGCTCTTAATTGTTCTAGTTTTGAGATCATTAAGTGCTACAAGACAATAGAGTAGGCAGATGAATATGTTTTGTTTTTTTCACAGATTAGCTGTCTCTTGTCAGCTTTGTGAATATAGTGACAATTTCAGCAAAACTTATTGCTTATAAAAGTTAACTACGATAGCTTTAAAACTGCTGTATGAAGAAAGTTTATTGTTGACACTTATTCCCAAGTCATCAAAAAATGTCACTTCGGGTTGATGGTTTGGTCCGACTATGAACCCAAAGCTTTGGTATTTGACGACCCGGAAATAAGATTCAACAGTCAAATACTTTCTCCAGAGTTATATACAGAACTTTTATTGGGCTGTCTTTCACTCTGGCTTAAATTTAAGCACTAAATTGTAATTTTCTGAAGTTGAATGTCACTTGATGGTAGTCCCTGTGAATTACCAATAAACCTGATTAATAATTATTGTCAGTTTGCCTGCTATATAAACTTACCATAGCTCAGTGGCTTTACATTATTAGGATACGTGCAATAAGTATCATGTTCCAAATGTTTTTCTGCTAACCCTGACCAGTGATTCCCCCTACAGAGGAAGGGGAGAAAGAGAGGGGTCTCCTGCACGAACAACAAAGTATCACATTGCAGCAACTTCTACTGATATGACTATAATGTCCTTCCTCGTTAATGTTGGCAGTGGTATCATTATATCATCATTAACATTATTCAAACATTCAGCGTATCCCCATGATCAAAATCATAACACAACCACTATCAAATATCATTTCCAAATGCATTTTCCAAGTGTTTGAGGGAAATACGGTTTCACAGATTCGCCCAAAATAACTATCCTGAACCGCTGAGAGCACAAACACACCGTGTTCCCCATCTCTGCTTTCCACTACTTCGTATCAAGTCAGTCCCCTGTGAATCTGCGGGCACAATGCCTTATGCTTTGCCTATGTTAAGGGAAAATACTGGGGTTTACTATTCAGCTTATTTGCTTAATTGCACTCCTATTACCATTTATCAAAGTAATAGTTCCCATTATTTGAGCTTGTTGCTAAACTTTGGGGTCATAAACTGATACAGAACGCTGAAAAATCACATGGAGGTAATGTTAGTTGCTCAGGTATGGTTGACATATGTTATAGAATTAAAAAAGCATGCACACATTGCTTATGTATACAGCCTTGGCTGCCAACTGCAGAGATTTCGCAACAGGAACACTGAAGCAATTGACAGAATAATGGACACTGTGAGCTAACATGGATAAATTAAGTTTTCATTTGTAATGATAATGTGTCATTACGATGCTTGATGGGGCTTTTAAAATTAACAGGGTCTGATGAGTGGTACAGCTGAATGCACATCTTTTGGCAAGAGCAAAGCACTGGAAATAGAGTCTCCATTATGTGAACTACAAATAGTATGGAAATGATAATGACAAGTAAAAAAAAAAAAAAAAACAAAAAAAAAACAAACCTCTGCATACACTGTAAAATCTGACAAGTTGATCTTACTTTTAAAAACAATCAAGGAAACCAACTGCCTTGAGAAAGGTGAGTGCATGTAACTATCCTCGTGTTATGTTAACCTCATATATATTTGTAAAGTTTACTTAAAATTTTGTAGTATTAACTTCATCTTAAGCGGACCACAAAGTCCGCTTAAGTGACTTTGACTTGTTTTCTTCTAAGTGACAGCAACTTAATCAAACCAAGTTAGTCTGACTTTACTGTAGTTATATTTACTTGGTAGTATTTAGGACACTGATTATATTTGATATTTATTGAGTACAACAAAGAACATTAGTTCACAGGATTATTTTCATTTTAAGAAAATGTCAGAGACAAGATCAGTGTTTGTAACACACAAACATAATTATAAAACCAAAGCAAATTCACCTAAAAGCCTGATAAAAAAAATTAATAATAATAACATTCTTACTAAATAAATACAAATATTTGACTGAATATTTTTCTTTGCCTTTACTTAAGATTTCAGCAGTACTCCATGTCATGCCATTTTCAACACAAATATAAATACTCAAATTAGCTTCATCCAACTTGCAAAACTTACATAAAACTGTTCAGTTTAGTCCCACTAACTTGGTTTCCTTACAAATTTTAGTTGCTATCACTTTGAAAGAACAAGTTAATTCACTCCTCATTTTTAAGTTACAGCAAGTTCACAAAATCAAGTAGATACAACTGAAATTTGACTAAACTTAACAATTGTGGTATTGGTATGAAATATACATAACTTAAAACTAACAGTTTTATTGACTCATGCCTTTATCAAGGCAATTGGTTTCCTGTATTTATTTAAAGTAGAGCAGCTTGTGAGTTTACAGTGTAACAAATAGAGCAGGACTATCAGTGAGTGCTGGTAGCTGCCATGAGTGCAATTAACAATGGCTTAGACAAGCTACAATGTAATTCCTTTTGAATGGGGGCCAGATTTAAAGAGAAAAATGACTCCCGTGAGTCTGAAATGTAGCTGGCAAGCTCGAGGATGATCACACATAATCAGAAGCAGACTGCCTTTTGGGGGCAGGCAGGCAGGCAGGGCTGTGGGGCAAGCGTGAGCAGACTGCACGGGGGGAAAGTAATAGTACGCTGTGTTTTCTTTGCCTACAGTAGCTCTCTGGCGTCAGCTGCGGCTTGGCCGATGCGCACGTGTGAGCGCAAAGATGAAAAAGCAGCATCACATACTTCAGGAGATGAATTACGATACAAACCAGCGGTAGGAAAAAAGTAGCTACACGACTGATTGGCACTGTCAGTGGGATGGGCTTACCCCTAGTTGCTGAAGAACTTTAAAACCCTGTGGTGTAGCATGGCTCAATGGCAGTCTGAGGCTTATCTTGATGGATTCTGTGCTACTGAGTAAAGTACCATTAGCTGCAGTGTCTGTCAACAATCTCAACAGTGACAGACATTATAGCCATCAGGTCATTAAGCAGTCTATATTTCATTAAAAAAGATGTGTGCTATGTCAAAACCTGATGGTCTAAGTCTTCTCAAAATGTATGTAAGCAAAGTAACTAAGTAACTCCACCATTTCTTCAGAATCAGTTCGTAAGTCTGGCGTTGAAATCCTGCTACAGTTTAACTACACATGAGGTAAGACTTTTATGTAAAAGAAATCCATACTGTGACTGAGTTGACTTGCCAAAATATACCCTACAATGTTGGACACTCCTGCACTTGCAGGAAGGGCCAAATCATAACTTAACAGAGGTTCAAATCCAATGTGTGTCCTGAACAGCAATGAAAAAGAGAGCCGTTAGTCTCTCTTTCCTTCATGCAAAGTCAGCACAGATGGACAGAGTCACAAAGCAGGCTGTGTTCATGCACTGTTCGTACTAAGAGTAATGCACATAAAATTTACATAACCTACACCATCATGAGCCAGTCATCCTTATTTAGGAAGGCTGCAATCACATGACCAACGTGCTTACGGGAGAAAAGAAGGAAGCGGCTCCCATTCTGAGGCAGGTTGGGGTGGTGGATATGGAGGAATGTTTTTTGGTACTTTGAATCTAAATAAGGCCAGAGTGTATAAAAAGCATTAAAATAGAGCTCTAAACAGGCTGTATGTAGCCTGATGTATAATAGAATTGGCCTTCACTTCACATCATGGCTGGAAATGTAAGATTATAATTTATTGCGCTACTACATCTGGCCTTGTGACACTGCACGTACTGAGCAGCCACAACATGTCTGCGGAGAGCATTAGAGACACACTACGTCTTCTTGCGCTCAGATTTATGAGCGGCTTGCTCCTCGCTCGCGTGTTTCGCAGAAAATGATCATTGCTCGTGTCTTGTAAACAGACGCACGCTGCTTTTACATTTGCACAGATTGAGATGTTGCTGTTGTGTTTCTGCTCTTTTTCCTTATGTTCAGTCCATAAAGAAAGGCTATTTGTGATACACACACATCACACTGTGCCAAAGAGAGATCAAGAGTGTCCAATACAGAGTTTCCTTAAGGTCGTCCTCCTGTTTTCTGCTATTTGTAGCATATTGCTTCAGTGTCAAGGAAATGGAAATCTTTGCCAGCAGTGCTGATGATATAATAAATGACAGGAGTGGGTTTTTCTGTATGAGTGCTGTATTTAACGCCAGTTTCTATAATGTTTACTACCAGTGGTTTGGCTCAAGAGTGAGACTACATCTCGGCACAGCCAGAAACCATTACTTAGAACTCTCCGTGAAAAAATTACACGTAAATGACGAACCAAATGTTGACAGGTATAAATAATCAAATCTTAGTCTCTCCAAGCTGTGGGCTTAGTCTTGTCGTACTTGTTTGTCTAGACACCAGGAATGCTACCAATTGGAAAAAAAATATCTTGAGGCAGATAATATTATGGACGTGGACACTAACAAGATATGCGAACCCAGAGAAGTGTAGCAAACTCATGGGTGAATCCCTGCAATACATAAAATTCAAGGCTGCAAACCCGAGCTCTGCCCTCAAAGCTGCACAGTTAATCCTCTCCTTTTACAACATATAATTCATGTTTGACATATCCGGGGAAATGTGCACACTGGCATCTTGAGTTCCCTACACTGTTATTATCTATTTTCTGAGTTTTTTTCTATGAGCCATAACTTGAATCAGGCAGCTTTTAATAGCTGTAAACACTCATTTGTGTGCACTCTGTTGATACAAGTTTGCTACTCAGCCGTGTTGAACCCTGCAGCATTACTGCAGCTACAGACGTGATGACTACTCGTCTCTTTTGATTGTAGTCTAATATGACTGCTGATGGTGTCTGCGGTTAATGAAGTTGTGAATGGCTGTGGTCAGATCCATCCTTTGGCATGCACAAACATTTGTACACGCTTCCCCACTTCTCCTTTTCCCCTTTGTTAGTATTGAGACGCATGGATGTGCTGCATATTTGAGTGCTCACAATGGAGAACTGCTCGGAGCTATCTTAGGCATGTCTGGACACTGTTGTATGTTTAGCTACTGGGTTTTTTCAGAGATTCCTCTTCTGAACAGGAAGTAACGTACACGTCTGGCTTCTAACCAAAGGAGCAGGGCTGTCATTGTCACACGGCCATTGACTAAGATTGTGTGCTGCTAGGAAATAGGGAAGGAAGAGTGTAAGGGGGGCACTTTGTCATGGTTGTTTACATGATACACTTCAGATAGATCTTTTGTTTAACATGTGGCTTGGATCTAGTCCCATTGTTTGCAGGTTTGGTATGAAGTGAGATTAATATAACACTTAAAACTACTACTACTGTCCACTTAAGCTAAAATATTGCAGCTTTGCTTTATCATAAAGTCAATTCCAAAGGGCAGTGTAACTTTTTAAACTAAATAAAATAAAGTAAAAAAAACAGTGCAGTAGCAGCAGTTTGAGTTGAAGGGTCGATTATTGATCCGTTGATCAGGTCAGAGCTGATCAGATCGATGGATGAGATCATCCATCTGCAGAGATGACTGAAAGCAAACTTTAGGACACGGCACAATGAGAAGTTACATTCAACTTTCACTGCCCCTGGCATTCTGTTGCCCCGCCAGTGCCCAGAGTGAGCTCTGCTTTCTGAGAGTGTGGTGCTATAATCAAACGGAACATATATCCCAACAGCAATCTGAATGACAGCCCAGATCCAAAAATATGAAATCAGTACATGGCAGCAGATGTTTTAATTGTGGTGAGCCGCCATCATAAACGTGGACACAAAATATTAGGCCGATTGTTCCAGCAGTTTGTAAGATTAGCTGCTGGAGGACAGATTAACCCCCCCAACACACACACACACACTGTAAATAGATCTAAAATACAAATCCCTGAATACATGCCAGTAGTGGCTATTAAAGAAAACCAAATCATAAAGGTATAATAATGCTGTCTGTTGTTTGTTATTGTCTGGATTAAATACAGCTCCACGGGGCTGAAATATGTGCACATTGTTATTTTAACTAATGACCTATTACTGCACCCTGTCAGTGTTGTTTTCTCTATGACTGCTTTTGCTGACAATGTGAGATGTGATAACAGCTCCACCATGGGCACTGTATCTTACCCACATGTGTAGCTAATTCAAAACCTGTGGCCAATAACAGCTTCTATAGGTCAAAGACATATGACCTATGAGACAATTTTCCGACATCACTTCTAACACAGATAATTACTCAAGCAAGACATCTGAGGAGGGCCATATTGTCAGCTTCAAACAAAACAGTATGATATAAGCTTTGTTTTTTTTCCCCCTCTCTCTACAGAAATGTCTATCCACTCAGTTTTGTTGCAATCCCTGTAATGATTATGGGATTATGAGGGCGGATGGTTTCATTTTTCTAGCCTATGACTGTCACATCCAGGTCCATTACGGTGATTTAAACCCAAGCATATATGCCAAGGCCATTTTTACTGCAGGGGCTCTGCAGCTTGGCTGCTCTACATTAAAACACATTTATACAGTCCAACACAGCCAGGGTCCTGGTTATGCGAAAGGGTCACTCACAAATCTGAGCTCAATCTCCCAGCGTCTTGAATCATTTTGTCGACTAAAGACTGAGAGGTGATTTGTCATAGGCAGTCATTGTTTCCATAGCTTTTTTATCAAACTAGATGGTGATAGGACAGGCGGTTTAGTGACGTATATTTTATTTAGTATGTGCACCTAGAATTAGCTAAGTCAGTTTCTACTTTGCAAAAATGTATGTATGGAATGATAGGCTGTGATGACCCTGCGTGCTATGACATTACATTTTTAATTGTACTGACTGTTAGCTTTTATTGAATCATTCAAGCTTTCACCAAACTCAATCTATAGTGCTACGCTTACAGGTGAGAGCAGAACATTTCCTCTGATGCTTCTCACTTCCGAATAACATCACTGGGTCATTAATTGAGTAGAAATTTGCTCTGATGATTCTAAGAAACATTGTGTAGGATTTACTGGCATCTAGTGGTAAGGATGGTGGATTGCAACCAGCTAAAACTTTCCCCGTGTGCCGTGCTTGAATTCCTGGTTAGGATAACTTTCATGTCTGTGGTTCAGGAGTTTTTTTTATCAGAAGGTAAATTATCTGCAGAGGTGTCTTCCCTTCCGAAACGAACAGACGCTGTGATTAAAACCTGCAGTGACACTAAATAAAGTTCCTTGTTAAGAAAAAATAAAAAATCAACTGTTATTGACGCTGCTTGTGGTTGAGGGGCTGCTAACTACAGTGGCTGATGCGAAAACATGAAAACACAGAAACACAAACTCAGGAAACGTGAATGGCCCTATATAGAGCCAGTGATTGGTTGGTTTGATCTGGGCTTCTTTAGAAACATCTTTTACCATCCAGTTTTCTTACGTCTGTATTTCCAAAGTCTTTGGTCATAAACACAATATTTGCTGTGTCCTTTCTGCCTCCCAGTAGGAGGAAACCTATTGATTTCACTGACCTTTTATATCGCTGCCAACAGGCCAAACTCAGGCTACACTAAAGTAGTTACTCAGTCATCTATACATTGAAATAGTAACAATAAAACTAAGAGACAACTGGGTTAATCTAACCCTAATCCAGCAATTGAGCTCCATCGTATTTTACCTGTAATATGGGATCTACTAAAATAAGAACTGCATAATAGTGCAGTCCAACAAGTCAGTCCATTTAAATTAATCATGACCAACAATCCAACATTTCCTCCTAATTGGCTTTGAAGGAATTCATATTCATCTCCACCCTGTTTCTTCTCTACATTATTTCTGGCTGGAAATAGAGATTGGGTGTGCTGTCACTAACTGATGCCTCTGTCCGATCACTTTTGAAATCCTATAAAGTGTCCACACGTTGTTTCACATTTCAGAGGAGCGGCTTGCGTTTGCACCCTCTTTAACTTTGCCAGACATGTAGGACACTCAAACAGCAAGTTGAAACAAGATCCCAACCATCAGGTTATAGTGCTGCATTCTTTTACACTTAAGTTCATGAGCAATATCAGTATATCGTTCAAGGAATCTAAAAGTGTGACAATGGATTGACAGGAGGAAAATGTCAATTGAAGTTAGTGTCCAGTGCTGCTGCAGAGGTATGATATACAGTGCGGGACCTTTCGAGCACAGACCCACAGAAAGCTTGACGCAGGCCATTTCCACTGCTGTTACTCTGATTACATGACCTGTCCTTGGTGTTGGTATTGACATGTCATAAAAAAAGATTAAAAATAGCTCGATCCTGGCTTACAGTGCTGCAGCAAGTCACACTCTAAGATCGGCTGACAGTCACTCTGACTGAGGAGTTGAGAAAAATAACCCCCTGCTGGACATTTATGAGGGGAGGGGGGTCAACTGAAGGACCAACCCCTGTCTCCTTCCACTTTTTTTCTCTCCCTTTCCTGTCTCTAGTCCATGCCTTCCTTTTTCGCGGCCCCTCTGATGGGATCCCCTCTTCTGTTTCCTGCTGTTTGTGTGGGTTGCTTGGAAACCATGGCAGCTGTCCAGTTTTTTCTTTTTACTGGTGTGACTGGGGGGAGGTTCGGAGGTTACGGGGTCAGCATATGGGTGGGATGCTTTACAGTTTTTATGTTGGCATTTTGATATATGGGCAAAAGTAATGCCGTGTTCCACTAAATTTACGTGTCGTCCTCTTTAACCTTAACACAGGGCAGGGTTTTGTCATTGAAATACATACTGTTAAATTGATATAATAAAATAAATTTAAAAAATCAATAATTTTTAAAAACATAGTAAATTCTTGTTCATATTAGATGTCACTTATGTTGTGATTAAAATAAACTATTTCAACTTCCACATCAGCCTCCACATCGCTGCCCATACATTGCTTTTGAGTTGCACCAATCAATATTCTTTTTGTCCATTAACAAAGGAAAAAAATGTATGTGTATTTAATGTACATGGTGTCTTTTGTAGTGATACATTTATAGGAATAATAACCCAACTCTGCAGGTTTCCTCAGCTCTACCGTGCATTTTAGCGCACTCATTGTTTTGGTATTTAATGATGAGTAACTTTACTATTTACTATTCTTACTACTATTCTTACTGCTTTGATAAACCCACTGTACACCACCTTGAGAGCACCAAACAGACAGACAAAATCAGCAGATAGCCAGTGAACTTAGTTGAGAATTTAGACACTTTAGAGCAGATTTTCTCTTCTGGAGCTGGTGGAGGCCAAAGCTGAGCAAAAAATGAGTAAATACTGGACTTATATGTGTAAGGTTGCCAGACACATTACTCCAAATGAATGCTAATGTTGGTATGTCTATGCAAATTTGGAAAACTGTTTGACAGTTACCAAGGCCAACCATGAATCTATGAAGCAGATGCACTGTTGAGTTTACCAAGGAGCTAGCTGACATGAAGAGAATAGCATTAGTAATGTTATATGACATAAATAAGAGAGGATAAAGGGATGTATCTAACATTGTCATAGCTGATGCCTGGAGAGCTGAGGTTGTCACAGGATCTGTGCCGAGGAGAAGCCTCTCAGGAAGTGAGGTAGTAATTACAGCTTAATGTGTCCCTAAAGATACATGCCACTGTTTATTCACACAGAGTATGTTGAATGATGGGATGCATAGTTTGTGATTTTAGATAAAGTTAATCTGATTTTTTTTTTTTTTTTTTTAACGTCTGAAAGGGAGCACGGACAACCCATTCTTATTCTGAAAACGTCAAATAAAGCCACTCAGTCAGTGATTTCACCATGGGACAGCGTCAGTCAGACAGAAATGTAACTAAAGGAGCTGAAGAGTCCCCATTAGGTGAGCAGGAGAATTGGTGAATCCAACACACACCAGACCTTTACCCAGGAGCCCGGTGTTTGCTTCCTACATGAACATCTAGCCAAACCACGATATTTTTCTAAACCTACCAACATGTACTCGTTGCGCAGAATATGAATTTAAATATGAAGTGTTTTACTGATGTGGTAGTTTTATTTTCAAAAGACAATATACATCTACTGAGCAGAAACTGTTTATTTTATGTGAAAACAAGACTTTTGAGAAAATTTTTAAAAATGCTCGTAATAGCCTTACACTGACACAGCATCCCCAACATCAACAGCAGATGTACCCAGTATACCTTGCGCATCATATGATGAAGTGAAAGGCAACTGAACAAGCGGCGATATGTGACGAGGGGCTCTCTAAGTGATAAAAAGGGGTAAAAAAATAAATTAATAAATAAAAGAAAAACCAACAAAACAACTGATGCCATTTTTCCCCACCCGAATCCCAGTTTCACTTTAATACCTTGTTTTGACGGTTGATTTTTTTTATCCTCTTGTAACAAAAATCCCCATAATCATTATATAATTTTTGCCTTGATTGCAAAGTCCTTAAACTTAAACTGCTGTCCAAGTAATGATCCTCCTTATGGCTCAACACGTGCACACAGCGACCGCACACACAAAACCTTGTAAAAAATGCTGTGATTCATACTGTGCTGTTAGTCAACCCTCTCCTTTGATTCACCCCCATCTGGCTCTGACACGGCTGGGGTGAGAATGTATCACATGAGGAATAAGCCGCATAGTGACGCTCAAGTGTTGGAAGACTCCGCCGAGGCCAAATCTTGACCTTCACATCTCTCACATCACTTTTGTACTGATAGCACTGCTAGATGCCAGGTTTACACCAGGCTGTGTTCTGCTTTTTTAAGGCCTTTACAAGGTTTAACAGCAAACACACTTGCATTTAAAAGCATGTGTTGAGTGAGCCGACACACAAACTGCGTGTCCGGATGAAAAACTCATCAGGTCAGAATGACTCATGAGTGAATTCCACAGACAATATATTTATACACACATTGACTGAAGGGGAGAAATTGTTTTCCTTTTCTCTCAGTCCATTTTATGCCATTAAAACACTGTTGAGATGAAACCAGACATAATAAAGTGCCGCTCCACAGGGAGAGAACATGCCGCCCTGCTGTGGATCCATCTGAAGTCATTCCCTTCAACCGTGCAGCCTTAAGCGTCTCCCCAGTCTCTGGAAACCTGATCAGGCGGTGTGTTTTTCACTTGAATCCTACAGCGGTGTTCCTGACCTCAGACAGTGATCCCAATCAGGAGGAATACCCTGATGCTGCAGTTTGGACCCTCTACACTGAAACCAAATAGTATAATCGTGTAATGAGGGATCCCTCTCCAGGAAACATACTCAAGTAGGAAAACTGGCTCCTGCTGCTCCTGCTGATAACTCGCATGGTTTATTATAAAAGCACAATTTCAGTAAGTAATAGTCTCAATTTACAAATTACCATTTTGCATTCAACGACTGTCGGGATCTGGGATTCATTTTTTGGTTGTTTCTCAGATGTGGCTGCCAATGTTACAGTCATATTTGCTATCCGCAGTACAAATCAGCATTTTCAGTTAAAACATTGTCATATTTCCTTTTGCAGAGTGACTCAAAATGTGATGAATCATGAATTCCAATTCTTTTCCAGCAAGCAAACACTGACCAGAGCCTGATGTGGATGGTACCGCGGTTGTGTGGATGTTGTGTTATTAATAAAACATTCGGGGAAGAGCCGAGGTGAACGGCAGTGCGTACTTCTGTGCATCCAGACAATAAACAGGATACTCTCCTCCTGTCCTGTGCAAGCAAGCGAGTGTATCCAGGATTAGCCTCGACTGCACTGACTTTGTATGGGCAGGGCGGGATTGCGTGCCCACCTGCATAGCGCTGGGCGTTTTTTATTGACATGGCAGCCTGAAGTTGTGTGTGCTAGTGCTGGCTACACTGCGCAGTCTGTAGTGTTTTCTTACAGGGCATGGCTGCAGTTGAATAATTTGTGTTTACTTAAAGATCACTAATTATACAGCGTGATGCTTGTTTTATTTATCCAGAGCATTAATTTGGATATACAATGTATTCTGAAGAAGATGATTTGTTTTTTTTTTCCTGCACGTAGATTGGTGGCTTAACCCTTTGAAACCTGAGCATATCTTGATTATTCTCCAAATCATTAGAGCTACTTAACAAAAAATGGCCCAATTTTTTTTTTAAAGTAACAAGACAATTACTGGAAAATAAGCAAAGAAATATTTTTTTAAAAAGCAAGGAAGAAAAAAAAGAAGCCAAAACAAATTCATAAAAAAATTAAATGACCTTGAGAAAGTGCTAAAAATATTTTCTGTAACATAATTCTAATATTATGCTCATTTTCATATCAATTCCTTGTCAGCTTTTACACTTTTTTGCGCAGTTTGTGGGACATTTATTGCCAAGTTGCACTTTCATAAAAGACACTAAACCAATTTTCTCACATCTCAGAGGTTAATATGATTGTGAAAGCGTCTGAATGCAGCACAAGAGAACAATCCAGGCGCTAAAGGGTTAATCAGTCTGGTATTTGGTATCATACTTACGAGCGCACACGTTGCCTTTCTGTATGGTGGACCTACATGCATGATGGATTTTTGGGATTATGACGCATCCCCCCTGGTAAAAGATATGGATTGCAAAAGCCTGCATGCCTTCATGGTTTGTTAGCTTGTCAGCTCTGGCAGCAGGAGGCAGTGTTACTCAGCAGCTCCCATGTGTCACAACCCTCGCCACTATCTACGTAACAGCTATGGCTTCTGGGAAACCGTCTGGGCCCGTAATCATCGTCCAGTAAAAGGAGATCAGGAGCTGCGGTGCTGCCAAAGATAAATACACAAACATGCCGGGAAAATGCACACGTGTGCACGATCGAATGTACATAGAAACCTGTGCATGGAACCCACACGTGTGCCCACATGTCAAGTTTGTTGCCAAGTGTAACGGCCCTCTTTACTCTTTCAATTGTGGCTGTATGTAAAAATACTTCTGGACAATATAATTTCACACATCGTCACCCTTCCAACGCCCCCCTCTCCTCTTCCCTCGGTTAGAAAATAAAGCTCAGGTCTTGTCAGAGGGAATCCCTGCTCCCCCAGCTGAGAATACACACTCCGTACTGGCCCCTCCGACATAATCCTCCTCCAACAGTCTGAAACCACCCTGACCCATCGTCTAGAGTGAGTCAATGCCTCGGCTTCCCGCACTTCCCAGTAAACCATGCCAGGCCATGAGTGAGGAGACCTCCAGACGATTGAGATTTCCCACTTCTGCATCGGTCGGGCTCGAGATCGCTCTGCCATCGGAACACATTAGTACTACTGAGTCTGTGTGTGTGTGTGTCCCCTCGTGTGGGCTTCCAAGATCCTTAAGGTGGAAAATCAGCCCTGAAACTATTTACATATCATCATATGAACCAGATCTGTGTCCTAGCTTCACATTAGGCACATAGTGCAGACAGCTGCCTTTTTTTTTTCTTTTTTTTTTTAAAGCAACCAGACGGTTACGAAACTCACGGAGCAAATAGGTTATTATGTCTCAGTTATGGTTCCATGATGTGGTTTCAGAGGGAAACGTCCTGAAGTCCCATGTTGAACAGGGAGTTCCTCCTGCGGGCCACCAGTGGAGGCAAACCAAAAAATGACCACTTCACTTTAAAAGTTGTTTTTTGTCTGTGTAAACTGTTTACTTAGCTTCAACACCCATTGTTAGGCCTACTAGAAGTACACTGCAGTCACAGTCACACATGATGCACACACAGATGACTGTCTCTAAAAAGCACAACATTAATAATGGAGTAGTTTTTTTGTACACCTGTACTCAAAGGAAGAATGTTTTCGTATTGCAATTGTGGTTCGTGCTGTGATTCACACAGATTTGGGAGCATTCTATGGATTTGTGGAGATCTGCACAGTGGGATGTATACGCTGTAGGTAGAGCTGAAAGCAATTTTGTAAATCTTCACAGAGACTGGTTTACTTGTCAGTGCAGGGAATCTCTGTATCAGTTCACAGAGGAAATTGGGGTACAATTCAATAGATTCTGCTTTTATTCCCCTTTCCTCTGACAGAAACTCAGTTTAATTGACTCCCGTTCTGATATGACTCTTTGAAAAGCACACACAGGATTATGAAAAAAAAAAACAAAATCAAACATGTTTAACTTTATAATAATGTTGATGTCTTTCAAATTTTAGAATCTCTCAAAATGGGCAAATCTGCTGCCTGCTTCTCTGCAGACTGAAAGTGCACAGCATAACTCTCTGTCTGGCTGCGTTGGCTGCAGGATATTGGCATGTGACCGGATAGGTCAACTGGATAATCAGGACATATTTTAATATGGTGTCAGTCCATCAATAACAAGCAATCTGGTATTTCGTAGCTGTTTGTCAAAGCCCAAACACACCAGCCCATTCTCATTCTGAACTTGTCAAACAGTGCTGCTTTGTCAGTGCTATAGGCATGACTACTCACTGCCAAAAGGCACCTTTCATGTGTGCATGGAATGCTGCCGGATGGCGTCAGCTGACAACACGGCCGGACAGAAACGGCTGCAGTGTTATAATATACGGTATTAAATGCAGGCTTATTGCCTAAATGCAACCATATGCCACGTCATCTCACCAAGTGCATTTGTTGACATCATGGTAGTGGTATCCCAGAGCGTAATAAACAGAAGCAGAGGGATACCTAACTTATAATATCTAGACATGGAAGTCCACTGACAAAGTAGCAACAATGCGACGAGTAGGGATGAGAACGATTTGGACCCACCAAGCCGACAACAGAGAACTAGTTGAGACAAAAGTCCAACCATCACAAACATTCTACCCCTCCATACCAGCAGATGGCTGTCATCTGTAATCGTCATTCAAACTGGGAAGTGGAAGACTGTCTTGATGCTAGTTAGCAAATTACCAACACAAGTGCCACAACAACACAAACCATTGGCAAACTCGTCTTCAAAGGTCAATGGTTAAAGAAAAACAATCTTACCTTATATAACAAGTTTGTTTCGACCTAACTCCCTCTTGACTTTGGCTCTTTGTCTGCATTCCTCTTTTCAGTTGCTCCTGAGCTGAGCAGCCAATCAGAGTGATTTTTATGCACCAACGGGCTCCAACGCCCTTCAACGCAGCTGCCGCCGATTCAACATGCTGGATTGATCGAAAAGAAAATTAAAAAAAAACAGACTATCATCAACACAGGGCAACAATATGGCCACAGACACTTACCAACAGCCACACAGACCAACGGCAGACCATCGGCTCGGTGTGTCAGGGCCTTAAGACAGGGCACTAATACTTTAGAAGTACTTCATATCAAATTTAATTACATCTGCTAAGTTTATAAGATCTGAAAACAAAAGCAACATTTATTTTATGAAGTTAAGACTCAGTAATTCACACAGAGCTAACAAGTTCAGTCTAATAGGCCTTCCTCACAACAGACTCGTCATAAAGTTCAGGTGTTCCTAATAATGCCAATGATGGCTTCACTCTATTCAAGTGCTCCAGTGAGAGTGACAGTGGCCAAGTGTGCAGACACAAGGACCCTGAAAATCAAAGCAGCTACTTGGAATTCAGCCATCATTCATTATTTCAATTTACACCTGTGTTGTCCGACTGTGACAAGTCAAAATGCCTTCCGGGAAAAAGGATGGCAGATTGGAATGTTTTATATAGTCTACAGTCAGTGTGTCATGGTGCCAAAACTCAACATCCTTAATTCTCCTTAACACGTCTTTAGACCTCCTTGAAATCAGTTTAGTCAACCATAACATCTGTTTCAATCTTTTACACACATGCCTACACACACACACACACACACACACACACACACACACATCATTATATAACTAAGACATTTATACAGTCCATCAGGAGTAACCATTCCCTGACAAATATTTGACTTAATGTCATTTCAGGACCAAAAAAACACTTTTGGACATTTCTGCGTATTTTTCTAGATTGAGCTTTCAAAATACAATAGATGTAATATGTTCTGGTCTGAATTGTGAAACTGCATATGTATATGTCTGTTAAAGGGATTTACATCTAATCACTATTTGGAAATCCTATGATAATCAGACTATTTCAGGATACTGATAGTTTTAGGATCGTAAGTTGGATGTACAGTTAAAAGGCTTACTTTGCTTTATCAGTTTACCTGCCATCAGAGTCTCACATCATCGTGTATTATGGAATATCAATAATTTAGCAGAGCCGTCACTTTACAGATTGTGTGGCCTCGCAATGCATTTATGGAGCAGATGTGACTGAAATTAAGCGTGACTGATTCAAGTTGTCAGTCTTCAGATGGTATGGTTGAGTTAATGCATCATGGTCTTTACATTATAGAGGGTGCATCAGTGACAGACTGTAGTTATCTAAACGGATATTTAAGTATGAACTGTCAAACAGTGCTGCTAGTTTATGTGTCGTTGCTGCCATCTGCTGGGCTGCTGATGTATCACATCATTGTTGCTCTATGCAAGCTTTTTTGCACAGGACGTTAACAAATAAAAAATAAATAAACTAGCCAAACCCTAACCCTAAACCTAACTATCTAAGTGTCTAACTAATTTATAAGCAGTGGTGGATGACGTACCTGAAAGCTCCTCTTGAGTAAAAGAACCAGAAAATGACTTTGTAGAAGTTAAAATTTGCCTGTTTGAATATTACTTGAATAAAAGTCGTCAAGTATCTGGTATATACTGTGCTTAAGTATCAAAAGTAAGTTTATTATTGTTGTTGTTATTATTAACTAGTTCTCCAATGTTGTATATATATAATTAAGAATTTAATTAAGTATTGAATGTTAAAGTACAAGTAAATGCTGGTTATAAAAATACAAGCAGTCGGAATTTTGTATTTTTGTTATTTATACTTTTGTTTTTCACGACTTAAAAGTTTTAAATACCCCCCCCCCCCAGACTTAAGTACTGCAACAAAGTATTACTACTTTGTTCCATTACAACACTGTTTGTTTAAGAAAAACAACAAGACTAGATATATAGATACCATGGGTGTGATACAGCACACATTTTCATTATCAATTGCTGTGGATGAATTAGGGTACCAATATTTTGTTTTTTTCTGTTTGTTTGTTTGTTTTTTTTAGGTTGGGCTAAAACAGAGATTACTTTAATATGGCTTGACTCCAAAATCTATAAAAAAAAAAAAAAAAAGACTTAACAGGACAGGTGAATATCAGCTATGAAACCTTGCACCATCTGGTGGAGAATACACTTACCTGTCACTTTAATATTACCAAAATGTGAATGTATTGTAAATAAGCATCAGCAAGCACTTGGTGTCAAAAGACCCCCCCCCCCTTTTTTTCTGGATGAACCACTTGTTTTCCAATTTACCACAACTCTGTCTTTCTCTGAGCTTCTATTTAACATTTGACCTCAGCTGCTACATTGTAGAGACCCAGAGGGGCATCGAGTAAAAACATCAGCACCACTCCACACTGAGCTTTTTTATATGAAATGTACCAACAGTAGTGTATTTCTTCAGCCCCTACATGAACCGCACAGCCCTCTCCTCTCTGCTCTGCTCCCGGGCCTAATGCTCAGTGACTGATGCCATCATTGGATATGCAGCAGTATGGCACATTCCACGGGTGCAGCGTGTGTGAAATAAGGGAAATGTAATAGTGATTGAAATTCAAATATTTTGCTCATATTTCCCGCAACTGCCAATTTGTGTCTTTTAATTAAAAGCAGACATGGTGATGTCATGCATGGAAGGCGAGAGACGGAGCAGGTTTGCCTCTCAGGCCTGCATATGTCACACTGCACGTTTGCCAAAATATCAGATATCTCAATATAGAAAAAAGACGGGATGTGAGGTACCTTATGCAGATGTAAGGTAACCTAACCTACTGAGAAAATACCTGGAGAGGCATGTATACAGGGACATTATTATTAGTCAAAACTCTTGTGGGAACATTCTGAACAATATACCTATTATACTGCATGCTCTCTGATCTGATCAGGAGCATTTTTTCCTGTCAGTGAAAGCTGCCTTTTCATTGAGTTAAATATAATTCCTATTCAAGCTCAACATATGCCCGTGTCAGGCCTGTTTGCTTCTGAGTGATGACCCTCACAGGGCACAGATTGGTCTCTTCTGAAGCAACACTAACTGGTAATGAGCATCTGTGTCCATCAGCCGCTTGTCTGATACATGACTAATAAACATGCAGCGAGCTACGTGGGGCTATTTAAAGGCTCAGAAATGGAGGCGTTGGGAGAGAAGAGGGTCTTTTTCTTGTCCGGGTGTCACTCTGTGTCAGCCACATCGGCAGCGTTCATTAGCATGGGTCAGATCAGCGATCAGCGCTGTCAAATGTGTGAGGGTATACACGTGTGCATCCAAAAGCACACACGGGGCACACAAAGTGTATGAGAACAAATTCACACACGTCCATTGCTCTGCTGCCACCATGTGGAGAAGGTGTGATACATCTACCTCTGCGAGCAAAAATGGGATGTTGGTGGTCCTTATCAACTTACACATGAAACACAGAAAATAAAAGAGTTCAGACTAACTTATATTATGCAATGTGAAAGAACTTTTGTTAGAGCTGCAAATACTGTGATCAGGGCTTTGTTTGCATTAAATCCTACTTAAGAGATGTATGTATGTAGAATAAGAAAAAATTGCTAAGAAAATTATTTGGTCACAAACCGTACTTATACATAAAAAAAATTATTTCTACACAAACATCAAACATTTTTTCTAGTTTCAGTTATCTATACATTTTTTTGCATATTGTCTTCATTATTTCATCCTCTAATTACAGTTAGCAGTGGAAGAAGTAAGGTACCAGTGCCACAAAAATAAAAAATAAAAATACTCGGTTAGCAATAGAGGACCTGTGTTTAAAAATTCAACTTAAGGCATGGCAGTATTATCAGTAAAATAAGTATCTTAAGTAAAAATACTCACTACACAAAATTTAATAATGTTAAATTATGGTCCCCTGAAGGTCCTGGAATGTGGTTTATATGTAAAAGATACACAAGTAAATGTCTGGTGGAAGATACACAAATATTTTTCAGGACTTTAGGGGCTCTCTCTGTTAGTTTTATCAATCTGCAATGTATTATTGTAGACTGATAAAAACTAACAGTGCATGATGACCTCACGTAAATCCCAGCAGAGCATTGCATATTTGAGCATCTAATCAGCAAGTGTGTTTTCACTGACATTAATAACCTGTTTATGATCAGTTCTTTGGAAAGTCCTGCCGTATCCCGTTTGAGCATGAAAACACTATATTCCATTTCTAAGAAACTCAAATATGCAAGCTGGAGTACTTTGAAAGAAACAGTATGTAGACGTAGAATGTGAATACGCAGATTTCTCTGTGCTCATGTAAACACCATATCCCGAATATGATCATAACCGAGATAAGCCTCATAAACAGGTTATTCATATCCATGTAATTGCATGCTATGTCTGAGAACACCTGTGAGGGTGTGCAAGGCCTTAAGTTATAATGATGCATTGTGATATTACTGTTTGACTATATGATAGATTAAAAGTAACATGTAACTACAGCAATTAAATAAGTATGGTGGAGTAAAAATTACAAAATTTCCCCTTTTGATGTCATGGAGTAGACATATAATGTAGCATAGACTGAATATACTCAAACAAATAATAAGCACCATAAAGTGTATAGTAGCTTAATAAATGTAAATGATATGTTCCACTTCTCATTGCATTATTAATCAGGTGTCACATCTCATATATTCCATTATTAGCACCACCACAAATCACAGTCTGTCCTGTAATGTAGTTACATATTTTGTAAAGTCAACCATAACTAAACAGCACCAAGTCTCCATTCAGGCCAAAATGCTCTGAAAGACAAAAGGTCAAGAAGAAATTGTTCTTGAATATAATCAACACGCTTCGCATTTTAATTGTAAATTTTAGTCTTGAGGGTGTCATTTATCACTCTGGTGTATTTGTATAGTCCCTTTACTTTAATACAAAACACATTTATATGTAAATGATGTCCTAAATAACATTCCCAAATTAATTATTTTGCTTTGTGATAGGTTTGAGTTGTAATCCTTAATTTAAAACAAAGACAATACAAACATCAACCTTATTCATTTATTTATTTACGTATTTTAAGAAAGTGACTGAATGTCAAGTTGATTGGGATAGTTCATTAAGTCACAGAAAATAATTTCATTTTTTCCACCCCAGGGTGTCGTTTATGCACGCCTGTATTTACTGTCACAAATCAGCACAGACTTTCCATTCATTTTTAATAGGAAAGAAAGAAAAAAGTCAAAAGTGGTTAAATGTGGGGTTTTTTTTCTATCCTGGTATTCAGATAAAACAGTATTTTTCATTTTCATTACAATTTGTCAAAACCCCAATAAAATCAACACCGCGGGCGCAACACGAGTACACATCAGCACACAATAATTCACCACAGTGATTAGCAATGACAAACTGCAAAGGGATATTGCTTTGACCTGCTCATAATTTGCACCATTGTTATGATTATGACATATAGTCTGTACTTACTCCAGGGAGAGCAGTCTAATCAGGCTACTGGTGTAATTAAATCAACCTGCCACAGGCTCTTATTGACTCGCTAATATGGCCAATACAATATGACTGTTATGACCTGCCGCTCTCAGACATCCATCCATACATGTTAGCCAAGCAATAATTGCCTCAGTTGAATTAGATTGTAATGTATGGAGCAGCCTGAAAATGATGAAGCAGGGGTTGGAAGGCAGTATTATACACACACACACACACACACACACACACACACACACACGTTGTCATACATACAGTAATTAAATGGATTAAAGGGAAACACTGCAAATGCATCACCTGTATTTAACTTCAAGAAAGAAGACAGTAATTACAGCATTTTTTTTTTTTGCATGTGCAGTGTGTAATTTCAACCAGAGTTCTCTGTGCACATGCATGATGTTGAAAACTCATAATCCTTTTAGCCGCTTATTAAACACACACATGCTGGAGGTATGTTATTGAGAAAGCGTAACACTGTTTATTCCAAGTGAAAACATTGCAACTCAACTTTTTTATGTCTGTATTAGCTGATTAGATTCTGCAACATGTATAAAAAACTGCTTTAAAAACTGCAATTTTTTCTACCTGAACTGGTGTGAAAATAACTAGTTGTTGTTGCATGCAGTGATGCAAACGCACGAAACTGAGGGCTTTTTGTTAGACGCAAGAGCAGACATGCACAGAATCCACATTACTTACATTACATTATACGTACACATGCGACTGGTGACTTTGCTGTAGCCAGTCATTAAGGCTAAGTAACACTGGGGCTCTTATTTCACACACAGACACACTGTATGCTGTTACGGATATCTGCTGGATGAGACAATGGTCGTTATTCTGCGCGTCTCTGACTGGATATGGAGCGAGGGGATGATTGTGCCGTGGAGTTCAACAGCTGCTCTGTAGCCTGGTGTTGCGGTAACAAGTACAAATATGTTCAGAAAAAAAAACGCATTTGTCGTGCCTTTGCAAAAGACCGTGATGTATGATTCAAACAAATACTCTGATCATAATGATGTGCTAAAAATGTACGGTATGTCGACCTGCAGAGCTCTGGGTAAAGGTGAAGGATTTAGTTTAGATGGGCCCTTTTTATCGCTCTATAAATATGTTATTTTTGTTATTTTTATACAAATAATTTTATCTTTTCCAATGTTGTCGAGCTTTTCCCATATCTGAAATAGAGGGTATGGGGGTTCTTCATCAGATACTTTTCAGCATCTAGAACTTAATTACCTGCATACTGGTGATTTTTTTTAGCACCAATTAGTGCCCTTTCTGCAGTCATTTAGTGTGAAAATGTCTTTAATTTTGTCACAATACAAGTCCTCTGCAACATTCATGTTTTTATTGGAGGGCGGGGGGAAAAATATACATTCTAAATATTGATGGGGCATGTATTACTTAATTAACCAAAGATTTTGTTGAAGTTCAATTTTGAGTGTTAAAATTTGAAGCCATTGTATAAAAAAACCCATTATTGTTGTAATCTCCCGGTGCATGCCTCACAGCTGTTCTTGATCATGATTGGCTCCCATCACTAATCAAGACAGTATTTATATTAAGGAACCTGACTTACCTCATTTGAAAGCTGGCAGAGCTGACAAATTAGGATCCCGCTGTTGTAGAGACCTTATCCTGAAGTAGATTCATCAATACCCTAAAAAACACAATAAAGTTATATATACATCATAATGCATCTTATGCATCTAATCATGTTGGGCCATTTTTATACCAAAATTATGTAAGAGTTATAGAACCTTTATATTAGTATTATTATTACTTTCATTAATTCATTAATTATTTCATTTCATATATATATATATATATATATATATATATATATATATATATATACATAATTAATTGTACATTTTTTCATTGCATTTATTAGAGCTAATAGCTAACAGGAATTCAACATATATAAACAACTTAGCCAATCAATCAAACAATATTAAAAGAATATCAGATAATAAGAGAATGAAGTTAAGTGCAAATTGGCAAATTTCTTCAATGAAATGTATATAGTGATAAAATGTATGTAATACACACACACACACACACACACACAGGGCTAGGATGATGCTCAGCTGGGATGATACTTCTTAGGAGCATGCTCTCGCTCTTGTTTTTACACAATGGCCTCTCACAACTGTAAAAGAGCCCCTCTGTGTGGCGAACGGCGCACTCCTCTCCCTCATCACTGAGAGAATGACTGTGTGTCTGAGGTGTGTGTGTGCTGCAGAAGGAGAGAGAGGGCGAGAGAGTGCTTGTAGAAGACAGATGGAAAGCGAAAGTGACAAAAAGAAAAGAAGCAGGAGAAAGGAGAGACAAGAGAGATAGACCTCCGACTCACCCCCCCCTTCCCTCCCTCACTCACTCAATTTCTCTCCTGAAACTCCTCAACATGACATCACCAGCACGCAGGCAGGCAGGCAGACATACAGCACAGTGCTATGCTTATTCATGTATTCAAAGCTAATTCCCAAATGATTTAATCTGTAACATGATTAACCGTGGAGCAATTTAGAAATAATCCGTTAGCATTCAGAAATAACACTACAGCCTTAATCATTATGGGAAAGAAAGAGGGGGGCTGCGATCTTGAGACCTCACTGCAATCATGACGTCAGTTTTTTCTGACCGCATCAGACCTTTATGAAACCGAGAGGCCGGAGCTGGGGTCAAATGTCAAACTGCAATTGATGTCACACTGCTCACATGGGTCCGGCTGATGCATGATTAGTTAGATATATACATTTAGATAATGTGCTTGTCCCCTAATCTATTAGGAGCCGCTCTGCTCTTCGCCCCAGGACCCTAATGCACTCCAATGTATTTATGGTCAATAATTAAAAGGGAAAAGCATGCATTAAAACCGGTCTCTACTTAACAGATCTTAACTAATGAGATTAGGATAATGAATAGGCCACTTTACTAGCTTGGCCCGGTACAGTGGCCATTTCGCTGACAGCTGCTGAATATGACAAGGTTAGCATCATAAGCCTTTTCTTGCAGAGGGGGTTTAGGGGCATGGATTAATGCCCCGAGGAACAGTGAAAAGAGGCCAGCCTATTTGTATAAATGCATTAATCCAGGAGAAAAATACACTGGACCTTGACTCATTTGTTTTTGGATTCCATAATTCGATGAAAAATGAGTGGCATTTTGTTTTGCAAACGTGATCATCCGGAAATGTAGCTCTCATGCCTCATAAAAGGCTCCCACACACTTTCATGTACAAAATTTCAAAACTTTTCCATGACTTTTCAAACATAATTTCAGTTGGATGGCATACATGGAGAGAGACAAAAACGTGAGGAGAATATGGAGGCACATACGAGACGGTAAACCAGGGTTCCTACAGTTTAAGGCAAATTTTATACTTTTAAGACTTTATTAATGCTACTCGACATCAGATTTAAGACCAACTTTGCAATAACGGAAACTGAAGAAAAAAATGTGAACCACATTTTTACGCGTTGATTTTTCTGTTTTTGGCGTTTCTCACTCTGCACATCGGATTTCACTGCCTTAATTCCCATGAGTTTAACAAGAGGGATTTGGGATTTTTTTATTTTCTATTTTTTTTAATTAATATTATTAATTATTTTAAGATTTTATAATGCAACATCAGAAAAAACATTTCATGCCTGAGCATCTTTAAGACTGCTGAACATTTGATTTAAGTCAGTTTCATAACAATTAAGGCTTTATTTTTATATTAATAAAATCAATGCCTTTTAAGATTTTTTAAGGATCTGCAGGAACCCTGGTAAACAAAATGTCACATATTGAAACATATGAGGGCTACGTTACATCAATCGCTATAGAAAATGAATTTGGCGTTGTGTTACAATACATAAAAGGGTTATTCATGGAAGACTACTGTAACAAAGTCATCACGCACAACGAAAGTTCATGACTTTTCCAGGTTTTCCATGACCGTGGAAACTGTGCTTGTAGCCACACACAGAAGGGCTTATTTATGATCATGCTAAACATACTTTTTTGGTTTGGTTTTTTTTTGTTTTTTGTTAAATAATGATACGCAGTGGAAATAAAACATGAGAACAGGAGGGCACGTGCCGCTCTCAGCACTCCGTCTCATTTTCTTGGCTGCAGTGGGTCCTGAAGAGTGGAGACAAATGAGAGAAAAACCCCAGAGTCATAAATATGATCCGACTTCATCACCACCGATTTCCCTCTTTTCCCCCCCTACAGCTTTCTCTCCACCGCAGCGAATAACGCCTGCCGTGCGTGTACGACATCAGCTGTGAATGATTCAGTGCCACCAAAGGTTAATTTTCAATTTGCACAGTGAAGGGTTACCATTACATTTTGACCTGCAAATTGTATCTCCCCTTTAATACCCTATCATTTCATTTTGGGTCCCTTTGTAGTTTGAACTGGGGCTGGCTATATTTGGTAGTGGCCATCTGTTTATTATTTAGCCTGTGCTTGGGTGTGCAGCCTGACTGCATTAGGGAGCAAGAGGGGTAGCAGGAGAACAGCACTACCTGGCCCTGGTAGGGTCTTTACCAGTCTCCCCGGACCTATTAAAATCCTGTTAACTTTGATAATCCCTGGCAAGAACTTGGCCTCTGTGGACCACTGAGCAGGAGAGGAATACTTTAAAGTGCCACTGTTTAAGAGGTCATAACATCTTGTAAAGCTGCGTGTGGTTGCTGCTGAGGGTCACATAATGATACCTGAGAGAAGAGACAAAGGGCAAGCCGCCGAGCATTGAATATGATTTATACACCTTTTTTTCCCAGCGGGGAAACTCTTCTTTCTCTGTGTGGTTGGTTGTGAGTCAACTGTGTTTCACCCAGCTGCGTCAAATTTATTTTATTCGCCCTCAGTCTTGACCCTTTCCCTTCTCACGGTCTCTTAGAAAAAGCATGGTGTTGTCTAGCTCTGTTATTTTCTGATGATGTCTACAGTAGTGGGTATTTTTCCACTACCTCACTTTTTGTAGGGTTTCTCCAAACTGAGGGTGACTTCAAAATAAGACAAAATGCTAACAGGGCCAAATTATTACCAAACAAACCCAACACTTCATGTCGGTTTCAGAAACATATGGATAGACTAAACATAATCACTGCAGGGATAAATCTTTATCATTCACTGT
Source organism: Plectropomus leopardus (assembly GCF_026936395.1). Classification (NCBI taxonomy): domain Eukaryota; kingdom Metazoa; phylum Chordata; class Actinopteri; order Perciformes; family Serranidae; genus Plectropomus; species Plectropomus leopardus. Next base: position 9,423,763 of record NC_142186.1, read on the forward strand.
CCATCACAACCTCAGAAATCTTGCTATATTTTCATCACGCTAAATTTCAAATGCCTTCATCCTCCTCTTTCTCATTTCTGTCTCCCGCTGACATTTGCCCTCTGACAGGTTCATATTAGATAAGACCCGCCTACTTGACATTTGTCCAACCAATCAATAGGACAAATGATAGCCTGTGACCATCATACTTGCTGAACACCACTTTATATAAACAAAATACTGCATGGAGGATGTCTTTATCAGAAAACAACTGCATCAGCTGCTTATTTAAATGCATATAGTGACATAATGTTATTTTCCAGACAACATTTTGTGGTCATGCTAAAAATGAAACCACAAAGTATAAACCGACACTGTTGTTTTCATATGAGGACAATCTTCTCCCTGCTGGTGTTCAAATGCTTAAAATGACACGTGTTTTATTGATGAGAAATCTGATGGCTGTTATTCCTCAAAAGCAAAGTTATGAATAAGAGTTATATTAGCATTGCAAAACCTCTGCAGCTGTGTTCAGACAGAACATGATGTAAATGTTTTTATCTTACCATTATTTGCGCAAATTTGACCTCAGGGTATGCAGTCTCAATTTATTCGGCCAAAACAGCAAATGACTGTATAAACGTGTATGTGTAGCTAGCTAGCTTTAAAGTTTTGACTGACTGATTTTGAAACTCGCCAGAATCTCTTTATTATTGTTTTCGCTGTGCATTTGTGTTTCATTTATACTATGGATCCCTGACCCATCTTTGCATCACATTGCACCACCTACAGAAAATGTGTGACTATCTCTATAGGACGTGCTATGAAATGATTGCACAGTATTTCAGGAGGGTAAGTGGAAAGTGGGTGTACAAAATGACTGACTTTGACACTATTTGAGATCATGTTCATATATGTCCAACAGTCAACCACTATTTTCCCCAACTTAACCAAGCAAGTGGCCTTAGTTGCCTAAACATAACAAAACCTTAGCTTTATAGAAGTGGCAGATAAGAAAACACTCATTGACTTGCTTCTGCATGGAAGTTCATCCTTGAGGTTAGAAACAATGGTATTGGGGAAAAAATAAAAGATAATCTAACCTAAATGTCCATTTGCTAGACTTTCTTGAGCTTTCAACAACATCTCAGACTTCAGCGGGGAATGGAGATTGCTGTATTGTCACGGAGATAATCTCTTTGAATAGTTATCCAGCAGAATCTGTATGCTGAACAAGATTCTGGTATTGGAATAGTAATGGTCTCCGTTTGTAGTACACTGCAGTCCGAGAAGTATTTACCGATCATGTCTGAGCTGGCTAAACTTGCATGCATTTAAACCGTCAATGTGAAGCACAAAAGAGGTAGAACACATTGACTGACGTGCAATCTCGGGATCCATTGACTATTGGCTGAAAACAATTTACTTTTTTATTAGCTTTTTAAAAATTGTTCTGCATCCATATGCTGATATCTGTTCAAAGAGATTAGCCAAAATGTTGTCTGGACCTAAAAATCTTTCTCTCAAGTTGCTAAACATTATAAAAATTGACCAGACCTTGGATAAGAAATCTTGGCCTGGACTTCTGCTGGCAACGCAGGAAACCTTTTTAAGTATTGACCATTGACCAAAGAGACTAAATTGTCATCAGAGTGATAGTCGATGGGTTTTGAGATTGTCATGGCTGTAGCTTAACCGTCATCAAGTTCCATACTTAGATCACGTGACATCAGCTGAGCTATCTCCATCCACTGATGAAGGCTGTGAGCTTAAAAAAAGCTAGTAAGTGGACCTTGAGTTAAGATATTTCCTTAAATTAAACTACATTTATATGAGTTGTTTTGGAAGTTAATGACAAATTATCCATTTTTGTCTGACTTAGGACTCAAGTGTCAAAAAAAGTTAACGTCTTGCCTTCAGGGAAGGAGGAATCTACTAACAAGTAGGATGTCAAGCCCCTTAGTCTAGTATTTTATTTATTTATGTATTTTTTAATTGAATTCCATTATGACAGAATGGCAAAGCCTTCCCACTAGATTTATTAAATTGCAGATAATATGGCTTCCTTTGTAATGATTTCTGGATGACTTCATTTTTCGGTGAGATTAAGTCAGGTTGGTTAAGCAGGGTAACAGAGCAGACGTGTGTATGGATGCTGGAGCTGGCCCTAACAGGTGTTGTGAGGGCTCTGGCATTAACACCAACACCTGGCCTGAAGCCCCAGAGACCACATGCTGCACAACACTATTAGTCAGCTATGTGGACCACAGATAGACAGAGCTAAAACTGGCTGCTGCCACTTCACAGAGAGTGAGAGACCTATAAAAGAATAGCTCCCCCGTCTATTTTTGCCCTCCTGATAACATTTTATCACCCGATTTCAAAGTCTTTAGAGGGGATATTTCAAAGCGAGCCAGACATTCTGAGACAGGAACAACTTTGCTAGAGTAATTTCTCCTCACTGTGTATGAAAATTTAAATTCCTCGCCGCTCAATGGGAAGCAGAAGTTGAAACGAGCCAGAAACCACCAGCATGTGCTGAGAAATTCCTTCTTCCTTATGGTGACGATTACCAAGAGGGGCAAAGGGAAAGGGGGGTGTAATGACAGCCGCGGTGGCACTGCCCTCTATCTAGAGAGCGCCTCCATGGCCTGCAGTCAAAACTATCAGCTCCCTTTCATGATCATCTACTGTACAGCAGCACTGATAATCCACGGAGCAAAACGAGGATGCTTCGTCTTTTTTTAAGTAAATGCAAGAATGTGTTCTATCCACAGAGAGCCATTTAACATTCTTCTGTAAAATGGCATCAGAAAGGAAAAAAATACCCTCTTTTTCCACAACACGTGTTCACTCCTTTGATACCTCAAAGTGAGCTTAGACTGATTTATATCAAAAGATTCAAAGCCACTGACCCCTTGAAACCTGAGCAAATTGGCTTGATTTATCATAAATAATAACTGGCCAAAAATTAGCAAGAAATTAGCAGAAAGTTACGAGAAAATTAGCAGGAAAAAAATGACAGGAAAAAGAAAGAAAAAAAGAAAATGACCTCAAGGAAAAAAGCATTAAAAAACTTTTTTTTTTGGTAATACAATTTTAAGTATATTAAAAGAAATTTAAATATATTTTATGGACATTTTTCCTTTGTGTATAAGATAATATCTATTTATCATCCACAGCAATTTTTTAGGTCATTTCCTTGTCATCTTCAACTAAGTTTAGCAGTTTTCTTGCCAAATTGCTCATTATGTTTTTTCTTGTGTTTTTGAAAGACAGACCAATTTCCTCAGGTTTCAGAGGTTTAAATGCTTGTGAGAGGAGTCTGAAAGCAGCACAAGAAAACTGATGTCAATCCAAGTTTTAACGCGTTAAACACAAACAAATAAGTTTTGATACTTTACATTGTGTAACAACTGGATATCCAAGGGGAAAAGTGCAGAAAAGGTTCCGTTTGTCTGTTTTAAATCAAATGTATGGGTTAATTAAACAGGGCTCAGGGGTCAAGATAATAATGGCTCGTGTCACTGATGACAATTCGTTCGTTTCAAATACATCGACAAAAACGCATGATTAGTTGAACCTGACTAAGCAGTTGTCTTGAGGTTTTATTGGCAGGGCCAGGCTTCCCATTTCTCATTTCCAAAGCAACGCAGTGTTTTTGCTTCATCACTGCTCATCCTTTATTTTGACAGATGCAACTTCAGGCGTTTGCAAGCACATCAATGTCTTGTGACATTGCCACCACATCCAAATGGAGACACAGGAAATGACAATCTTGCCTTTAGTTCTGCCTCTTTTTCATTGTGCTCTTCATGACTAGACCTCCCAGTCTCCAAAGTGAAAAATGATCCATTGATTAGACTCCTCAGTCATTAAAGGGCACATCCAAGCACTGGGCAATGAGCATATGGGATCAAAGGTCACCAAAGGGTCCTGTTCATAGTAAGGCCTTCCTGCAAGAGGGCACAGCAACTCCCTTTATGATCCTTCATTACATTAGAGGTTAACCTCAGTCTTTTTTTTCCTACCAGGGGGATAATGTGAACCAGCAGGCGCTTTTGTTCAGCACTGGGAAACAGTGGTTAACAGAGTAACAGGAAGAAGGTGTGAAAGAGAAGATGTCGGGGAGATAGAGGAATAAGATGAGACAAGAGATGAGGGAAGGAGAGAGGATGTGAGAGTGAAGCCAGCGTGTGGAGGAAGATTTCCTGAGTGTCACTGCAGCCCTGATTCCTCCCCACTCCTTCTCCCAGAAAATTAAATATTGATCAATCTCACAGGCCTACTAACAACGGAGGAGATAAAGAAGAGTATTAAAGGAAATAAATAAATATACACTTGTATCACCTGTCCAAGCTGGGGGAGAGGGGGTAGCGAGGACAGGGGGATGGGTGTGTGTTTATGGAGGGCGATTCCCAGGCTTGGGAAATGCAGGTCCATCCATCAGCCACACCCTGAACACGAGGTAGGTTTAGCCGGGAAGGTCTAAAGGCAGGCAGACTCGAGGCTGGGAGGTGGGGTCTTCTTTATCGCGCTTCTTCTCTGACAGTGAGCAAACAACCCCTCATCTCTGATCAGCTTTATCAGTAAAGCTTCTGAGGCTGCGCAGACTTTTAAATAATTAACAAGGCGTACATTTCTATAGCCCTCCTGATGAGGGATCTGCATCTCAGAGCTGTCCTTTATACCCTGAGCCGTTATTTATGCCCCTGTTCCTAGTCCTCCCAGGAAGATGAGGCATAAACAGCAGGCTTTAATAAGTCTGCAGCTTCAGCTAGGCCTCGCATTACTTTTGCACAGGAACATCACACTATTTCAAAATAAATGCATTTTAAGAAACATGCTTTCATTCCCCAAATTAATAAAAAAAAAAGACTAAGAAGGAAATATATAGCATTTGATGTAAGGGAAACCATAAACAGGAGAAAAACTTTTAATCATTGCAAATATAAATAGGAGAAAGACAGGCTAATTAAATACTAGCATTTTCTATCTTCCAAAATGTTTGATTTTTTCTATATGCTTTGTGTCAGTAGCTGTAATGTGACCATATATGTCCATTGTTTGGTTGCTGAGGTGGTCGTAGCGGTGTATGTCGTAAAATATTTGGGTGTTCAGAAATCAAAATTGATAAGACGTTCTCCTATTTAGGCATGAAACTAGCTATGACCTGGAGGATGACATCAGTGCATATAAAAGAATTTATTTACTTTTACTCCCTGCATGAATGTTTCACAGGGGTGTGCAAGCATTCATAAGATTTCACAAAATCTTTATCTTTTTTTTCCATATAATTTATGCAAATGACATCCATGCTTGATGTTGCAAGCACTCAGTCCCCTTATTTAAATGAATAAGTAGTATATAAACATAGCAATAACAATAAAAATAGTTTATTACACACTATCATGTAGTATGCAATGCTTTAAATGTCTCCTATGAACACAAAAGCATATAATGGACATGGGGCATACATTATGATACCTTATCCTTATGCAGCCTTATGAAATGCTAAATAGATGGATTTAGGTGACAGTGTTGCCAATACACCCTTCCCTTCCTTTTGATACAACAATGTGTAACAATAGTATGTAGATATATATATATATATCACCTTTTCATGACAGAGGAAAAATAAACTTGTGTTTAACTTTGGGAGCATTTTTTTTTTTTTCATGAAATGTTGTCGGTTTTTTTAAAGTTGTATATTTAGCATGAGAAACAGGTCAAATTTGTATTTCGAGAAAGTTAGGCACAAAAAAAATTATGGTTTCAGTTTACACCTTACCATGAATCAACGATTCATGATTTTGTAGCTCTGTGAGCACCTGGGTAAACTTCTGTTTTCAACCATCATCACTATTTTCATGACTTTAGTAAACTGAAAGACTGAAAAAAAGATGAAGATGGTCGCCCCTGATTTCCAGTTAGTGGTCATAATAAGGTGAAAAAAAACCCATCAGACTTAATTTAAACCTTTTTAACCTCAAAGTGCATTACCTCTTGCATTTAAGTTTATGGGATTCAACCTTCAAGATTGATTCCCACTGTACTTAATAAGATAAGCATCACCAATCATCACAAATGTGGTGCACCCAGTAAGGATTTTTTAACCCAGTTTATATGGCAGTGTCACTTGGGGCTCTTACGGCTGTGACTGATCTAAACAAAAGCCCATTTCACTTCACCGAATAATGAACTGTTTGCATTTAAACCCCCCTCTGCACACGCACACGCATACACACAACACTGACAGCCCCCGAAACAGCTATTGGATGCAGCTCCTTAAACAAATTATGACAGGCGATCTTCCTCGCCGATCGACCTTTGTTGACCTCTTATATTGCAGATATTTATTACTGTCCTTTATCCTCCAGATAACACTGGCTACATTGCGAATTGTGTGTGTGTGTGTGTGAGAGAGAGAGAGAGAGAGAGAGAGAGAGAGGAGGTGTGTAAATCCTGGAGTGGAAGCAGCCAGGCAGCTGGTCATAAACGCCAGCACTATAGGATTTCCACATAAAGAAACGGAGTGCAACAGCCTCTCTATCCTTTCCCACCTCCCACCTCCCCCGTTCCTCCACTCCTAACCCCTCCTCCCCCCTTCTTCTTCCTCCACCCTGCCCCCCTTTCTACTCCCCCCCCCTACTGTCGTTCCACTCATGATCTGGAGAGATGTTATCGCTCCATTTAAGAAAGGAACAAACAAGATTATACTTTAAGTTATCCACGATTATGGCCACAAATCTGGTGCTGCTGGAGCGAGGGGCGGGAGGAGGGGGGGTGAAAGATGATAAAGTAAACTGAGTTGCTTTTCTTTTCCTCCCAGTCTATCTCTTTTTATCCGCCACACAAACAGATTTATAGGATAAAGAAGAAGAGGCTTTTGTGGACAGTATATCTTTCAAAAACAGTCAGGCCTTCTGGGAGGAGGTGAAAAAAAATGTGACAATGACATATGTCTTCAACAGCTTGCGCCTTTTTCTGTCTGATTGTGTGTGTGTGTGTGTGTGTGTGTGTGTGTGTGTGTGTGTGTGTGTGTGTGTTGCTATGACATAATCCCTCACACAGAGTCAACAGCATCCCTTAAACACACACAACCTGACTGAAAGGGGGAAAAAATAATGAATAAAAATGTCAACCTCTCAGATTGTAAATTGAAAGGGCCGTTGTAAAGGCGCTCTCGTCGCCTCAGCTGCGGCCCAACGTCTCGGCGCGACATGCACTTTACATCTGCACCGCCTGGCTTCTGACTGCGGCTCATCACAAACACGACAGAGCAGAAAAAAAAGCGCGACACCTAGAAGTCTATTCATGTCATACAGTAGAGCGAGGGGGCTTTTTTCCCCGTCTCCTCCGCAGCTACAACCATCAATTTAGCTCCGTGGTGGCCAGTCAGCCCCGCTCTGTCCCAGCTGTGTTTGACACTATTTATCTGCTCTAGTGAAGCAGATCATTTTTGATTATTAACCTCCCACCCCAAAAAAAGAAAAGCTCCCCCGAAAAGGTTAAGACGCAAAATGACAACCTCACGCGATTCTCACCCGGGCAATCAAACACTTGACTGTTACAGCTGCAGAGCCACTCCATCAAATCGTCTTTTCAAAGCACGCATGCACACACAAACACACACACACACACACACACACACACACACACACACACACACACACACACACACACACACACACACACACTTCAGCTCTTTCTTTCTCACCCCATCCCTCAATATGTTTTCACCCCCCCTTCATCTGACTCTGTCTCCATTCTTGCTATCTTTTCATTTGTCTCTCAATCCAATCTTTGTCTACCCATCTCTCCCTCTCTCTCTTTTCTTCTCTCCCTCCCTCGCCACCCTCTGTCTTCTTCTCTTGCTCGCCTCTCTCAGTCCATGTGTGCACCCTGCCCATTAAATTACAGTCCTCTCTAATAAAAGGTTGAACTTTCTTTACCCACTCATGTGGATGAAGAATCTGCCAGTTTCCTGCTGTTCCAAATTCCTGCCTCAGAATATTGGACACACACACAGACACACTCATACACACACACAGAAGACCCTGCTTTGCCTCATCGTTTGCGTTTATCTTTCTCACTTAAAGTGTCACACATGCTAACATACAAACGCTTTCTCTAACACACGCATACACACTGATGACGAATTCGTCAGCCCCTTTTTACCCCGCTGCTCCAAACCTGTCCCCCTTGACATCTTCATTCTATACACACCGGTGCCATTACGCCTGCCCATCCAATAAATTAAGCCCATTTACCCTTCTGAATTATGTTATGTTTATTGATGCTCGTATAATTTAATTTCACACAAATTCCATTAAAGATTATGCTCTCTGTCACAGAGCAGCACTTCCAGGAGAGGGGGGAATCTAATCGGGTTATAATGGATCTGAGACATGCATTACAGTCGGGAGACACACAGCGCACAACGTCCACGCACACAATTGTCATCTTAATAACGCAGAGTCAAGCAAACGGATCAATGGTCACCGCGATGATGCTGTCAAACCGCACTAAGTGACAGGAAGCTTTCAGAGCTCGCTATCAAAAGGAAGTCGTCTCGGGGGGATTATACTGTCCTCTGGGCCTGCGGGGAATAAAATATGTCACCTCAGTCACACAGCTTTGTCAATAATTACACAGTACTACACCCTGAGATACTGCACTCCAGAACCCTGACCTGGAAAATTAATTGCAAATATTCAGACGGTAAACCAAATATTTGTCTGAAATTCCATTAGGGTTGCCCACTTTGCGCAGTTGGTAATTCAGTCTTAATGAAATCACTTTTCACTGTTCTGTTAATAATCTGCCAGAGTGTGGATGAATTTATGAACAACAATAGTTCAAGCTTTGCCTTCTGACTTGGTGACTTCTGACTTGATTTGCATGAGCATAAACATGCAAAAGTTTGTCTTGGTTGATGACTCTGTCTCATGTCCCCTCCCCTCATGTCTCTTTGGGATGAACATCACAGTACAGTACAATAACACATCCCAATGCTAGAAAAAATGTTCACATTGTACATTTATGAAAGACACAGATATAATGCATTTACAAATTATTTTGTTGCTACAACATTGAAACGTAACGTATCTCCATCAACAATGTGGTGAAGGCACAGAAAAACTTGGTATGGCTGAGAAAATATCAGGTTTAACTATGCAAAACCTGCTGGAAAAGCAGTCAGAAAACATCGTGATGTGTCAGTAGAAAACAATCAGGTATGGTGTCACAATAAAACAACAAAACTAAATATGTCTCAGTATAAAAGCACCCTTTAACATCCTTATGAGACGCAGGTTGTAAACCCATCTGTGGCTATTCTTGAAGATGACATCAACTAGTATTAGGAGTGAGAAAGTCCACGTAAAGTGGGAGGAAGGGGAGATGGACGGGTCTACAAATCAGGACTTTCACCAAGGAGAACATGGGCTGTGTCTTGTGTGAAACAAAAAGTCAAAGTTGTTTTAACCTCACGTTATGTAATTTATGTACAGCCATTGACATGAGACATTTATTTCATGGTTCTACAAGACAAACTTACTTAATCAAAAACGTGATCTTTTTGCTAAACCTAACCAAGTCATTTGTTACTTAACCATGACCACTGCTAAATATTAACTGCCTGTGGGGCACTATCAAACCCCAAGGGGTGTGGTGTCGGTATTTGACAGCCTGGGAATGTAATGCCCCAGGAAGAACATTTTCCTGGAAGCAAACTTCGCCCTGGTTCCTTAAAAAAAAGAAAAAAAAAAAAAAAGAAAGCCTATTGGATATTCCCATCAGATTTTGGATTACTGCAAAAATAAGCTCTGCGATATACAAAGTTTATGATACTTACATGTTTTGTTCAGCAAAATAATCTCCACACATTAACACCACTTTCAGGATATAGAAGCCTAAATGCAGTCACTAGAAGTAGAAAGCCAATGCCCGGCTATAATGAACTACATTACCATTGTGTTGCCACAGCTACAAAGCTGTAATACCATGTTTGGCGCAATTTGGCTTGATGATATTGTGTAGTCTCGTTTAGCCACTTGTTAGCAACTGCCTTTCTAAATACACATAAAATCCTCAAAGTTCACAAGTGGGGTATTTACCAATGCATTTTATGTTGTAGTACAAAACGTGAAAGTCTCTTAAGCTAGCCTAACTGCAGACCTTATTTCAGGCATCTAACTAAAAACCCATTCTAAAAACTGGAGCTGAAGGTGCTGAAATGCTAACAGATTTCTGGATTTTAGGACTCATTGCTGCGGTTTTCTAGGAATGGGTTGATCTTGCTAAGGTCTCAGAACCATTCCCCATCTTCTCCTCCTCCTGATGGAAAACTCATACACAGTACATGTAGTCTGAACTACTGTATATCACTTCAGAAATGTTGATATGATACCTGCAGTATGAAACATACAAATATTACATAATTGTGGTTTGCAGAAACGTACAATGCCAACATTTCCCTCAAAAGACTAGGCTGATTAGGTGGGATCTTCACTGTAAGACTTTTCGCCTGCCAAAGGTTTAATAAACTTTTTGAAAATAAGTTGTGGCACAGGAAAACGTTACAGATAATAGGTTCCATCCTGTCCACTGTCAAAAATGAGGGAAACATTCCAAATGTCTGAATGGAAAAAAAAATGTTCTCGTATTATTTTAACAAATTTGCATGATTACATTTTTTTCCTGAGAGTGCAGCTGTTTTGTCCTTTGAATATTCATTGCAGTAATGCAATTTATTTCTATATCAATGATGTAAATTAATTCATACATATCATTTATACAGTACGAGATGTTGATGAGAATCTTTCCTTTGTTTGTTGTAGCATTAAATGTGGGTTGCACATCCCTTATTAAAGGACTAACCACTGATCCTCATCATGCAACAATTAAAACTGAATAATAACTGCAATTACGAGCCCAGTTGACAATTCTGACGTCCTGGAGCTTCACGTCAGCCACTCCTGAGTCATTGCTCCAAACCATAATCTTCCACAACACTTCATGGTTCGCCTTTCTTTGTCATGACAATGAGTAAGAGCTTAGTCACACTGAGAATGGAGACAAATAATGAGGATTTATGTTGGTATTATTTAGGAGCCTAAGTGGCAAATGATTAGAGAACATTACATTTTTTGGCACCAGTGATGCCGCCTTTATCTTTTCTCATTTTAACTACTTAATTTATGGCACATTTTTGCCCTTGTATGATATATTAGTATATGATTTAGTATACTTTAGGAGAAAAAATGTATAGGAGCACCACCAGTATGTGCAGAGATTGTCTTTGTGTCCTTAACCCCATTTTTCTCTTGCTTACACTTCCCTTGTAAAGTGACAGGCTTATTAAGAATAAGTTTCTCCCACACCTCCCAATAAGCCATTTGTAAGGCTTGAGGTGGAGTTTATCAACGGCCTGTAATAAGAGGCATGTAGCCTAGGTCCACTGTGGCTTTGTCTTCATTTACCTGCCTGTACATGTGTTGTATTCAGGATTAATTTGCTGCTTTGATGTATTAAAAAGAACCAGAGGATTTCCAGTGGCATGCTCCCCAAGGTGGAGGGTTTTAAAAGGAGCTTTTTCTTCATTCCTGCACTTAGGTTTATTACAGATCCCCAGACTGTCCAATTTTAAAGAAATATGCCTCCAAAATAGCAGGATAATTGTTTTTACTTTTTTTTTTTTTTTTCGGGCGATTCCTGCAAAGGAAAATTGCACATGGCAACGTTAGATTTTATGAAACCTGAGCAGTGGCAGTGAATGATTCGAAGAGGATTAAACTCGTTTTTCACGTCCTTTCAGTTAACAAATGCCTAATTTTAGAATTTAGGGGATTTAACAGCATAATATCGCACTCGATTGTACCGTCATTGTCTAACATTGCATTCCAGCATCCCAAATATTTCCGTATGCGTAGCCCCACCATGAAAATGATATTTGCAATTATTGCCTGTCATTATAACTGCAATAACAGACGCACGGATGACTAAACAAGCAGCAATCCAAACATCCACTCATCTGTGTACATCTCTTGCAAAAAAGTTTACACAATTTCAAAACAAAAACAAGAGCAGAGACATCTATAAACCAAATGTGATGACACATCAAACCGTACACCAAACAGAGCTGTTCTGTCATACACTTCCTGTTGTTTTATTTGTCCCGTTCTGTGTTTATAAGACGCAGACACAAAGACGAGGGGCTTTCGCAGCACTCCAGACAATATGTGGACAAGGCATCAACAAGAAATCCATGTTAAGAGTTCCATCCATCCTCATATTAGTCTTGCTAAACAGAGGCACCTTAAAAACTTCTCCCCTCACCCCCACCCCAGGCAGTGAAGTTAAAACGCTCCCACTTGTTAATGCAGTTCCCTGTCCTCCACCTCCCACAGGAACAGACAATTGTGCAAGACCTTTGAGCTGATTTCTCCTCTTTAAAGCCTCTGTGTGAAAATATACTCAGTGGGCACATACTCTAACATTTCAGCTGGAATGTGACATCAACAGTGGCCTCCAGAAAAACAGATATTGGCCAATCAGGTACTGTTAAGAGGATTGCATCTATTAGACCTGGCTGTGGATCCTCTGTCACAGCTGTCAGTCTCTGTTCAGCACAGGGGTTACATCTCAGCGTATTATAATTTACTTTGCTGAGCCCACTTTCCTCACCCCGCTGTGTTAACATGTTGCGTTCAGCTGTGGGTTTCATGAGTGGGTGTGAGCAGAAATAATGGTGATGATAGTGGAGCAACAGTTTTTCCTGTCAACAACCAAGTCCTGTCACTCGCACAGAATGTACAGTACTGGCTGCATTGCATTCTGGTCTACCGAGGCTGAACGAACTTGTGATGTCTTACTTTTTTCATACACCTGGATTCCTCTCTGTATAATTGGATAATTCTGAGGTATTTATGACTGTTATTATGGATTTTCCAACCCACCTCCCCAAATAAAATGTAGGAAATGTACACATTCTTGCAAACCATGGATGTGTTACATTTGGATGTTCCATGTCTTACACTGATGTAGTTGAGAGATATGAGCTGAGTTTCTCAACAGGAGGATGAGAGTATGGTGATTGATGTGAGACCTCAGCTAGATGGCTGCCAAGCAATGGACAGCAGCAGGCCAGTGCTAGAGACTATAGTATGTGAGGTGGGTATTTTTTAGTTGAGGACTTTTCCAGCACTGTTTGCAGTGACAAAAGTGGGTGTTTTTTAACAAGAATTCAGGCAATATCAATCCATTTTTAAAGTAATAATAGCGCAAATTGTTTTACGAAAGTTCTGGACATTTCCTACAGTGTCTGTAGAGACAAAAGCTGGTAGTTTATAACAAGACTTTGAGACATTTCTAGCTGTGTTTAAAGCAGCAAAAACAGAGTTCAGAACATTTTCAGTTCACGCATCTTCTCCATTTGAAATGTTCAAATAAAACATATCTGTGGGATGCAGAAATGTACAATGCCAAAATTTATTTTGATGCATGGGTGTAGCTCTTCCTACTGTAGACCTTGCGATTAGTGACATCTTTTTTTCTATGCTTTCCATGAAAATAAGAGGAGAGCTATGTAGATACAAAGTGAAAACTCGGTACTTATTTGTTTCATCCCAGTATTGTATTTTTGTCATCTTACTGTATTCTAACAAGACTCAAGCAAGAAAAGACAATGGCTAATACAAGTATTGTTACCTCCTTTTCATTTGTTGAGAGGTAAGAATGGGGAATATTTTGATACAAAGATGCTTGTTGCTGTTTGACCACTCAAAGCTCTTTCACACTATGAGTAACATTCACCCATTGACACACACATTCATACAATGGTGACTGAGGCTACTGTGAAAGTTGCCACCTGCTACTCAGTTGTTTTGTTTTTTAATTTTATTTTACTTAAAGATTCATACACCAAAGGCACCATCAACCAATAAATAGTTATATTTAAAAACCCTTATCAGTCGACACCAGGTTTACTGGCCTGCTAGGCTCTTGCAGCCAGTAAAGGATTAAACCCACCAAATGCAAACCTTTGTGCTACCATATTTTTACTCAACATGTCACAGGCAAAACAATGTACATAATCTGACCAGCAGGTCATCTCTTACTGTCACACATCTGCATTTAGGCACCATTAGTTCATCTGTCACAGCGGTTCAGTGTCAATACGCCCGGCATGCTCTCAGTTAACAGATGTTATGTGTTGTCCTACGTGCCCACGTGCCTTGCTTTATGCTTTATGCGCTAGTGGATACAGATGCATGTCGCTATGGTAACTTCAATCATCTGCAAATCTCACCGGAAACGTACCCCCCCCCCCCCTTTCTTTTCCAACACAACCACCACCACCCCAATCAAACCTAATTATACCATATTGCTTTTCTTGTCCAACAATAAGGAAGGTTGCTGGGGGTGGGTGAGAGGGAGAGATTTAATGTAATTATTGAGACACTTCTTTCTCTGCTCGCTGTGGCAAGAGTGAGATGCGCTGTGATGGACGCTGCTTGTCAAAATGCCTATTGATGAAGCGCAAAAACCCAATTTGCAGTCATAAGGCAACTACCTTCCAATTATGTTAGTGCCAGAGCATTCCTCAAGCCCAGCAACTCCAATCCTTCTCTCTTTTCTGAGTGGCTAGACCATTGCCCTTGGCAGACAGGTACCAAATGGGCTGCTCTCTGCATGCTGCCTTTAATGTTTTATTGATTTGCTTAGCATACGCCCCGATTCAACTCACACACTCCAACACTATTGCCCTTTGTACTCAGAGCCTGACCTGCCCCACATGAAAATTACGTTATTGAAATATGTTAAATGTGTCACCCCCCTCTCCGAGAGAAAATATCTCACCTATTGATGGATCTTTCAGGGGCTAGCAGATTGGTAATATTAGATCCCCACCAGCTTAATGACTTCTATTACTACGATTCCATCACCCCCCTCAACCAATCAATCATATGAACTAGGTAACATATCAAAGCCATGAATAAAATCAAAAGGGGATTAGAAGATATATTTTCCAATTTTCATGTCAGCTACAAAAGAAAGTATGAAAAGTGGGTGAGATGGAGCGCTCAGGAGTAAATCTGCTCGCCATGGAGAGAGAGAGAAATGGAACAAACATTTGAAAAGAGGAGTTGTGAAATTAATGAGCAAAGAAAATGTCACCCGTGCAACAAAGAACACATCGAGCCCTCAATTTTCTCTTCCCACTTAATACGAGAGCTCACAATCATCACTCAGTTGACTACAGGGGATCCAATTACCCCGATCTAAAGATGGTATCAGCGAGCAACACAACCACACAAATATTTCTTTCTAAATCCCATTATAAGTAAGAGCAATGATTAAATCTAACTTTTCTTTTGACCTGTGAGCTGAGCAATGTACAACAATGCAGAGACTTTACGCCCATTAAGGAGACTTGCATGCATGGTGCTCCTGTGTGTGCGCCTGTGTGCATCCATGCTCACATGTTAATGATGAATATGTGTCTGCCATGTCCTCAGACTCCCCGAGCAGAGGAAGGGACCCTCAGACAGAATACACAACAGGGACAGACACAGCTTATTCCCAGACAATGTCAATAGCTCAAGGGTAAAATCATTTGTCACTGCAGTGAAATCCCTCTAAATGTATACATTTATTATTGTCGCGCTTTAATTGATCGCAGGGCGCCAAGAGAAATACCAAGGGCCTGTAATACTCGCCTATCTCATTTACAAATCACACTTCGCAAAGCTTCAAGGACATGCGGGGCTCCTCTAAAAGAAAAGGGGAAGAAATATCGGTTTCTGGCCCTCAATATCGCCAAGTTATGCATCAGTCTGGCTGCCCTGTATTAAACAGAATGATGCATTACACAGCGTATGGATGAAAGGTTAATAAGTCAGAACAATATTTATGATGCTACATACGATGTCTCATTTACATTTGTGATAAAGGACAACTTTGCTAGATGGAAACGAAAATGTAGCATATGAGCTGTTATTTTATTACATGTAAGGGTGGGGCGATGTGTCGACGTAATCGATTACGTGAATATGTCGATCCACGTAACGTGCGTCAACGCGTCGCACCGTTTCACACAGCGTGCGTAATGAGAGCAATAGATCCATGAATGAGAGAGTGAGTATTGCCGAGCATGTTGTTTTTTGATTTGGTGCTCGTGTATCGAGTTAGAGCGTGCACACTGCCCGTCTGAGCAGCACTTTTC
The DNA here is from genome assembly GCF_026936395.1 of Plectropomus leopardus. Taxonomy (NCBI): domain Eukaryota; kingdom Metazoa; phylum Chordata; class Actinopteri; order Perciformes; family Serranidae; genus Plectropomus; species Plectropomus leopardus. The sequence continues at coordinate 9,439,973 of NC_142186.1, forward strand.
AGCCGCAACTGAGCTGCGTGTCAGCTGCAGCACGTGGAGAAACCGTGGCTCACCGTTTTTTTACGTGTGACGTTCACTTTTGTTGACTCTGTACCACTTTATACTGCAGTTTAAAGTCTCTCTCAGTCACAGAGATGAGGAAATACAAAGATGTTTGTTTTAGCTCAACTTCCTTGCTTCCCTTTCAAAACAAAAGCTATCTGTCTGTGTCTCTGTGGACAGAATGCCATCGGTTGCTGATGCAATGCATTTTACTTACAGGCCGGGGTTGTCAGCTGTGCAGGAGCTTGTATAACTTCAGAAATGAGTGGAATATGTGCTTATAAATATGAAAATACAGCACTCATATCAGCGGGCAGTGGTATGCAGGCTGCTCTGTTTTTATGCAGAAAGAATGGACTAGTTATTATTAAATTGTTATTGTTAAATGTTAGTTAGTCTAACATTTCTGTTAGAGAAAAGTTAAAGTGTTATTCAAATTGCACAAATTTTACTGTAAGGTGTTTTTGTTGGACTGCTAGTTGAGGTTTGTTACTGTAACAAAGAGTAACTGTTTTGTTACTCCTCCTAAAAGTGACTTGAATTTTGTATTGTTTTATTATATTTATTTCATTTTGCTGTTGCATTGCTAAATGTATATTGCACTACACTCCCTTTGCTTGAGTGGAACAAGCTCTTGCATTAATTTTATATAGGAGTGACTTTATATCAGACTGTAAAACACAGATTACCAGTTAAGACTGGATAATGCCCTGCAGTGTATGACAAGTTTTAAAATGTTATTTTTGGTTAATTAGTTATATTAATTGAGTAATAAAAACATAATAGTAAGATCAATGAAAAAAATCGATAGATTAATCGATAAAAAAATAATTGTTAGGTGCAGCCATAACTACATGTTTAGATTAAATATGTTTACTGTAAATGTACATGTTAAGTTTACCTTTATTGTGAAATAATTAAACCAAAATAATCAGAGGCCACATCTCATGAATTTTTGAGTAAAGTTTTGAATAAATGTTCATATTTATGCTTTATAACAATCTAATGTTACTTCTCTGTGATTCATAAAGCTCTCTTACATTGAGAGAGTGTAGTCTTGCCAGTGCAAATGCTAAAAAGTGTTTGGAATATGAGGTAAAGCTCAGTGAATCCAACTAATCATGTTATTCCTGAACCAACCTGTAAAAAAAGTTTTATAAAAATGATAAAAATATCATACTTGGTGCAGGTATTAAAAAGTTTCCAACTCTGGAAACTCTTAGTAAAAAACAAAACTATTCACCAACTTGCTTGTATTGATATTTTCAGTTTTCACATTAGAAAAATCTGGGTAAAAATAGCGGAAATAAGCCAAAAAAAAGTTAGTAGGTTCTCCTTGTGGCTAAAGTCAAAAACGAAATGATGCAATGAAGACGGTCAGATGGTCTTGTTGTCACGGCCCCTGCTTCTGCTTCGTCTGCAGTATAGGCAAAGTTTCCACGTCATCCAGCCACTCACTATTTCATGCCTCCACTCCACCTGACAGCCCCTCCCAAAGGCAAATGAACAAGAGAGCGGAGGTATCAGGGTCGTGCTAAACTGCAGTCCCCTATCTGGACCACTAGAAATGTTCAGATTGGGGCCCATGCTTCAACACAATCTGATCTCACAGAAATATGTAAAATGACCCAGACCGGATTAGTGGGCATGTATGTGTTATAATGATGTGCCGGAACCACCAACTTAATGCCAAAAGATAGTAAATTAAAAATGGACATAGCAGTGAAATGCCATGATGTACTTTATGGTGATAAAATAATTATGTTATCTTGTCACATGCTCTTAAATATTGCCAAATTTTATCTTAAAAATTGATCAACAATTTAAAGGAAATAGAATGACTGTTGCAAGGCTTGTCAACAGTGAAGCAAAAAAAAAAAAGCCATTTGAATCATTTGCAATTTGATCATTTGATTTTGAAGTACTTTACACATAATGACTTTAAACAGTTTTATATATCACACTTACAGAATAATTGCATTAATTCTAAAAATAATAACCTCAGCATAAATCAAACAAACCACTAATGTCACAATAACTAATCACCTTGTGTTGTCACATTTTATCCCTTCTCCTCACAATCATCAGCAGAGCTTCCTGCCCTGCATAAGGGGCCCCATTGTAAGAGCCTTCCATCAATCCACCCAGCGCTGCAGGGGTTAACTGCTCTAATTTTATATTATCAGACAACTACACTGTTTTTCCTCTTACTATATCTGTCCACATAGGAAGCTATCAGTTGTAAACTGCCAGTAACAACCTTCCATGCACACACACACACACACACACACACACACACACACACACACACACACATGCACATGAACATATCAGGCACTCTATTCTCACTGGGACCACCCAGGTACAAGAGGTAATTACTTCAACATCTTTGGGTTACATCAACATTCTCAACCCCCCGCAATACATCATCTTCATAGCTGGCTTATTAAAGCTGGAGCATCATATGTAACCTCCAGGGCTGAAAAATGAAGCTAACGCAGATGTGCCAACAACTGCAGTTCCTTAAATGGCCACTTGAAGCTGGCTCCAGAAGCCAGTCAATTATCACAGACCCCCATGTCAAACTGCCAAACTTAACAGCAGAAATAATCACGCTTACAGTCTGGTACAAAAAACAGTTTTGGTCTCTATACCAAATTTATTCCTTCATGACAATTGTACAATTGTAATAGTGGGCGTGTAATTTTTTATACAACTCACAAATAACTTCAGTGACATTTGATTGTCTGCGGGGCATCACCACAAAAGTCAGCTCTACCCTCGCATCCAGGTATGGTCACTTCTGACTTCCAAAAATCCAAAATGCTGATAGCAGAAATGTCTAATTCAAGACTTCAAAATGGGAGTGCACAAACTTATGGGCGATGTCACGGTAGCTACGTCCATTATTTTTACAGTGCAACGTCATTTGGTTATCTCCAGCAAATAATATCATCCACTTCTATGCATGTCCTAATCAGCCCGTTCTCACAGAAATACGTGAAAAGGCCACTATCTCTTGATCCCCATTACATGTAGTGTAACAACCACAATGGGCAGTGCTTAATGTGACAAGTAGTAGAAAGAGCAACAAAATCAACATAAGAACGAGGTCAGGATGGTGAGTGGGTCAAACAAACATAGAACTTTTATCCAGGGGACATTGTTCGTGTCCTGTGTGAAACCAAAAGTCAAAGTCAACTTATTTTAAATGTACTGTATGTACTTTTTTTATGTACTTGCACCACATAATATGATGACTGTATTTAGTAGGTGTTGTGACATACTTGCTTTAAGTTATGTGTTTAAGTCAATTCCTTCATATGTAACAAAAGTACTTTGTGTTTCTAAACCATTTTTTCCCTACACCTAATCAAACTGCAACTTTTTCTGCAAAGTTAACCATGTGTTTAAACTGCAGCTGTTGGCTCGTCATTTTAACTCATTACAGTACATGCCACCAGCATATAATGTGGTGTAAATAAGTAGTGATCATTTCAGGTATCTCTGTAAGATAAAGTTGTTCTGATTTATGATGCTGCCTTTTAGGATATCTATCTATTAGCTGTACTCAACAGTCAACCTGTCCATGTATTTGGAGAGACTTCAGCTCGCTCTCTTTCTTCTCTCACATTCCAAGAAATTATTGTCATATCTAAACATCGCTGCAATTATCCCTCCCATTTGGCTGCGCTGGTAATGTCTGTATAAAGCAATAATATGTCTGACACGCAGCGTCTATGCCGACATCTGTTCATGAGCCATGCAGCGTTCCCCTCCGATATTCACTTTCTATTGTGATCATTTTCAATTGATTCTTTATGAGTCATTTCAAAGCTAATGGCTTGTGAGCGGCGCGGTGAAGAGAGGACCTTTGGGAGAAGGTACTCAGACTGACAGAGGGATCAGAGATGAGTCGTGTACACGGCGAGACCAAAGGGGGCAACGACAGAACAACGTGATCAACAATCTGCTGAAATTTGCGCATAAAAGACCACAATCACACAGCTCTCATCCATGATTATATTCTAAAGTGCCAATTATGTTGTGTCAGAAAACTACAGTGAGAGGTTGACACTCTACAATAAAGCAAATAATTTCCAGTTGAAGGAACAGAAAAACGTTAATATGAGGGGTGGAAGATGGGGTGAGGAGGATCTCAGTTAAAGGAAGTAGCTAATAAGGTTTAATGGTGCGTGTCAGGAAGCCACAGTATGCAGGGGAAACACAGCTGGCTTCATTTTGTAAACTATTTGATATACACATCTATCCCGCTCACAATTATCAGCTGCTCTCAGGCCACTGGGGACCACTTAGGAACTCCAATCAGGGACATTCTCTCCCCACTCTTCAATTGTCAAGGAAAAGACATTAATGTAATTCTGTAAGAGTGCACAGGTCGAGCTGCACCCTGTGCTGCTTTGGAAGATTTTTACTACACATAACCTCCAAATGTTCATCATCCTTGTAAGCAGCGAGGTGTGAGAAATATGATCAAACATGCCCACATTATGGTAATGATGCACTCTTCAAATGATACAAAAATGTAGTCCCGCTGCAATTTATATGCATTTTTGCTGAAGTGTTTGCTTTTACTTATTGGTCAAAACTGTAATGACAAAATAAAAGCATTGTTTCATTTATGTTTCTGCCACAGCAGTGGCACCACTAGGTGTTCCACAGGGAGTGTGAACTTCAGCTTCCAATGTTATCCATACAGGCAACTTGATTAAATCGAATTGTACTTACAAATAAAAAAAGAGAGAAAAAAGTTTGTAATATTGCTTCAGTTCTAATGATCATATAGGCCTACTGTTGGCAGTTAACCACTTGGGCAGCCATATTGATGGTTGCTGGTTATTTGCAACGTATCCTCAGTATCTAGCGTATCTAGCATTTGTGTCCTAAGAATGTCATTAAGTATGTAACATGTTACCTACTTACCATAGAGTTATGTATGTCAGGCTTAGGCACTTAAAAGTTACTTTGGTCAGCTTTAGGAAAAGAAACATTGTGATAACGTACATTAAAATGTACTCAAAGTTTACTTGGTTTCACATGGTTCCCAACACCTTGCCTCTGGAGGAAATTCCTCTGCTACTCTACTTCCTTCTTAACCCTTGTCAGCACATTGGTCACATGATCACAGCCTTCCCAATTACATGGGTTTTACACAAATTACTGGCACATGATTATATGGGATATATATGAAATTTGGTGCATTACTTTTTGTAGGTTTACATATGAACAGTACATGAGAACAGGAGCTTATTTGCCATCATCACAACTGGAACCATACAGAGACAGCTTAAGCTAGCTAGCATCCCTCTGTAAAATGTGTGATGCTGTGATGTGATGTAACCAGGTGGGACTGTTGAAAAAATAGAGAATGTTGTATCAGCAGTCATATATACAGAGCTATGACAAGCTCCAGTAAGTAGCGCACAACAGCAGTTGGCAGTGCATCTCCTAGCAATGAAGGCTTTAATTAACCTTTGTCACTGGACCCAGCCAGAGGACGCTACTTCCAGAAATATATCCAAAAGCTGGTTTATCCTCTTTCTGAACAATAGAAAAAAATGCGCAGCAGCTATATTATTATTCATTACACAAAAAAAGGAAGAGGAATTCAAATTCTAATTTGATATTAGGACAAAAATAACTATTGTTGATATTCTCTTGGAAACACATGTACTAGCCTACTCTAACACAAGTCAAAAAATACTTAAATATAAATATTATAGATAAACCATTGCAGACATGCACCCCTCAATGCCTTTTTATTTTAAGTATTATTAAGCAAATATTTTAACACATACTTTACAGGTAAGTGTCATTGCAAAAAAAAACCCAAAAACATCACTGTTTGAACAAACAAACAAAAAAACATGTTTACTAAGGCAAATCAGACAATTAACACAATCATTTGACAAAATAAGGATGCCTTTATACGTAGAATCTGTTTTTAGACCTGGAGGAAGTCTGCACATGTATTTTCAACATAATTGCTTCACTTCCAAACTTCTGAACCTTTGTGTTTTTAGCGGTTAAGTGTTCAACTTCCTCACAAGGGTCAAATAATTGTCAGTGTCACCGGCAGATTTAGAGGCTGAAGCACCGGAGGATAAACCACCAGAGGGGACAAAGCTATATTCTCTGGCTGGTAGGATTTACACTGAACTGCAGCGAGGATAAGCCCATCATTAAATCATTATGATTGCAACCCTTGACTCTTGAGTTTTTTCTTTTTTTTTCTTTTCTTCTCCTCTCTCGCTCTCTCTCTACCCACCACAGCGTGTGAAAAGACTATCCTGAACTTAAAAAATTGGATGTTGTCTAACAAGCCACTTGCATCTGATGGGCCTAATTTAAACTATTATGTTCTTGTGGTTTCCTGATCCTATTATAAATATTTGAAGGGAAGTATTTATCAGTGAGTTACTGTATATCAGCACAGATGGATTTCCTGTGCAAGCAAAGGTCAGTGATTTAGATGTATAAACATGTGAGTGGGAAACCCTGTGTGCCTTGATCTGAAAGTCATGGCTGTAATGACAAACAGGGGACACGGCAAAGTTAGCGTGGCGATGAATCCTGTTAGATATGGTTGATCTGAATGCTAAAACAAGTAAATTCTTTCACCTGGAGTCACTGGAGATTTGTGAAAAGGCACATCATACTGCAATTAATCCCTTGTGTGCTGCATTGAGACTCTCTCTATTCTCTATTTGTCTCTCTCCCACTGGCTCTGGGGCCACCTAAACAAGCGCTGCGGTGCCGCGGCTCGCCACTGGTAACGCCAAGTGTTTTATCGCACTGCACAATGTGCAGGTGACAGTAATTATCAGCAGATGACAGTGGCTGTCCTCAATGTGGACCAGATGGCGTTGCAGGGCGTCATGCGTGTACAGCTGTGGGGGAGGTCAGTGCAAAGAGGAAGGTAGAAAAGATCAAGATAAAGACAAGGGAAGGAGGAAGTAAAGACACATCAGGGACAAAGCATGGCTCCCTGTATCGCAGGGTCAAACCACAAAAAGGGAAAGCCTCATTTTGAGATGCTACAGGTGATGCCGGGAGCAGCATGATGCAGATCACACTGGTTAGTGTAAAATTGCATCCTGTGCATCCTGCATGCCCTGTTGAGGACATGTACCCTGCACGCCGCGTTAGCTCTCAAAACCTGTGCACACAGTGTGTAAACTCTGTTTTGGGGGTAAATGCTCTTGTATACAATTGCATAGGCAAAGCACAGCAACGGTCACGGCCACTCGGGCAGATATGTGATCAAAACCACACAAGGTGGCACACACTATTTGAAGTGGATGGGGAGTGTATGGAACATTAACAGTTGCTGACATTATACTGAAGGTGCAGATAACAGGATGTGGATTTGCTTTCTGTGTGGAGTTTGTGTGTTTGCCATGAGCTCCCCAGAGCTTCGTCGACTGTTGACTCCAAATTTCCATAAATATGGACTTGTGTTTGGTCTATGTTTGTCAGCCCTGTGAGAGACAGCGTGTCTCTTAGTGCATGCTGGGACAGACTCAAGCCACAGGTAGGGAAAATAAAGGAATTACTTTGGAAAGTTTTATTCACTTTTAAATACATAACATGACCTTTGGTTTGCCATTTTATCACGATTCCAATACTTAGGATGAGTGAGAGAATCAGGGGTGTCGTAGTGGGGGGATGTGGGAAAAAGCCTGCAATTAAAGGTTTGATTTTAATTGCAATGTATTTATAAATAATTAATGCCAAAACTAAATTAAACTTGGATGAATAGATAAGTTGAAAGACTGAACCTTGTATAACAGAGCTCTCTGAGGCCCCTCTCATCCCTTAAAGGTGCAAAATGGTTTAGTCCACCCCTGCGCTAGCATTCATCTGTGCAACTGGAGCTGAGTGAATGGCTGATTAAGGTTTATTTTTACGACATTGCCCCATACTTCTACTTCTATGTGATAACACAGAAGTAGCCAATAGATGGCAGTAGCGGGCAGAGTCAAAAGTTTCCGACAACAATAAAAGATGCAACAATAGAGGAGGTCGTAATCGTGTGCCTATTAACAGAGGCAGAGCTGTAGACGTCGGAAGTCTGTGAGGCCATTATAGACATCCCAACATGAGGATGGAGAATTCTTTATTAATTTCACTAAATATTACTGTATTTTATTAAATAGTACAGATTAGTTCTTTTTGTCATTATTTAAGTTTCTTTGTCTTCTCTTACAATCGTATCTTACTTGAACTACGCTACGCTGCTTCTGCGATCTTTGTTGGCACTGCTCCGTTTCATCCATATTTATAAGATCTCAGGAAATGTGTATAAACAAAATGAACGCAGAGTATATGGACAGAGGGCTCTGTCTTTCTCTGTCTCACTATGTAGCCTTGAGCTGAGCATAAACGAGCCCTTACAAGAACCAACACAGACTGTCATGTCTTTCCCCCTAAAAAAGGGAAATTGGGTTTCCAAAAGAAAGAAAGAAAGAAAAACACACTTTATTTAAAAATAAATAAATAAATAAAAGGTGCATGAGAGGGTAATGAATCAAGACAGAAAGAGCTTTTACATAGGGCCCAGAATTCCATCTTCATATCACCACACAAAATGCTGTATTCTGATTTTCTGTGCTTTGTAGCCAAAAGGTTTCCCCTACATCACCACTGCTCACACCTTTACCTTCTGTCAGACAGTAAAAACTGATCAGCTCTCACAGCAGGAGGCACTAATGATTAAGAAAAAAAATCTACTGTCATGTCAGAAAAAGTAAAGGAGCGCCATTCTAAACCACAGTAAAGCCAGAAGTAAACACAGCAGCAATCTGTTAAAATAACTCTGCATTAAAATTGTGTCCGTAAGTGTCTGACTCCAAAACTGAATGCGTGCCATCGCAGCGTACGGAACTGTACACCGAATAAAAAATGTGATACTGTGACTGCTCTTTCCATGGGATTAGGTGTCTGGTTAAATGCCACTCGAAAAGCCCCATTAGTTCATTTCCCTCTTGGTTAATTAACATCTGCCCCTGACCTTTCCAACAAATAGGGGCAACTTTATCTTGAAAGTCAAGGTTACGAAACTATGTATCAAAGCAGATTGATTACTGATCACTGGACTGAAGGAGAGAAGCTTTGGCTAACTGCTCCGACTCCAGTCACCCAGGTGAGGGTCAGCCGGATATGATGAAACTAATGAGGGAAGATGGAAGATAAAACATAAAATCCACAGGACTGGCGGCCTGTTTGTACTTGATTTAATGAATGAAGTGGAACAGGGGTGGACAAAATATTAGAAATACCTAATCCATTTTATTTTTTTCAACATTTTTTTTTTATTCAAAAAAAGATTTCAAATATTCAGATATGATATGAATACTATATTGAACAATATGCATGGAATACACTAATGTTCATTTAAAAAATCTGATTTATAGAAGCAAAGCTATACACTAACATACATATATATATATATATATATATATATATATATATATATATATATATATATATATATATATATATATATATATATATATATATATATATATATATATATTTAAACAGCATTTCACACTACCAATTATCTGCTGATTTTTGCAGCGTATAGGCCACAGTATATAAGGGCATTATCATCTGGCAAAATGGGCACATCATAGTGAAACTCTGGTTGCACCCTAGGGTGCTCTTGGTCCTGTAGAATGGACTTGTACTCCTCTGCCATTATACAGCCATTATGATGCAGACAAGCACTCATCAGACCTAATGAACACCAGTTGATCATTAGATTACATATCCACTTCAGTGCTGAACAAATAGACAGAAAAGTTGAGAGCTTTCTGTCTGGTGAGGTTGCTCAGATTGTGTTACAACCTTTTAGATTTTGCAGTTGTCCTGGCCCCCGCATATGCAAAAACTAATTCAAGCCTTGTTTAATCTCTGTCAGTTGCTTAAAGGGGCACTCCACTGATTTCATATGGCAAAATCCGTTTAGTTGTCAAAAAAGTGCCAGCCTATTCAGCTTGTAAAATTACAAACTATTCAGTTTGTACTTCTCACTCCTTTTCAAATTGTGTAACCCAAGTTATCATGTAGTTGAACATTTCTTTTGCTTTTTGTTTTTATTGTCTGTAAATAGTACTTTTTTTTGTCTGTCTGCTTGTTCATATAATCATTTCTCTACTTTATTTTACATGTTTGGAATGAATCAATAAATCTAATCTAAATCTCAGGTTATAAACACACCTCTGTTAATATTCAGCTTAATATGGCTCAACATGTTTCAGTTAAATAAAGGTCTACTTGCTAGCTTTTTCAGGAGATTTCAACCACGTAATAGTCTTCATTCTTTGCTCACTTTGCTGTGTTTTTGTCCTGTTTTTACTACAAATTTTCCTCGTTATCATTTGGTGTTTCCATCATTTTGTCCAGCAGCCCTTATACGTTTCCTTGGGAAGCCCTCCAACTTTTCACCCCCCCCACCCTCTCTCTCTCTGACCTGGAATAGCCCTCCCCTCCACACCCTCAACATAAGAATAAACAGTGATGTATGAAGCACGCCATGTCTCCATTATCCACACAAGTCACTTTTAAAGCGAGACTCTGATCCCTATTCATTACGTCAAAGTGTGTAAGAGACGTTTCTATTACCACACCAGATGTCCAAATCAGCCGTGTTGTTTCAGCGCTTACTGTGCCCAGCCTCCCCCGTCCCACCGTTTATTTACGTAGGGGAGCTCTGGCGGCCGGGGGGGAGTCCTGGCTAATTGTGAGCAGCTGTAATATCACAGGGCCATCATTAAGAGGGCAACGGCTTTGTGCACAGATTCATAATCCAGCCTGAAATGGAATAGCAGCAACGTCCGCCGACCGCTACTGAATTACCAGATTGTTAGTGTGGCCTAATTTTTACACTTTGTTTATGAAAGACTAAACCGCTCAACATGATTAGCACCCACAACTGTGTGATATTTCTCAAGAGAGGTGGTCTCGGGCCAGGGGGAGGACCAAACTGCACCATCAGAGGGATGCTCAAGCTATGGACTGAAGCAGTAAGGATGGTGTGGGGAGTAATAAACTGTGATGCAGCCTTCAACAGGTGGCTGAAATCGGAATATAAATCCCAGGCAGTGTTAAAAAGCTTCTTTCAGTGTAATTTAGCTGTTTTATTATTTTTTATTTTTTACCTAAATCAAAAAAATCATACCCTAAAGGGACAGTTCATCCCAAAAGCAAAGTACATATTCCTCATCTTACCTGTAGTGCTATTTATCAGTCTAGATTGTTTTGGTTTGAGTTGCTGACAGTTGGTGACATCGGCCATAGAGATGTCAGCCTTTATTGCTATTTTTGCTTATTGCGATGTCTGTGATTTCTTGAAGTACCTTCAAAAACTCCACATCCCTAAAATCTGTACATCCTAAGCTAAAAAGGTTAAAAAGTCAATCTAAATTGTATCATTAAAAAAATTCAGAATACTGACATGTTTTTTTTATCCCATTTTACAAAATAAAATGCAAAACATATTTATCAAATAAAATTTAAGTGTAGAAACATAAACATGTATTTCTTAACACTACTAAGCAAGTTATTTGAACTCTGCACATGTAAAACTGTTCTTAAGAACAGCGCCCATTTGTTCACTTACACTCAGTATACTACCTGTACTGTGTATTTTAGATCAATATATGCAGGTTTATACAAACAACGATCTCCCATGCCCATTGCGGGAAAAATTCTGCTGAAAATTCAGCAAACAGTAACAGCATGAGGATGGGGAAGACTGAAGCCACAGTTTTCCACATCTAAAACAATGAATAGTTTAGTTATTATGGTTGATATTTTAGATCTACAGAATCATGCAAACAATGATTTCCAGTGGACTGTTTTTAAAGGTATGTGCCTCTCGTCAATGAAAAGATGCACCCCTCTTTCTGCACCACAAACTGAGTGCCATTTAGTTCCATTATTTTCAAGAAAAGGCATCATCTCGGCAGCTGATATGTCCAACGTGCAAGAATTCACACCAAAAATAAATCTGACAAATAAATAGCACTACAGTTAAAAGAAACCATTTCAAATTTTGACTTTGGGGTGAACTGTACTGAACTGCTGAACTACTGAACTAAAAACAATTGATTTTATCCGTGAATCAAACTTGATTGCAAATGTATAAAATATCCAGAGCTGGTGATGTGCTCTGCAGGAGCATGAAGAGACTAGAATAACCTGGAAACCCCCACCTTGGTTCACTCCCTGGAATTCCAGCTGTTTATAGACCAAACCTGAAAATAGAATGATGAAATATAGACAAATAACCTTCAATTCATTTACTAATGGTGTTTACACCAGCATTGGCAGAGTGCTCTGGGTGCCCTTTTTGTCATATCTCCTTGTTGACATTTGAATTTGTCAGTGCATGTCGGGACTCCAAAATGTTTTCATAATCTGGTTTTATTATAAGCAACACTGGCCAATGTTGAAAAATGAAGTCAAAAAGACAACAACGTGGCCACCGCGGCCATCCGCTCGGCAGACCGGACCCAAGTGGACCACACACAGTGTTTCAGTAAAGCTTTGCATAAAGGAGATATTAGAATACAAGCAAACTGCAAACAAGCCCCCTCCTGCTCCTCGGCGTGCCTTCTCTGCATGTTTCAATTTTTTATAAACAACAACGTCATTGCAATAGCGTGATTGCAAACGCTTCTTTTGAATATAAGCTTTTTGGTAGTGCATTCAGACAAAAACAAACTTTGGTTTGCAGGACATCAGGATTTTCACATCCTGCATTTCAAAGTGTGTTTTGTGGATGATGTCTGTTTGTGTGTGAGCGAGAGGAAAAAAGGGAAAAAGAGGCGGAGGCATAAAACTTTTCAATTAAGTACTATAAATGTTTAGAGAGACCTATTTTACAGTATGTTGTAACTGATAGAAACCCTGAAAATGTAATTGTGTACTCTGATACTTAAGTTTTGAATTCATGAGATTTTCTTTTGCCACTTTATTATTCCGACACGGACAAATAACCCCTGAGTCAGGTTTATATTAAGGAATCACCTCACTTTTCCACTAACACTTAGATATCTGCCTTCTTGTCTGTTTATGCCGAAGGTTTATGCAGCCAGACAAACAGGGTTATTTCAAGAGGGCCCTTCTCCATTTTCATGAGAGAGCATATGCAGATTATCATCTCTATCAGCGTCCTGATCCCAAATCAGCCCCTCATTACCGGAGCTTAGCTGAGAAGATACAGCATCAATATTAGATGACAATGATGGGAAGAGGTGCAGGGCCACTCATAAGCTTATAGCTCGTCACCCACCCTCCCTCCTCACGGCACATTGTTCACGCAACATGAGAAGGTATGAGTCAAGGCAGATGACCTGTACAATCTATATATTTACGGTAGTAATTAGGGTACTTTCTTTCTTCTCAATATTTAATAAAACTTCCAATCTTTCTTTGGTTGTTTTAGAAGCCCTGAGCTAACAATATGTGAATCACAGGCCCCAAATCAAACTCTATCCACCTCAGCTTGCTTCCTGTGAAGTCTGTGCAGTATAAGAACACTTCCCCAAATTGTGAAAAAAAATTTAAAAAATGTTGCCAGTGAACCAGGCAGCAATTACAGTACGTTTCCTCCAATTAGTCCTATAGCAACACATTTTTGATTAGAAGTGGGTTAGGTTTTTGTTATATTTTCTTTGTTAACTCCAGAGTCAAATGGCTAATCTCCACATTAATTGGAATAAATTAGAGATGTTGTTTTCATGCTGAGTGCTGGCCACCATGACTGATAAAAAAAACCTCAAACTTCATAGATGAAAAATAAAACTAGACCAAGAGTCCACAGCTATGCTACCAGCACTGTAAGGGTTGTAGGGGAGAACAGGGTCAGTTGTGATGCTTTTTACTTTAATTTAAATCCCCTTAAAAAACAGTATTCTTAATAGGTTCCCAGTCAATGTGTAATAGAAGCTTAAACAACTAGACTAAACACAAAGTACAGGTGAGGCTGATGGGAGTGTGATTAGTTTTGCACCATGGTATGCAGAATTGTTGACCTGATGGCAGCATTATAGGAAAAGTTGAGGGACTACCAGAGTTATTACAATTCATCCTGAGGGGACCATGAGTACCTATAGCAACTTTCATGCTTATTCATCCCATAGTTGTCAAGGTATCTCACTCAAAACCACAAATATAAACCTTGTGTAAGTGCGGGTAAACGTTTTACATGTGTTTTTAACACGTAAAAAATAAATTCCGTAATGTACTTATATCAGCTATTTTAGATCTTTAGACTACAGACTAAAAATGAGCAAAATAAGTTATGATTGATTGTTTTCTGTGTACGTACTTTTACAACCATGGTTAAATTTTGTGGGGGTTTTTGTGTTATAATGTCCATCAGCTGGAGGTCAGGGCCTAACTGTTGTTTTGTTTCATTTTTACATTATCAATTACACCATACATCTTGCTGCAGGCTGTTCAGTGAGAGAGAATCCAGTGCTGATCTTCAGCATGACTTTGAAATAAATTTTGCCCTCCTCTCTTTTTTTTTTTTTCTCAGAGCAGTTATGCGTCTGTCTGTGTATTCACAATGCAACTACAAAGTGCTCCTGCTGGGTTCTCCTGAGGCAGATCAAGGTCAGGCCAGGAGTTGCGAGGGCAGTGGGACAGTGTACTCTGTGTGTGTGTGTGTGTGTGTGTGTGTGTGTGTGTGTGTGTGTGTGTGTGTGTGTGTGTGTGTGTGTGTGTGTGTTGGAGCTGAGGGAGGTAGACGGTGAGAGGGACGCCTCAGGACCCTGACAGCTCCGGTTGCCTGAGCCATGACCGCCGGGGTGGAGGAGGCTAGCCGCAGATCGATCGTCGCGGAGCTGAATTCCTGCAATAGGGGGGCGATTGGATGCAGCGCACTGGGACTGAATGACATAAGCCCAGACGTCTAAGTGTCCCATTAGCAAGACAGCCGCCCATGTCCTGGTGCCCCCCCCCCACCACCACCACCACGCTGATGCTGGCATCATATGGAAAACGGCTCAGGTGTTCCCCTCGATTGCTTGAGGACGACTGCAACACAGAGGACAGCAGCTGACACCGGGCCAGCTACAACTCTCTGCATGTGGCACTTCTGATCCTCCATATGTAACCACAGTAATTATATCTTTATGGCCTTCATAAATCAGTGGAGGAAGCAGCAACCCAGAGTGCATGTGCATACGTGTGTGTGTTTACATACATGTGCATCTTCGTATTTGTGCGTTTGCATATGTTTACAGCTAAAAGGAGAAGGGGACACCCGGGCCACGTGTGTGCTTTCTCCACACAAGACGACACGCTGCGGTCAGATTGTTGCGGACCATTCCTAAACACATAAGAAATGATGACAAAACAAGGGGGCCACACACAGAGAGGCTGCTGTGACACACTGCCTGCTGAGCCCAAACACAGAGGCAGAGCCAAGCTTAACTAGGCTCTGGTGAAGGAACGGCCCGCATGTTTTATTACTTCTCCAACCTCTGCAAATGAGCATATTTACATGTCCTCAAAATGTGCCTCAGGGCTGGGATATCCTGCCCACAGTGTCCATCAAACTCTTTGGCATCCCGTGATTATAACATAGTCACCAATATGGCGTCAAGCAGGGGATTTGTAACTAGCAATATAATCTGTCAAAACCATGAAAAGCTTCCTGTCTTCATGAAAATAGATGTTTGGCTGAGAAGCCCATCAAAATGAGTCAAAATAATACTTTTAAAATTGAAAAAAGTGAAGTCAAAGGGGTCAAAACGTTGCTAAGACATTGTCTTAGTGTTTGGTGTCATTAATTCTAACCTATTGGGTCTCAGGATCAACCATTTCGAGGGAGTCAAATTGCTGAAACTCTACATATTACCTCTTAAATTAACTTACTCATAATAATACTCAATAAAGCTCTCTTTTTTTGTTCATTTGGGTTTTCTTCATTGCCTCTACTTTCATGTAATCTGTTTTCAAAACTGTCAAAAGATGTCAATGTGTGTCACTATCAAAAGATGCAACACTCATGACCGAGTTAACCAGCTGGGGGTCCCCAGGTAAAAATATGCTGTAGGTGCCACTATTGACCCCCCACCTGCCACCTACTAGGTGCACTGTAACCTACGAGACAATAAAGCTCTTAAAATTACATTTTTAAACGTTTTTGTGGAACAGGTCCTCAAAATTTGCTTACACGTTAGGCTGTTCTCATGCACTTTGTGAACATTTGCAATAGCATGAACAAGTGATCATGCAAAAGATGGAAAGTCCGCACACCAGACTTTGTTCCCGTAAATATCACCATAGATACTGCTGAGGTAATGTTTCAGGCTTTCATGTACATTATCAATCAATCAGATGAAAAGTGTGAAGCTCAAAACATCACCTAGGGGGTAATTCAATCAAAAGTTCTTTGGAGCTTAGACTAGTGTGCAGACAGTGTTTTCTGTCTGTTTTTAACATTTGCCCATGAAAAGCAATGCACCACAATTTCTCTTTAACATACATAATCGATGAGTCAGTAATTTCTGCATATCCCATGTAAGCGGTTAGGCTGTGATCACTTGACTAATGTATTGATGGGAGTGAAGAAGAAGTATAAATACCTAAAGTTTGGGTCAAAGACTGAGGTGGTGGTCAAACAATGCAGGACTTCCCAGGAGACCAGGATTCATCTCCTGCATGAAACCAAGTGAATGCTGAGTTATTTTAAGGTATGCTATCACTATGTTTCTTTTCCTGAAACTAACCTACATTACTTTACTTGCCAAAACCTAACCTACTCAGCTTTACTATAAGTACGTAACATTATATCAATCATTCGTGGGGCGCCTATTCATTAGATAAAATATGAACCGTTATAGGTGCATACATTTACCACATAGGACAAGCATTACTGTAGTTTTCACTATTACCATCCCAACCTAACCCTATGTAAATAACCCCAGTGGTGCATGTACTGTGTGTAAAAAGGGCTGTGTGATATGATGAAATATATAATACGACGACAGAAAAACTATTGTTTATTTCTATATATTGTTTATTTCGTTTATGTCATCTGATAACGCTTTCGGTCCATGTGGCTGAAGGGGTGTCTACAAAATGCACAGCACAAAAACAAACAAACAAGGAGGAACAAGAAAGCAATACTGAACATGGGGTTTCAGCATGAGACACTTACACCAACATTTCATTTTTCCCTCTCTCTGCTACGGCTCTTTGCCTCTCACAGACACACACACACACAAAAGCAGGGCTTTTGCAGAGCTCCACACTGTGACTATTTAGTCATGTTTTGTGACCACAGGGCATCAGTTTGACTTGCAATTACTACTGATATATGAACTGGAGAGCTGAAGTTTGTTTTTCAGCTTGCAGTGGATAAATCCTTATACCGCTGTTACAGTTTAACTTTCTGCTACTGCTAACATCTAGCTGTTGACCAAAAACCTCCAGTTCACATTAAATTCAGGTTCCTGCCCGAACAAGCTGGGTACAACAGTAGTTTATGTGTTTTTATTTTATAGTAGTAGCTACTTTATTTGTAACTGTAGTCCATTTACTAATTGTTTATTTTAATTGTTTACAGTAGTTTAGAGGACATTTCAAAATATATCCTGTATCACGATGTAGCCTAAAAATATTGTGATATTTTAAAGCCATATCTCCCAGCCCTATATGTAAATTACATTGTGTTGTCCCCTGAGTGAGATTGGCCCTAACTCTTTTAAGTCTTAACTCTCTACTTGAGTTTTGTAACATTGTTAGGTTTGGTGCTTAACCACCTGAGGACTGTGTCAGGGTTAGTTTTGAGTACATATACCCATCCCCGCATACAGGAACACCAGGAGCAGGAATGTTGCTGGTTGATCGATCTATATAAAAGTTTGCATCAGAGCCCTCTTTGGTTGCATCTTCTTTTTTTAATTTAAGCAGCACCAGTAGTTCCCCTTCCTTTCCTAATTACCAAATCAAAATGACATAACGTATGCTTGGGTCATATAGGGCCTCTGGGGGGCTGGGCTCCCGCAACAGTTGGCTGCTTGACCAAGATAGTTATCCAGGCTGACTGATCAACTCCGATGATGCTGCTATATGATACTGGTGATTCATACAGCAACTGGTGAGATTTAATAGGGGAACACACTAAATGTGCAACATGAGAATGTCAGCGAAAAATGATGCATGCATGCAGCCACAGACATCTCTGATTCCTTTTGTTAACAGAGATGTGAGTTCCACAACTGATGGAGTGGAGAATGAATCAGTACAGGAAATGCTCTCTTGCTAAGCCCTGCGTGTGGCCAAGAGAGACGGCCATAAACAAAGCTCCTCTTTGTGACTCCTCTTCACTCTCTAGTGCGCTCTCTCTCTCTCTCTCTCTCTCTCTCATCTAATACCCAACTGTTGCTCTGATCCTGAAGAGTGACTCACTAATCTTAAAAATCCGACTAACTACAGTGAAATGCATTAAAATCATTTTTCATGTATTTCTTAAAAAGCCACTTCAAAAGTCCAGTGTCAGGGGAACCACGTGGCTAAACAGAAATGAGGGACATTTGAGGGAACAAAGTGAAAATAAATACTGTCTGCATCTGAATTATGTAAATAATAAATACGCCATGGAGCATGAACTCCAAAACCTCTGTGCAACTGCAAACACCAAAATAGTCTCAGTGAGCTCTGATCTTGGGAGCAGATGTTCAGGAAGTGACTCTTTTAGTCTTTTGGAGGTCCACAGATGACCACGAAGACAAATTCTTTTTGGAAGGCTGCCATGATTACTGTATGAAAGGAGATATTAATGAATTTTAGGAAAAAAATAGCTAATTCTGTGAAGTCATTTATGGTCAACAGCAGATGTACATAGAGACACAGACGGATCTTTCTACACATTTCCTAAAAGCTTACGGATTCGGACAAAATGGAACAGTCACTGACAGAGATCATGGGGGCAGCTCAAGCCACAACGAAGACATTTAAAAGATGGCAGAAGGCTTTAAATCAGGAGAATTTTCATGTTTTTAAAGGCATAAAAAAATCCCATATTAAATAGAAAACACTTCTCAGTCTGTTAATGATGGTTCTGAAGTTATTTGTTGCAGAGTATTTCTTGTTTTATTAAACATGCTTAAAATGAGAATGCTTCAGGTGCCTTTATTTAGGACAGTCACTTATTTATATTGCGCTTTTTGAAGAAACTAAGTCTCATTGCAAGCTTTTTTTTGCGAGTATTAAACCATAAATTTAAGATAAAATTCTGATGGTCAGCTCAATCAAGAAAGTCTTCCTTAACTGAGTTTTAATTGCTTGTAATAAGCATAAATTGTTTGAACACTTTCAGAGATAAGTTTAATGCTAGTTTTAAGAATTCTAGCTGAGCAAAATTGGCTAACCTCATTGGCATTTTTTTTCTAAATTCAAGACAATTTGATTATATTTTAGAATACTTGGCTTCTTTCAAAAAGGGTAGTATTTATGGTGAAAAGAATTCTCCATCCGCATGTCACAGTACGTTTCATGACCTCACAGACCACCTTCTACAATGCTACCTCCGTTAAAAAGTGCATTATTACGACCTCCTCCACCGTTGCTTCATTTATCGATGTCTGAAACCTTTGAATCTGCCCTCTAGTGCAATCCATTGGCTGTATGTATGCCATTGTAAAAGACTCATATAGTATGTGGGCTGATGTTTAAAACAACTGAAACAGACATAACTATGTTCGTACATAAAGGGAGTATAAAGGAGCCTTTACAAAACCTGTAAAATGACAGAGCAGATGAAATGAGAGTCTGGTTTCTGTCAGCTGTTTAATTCAGTTGATAGATATAAAAACTAAAAGCAAAAGTTATTAATTATATACCTGAATAAAAAAAGCACCAAATACACTAAATTTCAGATGGAAAAGTCAACAGTATATTATTCCTGAGTTTATGGAGGACTGGCAGTTTGAATACATTTAAGTTAGATTTCCAACATTTGTGCGATGAAAATTTAGTATTTGCTGAGAAGATTCCATAGAATATTTGTGCATCAATAATCACACAAAATAGAAACATCCTCAACATATACATATCCTGTCTTGATGTTCCTTAAAATCAAAGGCAGGAGAAAGACAGAAAGGCTGGGAGGCAGAGAGATAACACTGCCTCGATCCTCTTCCCACCGCGCAGGCCTAATGCATTCTCCCTCTCACTCACTGTAATTGCAAAGCAATGATGTCAGCATGACAGGTGAGACTGAACGCGAGACAGCGTTGAATAAGCTGCCGCCACAGTATCAAGAGCACAAAAACGTATCTGAGACACTCTATGGGGTGTCAATTTAATCATGCTTAAACCAGGTATCACCTTCCTCCATGATTCCACCATTGACAAAGAATCCTGCATACTGCGTTGCACTGAGCGGAGCTACGGCCTCCTGCTTGATAAGGTATCTGTGACTGACACGCTCACTGGCACACACATACATACACTTTGCTGTAGGCATTTGATGGACATGAAGGATGTGGCTGAGCTTTACATCACCCCAAACCAACAAATAAAGAGATTTTTGAACGCTGTTTTGAACTCCAGATTTAACAAAATGATACAATTGAGGGATAAATTATGAAAAGAATTCAGTGCCAGGTATAAAGCAACTGCGATGACTCACAGATGTAATCTTGGATGCGCTTTGTGCTCCACCTTCCCCCACCTGTAAAGTCAAACTGAGTCATAGCATTGACACCCCCACCCCTCACTGGCCCCCCAGCCCCCATAGACAGTCTGTGGGCAAACAAGAAATAATTCATACGGCTTCCCACACAGGAGTGGGTGTCCTGTATCAGCCTGTGCGCTCCGCTGCCTGTCTGTTATCACCTGCAATTGAGGTAATCCACAGGACTATTATACTGCAGCTTATTGCACACGGGAATATGGCTACCTGCTGCACCAGCATCGGCACCTCCTCCACCACAGCACACCCCACCTCCATCACAGCCGAATCATACCTCTGGAAGGTTGACACCTACCAGACCAACAAACTCTCAGCATACATTTGCACTTACACTGTACCTGTATATAGCAACAGTTGTGTTACATTTATGTAATATCTTTACAAACACTAGAATAAAAATATATAAGCCAGAATTGCTCTCTTTGAATACTAAGTATTACATGACAACGGTGGAGGACGTTTTTTGCTTACCAAAAGTGCACTATATAATATACTGCACTGCAAGTAACATCCCTGAGTTCAAAATTTTACTTGTATAAGTATAAATGTTTCAGCAGTAAAATGTATGTGGAATATTAACAGTACTGTTGTAATGCTGTCTAACTAAGTTATTGTTAGAGCTGGTTGTGGTGGAGCTAATTTTAACTGCCTGACTGCTGCGTAGTTAAAGTGTATTTTAGCTGTAAAATAATTGTAGTTACGTAAAAAGAACAATATTTAAAGTATAATATTAGAGTAGAAGAGTAAAAGTACAAAGTAGCAAAAAAATTAATACTCCACCTTAAAATTATACTTAGATACAGTCCTTGTGTAAATGCAATGATACTTTCCACAATTAAATGGTATACAAAAACAGCATACATATATGTAAGACTGGTCCATTTATGCAGTGCTGGTTTCACCACGTGTCCTGAATGTGCATGAAAAAAAAATGCTATCTGTCACAGTGCATCTTTTACCTTACCTTAATTTGCAAGATTTTACACACACACACAGACACACAGACAGACAGACACACACACACACACACACACACACACACACACACATACATATACATATATATACATATACATATATATATATATATATATATATCTTTCCTTGCTTACTCTGATTACCCCAGGGTTTTTTTCGCAACCTTTTGCAGGATTCTGCATTCAAAAACAAACATATAAAGGTATAATCAGAAAAAAGTACGTATTGGGCAGCAGGTTATCTTATTTCAGACTGATACATTATTTCAGAGTGATCCAGATTAATATGTAACCAGCATTTTAATGTTGTTGTTACTTGACATAGTGCTAAGTATTACTAATTACTTACAAGATTTTTAAAAGTAATCACCATAGTTCTCAAAATGTGACGAGTAGAAATTACAAAATGTGCCTGCGAAATTTGAAGTAGATGTATAAAATAGTGTAACATTAAATCTTCAAGTTTAATATAGTTACCTCAGAATTTAAGATAAAGTATGCAGTTGCCACATCTGCAAGCAGATGAGAAAAGAGGCAATGAGTAACATTTCTCAGAAAAAAATGTTTTTCAATAGATTTGTTTTCTTTCTTGGTCAAAATGCTTTCCTCCTTGCACTGGCAATCCAATTTAATCAAACATGTTTTGACTGTCTATCCAATTTAACCTGACAATAGCAAAATAAGGTCAGTTTCAGAGAAAAAAAAAGACTTGTAAATTTCTTTTGAGCCTGGAGAGAAAGTGCAATTGACATGCACTCACTCTACAATAAAACAGCTTTTGAGGAGTTTAATAATTCAACATACTAAGTTGCAAACTCACACAAATATCCATGCTCCCACAGCTTCTCATGTTGCCACGGGGCCAGAGAGTGCATTGTACAGGGAATTGTCAACATTCCCATGATGAGCCTGCCGGCCCTGTGGTCCGAGGAGGTGTCGAGATGAGGTGGGGGCTAAAATTGATTGTCAATGCTGAATTATTCAACCAAGCCCTCCGCCATTTGAGTGAGTTTCTTCGGTTACGTTGAGAAGAGCTTTCATAGCAAAACAGGAGAAGATTATCTTCCACAGGCCCCCGTGGAGGCCCTGAACGCCCCTCATTAACGAGACAAAGCATCTACAGCCCAGACACACGGGTACAGACACACTGACACAATTTTACACACACACACACAGAAATTCTGACACACATGCGGATACACATGCCAAAAGTGCTGCTGACACTGATATCTCATTGCTGTACAAACGCTGTCTAACATCCAATTCATACAAGCCCACTGCACAGGATTAAAAAAGGGGGAACAAATAAATGAGCTGCTAAATTATCCCATTTTTGAGTTGTTTTTGAGCATTACAAGTCTCTCAACACTAATCCCTTGAAATACATAAAAAGCTCATCAAAGTGTTGCTACTTTGATATGCTCTATTCATTCATGTGTAACTGAGAAGCCCTTCGCTCACTTGAACAGTAGATAAATTTTCAAAGAACAAAAAAGAAAAAAAAAGAAAGGAGAAAAAAAAGGCGAGTGAGAGATGCCAGCTAATCCTTCGCCTTAAGCTGTTAAAATATCCTCGAAAAAATGTCCTTGTAACGTCTGTATTTACATATTTACAAGATTCCCGGAGCGCTCTTTGCGTCTTTATTGATAAAAAGACATAAAAAGAGATATCATGAACCCAACCCGTCAGTTCAAGGGCAACATTTGTTCTTCTTGTTTAAATATGACTTCTATCTGCCGTCAATCACAGCGTACGCTTCATTATGAATAAAATGAGCAGGGGCTCCATAAAAGTAATTAAATGTAAATGCTTCTGCTTTACAGTGTTGTGGACCTGTTAATACAATTCAGCCTGACTCCAATTACAGAAAATCCCAATGACCTCATGGCCCATAATAAATCTATCTGATCACATCACATAAGGAGCGAGTGAGGCATTCACTGTAATCTTCTCAGCATGGACAAAATGAGAGGGCTCGGGATGCCAGAGATATGAGTGCAGAACCACAGGAAACTCTAGCTTGGTGTTTCAGGCCCTTTGGCCGGGGCTATCATTAATGACTCGTTGAAATTTTAATTCTCTGATCACATTAAGTGCCACGGGAAGACAACAAACTCTGCGGCGCAGATCTTGGCGGTGTCATCTCTTAGCGAAGAGGGACATAAACGTCCTTCGGTATAAGGACGTTCATTCTTTTTTTTCAGTGCTGGTGTCTTATGGAGGCTTAGGTTACACCTTTGCATAAGATGATGGGTGTGTGTGTGACAGCTCGTTTCACCACCCGGACATCCTCACTGTCCCACGCGTCTCTTAGCAGCATGAAATCAAACAGGTGACAGGTCACCGCAGGGAGGTGCACACAAAAGTGTATCACTGTACCTCTCAGGACCATCATTACATTTGTTGTCTAACCTGAGCCCTGAATCAGACCCACAGAGCTACACACCTCAATGCTTTTCCAAGAAAAAAATATTTAACCCGAAACCAAAGTCTTTAACTTTATCCCTGTTCTTACCTAAAGTCTGTTTCCTTCAGTATTGTAAATTAACAAGGTGCTTTATCTGTTTTTATTCAAAAGGAGTAGAGTTATGTGAAAAGAGAAATCATGTAATATACATATATATAATATATATATATTATTTTAGGACCTGGACAGGTCACTTTGTCACTTAATGAATTTATTATAACTGAGGTTCAGGGACAGGACCACACACACACACACACACACACACACACACACACACACACACACACACACACACACACACACACACGGAGAACTCTCTAATTCAATCACCTGCACAGACCTAAATAGGTGCTTTCTCTCCTATCAGGCTGTCCTCATGCGCTATTTGTATACCTATGAAAAGTAATGAATAAGAATAAGTATATATCCTCCGTAATCATGAAGGTTCCAATCATGTCATGAATGCCCTGACGGGAGTAAAGAAGGAGGTAGCAAAAAGAGTGAAAGTGTGCATAAGGAGGTAGGGTTGGGATGGTGGATAGATCAAACACACACGCAACTTTCACCTATGAGACTGGTGTTTGTGCCTTGTGTGATACCAAGTGAACTTTGAATTATTTTAAGGTACACTGTCACGTTGCATTAAGTACGTAACGTGTCGTAACATTAAATACATAATGTAATGATTTCTAACTATCACGTTATTCATTCATTGGCTCTAGCTACACCACAACTGCATTTTGCCTCATCATCCCCATGCAGTCGATCTCCTATCATCCCTCTGCTTGACCCACAATCATCCCACCACACACAACCCTTACCCAGTCTTTCCAGAATCCTTTAGCCCATCCAAATAAAACTACTTTTATACCGTACTAATGGTGTGGTCTTTTGTTAATGAATGATCATAGTGCTGATTTTGGCCACTGCTGGTAGCTGTTTTAAATTAGAAGCTCTGAAAGGGTTTGTCAATCTAGTGAAAATAGTAGAGCACCTAAATGCTAAAGAAACATGTATTTCCCGCAGGAGTTGGTGGAGACCAAAATAGAGCTAAAAGGAGAGTGATTATTGGACTCACCAGGTGGCTCTCCTGAAATATGACTTTAAATGAACTATAATAATGCCCAATGTCTGCTGGAGGTTTAATAGGGCGTCACTACACATTAGTCGGTTGAGGCTGCATTAATTCGTCAGATACATGTAATAATATCAATCCTTGCTGGAGCCTTAAAATGACATCAAAGTTCCAAAGTTAAAACAGATCCTTGAAAGAATTTGAATCACAGAAATATTTCAAGTTCAAAAGTGTTTACTTATCTTTCTATCCTTGTGATGACATGTGGTCCCACTAAACATAGCAATTCAAGAACACACACACACTTAAAAAGGATGTGTAGATAATAAAACAACAATAACTCACAAAATGGCATGACAGTTGAAGTTAGAGGCAGCCATAGATATATTTTAAGAGCGATATAGGTCCTTACATTTGTGACTTCAAACACCCCTTTTTATTCACGCTCTAATTTGCAATACATCGGATTGCTAGTGCAGGTCACGCAGATACACAGCCCTTTTAACTTCCACTCTGACCTCATCAGTAATTAAAGGTTGTGCATTATGGGAATTGGTTTTGTGTGTGTTTGACAGGGTCAATTTCCCATCCATATTTTTGATGTTTTATCATTCAAGGTCTTGCTGTAGCTCTCTATACACATATCATACAGGAAGCTGAATTCACTGCAACACACTACTTTGGTAAAAGGGGAAGGTAAACTCCTCATTGACCCCATATTCTGCTGACAACAAATGATGCTTGGCCACGGCTGCCAAATCAAACATAAACAAATTGAGACCTCTTTACCCTCTGGCAACCCGATGAAAGCGAGACCCACTGAGGTCTGAAATTTTGGATACTTCGTTTGTAGGAAGAGTTTTTTCTCGGCCTAATTGATACTAGTTTTATCCTGTTTCAACCCTCTGGGAAGCCAAAGGTGATGTTTTCATAAGAGGATCATGTAAATAAAAGCTACACAAGGAGAGGACCCCTGCCAGCACAGCATCATGGGAAGGGGCTACAGAGCCCACACAAGACGCTGATCATGTCACTGAAAGGTTTAACATGGACATCATGCTTGTGCTATATGTCCCTCTGACCCTCTGACAGCAGTTTGATTAGACGACGTTTTGGAAATGTGCACTGCTAGTTCCTTAAAGTTACAACAGTGTTGATGCTTTTGGGGGAAATGAAAGGCGTTACAGGAGTGTGTTTGGAGAGATCATAAATTATGTAAAAATGACTTTCCTCCATTAAAAAGAGGTGATGTGATGTGTGCATTATTGCGAGGGCTGCAGTGGCACAAAGTTGTTTAAATGGGTGAATAACAACTGAACAAAATATTGAATACAGTACAATAAAGTGCTGTAACTGTCACCAGGTTAAAGCTTCTATTACAGTGCACAGTGCGTGAGGTTTAGAAGTGCACACTTTACTTTCTTTATGCAGGACTTTTGTCTCTGCACACTGGATGAAGCGTAACATACAGTATAACAAACAACCCAATGATGTTGCTTTTCATTCTCATAAATGATATCAAACACTGCAGCCGTGTGCAAAGGCTATGTCCTCGCCGCATGCTTGGCGTGCTTAGCATGCACCAAGTAGTTGTGGAGAGAAAACTGCAACAATTTTATGACGTTAAGGACGTGTTAGAATAGTTAGAACATCAATAAATATTGTTTTTAGGGTCAGTCACATAAGTTGTTTTGGAGGTCAGTTGAAATCAACTTATCTTTAGCCACTTTAAAACTCAATGACGTCATCACAATGCACAGTCTTTGAGCTGAGTGGGAACTGGTGGGCAAGGCCAGAGAGAGAAAAACTATGCACATTGCACATATTCACTCAGCTACGTATACCACAGAATATACTACCCCGAAGCTAGAGACATTTTTTTGGTGCATGTGCCAGGCAAGCAACTCCATTGGAATGAATAGGCACATCTTAAAATCTAGGTATTATAATAAGTGCATTGTAATGAAGGGGGTGTGATTTGTAGTGAAGGGGTGTGTCATGTAGCAAAGTAAGATAACTGCACGACTGCATCTATACCCTTATCCCTCAACTGACTGTAGCAGGCTGTTCACAAATGAGTTGCAATCTGAAACCAGCAGGTTTGTGTGAGCTGGAGATACTGTTTGATTGTAGTAATAACCTGACTGTTTCTGGCAAATATAGCATGAGTCCCCTTTAAATTACTTATTCTGTTTGTTTAACATGGCATAACATGGAAAACTATTGTTCAAAAGATCTGTTTTCAACAACAACCAAAGTTATGTCCACCTTGGGTCTTTGGCGGGCAGTCTCAGGTCATAACTATCCCCAGCACCCCTGCTATATATCTGTTGCAGATGAAGGTGCTTTATGATTGCACTGCTAAAACCACAGATGAAAAGTTAAGTCTACAGTGATAGCACAGTGTTAACAAGTCTAACAATTCTGTAAAACCCCTACCTCGTGGCAGTACTCGAGGACTGTGGTAAAGTCAGGGGATCACCAAAGTCGGTAGGCTTTATCTTCCCGGGACTATGGATGTCTGTATTTAAAAAAAAAAATAAAAAAAAAAGTAAATCCTTTTAAAAGTTGCTGAGATAAACCAGTGGTGAACCACTTACCAGAGTGACATTTCCATGTAAACAGACCATGATCTTGTGAGCGAAAAAAATGCATATCCTAAGATGTGGTTACCATAGTAAATCATACAGTAACTGTGTGGTTAATGTGCAAAGAAAACCTAAGTTATAGAACAGCTTTCAAAGTTCACTTTTTTTGTACCCACAGCTGGGTACCAATACTTTTTTGAAGCAGTTCTTGGTGGTTGTTTTTGTAAAAGGTGACAGAAATCTGAAGCTAAATCTTGCAGTGCTTTTGACCTCTCAGTGGTATTATCTGATTACACTGCTGGCAGCCAAACAATACTACACCACAGAGGAGCCAGGACAGGAGCTAGACATACTGTACACACATTCACTAAGCTCAGCTGGCAAATGCCTTTCTTCGCTGTGAAATGCAGCATGTGCAGTGGAACACACAAACTGAAAAAAGCCTGTCCTGTGTGGAAACAGGTATGAAAATAGAGACTTAAGAGAGAAATGAGCCATACATTTACAAGTCTGCAAAATGGAAATAGTTATTCTGTGTCCACCTGAAAAGCTTCCATGTTTGAATTAACCAAATAAATACTGCTTATCAATCAAACTCAATCAATCACACATTTTTTATAGCACTTTGCATACAAAATTACGTATTACAAAGTGCTTTACATATAAACAGGAAAAAAATTGTTTAAATCAGGAAAGTATTTTGGACTATACAAAATTATTAGTGGAGAAGGGGTGGATAAGGGACATTGCAAATGTTATTTTTGCTTACGGGAAGATAGTCTGACTTTTTTAGGAGAGCGGAGGGGGTTCCATTTTTATTTCCTGTTATGCTTTAACTAGATTTATTACACAAGCTTTCATGTGTGCCATGTTGTAGCTGTATGCAGTTTGGAACCTGGCAAAAATGATCTGTCCTGCAGGGCCATTTCCAGTCCATGGGCAATTTGACTTTATTGTTTGTTCATCCACAGTTAACAAAACTGCACCCCAAAAAACACTTAAAGCTTTCTTAATATATTTCACTTTGCACTTAAAACCAAATTACCTCATGTGTGAAACAAGAGCTTACTGGTAGTCAAGCAGTTAGTAGCTCTTTCTTCAAATAAAAAAGAATATTATTTAGCAAATGTCATGCGTCATTTGTTTGCCATACATTCCTCTCTTGGTAATTTAATTTGTAATGTGCACAGTGGGTGTGCATATTATGAAAATTCCCATTCTATTAAGCTATTAAATGTTTAAATCAAATGTCTTGCTTTTAAAAATGTGCCACACAAAGTTTTTAAACAGTGGCCCTGAGGGCATTTAAGAAAACACCACAACATTTCAGAAAAGACAACAATATTCCACAAAACAAAAAAAATCTGAAAATAAAACAGTAATGTTTCATGAAATGTGACTGTGAAATGATTTTGGGGGTTTTGGTGACATTTATTTGTTTTGTGTGAAAATTTGTGGGATATGTCACTGTGTTGTTACATGTTGCTGTGTTTCGTGAAATGTTGGGTGTTGTGAAACATGCTTCGTAAAATGGTGTGGTGTTCTGTGAAAAGTCATTGTGTTTCGTGAAATGTTCTGTTTTGTGAAATGTCATCGTGCCTCCTAAAATGTTGTGTTTTCTGAAATATCATTGTGTTTTGACCCTCAGGCCCACCATATTCAGCAGCTCAATCAACCCCAATAATTTTCATACAGTCCCCCAATTTTACCTAATCACAATTAAAAGGGCCACACAATTCTTTCATTAAATTAGTGGTATGTTAAACTGATATATAATATATGGAGATATTTAAATCAATCAGAACCAAAATAATTGCTTTTTTAAGCTATAATTATTTGTGTCTTACAGTTGTTTATTGCTTTATGTAGATCATTAACTTTAGGTTTAACCGCAGTGTAATTTTCTGCTATATCACGTCATATCTGCAATAAAGAGATGGCATACCCCTTTGGGGAAAAAAAAAAAAAGTCCTTTCTGCCTTTATGCCTTTCGAGATTGAGCTAATCGTCACAAAGTTGGCAGCTGAATAGAGCCAGTGAGTT
Source organism: Plectropomus leopardus (assembly GCF_026936395.1). Lineage (NCBI taxonomy): Eukaryota > Metazoa > Chordata > Actinopteri > Perciformes > Serranidae > Plectropomus > Plectropomus leopardus. The sequence goes on from NC_142186.1 coordinate 9,469,911, forward strand.
TAATCTGACCACAGTGACATGTTTGATTGGTCAGAGCTGGGGTGGGGGGGTGGGTTGGCGGGTGGGTAGCCCTCTCCTGTGGCAGTAGAGAACAAACATAAATCTTCTTCAACAATCTATTTTCCATCATACTTATTCACAGGGGACATCTCAAAGTGGTCTTTACCCTTTCTGTCAATGGCTGCCCTCATCCATCAATTTCATAGAGAATTATACCCCAGATCGATGTAGTTCACGACCGCTGAGCATTTGTCGAGGGGTGGTGGTGGTGGTGGTGGTGGTGGGGCGGTGGGAGAGTGTGGGGGGGTGGATGGTCGGGTGTATGCACCGCTGCTGGTTCTCAGAGGCCTGATAGCTACATTTGGTTGGCCACCCGCTGCACTTTGCAGTTAAGAATGAGAAGCAAAGCTAACAGGTCAAGCAGAAAGGCTCACAGATATCTGGATTGCATGAATGACGGAGTGAATGAATGGAGTCATCCTCGCAAAAAAATGTTTTGCTCGGATCCCATGTGTGTCGGATTTTATTTTTAATTAGACTGAAACACTTTATTTGCCATTATTCCACAATGAGCAAATTAAAAACGCTATGCGAAATTATGCACACTCAGTACAGCCCATACACCAGCAGGCAGAGGCCACAAGGCTTTTAGTTTGGCAAATGGCATATTTGTTTTTAACATGAGACAAAAGATCAGAAAAAAAGCCCTTGAGTGCACAGCCTCTTAAACTTCACGCGCGTCCTTGTTATCTGCTGTTGTCTAAAGCCATTATTCAAAAAAAGAAGTTCAATTTAAGGAGAAGGACACAGTAATAATGGGTGTGAGGGACAAGGCCTCGTCTAGCCATTATGGAATATGTAGCAATACCATTACACACCCTCTGACAAAGATATTCAGGCTGGATAATGGAGCTACGAAGAGCTGTAGCACAATGCATAATTGCTCCTTCTGAAACATTGATGAATTAAATTAGGGGGTGGGTGGGATCAAATTCATAAATCAAATTACAGTACCTTTGCTTGGGCATGCTTAAACAGTCGAGGACTCTTTAGAAGTCCCTTTTAAATTGCAGGGGGGCTAAAGTAAATGAAGTAGGCATAATTATGTGTATCTTCTCACTCCAGCATTGTCTTCAATGAATTTTTAACAAAGGCAACCATTAGCTACAAACTAATACCAGTTAAGCCTCAGCAAAACTGAATTATTAAATCTGTCAGCCAATATCCTATTACAGCCTACTTATGAATAGTTGATTTTATTTTGTATAATTGACAAGGCTTATCGTACAGTGGGGCCTTCCGTGGCAGCTTGGGTTTTGCGATGCGGTGATATGTATAAGCCTCAGGTACAAAAGGCCGGCTCACGTCAGGTTCATTCTGTGCGGTTGGTTGGTTTCCTTACAGGTAGGATCTCATGACCTGTCATAACCGCCTTATGGAGCAGTGGAATATCAGGCAGCATGAGGGTGCAGCCTGCTCATATGCCTGCTGACAGGTTGAGTGCATGAAAGACCATTTTATCATGACAGAAAGGAAGACTGCGTACAGTGCCAGATCTAGCACATTTGGGGCTCTGGACAAGCTTCCCATGGCACTCTGCCCCCCTCCAAATTATTATTATTATTATTGTTGTTGTTGTTTTATTATTATTATTATTGTTGTTGTTGTTGTTGTTGTTATTAGTTTTTACTAATAAGAATCAACACAAATAAACAACTTAGCTGGCAATTAATAATAAATAACAACCAATAAGGTAATACAGTATGAACAAGTTTGGAAATATCATCTTCTTGTGGTTTTTTTTTTAATTTTACACAGAGATTATGCTAAAAGTCACTATGAAGGGTCTTCTTTATGTCATCTTTGCATTTACACAGAACCAAACAACGGCAGCATCACTCCACTTCAGTGTGCAATTATAGACAGCATGCCGACATCGTGGAATCAAAAGAGGCCCCATTGGCAGGACATGTAAACACAACAGCTTCGGCCTCTGATGTGACATAAAACGTAAGCATAGGCTACACATTCTAAACCATAGCAAAGGCATTAACATGGCAATAACAATCATTTAGCATCTCTGCTAGGGCAAGGAGCTCTTATATCTCTTTTTTTTCCCAGTTTGCGGACTTTTCCAGACGTTGTTCTTCCTCTTTGAGTTAGCCCCTTCACTGCCAACAGCTATTTTTTAAGTCATCCATGGTGGGTCGCACATAAAGCACTTATCAAAACGTCACACTTGTGCCATCCATGATTGTATTCTGTCGACTGTCCTGTTCATGCTATGTTCCTCCCCTGAGCAATAGGCAGCACAAGCCCCTGTTTTAGGATCCACCGCCTGCATGTATAACTGCATGTATAAAGAGGATCTTAAATGTTAACAAATATTTAAATTAAGTCTTGTATAGTTTTCTGACAAACTTAATGTTGGTAGAAAATAAGTATAAAGTAAAATAAATAAATAAATAAAAAAATAAGCACGTACAAATAAGTAGCCTTTTTTTCTTCCTTACTTTCCATTACTAATATGCAAATCCCTCTCCTACACACACACTTGCACATACACACACTTAAGACATTAAGTCCTCAACCTGGACTGGGCTTGTGAGGGATATTGGCATGTACACGAGATTGATGAAAATTACTTTCAGAGCATTTATTTCTTCTAATACCACTGAAAGAAGAGTGTGCACTCAGGAGATATTTGATCTGAATTAGGGAAACTGATGAAGCAATTGATTAATTGGAATTTAAGCCATCAGTCACCGGAGCCATCAGCAGCATCATTTACATTCCAAACAATCAGCTGAAGGCCCGGACACTAAGTATTAATACGCAGGAGTCAATGTGATACTGCCACGTCGCCACCAACCCTTATTGACAAGCACAATGACACTGTTAATCCCCACCTGATCAAATTGCATATATTTTGGGATTTCCACACCAATTCAATATATCTTGTGAATTTTTAATCTGGTAGGAGCAGTGGGGTTTAAGCAATAGAGATTTATCTTTTTCTTTCTTTAAGGTGAAACACATTAAAGACAGGAGAAGACAAGATCCATGATTAATTACTGCCCTCTATCCTTCGTTATGTTGTTGCCAGATATAGAGTGATGTTTTTATTCATATGCTTTATGCCATATAGTTTTCTAAATGCCGGGTGAAAAGTTCCCCTTCACTGACACCAATCATCATGTTCTAAATGTGCTCATTTGTAAGAAGCTGAATGTTATTTGCCACCATTAATAATAAAGCAATGTTATGTTTAGGTAGGTTTGGTCATGATTACATTTGTCTACAACTAACAACTCGGAATGACTGTTGCACGATATTCATACTGCTGAATTATCCTGTAGACAAAATGTTTGAGTGAATGCAAACAGCACAGCTTACACAAAAATATGGAAATTAAACATACTTTGGAAATGTCAAATGTACTTTGACTTGCATCCTGGCGATCACAATTTTGTACCAATTGCTATTGTAAATTTCTGCAAACCACAGAAACATTTGTACGTTGCTATGTAGTGAATATGTTGATACTTTACATTTCTTTACATTTCAACAATACTGTGGTTAATGTCTGGTTAAGCTAAGTACAAAAAATACTTGTTTATGGTTAGGAAAAGATGGTATTTTGGCATTATTTTGACAGTTTTGGAGGCGCAATCCCAGTAGGAAATGCAGGATGTCTCAGCAATAAGCAAATGCTCTTTGTGGCCCCCTTGTGGCAGGCAATGCAGCAGTATCTTAAAAAAAAAAAAAAAGAAACACTGCCTTTAATGCTACTAATCCTAGCAAGAAATGCAGCAATCTTGTGGTAACAAGAGCAGCTTTTTATGGTGCTTTCCCCATTGGATTAACAGTGACAGTACTTACATTCTATCAAATTTGGGAGCTAAAAAGCCGCTGGAAACACAGCGACAGGTATTGATAAAACAGCCAGGTCTGGTGAAAAAGGGCAATGGAAACACAGGGACAGGCCCTGCAAAAACACTTATTGTTTGAGGGCGGAGCAAAACCTAGAAAGAAAAACAAAACCTTGACAGCTGTCTTACTCAGATTTTATGCCATCCTTCTCCTCCTCCCGAAGTCAAAGTCAGCGCATATATTGTGTCACTTTAGAAACACTGACATGACATGTATAAAAAAATGCAAATGTAACATATTTGTGTTTTTTTTGCAGAAATGTACAATGCCAACATTTTCTTCTAGCAACTGAGCTTTATGATAAGTATGAAACCTTTCCCAGAAAGCATTTGATGCATTGGATGTGACATACAGGTGGTGGGTTATTTTAACATTCACCCTAACAAGCTAAAAATGTTTCCAATATAACATTATGATACTGTAAATACCCATAAACAGCTTTGAAAACGGATACTTCCCACGGTGGGCCTGCAACCAAATATCTGACAATAAAACAACAAAGTCCTGTAACAGGAAATTGTTTGCATAAAAACAGAGACACTATAAAGGAAATGAGCAAAAACTAAATATGAAAAAAAATAACAGCACCAAGAAATGTCAGGATCTACTATGATTTAGACGATGAGCCTAGATGCTGCGACTCATAAAAGGACATGCAAACCTTTTAGGTTAGTTTCTACAGACTACAAATAGTTTTTGTTCTCATGCTCTGGCACAAATTCACAGACGCAAACATGAATTACATGCCGGGCTATATGATTCACAGAAGGCACTGATTGTTCTTTCAAAGTGCCCATTACAGAGGCCTATCATTGCAACATCAAGCCCTCCTTCCCATTGACAGTGCTGACGTTTTCCCACTTGGCCTGAGCCCCCTACTGACAGCAACGCCAGTAATGCTCCCTCCCTCTCTCTCTTTCTTTCTTTCTTTCTTTCTTTCTTTCTTTCTCTCTCTCTCTCTCTCTGCTGCTCTCACAATGTTAGATTTTGCTGAAGAAGTTAGTCATTAGTTGAAACAGCAGAGTGTTGTAATGAAATCTGCCGGCCACATCAATAGTGTTTACTGTTGCCAGTTTGCTTTGCTCCATGCTTTTTTTTTTTTTGTTCAAAATGTATTTGTGTGGTGTGCAGCGGTACAGCATCACTGTAATGATGTTTGCCCCCGCTGACGTGTGAGGGCCAGCGACTCAACCCCACGTAATATCTGCTTGTGCATGGATCACATGTCTGCTACATTTAATAAGCTGTTTATCACGTACCCTGGAAGTTAATCATTTATCAACACATCATCAGATCACACTGATGGATTATTCTCAATAAAAGCACCTTCGTCTAGTTGCTGCATGTCTGGCTGGCTGGGAGAAGTGCTCCCCTCCAACTGGTTTCCCCCAACTTAAAGCTCTAATTAAGTAGCCAGGGCGCTAAGTTACAGAGAAACAGCTAGCGGGAACCACAGGAGACAGGCTGCAGCGCTACAGCAGCGGCAGCAGCAGGCCCACTCACTGCGATCGTTTCCTCAGACGGGTGTCAAAACACCCCCGGTCTGCCTCCCATCAAGTCCCCTGCGCAGAAATAGGAAGTGAGCCTCTGAAAGGAAAGATTAAAGTTTTCTGGAAGTACTGCTGGCAGCTGCACATGCCCTAAAGATAAACTTTATCCGGCCGCATGTGCAAAACTTTGCTGGAGCCATTTGTCATCTTCCAAAGTAATACATTTCCAAGTGGCTTAGATTTTAGACAAGAACATGAGACTGGCCACCGCAGTGTGGTCTGCTAGTGTTCCAGTGTTTTGATACTGATGGAGAAATTTAAATCACACCAAACACCAAAACAGCACACTTGCATATATTTGCTATGTCTGCCTTTTCATTAAGAATTCTATCTCATAATTTTTAATTTACATATTATGGCTCAAAAGATCGAATTGCTACATCATGTTATGTCTTCCGTTCCATTTGTGGACAAGTATTATCAAAATTAAAGTTCCGGTGACATGTCATCAGAGGTATACTGTATTGTGAGAGTAATTCGATTAAACATATTACCAGGGTAAAGTAGTCAGTGACTGGGATATACTGTATGTAACAGTCTGACAGTGACCAAAAATAGGATGATACATGATACTACCATTGAAGTAAAGAGGGATTTCACTGATGTAAAGAAGGTCCTCTTATAACACTAGGCCGTCTACGCAGTAGAAAGACGCAGATACTTTTGAAATTACATGACCAGAGAAAAACAGAGATAAAGGACACTTTTGCTCAAGAGGTAGAAAACCTACCGCTACCAGAATGCTATGCACCTGACGTGGACTGGTGCGTGTGAAACAATGGCGGTCAGCCAGATCTTTTGTTACAGTTAAACAGTAAGCTAAAGCTTGTTTCAGAAAACATCTGATTTGAGAAATATTCAACTTAGTGACAGAATTTTGGTTTACATTTGATCAGTGCTGTTTCTTTTTTTTTTTTTTTTGCCTTCACTGGGCAGGAAGCAGAGGTGCCCACTTCCTGTTTACAAATCCTTGTCATTACGGTGAGGCGGAGCATTAAAAATGTTTCTGAAAACATTTTAGGCAAGAAATAGGCAGTGCAGTTACGTAATCTTAACATAATCAGCAGTACCTAATTTTAAAATCTGATAAGATTTTGGTCCAAGCTTGACAGAGAGAGAGAGAGAGAGAGAGAGAGAGAAAGAAAGAGGCGAGTTTGTCTATTGATCTGCTGTATATGCTTTGAGAACGTGTTGGCGGCGGCACGGTGGGGTGAGGCTGGCGGGCAATATGAAAAAGTGGAAGTACAGCCTGTAGTTTGGGCAACAGACTCGAGAGCCAGAAAACTCAGTCAAATGATGTTCTTTACAGCATTTAGAGGAGTTTCATCGTGGAGGGAGAAGGAATATCCAGGCATTGGTTAGATGGAGGGAAGTGTGTGTCATGTTCACACACAACCCAAATTGTTTTGATGCAAGGCTGATTGAAAAGTGGAGGAGTATGCCTTTCAAAAAACATCTTTAGGCTATAAAAAACTGCATTAAATGCCAGTCATAAAAATATCAGCAACATGACCCCTGATGTTAAATGAACAATACTTTGCAACCTGTGCATACACCTGATTATCAATAAGGCATATCCAACAGCCTTACTCACTGTCACCTCACTTGAATAAACCAGAAAAGACACTCAACTCACTCGCAATTAAAAACAAAAAACACACAAAAAAAACCACACTCAGAAAAAAAAAAAACCTCCCTGAGTGAACACAGAAGTCACCGCTTAAGGATCCATCATGATTATGCTATATTTAGCATGTTACAAGCATGCACCTGCTGGCAACACAGCATCATGAGTGTCTATTATTTGGGTCAGATATGCTCAGTAGGCTGATGCTAGCCACAATCATAAACCAAAAGGACAATTACTTAAATTGCTTGCATTTTTGTTACTGGTCTAAATGCTAGCCCTGGCCTGGGTGCAACTGCTTTGCCACACCCTTTCAGAAACACCTGTAGCTTCTTCTCTGCTGCAGTTGCTGAGTTATCACCTTTCTTAAGTCCTACTTTCACATGACATTTCATGTGTCTTCAATAAAGACAAATTCGAACCCCTCTGTAAATTGGAAGCCATGATCATGCGATAACTTATACGTTAAGTGTTTATCTTTTTTGGCAAAATTTGTACAACAGGTCTGGACCACCTGTACATTAAAAAAACTGTTGGAAATCCAACATCCACTGTCATCTTGCGCCTTTGATATTATTAGGGCTGCGCTGTAGCGATATTTGCAGTGGGGGAGTTCCCGCCAAAACACCTGTCCAGCTAACCACAAGCAGCCTCATTAAATGCAAGTGCATGGATTGTCTGTCACAGCTGTCAATTATATCCCTTTTTGTATAATTTAATAACTCATTAAAACCAAACTTATCATAAAAACAAACACTTGAACAAACATCAAGGTGATGAGAACTACCTTTAGTGTCAGAAACAATCTTTGGGATATTTATTGGGCATGTACTTTGAGTTTTTAGTTTGGCCTATGTCCCATTCACTGACATGAAGGGGTGGGCTTTATGACTTATACTGCAGACAGATTAAAAAAGCTACACTTTGGGGGAACTGTCATGTTGTCCATCTTTGCTGTTATATCTTAGCTAGTTATTAGTTGGTAACTAGCTTCTAGCGGTCTGAGCACCTCTGCTGAATGAATGAAAAGTGAGGCATTCAGATACCATCCACCAACAGAAGATTTACTGCAGTCTTCAACAGAAAACACAGTACACAGCCATCTCATAAAGTTATGCTGGAGCCCTGAGCTTATCTAGTCACTTTAATACTAGCTAACATCGCTGCTAGCATGTTAGCTCTCCACACACCAATGCACTATGTCACATTCACAGGCTAACAACAAGGCCACCGCCCTTAAGGGGGGGGGCGTTTAACGAGTGGGATATGTAAAACATCTTTGTATGCATGTCTATTTCAATGTTATTCATGTGTTATTTCAGTCATACAGCCTATAGTTTGAAAGCTAGCTTCTTCCGGTGCCATTAATGCTGACCATTTCGAAATACAAAGCACCACAGCAGGCTTAATATACGCTTCTATCAGACAAACAAGTGAACTTTTATTACTCACCTGTGAGGTGCTATTGTGATCCAAAAATCCATATTTGTTGCCATTTTTCCAACAGAAACACTACTCTGAGACTCCCCAAATGTCCAGGTGATCTGTATCTACTGAAATATTTAGTCCAAACTCATTATTACATCCATAGATACCCACAAACTGCTGTTGCATCACTTCAAATGTTTCCTATTTCACCACTTATGATTGCTCATTTTCTCTTTCTGGCAAACTTCACATGGCACTAGGCATGCTGTGTTGTTGTGACCAAGACTTCCTATTGAGGCCTCATTGGCAATATAGGAGCCAATAGAAAACGTGTTGCTAGGCAGAATAAGCAGGTGAACAGAACCTGACAGGAAGTGCATCACTGACATGTAAGGGAGTATAACCAATGTAATCAGCCTACAAAGCCCCATATGTTTATGGGTCTTGTAGTAGATGGCACTCCAAAGTTCTGCAGCAACTTTTAACCTCTTATTGACATAATAGAGTGTAAAACATGTACAGAAATGATAAACATTGATAAACTCCCTTTTTTAGCAAAAAAAGTCTTTCTTATCAATTTCGTTTTTTTAGAAGCGTTTTTTTAATTTACATTAAGCAACTAAATAGACATTGTGTCTTTTTTATTTGTTTTTCCCTCATATTCACACATTCAGTATGTTGTTTTACCCTGTTTTTTGAAAAAGCGCCTGGAAAAAAATTAGAAAACATGTGATAAGAGGTGTTTTTTATTGGTATTTGAATTTGGACTATGTGAGGCTTCAAACTAGGGCTCCATTGTTTTTTCCAGCGATTACCTCCCAGTTCTAGTCATCTGCAGCATCTTTTTTTTAACAAAAATATCCAGGCAAACATAAAAAAAAACAAAAAAGAAACATTTTGTTCCATTGTGTTTAAAATTATACAACTCAACAACAGAAGCACTTACACACTGTACAAATACGCTATTGTTTTAACTTTAAAAAGTTAATGTCCAGGCTACCTTAAATGTTTAAGCTTTTGAGAAGACAAGATAAATCATTATGAAATAACGTCAACGACAGCAGCCCGGACACTAGAAGTTGTAAGTTATAACAATTAGTGTCTTTTTATTGTGAAATGATTGTGACTGTTGTTGAAAAAACTTCAGTGCTTTACCTTTCATATAAGACCACACCTGTACCACAGAACAGCTTTCAATTTACTTTGCCTTGGGTAGGCATTTTAGGTGAAATTTACAAGAAGCCAATTCTAAGTACTACAGAAGAGAAAATTCAAAATAGTAGTAGAAAATTGAATATCAAGGTTTCTTTTAAATCGCTTTTATGTGCCTCAGATCTTTTTGTACCAGTGGTTCTAGCATGAGGCCTCTGTGTGTATACGCGTAGTGTTTCAATATATGTTTCCAAATGAGCAGTCACAATAAATTGCTATTCATACCCACTTAACCCTCCCCAGCACACACACGCACACACACACACACATGTGAACATACATATACACACCCTGCCAATCTGAGCCCTTGTGCCAGCTAGCCATCTGGTCAGAACATGATCATCATATGCAATCTGCCCACCCAGGCTGGCACTGATTCACCAGACCAACACTCCAATTACCCTCATCATGCCAACAGTACAGCAGAAAAGCAAACAGCAGACACACACCACAATGGGACCCACCTGTGCAGGGGTGGAACGATTGCCAGAGAGACTTGTAAAGAGAGGTCAGTGTGTCATAGAAATTGAAATCTGCAGCTCTACAATTAGACACATTTACAAACATAGTACGAGACTCCATTAGCCTTCATACTATGGAGAGAAAACTCTGATTATATGTTGCAAGGTTGGATTCATCTCACTGAAAATCATCTGTCTATATCATCACAATGGATTGGAGCTATAAGGTCGTGACCTCTGAATGATCAATAAGCAAACACAATCAATGCCCACCCAGAATGCATATGTGGTTGCTGATGCAGACATAAAAATAGAGAAAGAACATCTAAATCCAAGTATCGGATGCTTTTGCTAAAGTTTGGGGTGAAATCAAGAACAGAAGTTTCTAAATGATGGATTTTGCCTCATCAGTGAAACCTGACCACAAACGTCTGTGGCCCCTATCAGCTGATAAGCCCACTGGCTCAACATTGATCTATCTCTCAGCCCATCTCCCTTTTCTTAATTTTAATTTTCCCATTCCTAACCCATGCTAATTCATCCCCTCTGCTGTATGATCCATGGACCAGAGGCCTCGGCAGCACAGAGTGCCAGGAAGGGTCACTGTTAATTATATCCATTTAATACCCACTTATGTCTGCAGCGACGTCTTCCTCCTGGGGTCACGCAGACTTCGCCCTGCACTTTATCCAATAATCTCGCAGAATATAGGCTCGGATATTCCGAAAGATCAATGTCATTAACAAGAAGGCACAGAACGCATTTGATTATGGATGTAATTAGTACAGGCTTGAGGGGACTTGCTCCTATGCACAAAGAGGCAAAATCCATTTAGTATCAAAATTGCCTTAAAAATGGACACCACTTTGAGATCATTTTTGCAACTGATGACCACCATAATGCAGTTAGTATCACTAATGACAGGGAATTAGGGCTCATATACATAATACTTATGTCTAACTTTGACAGATAGAAAAGAGCATTAAGTGTGGCTGAGAGCGAGTCGTGTTCCAAGTTGTGGTGAGAGGATTCAATTTACCAGTTGGTGATGTTGGACTGGGCGCTCCTCCATTCTATTTACCTGTGGAAAAAAAAGACAGTCCCATTGGGTGAGAGTCCCCACGGACCTGTGAAAGGTGACACTGTGGATGCTGCATTAAGAGGATGAGCTTTTAATAATTCTGTCACAGGGCCGGGGAATATCAGGCCGGGATCACTTTACAGCCCAGCTGAACTGAACATCCAGCCTCATTAAAACTCTGTCCCCTGCTGACTTTATCTCTGCGTCATCAGATCGCCCTTCCCTCCTCCATTTCTTTCTTTTTTTTTTTTTGTCTCTGGCATGGTCTCTGTCAGCTTTTTGACATCACAGACACACCTAGAGGCGTTGCTTTTGAATCAGCGATGCACCGGTGTCAACCAACTGTCTCAACGATAACTTATATACAATTCAGAAAGTTTGAATTGTCCATCATGCAGTGACAAGCCTTTGAAATACCTGCTCCTGACATCGGCTAAAAGATTTCAGTTTCTTTCAGTCTGTGGTTTTCCCGCTAATGTAGGTAGAGCAGCAACACATACCTCTTTACTGAGAACAGTCTTGGCCTGCAGTGGAAACCTGTTGCGAGGGATGTGAAAGGGAACAGACAAAATGACAGCACTGAGGAGAGTTTCTGTGGCTTGTATTGGATTGCATTGCCCTGAAACTCAAGCCTGTGTGGTAACAGGGTACAGCCACTTAAGATGGCAAGATAGCCACGATGATAGACAGTTGGATTTTTTTTAATATAATATCATCTACAGTTTATACTTTGCGGCAGCAGAGAGAGGGGAAACAGAGTTTAAATGTAAAACATTCTCATTTAATGGAAAATAAATACACACTTTGGATGATATTAGATTTTTTTTCCTACTTTAATTCAATGCCAGAGGCTAAAGTAACTAATAATCTCTCACTGGCACATGTGGTTCAAATGTCTGATGTTGTATACATTTATAGGCACCAACAACCGATAACATGTAGCCCGTGTACATGTGTACATTGCATGTTAACAAAACCTCCCGTACACCATCAAACATCTCATGACACTCAATTACAGGTCTGTATACGTCTTGCAGATTAGAGGACCTTTACAAATGATGGAAAAAAAAGCAGGGGGAAGCCTGCTGCATAACGTCTAGCTGATTTCACTTTATAGTAGACTACTAAACCACCGTAAATGCACACATGCTAAAACCCCTCTCTGTTTTCCATCAAGCTGCTGTGTAGTGGCTATGTTAAATGTAGGTGGTAAGCTCATATATCTAATTATACAATAGCCAAACATTTTTTGTTAATGAAATGGAAGGAGTGTAATTGAAAACTTCAGCATAATTATTGCTTGGTGAGTGCCTGGCTGTCGGAAAATTGCACATGTAGGGAGAGGTCTCAGCAGGGGTACGCCATGACTTATGAATCAAGCCATTTCAAAATCCTTACAGAGTGGTACATATGCACTCACTTGCACACGTCCCCATATATTAACATCATTGTAACCATTGTCAAAACAGGTAGCCAAAAAAGAAAACAAAACAATATTATGATGAAAAAGAAAGGTCATTATAAAGAATTCATGATTTCACTCTGGATAAGTGTGCCTTGCATAAGTAGGCAAAAAACACAATTGTACTTACATTTAAGCTGTTTGGCAGACTGAGCTATCTCTTTCATTCGGTTAAGGTATGTTAGGCTGAAAAAAGAAGCCTGATTTTTTTTGCTGTCTAAAGTCATGCTCTGCCAAATGGTTGAATTGGCCTTTAATGTTAATGATAAAGATGCTAAAATAAAATAAAAAAATAAATACAAAAATATGAATAAGGGATGAATATTCACTGTTGTTAATACCACATATTTAATGTTATTCCATAATTTATATTTTAAGGCAGAAAAAATAGCACAGTATGATTTCTTTTCAATTTCTGAGATGTTTTCAAAGTAGCAATGATAAATATCTCAAATAAATTGATTTATGTTGGTACACTAACATATTACATGCATTGTAACAGTATATGATATATTATTTAGATTTTTTTCCTGTTTTACCATTAATATGAAGAGACATCTCTACCATTTGGTAGGTGCCTATTTTATAAATGTTTTGTTAAATGTTTTTTTTTTTTTGTTATTATAGCCTCAAGAAAATTTTTCCCAGTAAGGACATTAAATGGTTAAAGCTAAATGTAGTATTTCTATTTCTATATGCAGAGTGTGTAATGGGTTAAAAAAGGTAAGGATATGGATAAGCTGGGACATCACCTCATAGGTCCTCGCGCAGAGAAACCAGAGCAGCCAAGACACATAAAGCCAGGTTAGAATGGCTTGGCAGCCACGCTAACAATGTTTGTCACAACTGCCCTCTTTCCATCCCAAGCTCAAATGAGAGAAGTCAGAGAAATATGGGATTACCATGAGTTATTTATGACGCTGAAACCCAAGAGCCCCTCTTTATGAAATCATCTCCACTGATTAGGTCGCTCTTTCGCCGCGCAGCATCTGATATGATTTCAAATGGTTTAACATCAAAGTGGCTTGTGTAAAGTATGAGTAGTTTTGCACACGTTCAATCAAAATACAGATCTTTATCGGCATCATGCTGATTGACATGAGCGGACTGTTGTGAAACAGATACTGCGGCTGTCATAGTCATTATGGATTTTTTGGTTTAAAGATTCAGCTCGGGGGAGGAAAAAAAAAGCATGTGGCCTTTTACGTTGAAATGTTCTTGAGGCAGCAAAAGTGCAGTGGACTCAGAAACCTGGCTCAGATTGACTTGGGGGGGCACAACCTTTTCAACTGTTACCTTTAATACTTCTGAAATCAAAGTGAAAGTTATAAAACCAGATTTTTCTCCTAAAAAGTGACTGTAGACTATATTTACACCATGTGAGAGGTCTAAAACATATGTTGACTTTCATAGCTGTGGCAATAGAATCGCAGTCTTATTGTAGCGGTTGTGTCAATAACCAGGTTCGAAAGCCAACACCAAGCAGAGAACTACACACGGATACAATCAATGGCAGTCCATAGTTAATGAACTTTCTGACCTTAAGGAAAATGTACACTGCTTAACCAGATTCTGCGTATTTAATAATTCAGTTAGAGAGTAAGAGAGCTGAATAGAGGTACATCTCTCACCCAATAAAGTCAGGGATATCATTTTGTCCAGAGACAACGGTTTACATTATATTGCTGTGGCCATCCGAGGAAAAAAACTCAATATAGAGACATCCATTTGTGGGGGGTTTTAATAAAAAAAGACAGAATGAATCTTAGGCACTGGACTAATGGGAAAATCTATGCGAAAAACTAAACTCCCAAATGAGGGTCCTGGACATCTGAAGTCATTAGTGTGGAGACTGTGGTTAGTAAAGTGAATTTACATATATGGACATTGCTTTGAAGAAAGTATGCGGGAAGAAGTCGAGGCGGAGAGGAGATACTACAGTAGCTTGATCTGCCATTGAGATCTTCTGAATGGGAGATCATAGGTGCATTATTGATGAGTCTCAGTTTGAGTTTCAGCTCCAGAGGAAATGATAAGGTGTAATGCAATGGTCTACTGTGATCACGGACAGCTTTGTTCTACATACTGTATTGCAGGCTGCTAAGGTGGCGACCTGCTGCCACACCATCTCTCTTTGTCACCTTTTATGTACTCACTTAGACTATGGTGATAATAGTTAATACTCGGTTAGTATATGGTGCCTAATAGCTCCACTCATTCTTGGGTCCTCAACCTGTCGCATTTAGGTCTAGAACATAGGAGATGAGTTTTTTTTCCAGCAGACTTAACTGACTAGTCTGGAATTTATGAAAAGTGATTTTAAATTACTCCATTGACTAGCATTTAGCCCTTTTGTCCTTTTGTCCAGTGTCCTGTAAGAGCATTGGTAGCAAAATCAACCACTGGAAGACAGCTCTGTTCCATGCATGCTAATTTTTTAACATTAAATAAATTAACAAGTTTTTAGTAAGGGTGATAAAATGAGAATCAGATAACAGATAGCACTGATTTAGGCAGCAGTTGAGCAGAAGATTCCTAGTTCAGTAAAAGTAAAATTGCTGTTAAGATGGAGTTTAGCTTTTAACAAGGCATGGTTAAGTTTCACTTTCAGTTGAGGGTTGTATGTTTGGGAGTAGCTACTGAACGTGCTGTATGCTGAAAGCCAGTTTAAGTAATGATAAAGAACAGAATTAAGTAAGTAAGTAAGTAATAAGTCATGTATAGAGGTATGTGGAAATGTGTGTACCAATCAAGGTAAAGAGCAGCTGTGCAGGCAAGGGAAGAGAGAGTCCCTGGTAAGATGGTGTGCTTTTATGTCATGAACCACACTGGGCTAAGGTGTTGCTCATGAGCTTAACAAAGAGTCTCTATGCCTTGATCCTAAAAGACAAAGAGCAGACAGAAAAATGGCACACCAGGTAGAGCGGGGGAATCATCACACATAGTTGGGAAAATGAGACTTGGATTATACTGCGTGTTGTGTGAGAGCAGATGTTTTGATATATAGTTAAAGTGGTCGCCTGTAACTGTATTTTTGTTCACTGGAGGCATGCTCGAGAAGTTTAAGAAGCTTTTTCTAATGAAATTTTAAATATGTTTCTGCATGGTAGAACAGTGCTTGACTTTCAGTTTTGCTTGTTGATGCTCTGTTGATTTGAAATGTTATTCATATGATATGGAATTCCCATCAGTAAGGGAATTTTTTAAGGGACTACAACAAAAACAGTTGCACCCTTACATCACTGGTTTGTCTTCATCATGCTAAAACAGTTGGTTACTTGCATTTACTTGCCAAGCTGTATGCTAATGTATTAGCATGGACAAACATAAGGTTTCTGAGACTATCTCCTTCAAACTGAGCAAAACAACCAACTAACTCCAGTTGTTTAAGTGAAAATCCTTTAAAGCACAGTGCATATGAAATGAAGAGAATGAGCACTGGCAAAGAGGAAAAAGGGGGAAAAAAATCTGCCTTCTTAGCCAACTTGATTGTTATTGCACAGTGCTTACGGTGTTTTCTGGGCTTGCACATGTAATCAATACCCCCAGGCAATTTTAAGCGTGATCAGTTTGGATGGATTATTGCTTGGCAGGAAGGCTTTTACATTGATCCTCTCATCATGTCAATCACTGACAGTGACAACTCTGAACTCTTCAAATTCCATACATCAGCAAGTACTGTTCACAATCTGGCTACATCAAAAACAGTGTGAGTCAAGAGGCTGTTGCGAGATCTGCTGAGGCTGGGCTTCCTATATTTTAATGCACACTGTAATGCATTTTAAGGCCCAGTGCGGTTTCAGTGCTGTGCATCCTTCATTCTCCTGTATGGTTCTCAATTACTTTTAGCAGCTACAAAAAAGAGCCAATAGATTTTTGCCAGAGGAAATTTTGCAAAAAAGCAGAAAAAGTATGCAACACTGTATTATCCAAAGTCTATTGCAATCACTTATGTAGGGGTGTATATACCATACTCTTTTTACACTTACAACTGAAAAAAGACATATAATAATAGCAGGTAATACTTTTGTTTGACTTCCCATAATACAGTTACACTAGAGAGTGAAAGATACAGTGATGGGTGTGAAAACTGTAAAAAAAAAAAAAAAAAAAAAAGTAGAGCAAACATCTGTGAAGTCAACATGCAGTGGTGGGATCTCAAAAATCTGAAACCAGAGATTAACATTAAACTGCTTTGTTAAAATAGTAACAGCTGTAAAGCTGTTAAGCTGCAAATGTTAGCTTTTGATTTCAGTGGAAACCCAACATGAACCCACTCTGCCATATTTGTCAAGTGCTACTGCTGGAGTAGTTTTGCAAGCCTTGCCTTTATTCGTTCCTGCAGCTACTAGCAGGAGCTGACATCTCATCTAATGAAGAGCAGATAGCAGAGACTGGTTCAAATCAGTGTTGGGAAACTGGGGCTGGCTGGTGAAACACAGAGTGAGTTGTAATATCCTCAATTTCTCCCAGCTGGAGCAGGCTAGAAGCATGTAACCGATAGTGTCCGCATGCATATTTTACACTAAAGCCCAGGTGTAAAGTTTCAGCACTTGCAAGGAGCTGAACAGATTTGACAAAGCAAGACTGTAGGACTGTAGGAAATGAGCACATATAGAGTAAAACTATAGGATTATGGGTGAAACCCATAATGTGGCAGTCTGCAAAATCTTTTTTCAATTTTATGGGCAAGTTCAGTGCCAGATCTAGCACATTCAATGCCCTGGGCAAGCTTTCCCTGGAGCCCCCCGCCAAAAAATAAATGAACAATAAAATAAAAAACTTGTATTTATTAAAAACAAGAGCAAAAATCAACAAAATAAACAACTTTGCAAACAAGTGCTAAAAATATGGCATTTGTAAATTTGCTAATTTTTCTTTTTTCTTTTTGTATGCACCCCGCATTGGATTTGCCTTTTTATTTTCAGTTGCGCTCATACATGTTCTGACTGTTCTAACTGATGAACTCATTAAGGTGAACTGAAATGCCAGGAATAGAGAAGGTACCCCTACTACAGACTGATCTTGGATCATTTTCCCCTTATGTAAGTTTTTTAAAAAATGGGGTTGTGGGCTGGAGATTTGGCACCCTCCTTGCGGGTGGAGCCCTAGGTGGCTGATGTTGCCTATGGGACAATCTGCAAGTGGGTAATTTACTTTTTTAAGCGGTTCTTTTCTTTATCCAACAGAAACCCTGCATAGCTGTTCACAACCCTAATCCTAAACCACAACCCTAAACCTAAAGTGTCTTGTGCATCAGACAGCATGTATAGTGAGGGATAAAGCATTTCACTATCACTTACAATGGTATCTTTCTTCAATGACATTTTCTTTATGTTTTTCAGTTGCTTCCTGTCTACATTTTCGAGGTGACTGGTTGGACTGAGAGCATTGCCATAAATGAAAGCACGTCATGTCAGTTGGTGCTTTTCTAAAATGTGAACTCTGCCAAAAAACAGTACTTTTTTGGGGGGGCTTTAGTTGTGCACCTTGCAGTCACTTTCCATTTCTCTTATATGGACAGAGTTGCTGGAAATTTTGAAGAAACCTCTACAAGTATATGTGATCACAGCCTCACTCAGGTCTGCTCATGTCACATTGTAGCCTATATCCAATTTTTTTTCTCAACATTATGTTTTCAGAAATTAGACATTACGTCAAAGCTGGTGCATGTCTGACATGGCTTCAGAAAAAGAAGGGGGTTTGGGGAAAAAAGTCAAAGATGCATCACGATGTACATAACACTGCAATTACTGGCAACCCTATAGGCCCATACACCAATAACACAGTTAAACCAACCGATTAAAGCTGAAATAAGTCAATATTTACCATTGCATAACTCAATTGCAAAACTCCATTTTCTCATAATGGCCTCTGATAATGAGGAAGCTCTCCACGGTCATGTGACTGAAGTGGAGCCTAATCATTGGACTGTTACAGTAAGTCATGACAGTTTATTGGCATGGAATTCCATAATGGTGCAGATCAATAGCAACCCAGGAGGCTTTCCTCTCAGCCGGATTTGACACATTTGAATAAGTGCCGCTGAGGGGGAGCAGGCTTATGTTGAGAGGACTCAATCCCTCAGCGAGCAAACGACATGTTAACCAGAGTGATATTCATCTGCCGAGGAATAATCCCAAGACGAAACAAACCGCCATAGCAGGTACGAAACCCAATAAGAACCGTCAAAACTTTGCCACTTTAGGACAAGGGGTGATCATCAAAAGCCCTGAAAACAGTCTGAACAAATGATGCCTATACGTTCTGAGAATAAAAGATACAATCAGGCTCGTGCCCTTCCCACCCCTCCTCCTTTGAGATCCCTGTGTTGGGAATAGAATAATATAAGGCTTGAGGGAGCAGGTTGTGAGATAAAAGGCCACATCACAATGATGATCTCTATCGATCGGCAACCTTGGGCACACAGAGGAGGTCCGGCATTTGTCACGTCGAAGCTGAACCCAATAGCTGATCCACGCCGCTCTCTGATGAATTGGCCCTGTTCGCCAAGTTTGTTTAATTGATGACGCGTTCCCTTTCAGGTGGACCACCACTATGTTCCACGCATTCATTGATTTTCCAAAACACCCCCACCTTTTCTCTGAGCTTCTTTTCCTCTGCTCTCTTAAAGTGGCCAACTGCAAAAGACACCCCCACCCTTGACTAGACCTCGGAGACATGGCAACAGAAGTGTCCTTCAACCTGCTTCTGACCACTTAGACTTCCAGAGATGGATATACAGTGCCTCTTTGTTAGTATAGAGGCCTAGTAGGTGTATCAACTTAAAAGTATTATGAGAAGTGAGCAAAAGTCAAGTCTCTGCTCACATTCCTCAAAGACGAGATGGAGCGGTTAACTGAAGGCTGTACTCAATTACACACAAAAAGGCACACAAAACAGTTGCATTTTCATCTCTATGTACATGAATGTCTAAACTGTCATGGCACTATTGCCCATTAAAACTGTGGTTTTATTAATTACATTAATAGTGATGTTTCCCCCCAACCTCCTGAATCATACTCCCTCTCTTCACCCTCTGAGGTGAGTGGTGTTAAATTTAGGTTACAATAATAACTACGACTAACGTTGGATGCATGCGGTAAAGTGCATTAAAAAGAGTTTTGATGTGAACTACTAACCACAGGCATCTTCTTTGGTGAGCAATACCCAACTGTTGATCCCTTCTCTGCACCAAACTGTTAATGTTTCGAAATGCTTGCAGGTCTATAGTGCGCCACGCTTCAGCAACTCTCAACAATCCATACAGGAAAGAATTTGAATTTGTAAACCACACAATCCTATTCCAGGGGATCTGGAGTGCGTAACTTTGTCATCTTGAGAGCCCTGCATGAAAACTAACACTTGCTGAAGCAGCCAAGCAACCAGTCAAGCACTAGGTAGGCAGCTTTTGGCCATCAAAGGGAAATTCCAGCCTAATGGGGTTTCAGAGTTTCCAGTGTATCCCTCTACCATCCGCTGAGAACATGATTACCTGAGGAGTGTTATCGCACACACACACAAACACTCGCACACACCTTTCACACTCTCTTAACTTTGGAGATTGTTCGTCAGGTGGATGCACACATGCTTTAGACAAGCAAAAGTAAGCATGGGAGTAACTGGAATAAACATGAAACTCATTACTGGACTTTGATTTTAAACAAATATAAAGGATAGCAAGTGAAGCACCCCAGCAAGCTATTTATTGACTCAAGAACAAAAAAAAGAGGAAGAGCAGCACCAACAAAGGCAGAGAAATTGTGCAAAAAAAGGCATACTTTTGGATTTAAAGCACCTATCTAAGATCCCAGAGCCTTGAGAATGGGATTGGATTACTGTCGGTTAGATTTACTCCTGTGGCTCTTCGCCACTACATCATCGTAGGGCCCCCTGCCTCTGGATCAATGGGGATATTTACTGCGCCTGTTTCAGGGAGACTTTCACAGTAGGCAGGGCATTAAACAAACAGCCGACAGCCCCGTCCCAATGATGGCCTGTCTGTTCACACTGTGCCATGCCCCAAATGTCACACATATTCACTTCAAACAGGTAGCACACAAACACGAGTGAAGTGCAGATAAAACAAAAAACAAAAAAAGAAAGGCCAGACAATTTGCTCCGAGTGCTGAACAAAGAGGAAAGCTGCCACATTTCATGAAAAGAGAAAAAAAAATCTAAGATAGATGGAATGCTATGTTAACTTGTAGATAATTAGCCTCAGTCTAAAATTATACTTGTTAAAATCCTCTTAAATGGACACACCTCGAATAATTCCTTGTCTGCACTCCCCTGTTTGCTCATAAACATTTGGTTTTGAACAGTAAAATGAAATTGCGCTTCACGTGTCGGACATTCCATTGTAATGTATTGCTTAATGGAAAAAAAGTAACATAGCAGCAAAAAAAAATCTTTTTTTTAATGGAAATAACAATCCAACAGCGTCATATTAATAGCGTCATTTAACCCCATGTTGGCATCATAATTGAAATCACTTGAGGCCCTCCTTCACAGAGTACGTCTGTGAAGCTGGAGCCTATTGAATTAAATTATACATTTGAGAAGAATCACCATTATGATGTCAAACAACAGTCTTTACATGCATGTATACTGGCTGCCTGCAAAATCATTTGCTAAATGCGAGCACATGAGTCCAAGAATGAGTGGAATGTAATTTGCTCCTACCCAAATATGAGCCAAATAAGTGCCTTTATAGAGAAAAACAGTCAGTATGAAATTTCTTCATTACTTGACAATTCCACTGACTAAGCCTGTGCCATCAGCTGACAGTGCAATGTCAAACAATGGGCTCACAAACGGCAGCACGCATTACCGAATCAGCCCCGAAGAGCTCCTGAGGGCAGACTTAACTCCCGTTCCTTAACATGAAAAGTAATATGTGTGTGAAAGTCAAGAGAAAAATAACAGAAAAATAAACACTTATGGCTCAGTGGTGAAAGCTGATGTAAGCTGGACTTTGATGGACCATAATCGCTTCAGCTGCAGTGAATAATGTGTCGTTCGGCCTACTGGCTTTGCAAAAGAAGCCAATGCCGTACATTGTTGCCCTGAAAATACATCTTTTTCCTTATACATATAATTACATTTTTGCTGCTTTAAGGTTTTCAAAGTGGCTCAGGCAGTTTACACGTCTAACAACTCGAACCACAGGCTGGCTCGAACATATGAGCTGCACAGAAGCCCCTGGTAGAAACCATACAGCCATTCATTTAAATTGATATGATGGGTCAACACTGAGGAAACACTGAATTCAGATTAGTTCATTCAGAGTTGTTTTAATTATTTTTATTTTTGCCTCCAAGAATGATTTATTACTGTGTTCTACCGACTGACATGAAAATGACTCTAAATCATGGTAATCTTACTTCATATGGTGAGGAATTCAGGATCAAGTGAATCACATGTGCCACTCCACAGATAAACATTAAAAAACTCTTTTGTTCTCAATGATTAAAGTTAGCAGTAACTTTCATCTTGCACCTGATGTGGATGCACGTTGTTCACAGCAGGGATATTTTTTCCCTTTATCTCTGAAAATATTTGGTGTAATTCTGCTTTGTCCTTTTTATGTTTGAGAAAGTGAGGACAGGGGTATTTGTGTGGGAGTGTGAGAATGTGTGTGTGTGTGTGCACACATGTGGACCATGTGTCAAACTGCACGGGGAGGGCTGAATGCTGGGAGGAGGCCACCATTGCTTTACCGTTCACACAGACACACACATGATGATTTCATCGAATCCCACACGGCATACGCCACTAATCCAGACAACCCAGACGCAGCACTGTCTCATATGTGTACGCTGCCACAGCAGCACAGGAAGGCATCTTAGTTATGAAGAGAAACGCCTTGACACACTGCCACACAAACAAAGATTGTCTCACACACGAACATGTGATTACTTAAGCTACTATTCTGTTACACAACAGCCATAGCGAGTTTAAGGTAATCATGGTTTTGTTTCATCAGGGATTTTACATTAGCCCAGTTGAACACTAATTCTTGTCATTCATTATTGTAGTATTGTGAGAAGAGCCATGATCGAGATTCTCTTTCTCTTTCTCTCAAAACAAAATATAGAAAAATTCTGATGTTAGTTTTATTTTGTAAGATTGTTGTTGATTTGATAAACAGAATCAGCTTTTACTTGGATTAATCTCATTAGCGTAATTTCGGAATTTATTTTTTTTTTGTAGCTCTGACATAATTTATTAGGTGTATGGAACAGAAAGTAATGGAAGGACAGCAAATCATCAGCTACAATTGTATGATTTGTTTTGCACTAATGTGTCCATATTGGAGACCACACAAACACACACACACACACACACACACACACACACACGCACACCCTACACATACAAAATTAATCTAAGGTAAATAGGGCAATCTTTATCCCTATTATTTTTTTTTTGCAAATTAAAAAAATGCATAGCAATAACAATGAATAAAGGTTTAACAAAGGGAGAAAATTAAGTAATTTTTGATGGAATGAATTTTGATGAGTCTTTATAAGGTACCTTTGGCCTACACCACCATAAAATATCTGGGGAATATGTTTTAAAAAATGAAAATAAATAGGCTATAGTCTTGGAGCACCCACAAAGGAAAAACAAATTTCTGCCTAATTAATTAATCAATTACGTTAATTGTGAAATCTTACATATAAAAGTTATTTGCATAATATTAAACAGGAAATATTTTAAAATAATTTACATGATAATACAATTTAATATTACTTTTGTTTTTTCCCAAAGTCTGTTAAGACGTTGTGGTTTTCAATTCGGCCCATAATGCAAACCAAGATCTCCTGCTTGAACCTTTTCTTCTGCCTTAATCCTTTCAGCTCCAAAGTAGTAAAAAAGTATTATGCATCAATGAAAAAAAAGAGAGATTTAGATAACAATATGCAAATAAATAACAATAACTTGTAAATGATTTAAACTATGAATTTGGTATATCAGTTTTAATGTATGGAAATAAAAGAAAGAGAAACAGAAAAAGGGAAAGACGTGATGCAGATAAGGAAACCATTCAAACACACACCTGTTGTCTTTTTTTTATTCAAGAAGATTTTGATTGAGTGATGAGTTTGCACTCTGACGAGTAGCACAGATGCAATAACAGAGAACCGACTCTGCAAATTGTAGGAGTGGTACGCTGGAAACAATGAAAACAGCACGTGATAGATAGCTCAGTCAAAAGGTTAACGGTAACTCACAGACAAAACGTCTTGTTTTTAAAAAGTGCATTCACAAACATGACAAATACTCTCAACTCATGATGTCTATTTTTATGTGATACAAAATATGCATACCTGTTTTAGATTTGTCTGTATTTCTATACATAGATATTTCTTCAAAAGGATCACTTCTTTTTTCTTTTTACAAAGGTTAAAAGCAGGGTTGTGGTCGTAGCAGCTTCGGATATCTCTAGCCTCTTTACCATGTAATGAGATACATATAGTCTCAACAGATATCCAAATAAAACCTACCATTTTCTCTGTTGTTCAACTCAAACGACATACTGTCTTTATTGAAAGAGATATTCATCAGTGAAGCCTGCAGTTTAGAAAAGAAATGGATCAATAAAATGCTTGGGCCATTAAATATATTTTTGTATACCCGCTTTTTTGTCAATATCATAAATACTAAAGACACAGGACAATATTATAAGACAATGCTGGGAGACTAAATGTAAAGATTAAAATAGTTCAAACATTATTTTTTTCAAGTTTTCTAGTTCATGAGAAAAAAAAATCAGGCGAGCACAGAAACACTATACTTCAGTCTTTTCTTCAGTCTATCCACGGCCCTTTTATATTTAAAAGAGCAATCATAAACAAGGTTGCCAGACAAAGGACAGGCTGTCTATAAACAAATATCTTTACAGTTTTAGTCCTGTCCAGATAAGATGCTTGCCCATCGTAAATGAGGCAGGATCCTGGTTTTCAAAGGAAGTCATAAAAGCAGTCAAACATACTGATAAAAACCAATAAGTACCATGCAAATCTTGCAAGACGACATATTCTCAAACAAGAGACAAAGTATTCTTCGTATAGGCGAAATATCAAGTGAGGAGGGAATGGGTGAAAGGCAAAGACCTCTAATCAATACTAAATACTATATTTCCAAAACCAAACAAAAAATATTTAATCTGTACATAATATAGTACGCATGAGTTCAGACTGGATCAGCAGTGTCTCTCCTTCTTGTTAGACTCTTAGTCTTTGCTGAACGCCTACCTTGGAATAGTACAGAAAAGTCTTTTTAATTGATCCCAATCTCTTTGTTCTCCTCCATAAATCTAGAGAAGGGTCGGGCAGCCCCAACATCCAGACCAGCCTTCTCCATGCCCGTCATGGGAGGGCTGCTGCCGGTGTGAACACGGTCCAGTCCTCCCGGCATGGGTCCCAGGGAGGTGATTCCCGCACCGCCGAGGCTGACGGGCAGCTGGGTGATGCCCCCGTTCTGGATCACAGAGATCTCATTGTTCTTCATGGCCAGCCCGTTGGTGATGGCTGCAGCGTACTGGTTCCAGAAGCCTGGGTCGACATTCATGGCCCGAGCCGCCAGATCTTTTTGGAACATCTCACTGAACTTCATAGCATCTCCGCCCAGCAAGGCCATAGGATTCTCCACAGACAGTCGTCGACCCCTTCGGGCTGGAGCGTTGTTCCACATGTGTGTTCCCATGTGTACCTAAAATTAGCAAGAGGATAAAAAGGAAGATCATGAGCGTGTCATCATGAGCTGCAAATCTTACCAAGGCAAACACACCATCGGCCTACAAACAAACATTCTATGGATGGGAATGGAAGGGAAAAGGCTAAAATCAATGTAAAAACAAACTTGCATTAATTTCAACATTGAGGCGAATTCAAATTTGATATTAGATTGCATTCTTTGAAGGTATGCAGCAGCTTAGCGTTGTCATGACACTTGAATTTCTAACTTTAATTCAATACTTTAAAATTTTCAATAGTCAATATAATTGTTGATACTAAATTTGACATTAAGGGCACGGAAGTAAAAAAAACAAGAAGGAACCAATCTCAGAGTGTTACATACATGGCATGCATCTTTTTAACCACAATGACCCCATTTCTGTAAAATTCTAATAGATGCTGTAATAAACTGCCTTGTACCTTCAGATTGCCCTTAGTGGTGAAAGCCCTTCCACAAATAGAGCAGGCAAAAGGTTTCTCCCCAGTGTGTGTGCGCTCGTGGATTTGCAGAGCACTGGCTGAAGAGAAATTCTTCCCACACGAGTGGCAGTTGTGCTGCTTCGGAGTGCGTCGAGGAGGTGGGGGAGCCAACATGGGGTTGATGCTGGGGCTCATGGTGGTCTGCGGCGCTGCGGCAGGGACCTGGATGCCCACGGGCATGTGAGAGTTGTCGCTCAGTGACACCGACTTGCCGTGGCCATTCATCTCCATTTTAATCATGTTTGATGCAGTGCTGGCCAAATTGGGAGTGCTCAGCCCTGAAAAAGAAGAAGTCATATTAGCATCAGATTGCTGATCATATGACACAAGATGACTGAATAGGTCATACTCAAAAATGTACAAATTACATTTTTCTGTAGAAACCATATATATATATATAAATGAAAAGTTTCTTCATTTATGTATTCAGAAAATGTGTGAATATTTTTAAAACATATTTTGTTATATTTATTTATTTAATTAATTATATTTGGTAATTTAATTTCTGGCTATCAATATATCATATCATATCATATATCATATCATATCATATCATATCATATCATATCATATCATATCATATCATATCATATCATATATCATGTCATATCATATTTCCTGATATTATATATTATATGATATTATAATATACATAATTTACATTATATTATGTACGTATTGTCATCATGAGTGCATTGATTTTAATTATAACCAGACATTAAATCTATATAGATATTTAATTCACTTGATGTAATGCATTGCATTTTGGTTGACTTTGCACATACACACCTCGATCTCTATTTAGAAACAGCATGCTGAAGTGGCTCTCCTCCTTGATAAAGTGCCTGCCAGGTTGAGTGGCAGTCAGGTCAAGGGCCCCGGTGCCTTCAGTTGCAGAAAGCGGAGATGGGGTCTCTGATTTTTCCGACTTCACTGTTGCCAAGCCAGATGCATTGTTCTCCTGGCCCTCGTCTGCTGTCATGGCACTGCTGTTGTTATTATTGTTGAATGTAGCTGGGGACTTGGATCGCTGGCTCTCAGAATGGCTGTGAGCTGGGGACAAATGCTGCATAGAGCCAGAGGACTCAGACAAAGCCGGGCTCCCCAAGCTTTGACCTTCAGCATCCCCAGCTCCTGACAGGGAATCAGCGGCAAAGCAGTCAGTCTCTCCTCCAAAGCTGATGCCGTTCTGCGTGGGCTTCTGACCAAATGAACGGGTCATGTTGGCAGTGGAGTCGATCATCTTCATCTGGTTTTCCATTGCAGCAATGCTAGAGATGATGGAAGTTGGTGGGGAGCTGCCAGGTGAATACGGTTTACATGGGTCTACTTCTCCCTCTTTCAAGTCAGCTTCATCTTCCATAGCTTGCTCCATTTCATCCAGGAGGTCATCATCATAATTACTCATCGCATCTAAGCTCTTCTCGTCAAAGGAGAGGTCCGTGTCCATCTCCTGTAGGCTCTCAGGGACCGGGGTGTTGGGGATCTGCCCTCCCATGTGCATACGGATGTGCTGCTGCAGCACAACGGCATTGGTGAACTTCTTCTGACATATAGGACAGGAGTGCTGGACCCGGAGTGGGGGTTTGGATCTATGGACACCGAAGTGTGTTTTCAGGTTTCCCTTGGTAGTAAATGCACGCCCGCATATCTTGCATTTGAAAGGCCTCTCGCCAGTGTGGATACGGTAGTGCATCTTGAGTGCACTCTGACAGCTCAGGACGCGATGACAGATGACACACTGGTTTGGGTCGGTCATCTTCTTGTCAATGTTCTCAACAAGCTGCTGCAACTTTGATGTCTCTGAGGTTTGCATAGAGTCTAGGAGGCCTCCGAATGGAAACTTTGCCTTAAATTGGTCTGAGAGCATGGGAAGGACAGGATGGGAGACAGGGTTGGAGCTAGGGCTAGTGATGGGTTCAGTGACCTGGCCACTGTTGGACGATGTGGTAGAGGTGACGGTAGAGGAAAGGACCACTTGAGTTAGTGTAGTTGTGGTGGTGGTGTTCTCTACTGGCCTTGTGGAGCAACTTGGGGGCAGGAGAACACCTTCAGGTTTCAAGAGAGGAGGTGCATCACTCCCTAGGTTGGGTTTTGGGGATGGTGAAGTAGTGGTCATGCCAGAGTCAATAATGATATTAGGGGACAAAGATGCACACTCGCTTGAAGGTGGAGACGGTCTCTGAGGGGACCTGTTGAGCGGCGTGAGGCTTGGAGACTCACCAAAACCACCCATCATGCTCGGCAGCGTGGGAGGCAGCTGGAGCCCGACTGAGGTTGGAACTGTGGGGAGGACAGGTTTGCTGTCTAGCCATGTGGTTACAGGTTTCTCTGGGGGCAAAGACATTCCATAAGGAATGCCTGAGCTTGTGGGCACATTGTCCAGGTACTCCGGCACAGGATAGGGGTTCATCTGAATATGTGGATATTTCTCTTTGTGCCTCTGGAAGTGGACTTTCAGATTTCCCTTGGTGGAGAAGCGGTTGCCACATATGTTGCATTTGTAGGGCCTCTCTCCAGTGTGTGACCGCAGGTGGATTTGTAGGGCGCTGTCACTGCCAAACACCTTGGCACAGAAGCGACACTTATGCTTGAAGAAGGGGTCCTCGGAGCTGGGCTTAGTGTCAAACACAGACACATTTGGGGGCTTCCCCTTGCGATGCTTCATCAGAGCGGAGAGGGGGTCGAGCGCATTGGCTGTGGCTGCTATGCTGGCCAGCGGGTTGGGGAAGATAACACTGCTGGATGAGCTGTGAGGTATCAGCGGTAGACTGGAGGCAGAGCTCAGGAGGCCGCTGTGGCTGAGCGAGGGAGGGGTTGTGGAGTTCCTGGGGAGAGCTGAGCTGCTGCTGATGCCACCACCTCCTGCTACACTACTACTAGTGCTAATATTGTTGTTAGTGGCTGAGGATGAGCAGGAGGGAAGTAAAGATGACAGTCCTGTACCACTGGGTGAAGGAAACACCGAGTTATTTGAGGATGTGCTGGGTACTGAAGGGTTAGACTGCTGAGTGCTACTTTGTGGTGTTTGTGAGAGGGGCCCTTCTATTGCTGAGGTCAGGGGTGAAGGGCCTTGACCGCTGAGAGTGGCCGGCAACCTCACAGGCAGCTGATGGACAGGGGGAGTGATGAAGTTGTGTAGTTGGAGCTGACTAGCAACAGGAGGGGCGCAGGACGATACAGACCCCTGGTTTCCCGCAGCGTTGCTGTGAAGGTGGTTTAGAGCAGGCTGTGAGGCAGACTGTCTGTTCATAAGAGCCACCTGACTGCGTATTTGCTCAATCAGCTGCAGCTGGTGTATCTGCTGCTGCTGGAGGGCCATCAGCTGGTCCAGGATCATGGGAATAGCCATGGTGGAAACCCCACTGCCCGCTGCCGCCCTGACACTCTGTGAAAACTGGGCAACGGCGACCCGGGTGCCATGCAGGGTCTCCAAGGTAACATTGGTGCTTGGCATGGTGTAGCTTGTAACAGTAGAGGGGACGACATCATTGAGCTGAGGTAGGGAGCCGTCTGGCTCAGGGGACGTCACATCTCTCTCTTCAGGATCCATGTTTTTCTCTGGTGAAAGCTCGAGCTCCATCGGCTCGTCCTCCTTTTCTAGGACATTGACCCCATTTAAGGTTGCTGTCTCTGGGATGTCATCCCCCTCACCAGCAGGACTGTGGTTGCCCTCCCTGGGGTCCTCGCTGTCAGCCTGCTCGCTGGGGCTGCTGGGTACAGGGGAGAGCTCTGCAGGGTACTCTTGGGAGGGGTTAGGTGTGTTCTCATTGTCATTCACTATGAGCACCAGGGGGTTTTTGGTGCAACTCTTTAAATGTTCACAGAAGTCTGACCACTTGAAGAACTCAGCGCAACACTTTTCACATACATGCGTCTCCTCACTGCCGCTACGGCTCTCGTTCCCGCTGTCGGCATCATCCAGCACTTCACCTCGGGCTAAAGAGAGGGGAGGGGGTCAGGGGAGTAGGAAAGAAGGAGGAGGGAGCAAAAAACAGAAGAATTAATGAATAAATAATCAATAAAGAATCCACACATATTTTGCAGTGCAGTGCTGCAAAGATTTAACCTTTGATTTTTTTCTCTCTTTTAACATAACCAAAATCAATATTCTTTTTTCTTTTTTTTGCTCTGAACAAATTGCCCTAGTTCACCAATTCTCAAGACCCAGGTTTGTGCATTCACACCCTCTCCATAGAGCCAGCTAATAATTTTCTTTGTGCAATCCATCAAATTATGAGGGCCTATCAATTGTGGATACTGCCGCTTAATGAAATTCCATAGAACCTATTGATTTCCAATATTTCATACAATTCACAGCTGCCTCATCTGTTGGGTACAAATCAGGACTTTGATGGCCCCATTAGGATTCCCCTCTGCTATCAAGCCCAGTCATTTCCATTCCACCTGAATTTCAAATGCCTGGGCCTTTTCATTTAGCGCTGCAAAGGTAATACGTTAGCCCTGAATCTAAGCAAGGGACTCTATATTGGGGCACTCTTCTGTTATGATGTCAGGAAAACTGTGTTGACAAAAGTGAAAGTGGAGATCATTTGAATCTATTAAACATTTTCTGCATTTTCTTTTTTACTGTTAAATTAGGCCCTTCAAAAATATACATATCTTTAATTAAAAATATGCCCACTGAAATGTTTTATAAAATGTTTTGGAAATACAAAACCTTGTAGCTACAAAACTCCCAGCGTTACTTTTCCTCTTTCTCTGTCTGTCTGTCTCTCTCTCTCCTTCTCCCATGCTCTCTGAAATAAGACTCAACAAATTACATGCTAGTGCCATGGCAGCAAAGTCTCTGATTAGTTACACATGTTTAATCACAGTTGTAGGAAGCCACTTCCTCTTCCACGTACAACCATCAAGAGTCAAACAAGCCGACACAAGCTCTGAGCATGGACCCAATTCACACCTGATCAAAACCATGTAAAAATGGCCTCCCTTGTATATTTATTTTTTGTGCTGTAGCACAGTTAGACTTGGTGTGTGTGTGTGTGCGTGTGTGTGTGTGTGTGTGCGTGTTGTTTGAGGCTGTATACACATTTCCCTTTCATTACGACTGGAAAGTGTGCTCAATCACTGCCACAGCACCTTGCGCATACTTTATTTCAGTCTCCTGTTCAGTTTACACTCAAAGACCCAGCATATATCTGGTAATATAACTATTTATCTACAAATTAAACTTTTGAATATACGATTTACACCGTTAAAAAAAATAAAATTAAGACAATTTCATAGGCATTATTGCAAATAAAAGTGATTTATTGCAGTTAGTCACTCTAAAAAGCTGTAAGACAGGGTTAGGTTGATAGGTGAGTTAATAATTCTTTTAAAAAAAAGGGGGCATATGAGCAAAAAATAGGTTTGTAATTATATGTAAATTATGTGACTCTTTATCTTAACATGCACACACACACACACACACACACACACACACACACAAAACATGAGTAATTGATTACATATATACACATTTGTCACAATTTATACAAGTGCAACTCATCCAATAGGCCAGCAGGCCTGAGCTCTGGATGTAAGAGATGTGTCATGAATGATGTTACCTCTAAAAACTCTGTAAAAAAATACAGCACATTACAGACTGCACATGTTTACTCAACATTAAAGGTCTTTCTGTGTCTTGCATGTGAGTAATCATGAGATTCATACAGTGCTTATGCTCATTTCAAAGGTTAACCCAGAGCGAGCCATGGCGAGGCAGACATTAAGCATTTGTGCCAATTACAGTGACTCATTAGTAAAGAAATTCATCACTCCTCCTGTAATTTCGGGGCCAAAGGGGGCATGCGCTATCCAGGTCTGGTGTCTGTAAGTTAATTAATTATCAACAGAAAGGCTTTGGACAGGCTCCGTGTTCTCATCCTCACTGGGGGAAGGGCTGACAAAACAAGATATTATTTTACTTAATCATGTATAGAGCCAGGTTAAATTGAAAAGAAAACTGATAAAAACAACTTAAAGGAAATTAAATTGTAAAATACTTTCATTTTGGATTGTGCATTATTTTTGTTTTGCAAAATCAATGTCAGCTCCCTCCTTGATTTTCCTGTCACAAGTCAGCAGACTCAGTGTAAAAATACCATTAAAACAAAAAAAAAAACCTTGATAATTTACTTAATTTCCATTATAAACTACATTATTTACCACAAGTGAAAAGGAGCAAGTGGCTGGAAATGTCAGAGACACGTGACAGCAGGCTAAAAATCTCCTTAGCCCAGCAGCGGACAGCAGAACTCATTTCCATAATTGGGGGTTGAAAGGTCAACGCAAATGAGTAGGCATTGTGTTGAGCTGATTAGTTATTAGAATGGTATTACTGTCAATCTCTTTTATTCATTCATACAATTACAAGTGGGGGCCTTTGTATGCCTCTGACCTCACACACACACTGAGACACGTTTTTCCACACACATAGACAGACAAAGACCATACACAAATTACGTATTGAAATAAACACCTAAAAAAATGCAGCATACACATGCTTTTTGCTGTTGCTGGAGAATAAATAACTAGTGTGTATAAGTGTGTTTGCACAGGCCTCTATTTTCAAATATTACCCTTTTAAGAGATGAATTTTCTTACCTAAAATAGTCAGAAATTGTTATTTTCCCTAATTTAAAAATCAAGGTTTTTTTTAATTTAATTTGAAAATATCCTTCCAACTTGGCATTTTCAGTGTTTTTGTAACACTCATATCAAGCACAATTAAAGATATATTGTGAAGAATTTTATGCCTTTAATCGCTTAACACTGACTCATTCAAACATGTGCACACTGCCAATTTTAAAAGATTTAAGAAGCCATTCAGTGATGCAGATGTGGGATTTTGCTGTGGTTTCTGCTTGTTTTCACACTGCTGTAATTACTTAATATTTCAATACAGGCCACACCAGTGTGCCACTTAATTATCTTTATGCTTTTGTTGGAAATATCATAACACACATGCAAGTGAGCTCAAAATAATACAATTTGCATTCAAAATCACCATTCTGTGCTGAAACAGTGGGGTGCCATCGTGTTGAGCAGCTGTGTAAAGGCGACATTTTGTGTTTTTATGCGTGTGTAAGACAGTGAAAAAAATCTGTGTGTGTGTCTGTGTGTCTGTGGTGTGTCTGTGTGTGTGTGTGTGTGTGGGGGGTATTGATTTTCCTATAGGATGAGAAAGGAAAGGATAAAAAAAAATCCAATCCGTTTTTCATTCCTTTAAGAGTCTTCATTTACCCAGATGCAAATATTAAGCTGAACGCACTCAATAGAGGGGATTGTGGACATTGAATCTGTGTGTCCACTATCTCGCTCAGCAATCTTTGGCATGCTAACTGAAACCGCTAATCTGACATATTATATCAGATGAGGTATTCATGCTTTCCACTGATTCTGTGAAAGCCACAGAGCTGGGCATTGAGCGAAGCATTGAGCAATTACAAATTTGCTCCACTGTTAACAATTTCCAGATTCACTTAATGAACACACACACACAGACAGTGACACTGGTAACATCTATTGTGTGTTAAGGTCATTGGTGTCTCCCTTTTTTCTCTTACATTTAAACTATTTTCATCTTCAAACCTCTTCCTCAAATTGTGTGAGCTTTTAATTAACATTAATACCGACAGTAAGAACAGTAATATCCCAAAAGGGCTTGCACTTACATCTTACTAGAACCGCCCCTCCTTCTGCCCCTTTAAAATGCATTCTTTTCAAGCATCTGGGGATAACTTAGGATCCTTAAAGAGAGATGCATCACTGGAGGTCCTGCCCAAGATGGGAGGGGAGGGCGGAAAAAAAGAGGCCTGCTGGGTTCAACAATTTTGGAATTCTTTGATCACACATCCACCACTCTATTCTCTAAGAAATTAATTATTTAAGCCATTATTTATTTTTTTTCATATTTAAGTTGATATGACAAAAAACTATTTGGACTGTGCGCGTGTGCACTGCTGCTTTTCACTGCTACATTCAAATTCCACTCATAATTTTGCGCTTTTGTGCAAAGTGTTAATTCCCATTTCAAAATGACTAAATCTGTTTAATTCATCTATTTGTATCTATTAATATTTGCATGTATTTTTTAAACTAGCAGATCCCTTAAAAGTGATATTTTTCATACACATTTTCTGGACAGTAATGTCTCTGTTTCCATAAAGCATCTCCTCGAGTGATCCTGTGCATCCTCAGATCTGCAGAGGCTCGAGCGTCCTCAGCACAGCTCTGTGTGTGTGTGTTCGTGCGTGTGTGCGTGCGTGTGTGTCATCGGCCTGGTCAGCCCTGCTGCAGAGTGGTACAGTCATATCTGCACTAACAGAGAGGCCTTTGTCATTGCCTGCAGATGTTGAGCAGCCAAAACATTAACGATTTGTTTGTGTAAGCATTCGCAATACAGTATTCAATGACGGCACTCTGTCCAGATGACTGTGTCGCCCGTCAAGATGGCTCTCTGTGTCTGGCTGTGGATTTAGAGAAGAGCTCGAGATGAGGAGGAGGATTTAGGATCTAATGGACGCTCACTGCTCAGCAGGCCAAAGACATATTTAATACACTCTGTTTATTTGTTTCAGTTAAATTTAAATGTTTAGATCTAAATTTTCTATTTAAAAAAGATTCAACTTTTTTTCCACACACAAACTGCAACATCTTAGCTGACTCTACTTTCTGAACAAATCAGTGCTAAAATCACCTAAACACACACAAACCAAATCACCTTCAGAAAGAGCACTAATGACCAAATGCACCTCTTCAGCTGATGACTTGTTAGCTCTCTCTCAAATCCGCAAAAATCTGCCGTTTTGTTCAATGTTAAAGAGTCCTGTCAAGTCCTTCCTCTCAATCAGGATATTACTTGTTTATGTGTGTTTTCAGTGCTGAGCAGTAATTAGGACGCAGCCATATTTGAGTGCCTTCTTGAAGACATCTTTGGCACAACTATGTGGGTGGTCCAGAGGCCTGCAACCCAATGGTGAGAGGGGATTAAAACAAAAGCCAAACAGAGCCCCACTGCAGGGGAACCATGTTGTCACTGTCAGTGGGGATTTCCTCACTTTATTATATATATTTTTTGCACCTCGTGGCTACATACATTCCTGCCTCAAACAGGTTTCAGAGAAAGGAAAATGTAACACATGTGAGAGTGTTTAAAAATTCAGAAAAGACTGTAAATGTGAATATGTGTGTGAATAAAGCATCAAAAATGAAAACTGAAACCATGTTTGTGGTCGTCCACCTGTTCAGTGAAAGCATGACCGAAATGTCTTTCCAGAGGTGTCTCCTAAGATGTAGAAAGTACAATTTTTACAACCAATAATATAAAACTAATAATATGTAATTACTTTTCTTTGTTGAAATTGATCCTGTACACCTCCGTCCATATCTGGGGAAATGTAACATTTGAAATTTCCTCTAAATAAGAAAGCAAAAGTGGAAAATGTACACCAACGCCTCCCACACATGCACACCTTCAAAGACACTGGATGCAGAGGAGGTTGTGGCGAGATGAAAAGCCCGTCGCTGTTCACACTTTCTAGGACACGAGTAAGCTGTGCTGCCAAGGTCAACGGCACACATGTTCTAATTGTACAAGGAGCTTGACATCTAGCGGCAGGACCTGGCTGGCCGGGGCTAGACAAAGGTTAAGTCAGCAAGCTTTATAAAAGCACTCCTAAGCAGAGCCCCCTCCTTCCTCTTCCTTTCCCCATCCTAACACACATGCACACACACACACACACACACACACACAACCCCCATGCCCCCAGGGGGCAAGTGTCCGGAAGGCCTGGGGGGGGGGTGATATGCCAGACAAGGGCTTGTTGGCACATGATTTTAGTTTTTCATCTTTTCAGGGATGCAGCACATTCAAGAGGTGCCCACTGAGCTGCAGTGGCCCAAAAATCATATACAAAAATCAGATGAAAATGAAGATTTGGAGAAAAAAAAGTGAACACACAAGTAGAAGTTTACATCAGAGCCTCCTAAAATTGTGTGCTGATTTTCTTGTTGAATGTCTATTTTGATGAAATTTGCTACGGACAGTGTGTCCTTGAGCACAATTTGCTCAAAAGCTTGACTTTCTCTTTCCCGCCAGCCCCCAAACACATATGGATTTTAAGTCCGAATCAAGCAGCGACTGACGATTGGAACTTTTGAATTCCTTCGACATTATATGCAATGATTTGTCAAGGCCAGCGATCGATAGTGTCGTCAGGAGCTGCACCACGGCGACAGGCAGCGGAGAATGTGATCATGCTGCAATGATACACCGACAGTCTGACATTTGTAGCTTGTCTATAAGGTGGCTTTGGATGAGACATGGTATTATTAGGTTTATCTAAGTGTGTATGGGCTCAGTGTGCTCTGCCAAAGGCTTGGGATTGTTTCGCTGCAATGTCTGTCCTGAAAACAAGTGAGCCTGTATAGTGCTCCAACGAGGACAGGCAAGAACATTCCACGGCCACTTCCAGTCTTAAGCACAATGGCGTAGATGCTATATGTTACCCACAACACAGTGTGTGTGTGTGTTTGTTTTAAAGCTACTCATGCATGTAGGAAGGTGTGCGTTAAAATGTAGAAAGTGTGTATAGATTTCTCCTTATTCTACACTTATTTCCTCTTTTGGTGGATCCGTCTTAATGTTTTCTGTATCCCAAATTGCCAAAATGATTTTTAAATGAAATACTAAATGTGTGTTAATACTTAACAATTTTACTTTATGAAAAGAAAGCTCACTTTTCATTCCACGATCCTACAGGAGAGCAACCTGATGGATGTTTCGTATCTCTGACCAAAATCTGGCAAAGGTTATCTCAGCGGTACAACAATGTTTGTGTTCAAATGTGAATCGGCCTGAAATTACAAAAATCAACAGAGTAAATCGGACAAAAGAGCCAAGAGTCATCAGTTTGCCCCCACACACTCACACCAACATTTCCCCATGCAAAGAGAGCTGCTCCCCAGAGATTACATCAGGCATTTCTATTGTAAAAGTAGCCCTGCAAAGTGTGTGTGTGTGAGAGAGAGAGTGTGAAAGAGTGTGTGTGCTGGTCAACATGAGCCTAGATAGTGAAGGACAAATAATAGCAGTGATTTGTGAGTACCAAGCTTTATGGATGCCCAAAAAGAAATACATCATTTGAAGTAAAATGCAGGTAAAGTGATGATATCATTAGTAAAAACTGCATTGTGATTAGTGTTTATTCAAATTATATAAAATTTGAAATTAAATTATCTTATTCCTCATATATAATATACTATTTTCATGTACATTTATTGCAAAATGCCTTTATAAAATAGAGCAATTAAAAATACTATCATTTCAAAGAATTGTAAATTAAAAACAAGAATTTATAATATGATTTTTGCATTATAAAGTAAGAATGATATTAATCCTACAGTTATCGAGATGTTCCTGTAATTCCTTCAGCACTACGCCTTGCTTAAGATGTGACTTTAGCTCTATAATGATCGTTTTATTGCGCAAAAGGCTGAGTACAGAATAAAAGATGAATGAGCCCTTTTTCCCCCCACATGGCGAGGACGAGCCCTGTCAACCGATCTTGTCGACGTTGTGGGCAAAAGGGAACAAATCAAGTGTGCTAAATTTATGTGAGGGGGGTAAACAAAAACATTTCCATAACAAAACAAGGCTTCGACCTGCAACAGAATCCGCAGTTTGCTCCTCGGAGAGCCAGACAGGCGCTGAGGGATAAGAAACTAAGCAAAATTAAATGTCAAAATTAAATTTAATCGGTTTTGTTTCTATTTTTTTTAAATAGTAATAAAAATATATATTTACACAGTTGTATCATTTACTTTTATATCCTCGGAATTAGGAATTTTACAGCTATAAGAGAATGTATTTTTTTTTACCTCTAAAATCGTGTGTGTATGCACGTTTGTGCATACATTTCAGTGCGCGCACATGCACATTCAAAGTCAATTGTATAAGATTTCAAACACGTATTTAAAAAAAAAAAAAACTCCGATTTTTAAAATATAATTCAGAATTAATTCTATTTCATAACAGGTCTGTTAAAAAAAAGGCCTCCAGCACATGCACTAATAAAAAATGCCGCAAAGTGTTATAAATGAATATATGCATTAGTTACATTAATCTTAAAAGTCACCTCTCAGCCAGCAGCCGATAATGTGGTGCAGCCTGCACGAGCTGCAGGTTCAACCGATGTTTGGGAATAAAACAAACACACAACTTCTTAAACGAGAATCGTACACTTCCATGCCTTTTTAGAACGAACTTATAACTGTATCATACTCGATTTATTAAAAATTATATACATTTATATTTAAAAAATAAAATCCAGCCATAATCCAACAAAATCCAAACGAGTTTTCATTTGAGGTACAACTTAAATAAGTTTTAAAGCCCCTAAAACAGGGTGAAGTGAAAAGACAACACTAGTGAAAAGCAGAGCTGTGAGAGGGGAAGTTGTCTGTTTGAAAGAAGAGACCTCAGCTGATCAGATCCACTCACCGTGCTCAGAAATCACTCCGGCTAGTGCGGGATCCTCGTCCGACTTGAGGTGCTGCGGCTTGGCTTGCTTGCGTCGGGACATGCTGCTGGCGTCAGTGCTGGCGGTGCTGCTGCTTTTGCGCTCCGTGATGTCTCTGCGTTTTGCAGATACATCAGCGAAGAGCGAATGAATCAACACACTCAAAAAAAGTTCGCAAATAGTCTGTTAGCGGAGAGAGGGGGGAGAAGAGAAGAAGAAAAAAAATATAAGAAATTAGCCAGTGTTGCTGCCGCCGCTGCTGTTGCTGTGCGTTGGATTGCGCATGTCGGTATAATAATTACGATAGTGAATAATGCCTCGCGATTAATGGCACCGTGTGAAGGTGGGGAGGATTGGCTAGAGTCCAGCGGACGCGCATTGGATATGGTAATGAGGGACGGACTAAGCAATTAGCCGCTTCACTCTCAGACTTTATCCGTCTCTTTTCTCTTTACTATCCAGCCTCCCCCAACAACACAACACAACACACCAAATCTCTTGTTATGCCCGGCTCACGGGGGGGGTCTTCACGCCAGGCTCCTTTCTCCCCTCCTCTCATGAAGCGCACTGGCTCACAAGTGCTGAGGATTTCTTCTCCGACTATCTCTCATCTTCATCACTGTGACCTTTATGATCCCGGTTTACATCACAACTTCTCATAAAGTCTCGAGATCTTGGCTCAGTTCTCGTGCTTTCTCTCTCTGGGTAACTTTTTTTTGTTTTGCCGAAGCTGAACACCTCCTTCTGAATTGGATTTAAATGAAGCGATGTTTACAGTCTCTGAGATGGCTTAAAAGTTTTCTCTTGATGGACATGTTTCCGGTAAAGTAGCTGCGGTTCGACCTCGATAACCGGAAAGTGGACGAGCAAAGTTCTTGACAATAACAGTAAATTGTTACCAGTTTTTTTCTTCTAACAGCGCAGCTCCGCTCCAAACTTTGACGCGCCTCTTCCGAGACACGCGATCAACAGCAGTCCCCCCTCTCACTCACAACACCTCAATGTGATCAAAAACTCCCGAAAAAAGAGAAGTCGGTGCTTTCTGATCGCGATGGAGTCCCCCCTCGTCCTCCTCTCGCCGTGTTTTAGCTCCCGGTTGCGCCTTCGCTTCGGTGCGCTCTCCAAAAAAAAAGTACCTTTTTCTTGATATCTAGTGGCCAAACACTCAAACACGGCTTGTTTTCCAAATTAAATCATCAGTCAGTGCCTTTCCCCTTCGCTCGGCTCGCGGGCTCATACCGAAGCCAACTTTGGAGTTATCTTCTGGCAGACCACTCGCGCTATCGGTCTCTCGGTGTTGGGCATGGCTCCGTGTGTGTAGGGGACTGCGCTGTGTGTGAGAGTTAACCCCCAAGCAGAGGTTCAGCCCATTGCTTTCAGCCACCACTAGGATGTACCACCACGTTGCTGTTCAATGGATCGTCCTCAGACTCCAGTGTGAACACCCAGATTTGACCTCCCATCATATAATATCTCACAGCTCTTAGCAGCCACCGCCTGTAAGGGATAGCCTGTCATATTAATCTCGTAGAGTATTTTTTTTTTATGAGAGCGGCGATTTTGTGGCTCCACGGTAGGCTTTCCATCACAACTTCCCCCCTTTATGTTAACTTTATTTCTAGTTTATGGGCATTTTACGCACGGTGGCAACCACTGGATATGCAGTTTGAGACAATAATCACAATTTTATACACACACACACACACACACACACACACACACACACACATATATATATATATATATATATATATATATATTATAGTGTCATGTAAAACAGACATATTTAAAACACCATAAACATGATATGATATATTTTTTATACTTTATATACATATAATATATACTTAAAATTTGTTTTTTTTCCCCCTCTATCTTCTTGCGTAAAATTAAAACGTGAAAAAGAGAAACGATGTTGTGCATTCACACCAGCTCATTGTGGTGCTGAATAAACAAATTAACCCTTTACTTTGCATTCCTATTTGCATTAAAATCTCTTACTGCATGGGGTCACATTAATGGGGAAGGGATTGAATGGATTAAGAGGCCGGCTGGCATGTAAATAAGTAGGAAAAACGTGCGTAATTGTTATGATAAACACCACATATGGACATTTTTTATTCGGTTATTTTTTTCAAACGTCACAGTTTATCACATAGGTTTTTAAATTGCACAAATCTTGGTTGTAATATTATTAATTATTAAAGATGATACTAGAAATATTATTGTTATGTTTATTTCTTGTTCCAACGCCTAAAACGTGATTATTTTACAAATAATTTGAAACAATTTTACTGTAAGGATAGATCTAGAGCTTTTTTTTTCAGTTTGGGGGGGGGGGCTCCCCCCTCTTCCCTCCCCCTCCCTCTCCCTCTTGTCTGTTTGACTTGTCTATTCCCCTGAGTGCACCTCATATGGGAGACAAATCTGTTGACAACAAGGTCGTCCTATGAGCAAACTTTCTTTTTTCTCCCTACCTTCCTCTTCCTCTCCTTCTCCTTCCATCATCCCCCTTTAGAAGTTATGTCCAAAAGACTGTTATTATCTGGTATTAATAGATGCAGCCCCAGGAAGACAAAATCAGCTATTGATAATTGCAAGGAGTATACGGCAGCTACTGTATCGATCGGCGTGTCCTCCACTCCCCTGGTACTGAGAGATAAGGAGACACACTCTTTAGAGCAATATAATTTCTTTTGACCTATCTGCTTGCTACAGACTTATGATGAATAGCCAGAGTGGCTGAAGTCCTTTATCACCAAAGTTACCCCCTTGATATAATATTGATTCTTTATAACTAGCTCGCCACACAAAAATCAAA
This sequence comes from Plectropomus leopardus, assembly GCF_026936395.1. Classification (NCBI taxonomy): domain Eukaryota; kingdom Metazoa; phylum Chordata; class Actinopteri; order Perciformes; family Serranidae; genus Plectropomus; species Plectropomus leopardus. The sequence goes on from NC_142186.1 coordinate 9,511,242, forward strand.
CTGTCCACTTGGCCATCATCATCATCAATATCATCACAAAGGCGGAGGAATGAAGATCCCTCGCGCCTCTAAAGGCGAGCCTTTACAATCTCCTCTGTAGGCCTAATCTTTATTTTGCTGATGATGAAAGGAGAGGGGAAACGAGGCAAGGTGCCATTTAAGACGAGGTGCCATTTAATCCGGTATAGACTATACACATACACACACACACACACACACACAGAGAGAGACAGAGGGAGGGAGAGAGGATGATCCAGAGTGATCAGGTTTGCCAAAAAGCTTGGAGTTCTGGGAAAGTAATTAATTTGGGGTGGCTTTTTTTGATAAACAGAAAGGTTTTGTTTGATTTAATCTGTACAAAACCTGCAATTCTTCCTCAAAAGCAACCCCATATTTTTTTTAAAAAAACATAACATGATAGTGGATTAAAGGGAATGCGCCACAATCCAATGGAACTATTAAAATGACTATTAATTTGGAAAACAAACAAATCAAAAAAATCAAATAAATCGCTTTTTAATTGTCAGCAGTGGAGAAGTAAAAGTGCAGGTTTGTTTTATGGCACAGCTCACACCGGATGCGCCCCAGAGGTATCTTTTAACCTTAAAGGACGAGGACTGTTTTGCTGCATAGCTGGAGCCCCATAGAGGCTATTCCAACGGGGCCACTCTCTCTATTCACCGAGAGAGGGGAGAGTGCTGCTGGTGGAGGAGAGGTGTGGTGGTGATGGTGGTGGGGAGGAGGGAGGGATGGAGGGGAGGGGGAGGGTGGGAGAGGAGGAGAGGAGAAACGTGTAATCACCCAAACAACCATTTTTACCCATTTCACCCCCTCTGGATCTGTGTCGCAAGGTAAGAAAAAGGCTACTTGGCTTCTCCACCGGCCCTCTCTGCATCATGAACTGCACTTGTGTAAAGAACTCCTCTCCTTTTCCTTTCCTCCTCTCTCCCACTCTGCAGTCTGCCGTGAGGTTATCTGTCTTTCACTGCGGATACCGCGAAGGGAGGCCGGACCGTGAAGAAGACACCGAGAGGTAAATGACGCTCGCAATTTATTTATTTATTTTGTCGCTGTGCGCTATTGTAGAACAGACTAAAGTTCTCCTTCAGATATCGTTGAAGAACCTGCTATTTTATTCAGATATTTTGTTCGGCTGGTAAAGCGTGTGATTAGACCGCCGAAGTAGCGCAGTCTGAAAACTGCGTCCCGTGCGTCAGTGTCCAATCAGACGTCTTTGCGCCGCCGCAACTGGTGCCAAGACGCATTTACACACACCGCAGGCTAATATAGCAGCCTATGGCAGCCTATGGCTACTGCTGGGGCGTCTATCTGCACCAATCAGAGGCGACTTGTAACTTTTTTTTTCTCCTGCTATTGGATGATCATAATAACAGTATCCCTTAAGACAGGTTGCTCCATTGTCCTAAATTATTCCTGTTGGATTGGAACTCATTATTGGCTTTACAGTGACTCTATTATTATTTTTATGATATATATTGGCATTTTTTAAATCTCCTGGGAATTAATCATAGTTACATATAGTGACGCTAGCAGTCAATATTATATTTAATAATACTTCCATGGTTTCAATGTGAAATTCCTTTATCTTTATTGATGAACTGTTGAATTGTTATTAGTGGCCTTATTATGGATTTTATGTCTTAAGAGTCACCTTAATAGTTTTGAAATATTCCTACAGATATTATATATTGTGCTAATATTGAGTTTGAAATGATCATGTTTTATTCTGTTCTGTTCTATCAGTGTAATATTCCACAGTTATCATATTATTTTCCTAAATTGAGCTTTTGTCCTATTTTACATGGCATTCTTTATTATTATGTTGGCATGTGATGTTATTGACTTTAGTGAAGTGTTTGTTATTTCAGATAGTAATTTTTAGTGATCTTGTTTTGCATTGGTTTAATGCATTTTATTATTCAAATATTCCTATAATATTCTTATAGTGACTTTTGGCTTTATTCTCATCTAAGAAAACATTTTATCATTTAAAAAGGATCACTGAGTTGGTTTTGTAAAAGTTGCAACGACTTGCTTTTTAGTAATGGTGTTAAAGTAAGAGTGTTTTCATTCCAGTGATGGTGAAACTATTCAGGAAGGAGTCACTCTAAGTGTGTGTGTTGTATTGTTAGACACTGAGCGAGCAGTGGGCTGTCAGAATGACATGATATAAGAGTGTTTTTTTCTCTCTCCTGACATGTTTTCTAGCTTTGCTCTGTGCTACACATCCATTAGTTGGATATGTAAAACACACACACACACACACACACACACACACACACACAGACACTCTCACACACACACACGTGCACCCACAATTTGATACATAATTGTGGACATCATGCATAAGTAATGACTATTGTAGCTGGGGCTCTACTAAGTGGCAACTGGCTGTGATCCTGCACTGAAAGTGGAGTGTTTTACTCTCACATTCATCACAGAGTCACAGATTAGCAATTCGTGTGATCCGTGAACTGTTTTTACATCAATGAACTCGAGCTTACATTTTCAGTTATCATATCATGACCTGCTTATCTTGCTTCAAATGAGGCGGGCTGAGATCAAATGTGACAGGCGACTCGTACCTGAGATGAGTAAAATGTGATCTGACTGCTCCAATCAGGCTTAATTGAAATGAATTGAATCAACCCATTTCTTCTGCTACTGTAATTAAATTAGTAGCCGGGGTGTAATTGGACATCGAGTTGGCACTCGAGAAGGAGATGACAAAATGCTCATTGCTGCCACCGAAGGACTATGTGTCAAATTCAGTGTGAACGGCAGTGCACCAAATGCTGGCTGACACGTTGACGAGGCTGGTGCTTCACGAGAAGAGCCCACAAACAAAACCCTCCGATTATCTGCCAGAGTAAAACATTGCCTCATATGGAGGGAAATATGTCAAAAATCTATCTACATGTGATTAAACTTGATACACAGTAAGTGCAAAAATAAACATATTTACAGTTTATATAGTGCATCAAAATTTAGACTCCAATTATTGCTTATATAGTGCAGAATACTGCTTTTGCCAGGACCCTAAAACTCCTATTATACTGAAATTGTTACAGCAGTAGCAGCTCTTAAATAAAGAATGACCCTCTTAATCTAGGGCATGAATGTAATGAATAAATAATTAACTGATAAAAGACATTTTAAAGGCAAATCAAATAAGATTCTGATGCACTCAGAAGTGAATAACCCTGTCGGCTGAATATCTTATATCTAATAAAACTCTGATCCTTGCAGACCAATATATATGTAAGAACATTGTTACCTTTTTGATACCTGAATTTGAGGCCCTGTATCAAATATCTCACATATCAGTTTGGCCCTCGCAGGAAGGGAAGAGGTTTTACTGCTCCGAGGCCTTGGTCATCTGTGGCTGTAATGCCACTTCCAAGAACAATGAGCAGAACGGGGCTAAAGTCGCACTGATGACACTTAATCTCATTGGAATTCCTTGTCAGGTTTGACCTTGGGAAGATATTAGCCACTCGACAAGTGACTCTGTGTGTGTGTGTGTGTGTGTGTGTGTGTGTGTGTGTGTGTGTGTGGGAAGAGAGAGGTGCCTGTGTGTCTCTGTGTGTGCAATTCCAAGTTGTGCAAGTGTTTTTGTGTCTCTGTGTGTGCTTTCTGGAGTAAACACAGGTGGAATTTGCTTTAGAGCTGTTTTAGATTTATAACTGTACTGTTGTTGGATGCATGATGATCGCTTTTGTGAGTGCAACTGTGAGTCAGAGCACCGTAACTGTATTTGCATGGTGGTCCAGCACTCCTGATGTGTTGCTGGAGGAGGAGGGGTGGAGGTACAATGCATGTGCATGAGAGCAGCCAGTAGCCAGACCAGTGGACTGCAGGGATCTGTGGCCCAGTGATATGTGTGCCACATTGTCTGTTCAATAGAGGCCTTTGAATTTTTAAACAGCATCAGTTTCTTCATACTGTCATTGTTTTGGCACCATTTGCCTTGCTTAATCCTGGTAAGTGCATATCTACACTGTCTTACTGACAGCGCAGAGGTGTGTGCGCTTAGGTGTGTGCGTGTCAAGAGAGGGGGTATTGATAGATATGTTTGCATCGTGATTCAAAGCTAGTGAAAGTTAGCATCCTGATAAATGTAAACCAATGCATGTCCTTTGTAGTGATTAGACTGCCATCAGAAGTGTGAGTGCGTGTGAAAGCGGTGGAGGGCATAAATGCGCGCCTGTATGAGCGTGTGAGTGTGCTTGATGGCATCGAAAATAAGAGAGAGAAGACAGGAAACAAAAGGCCAGGACAATAATGTTCGGCATTCGCAAGGTCCCGCCGATATTTAAAGCCAGCCAAGTTTAAACAAACACAGCATCTCGCTAAGGTCAGAAATGTGTGTTTCTGCATTTGCTAGTGAAATGACTGCTTCCTTTCAGTCGACACTATCTTCCAGAGCATCAGTTTGATCTCGCTGTTCCCACTACAAAGATGCATACAATGCGAACAAGGTGAGGTCGATTGCAAAAAGGCCTGCAAGCTTTAAGAGCAGCAATTAGAGTTAAACTGATACTTTTAGTCAGGTATCTGAACTGAGCTATTTTGCCCCTAAATGACACAAAAAAGACCAGTGCCGACTTTTGCTGCTGGAATCAGTGATAAGATGGGTGACAAGGATCTTGTTTTGAAGGCCTGGATTTGCAGTTTTTTACTCAATAAGCAAAATATAATGGAACGAAATGTGCCATATTGTTATAGTGAGTGAGATTATATGATGTTATATCATCATATAATAATTGCTTCAAAAAGAAAACAGATTTCAAAAGAATTACACCATCAACATTACTGCTGCTGTTGAACCTGGACCACTACAAATCTTATGTGCAATACTGCAATACTGTTGTACTTTTTACACTCCTCACTCACCCACAAATCCTCTTTTTTGTGTGTATGTAGTGTTTATTGCATTGTCTACTATCCCACATCGCATTCCTTTTTATAATTACATTTCTGCAATATTGATTGAAAACACAGTTGTTATTTTCATATAAAAGCTTATATTTAATATTTTTTACTTATCATTCCATTTTATCTTAAATATCATTTTATCTTGCATTTTATTGCCACTTTATCATATTTGATCGAATTATTTTATATTTATTTACTGTATTTTATTGTTGTTTTAAAAAAGAACATTATTCTGTCTCTGTGCACTTTATTTGATCCTTTTTATATCTGTATTTATCTCATTTCTCTTTATTTTTTATTCTATTCTATTTGTAATCATCTTATTTTATCGTTTTTTTACTCTATTATATCTTTACTTTATATTATCCTATTTTGTAATCTTATTTTTTATTTATTTTCTTTATTTATCCACATTTTTATGTTATTCTATATCTATTCGTCTTTTTATCCTTATTTTGTAATCTCTCTCTCTCTCTCTCTATATATATATATACATATATATATATATATATATATATATGTATATATATATATATGTATATCAATCCTATTCTATTTTAATTTATCCTAATGTATCCTTGTTTCTTATGTTACCTTCATTTATTCTCATTTTCATCTTATTCCATCTTAATTCATCTTTCTATCTTTATTCTTCTTGCTTTATCTTTACTGTGTCTTGTGCTTTTATGGCTGATCTGATCCATTCTCTCGTCAAATACATTTCATTGTCGCATTGACTCTATGTTAACCTATTAATGATTTATAAAGTTAAACTCAAATTAGTATACCTGCATGCAATATGCCTGAAAAACACAGACGAAACTTTGACAGGATAAATTGAACGCATTTTAGAATAATATTGCTTATACAAATGACAAGCCTTTTCAGTTGTAGCAAAAAAGCCCTTGATTGTTGTGGAGGAGAGTTAGCATTCACTATGCAAAGATTTGACATTCCTCCATTTACAGTACTGGATACACCCGCATGTCTACAGTCCTTCAGCCTCTCTCTCTCTGTGCCTCCGTCTCCACGGAGAAATATTTGCGCAGTGAACCCTCCTCTGTATAGTTTCTATGCTCTTCCCTCTTTGTCCCTACACTGACTTATTTATGGTAACCCGCTAATGAGGTATACGGTCTTTTGTAGTGAGAGACAGCATGTGTAAACATTTAGATTTTTTCCCTCAAGTACAAGGCAAGATCCACCAAATTAAAAGGCACAAAGTGAAATGAAATCACGGAGCAACCTAACACCTGATCAAATACAAGGTTACCCATGCAGTGTTTTGTGTTTTGCCGTGTTAATGCCCTATGTTGCTATCAGTCTGGCGTGTGTTTTGGAGGACTGCCAGCCAGTGGAGGAAGAGCACCTATTTTGTGGAGAGGTAATTGCTACACAGTAGCCTCTGATTGCCAGGATCTTTCACTGGGAACGGCCTCGGCTCCCTTTTCACTTGCACCGACAGCCTGATTACAAATCATCTTATTGATTTGATGAGTGCAAGATGTTTGCTAATAACTGTTCTCATACCATCTGTTAATCTTTGTTGTGATTAAAGAGGTAATCCCAATACCCATTATTCCCAATGACAAGAGCGGGGATCATTCTCTTACACAAGCTTTAGCCCCTCACAGGCCGGGGGCAGTATCAAGGATATCAGTGATCTCCGAATGCAATTGAGAAATCTGCTCCACCCTCCACATAACAAACGCGATACAAAAAAAAAAGAAAAAGAATTACACCCCTCGCTAAAAATCCATTACCTCGTATAATCACGCAAAATGATTTTTCTTAAATATGATAATAAATCACAGGCTGGATCAATAGCCTTAGGGCCAACTGCTATGCCCTGATAACGTATCAATCAATATTTAGTATTTAGATTTTAATTAATACCTCAGTGGGGCTTGGAGCCAGTTAACATTGAGAGAAATATAATCTGTGATAAAAATGGGCCCAAGTAAAGATAAAAGTGAGCAAAGTCCTTGTTTGCATTCCACAGTTGTTCCTCATATCTGTCATTGATCAGTCAATTGCTTAGTCGTGATTAAGGACCCTTCAAAATCAAGGTCTGTGTGTTTGTGTGTTTCCTGCTTTTTGTGTGTGTGCAATGCATAGGGGAGGTATGGATGTGTGTGTTTACATGGCAATGTGCTCATCGATCATGCTTTGTGGGGATGAGCTGAGCTTCAGAAGCACCTGCTGCTAACTGCGCATACAAAAGATCACAGAGTAAAATTGTGTGTATTGCAAAGCTTTGAAATATATCTTTGATTTTTGATGTTTGTTTTAGCGTAACACAATACTGTACAGGCTATTTTCTTTTTAATCATAATCATCACACATCACACTGCATAGTAATAGGTTTCTTGCACACACTGTTGCTCCACTTCAAGAATTTGACTCTTTAACAGCATACAGTACAGGCCTGCGATTAATTGGCCACTGTGCAACTCTGACAGAAACACTTACGCAAATAGTTTCAGAGTGCTGCGTTTAAGTCATTGCATCCCGAATATGCACGCAATGGCCCCTCTGTAATCTTTTCTTAAGGTTTTACGTGTTAAACACAGGACTGCCAACTGTTTTCCAATTGGATTGACTCTTGTGGCATTTGTAATTGGAATCCTTTTCCTTTATAAAGAGATTAAAATAGATAAATATAGAAACAGACAGGCAGAGTTTGACCGTGAGGAGCTGCATGGCTAACACAAGATTAATAAGACACATAGATAAACAGGATTCTGTGTTAATCCTCCTTTGAACTCGTGCGTTTGACTTGTAATCTGTTGACTTCCATCTTTCCACGATGCCTGTCCATCTCTTAAATAAACAAATAAAATGTAGGCTATTAAGAAAGGAAGGTAACTATTGTATAAGTAAACTGGGGCAAATTGGCTGTTTTTTCTTTTAAAGACAGGCAAGAAGAGGGCAATAAGCACCTTAAAAAAGATTGTGAAAAAGACAAGAAAATTACCTGAAAATTAGCAACAGAACAATCAAACAAAAGCAAAAAAAAAAAAAACAAACAGAAAAGGGGAAAATAAAATACAAAAAATTGAAAAGGCCCAAAAAAACTGATTAAAAATTACAATAATTCTTTAAAAACAGTTTAAAAAATATAATTGTGATCATTATAAATAGGGTTCTTTGGACATTTTTCCTTAGCTTTTCTAAAAAATGATTTTCTAAATTTGTTATTTTCCTGGAAATTGAAGAACATTTCTTGCCAAGTTGCTCATTTCATTTTTCCTCATGTTTGTTGTAAGAAATCAAACCAATTTGCTCAGGTTTCAAAGGTTTAAATCCTTGTGCGAGGTGTCTGGATGCAGCACAAGAAAATTGTCAATCCAGGTTTTAAAGGGTTAGGTTCTTCATTGTCTTCTTCCTATATTTATTTTAAAAAATCAAGCCAACTTACTCAGATTTCAAAGGGTTAAGCAATACTTTTACCTAACCCTTACTTACTCTAACCATGAGGTAAGCCACTTGAGAGTCACTTTCCTGTATTTTTGTTCACCTTAAGAAATCTCCCACTAACGCTTATTTATTTATTTTTTTACATCAGTATCATGTTGGACCACACACACTATCTGAAGCACAGAGTGAAGGGAGCGTGCAGGCGTTTGGCTGAAGGCCGCAGTGGGTCCCTGGTCCCTGGAAAGTCAAGCTGTGGTGTGAGCTAACAGGACACATGTATGTTTCTCAGGGTTACGACTGGACTTAAGTGCCCCCAGGCTGTCTGCTGTCAAACCTGGGTCAACAGGATATAAGGCCACGGCGAGTGCTGGCCCAAGTGGTTGGTGTTTCCTTTGAGCTGATCCCTCACACACACACACACACATCCATGGTGGCACTGGCACGGAACAGGAAGACACACACGTAAACATACAGTGGAGGTCAGTTGAGGCATCTTGGGTGTCAGTTTGGGTTGCATGACATTTGCCACACCTCGGCCCCGCTGACCTATATCTAAAAAGTTATCACATTACCCAAATAAAAACACACTTTGAGTGAGTGTTATAGATGTACTTATTGCTCCAGCCGCCTGCAACACAATGCAGATGAAATCAAGTAAGTCAGTAAATCCCCTGAACTCCCTCAACCAAAATTATAATCTTGATATGAAAAAAAAAAAAAAAAAAAGGTAAAAAGACAAAAGATGACATTTTCAGAGTACATTTTCCCACTCGCAACAGCACACAGCCATCAAATTGGAGTTATCAGTCTTGCTGGCATATCAGCTTAGCTGTGTGGTAAAGCTCACACACCATGGGACCGGACTGGATTGGCCAATCCCTATTAATCCCTTCTTACTGTTAGGTGGACAAGGTGCCAAGGGGGCCCTGTGCAGGGCTGGCATGGTGTGTGTATGTGTGTGTGTGTGTGTGTGTGTGTGTGTGTGTGTGTGTGTGTGCGTGTGTGTGTGTGTGTGTGTGTTAGCAGAGTGAGTCAGCTGTTGCCGGCATTACCGTAATTGAATTAGTGTTTGTATGGTCGGAAACACTTTTAACAGTGCAGGTGAAGGCATGTATTGCTGTGCATTTGCTTTGATAATTTTGTTCTCTCAGCAGCATGTAAAAGTATTCTAACATTCACAACTCCAGTGGCTTTATTATCACTAAATTACATTATTATGTTGAGACACCAATAGCGTTGACAAACAAGGATTTTTCAGTGCAGAGTTCGCATTGTGTGCTACAGGGTCAGGTTTTGATGGAAAGTAACATGCATTGCTTAATGACACAGAAGAAAACAAGGGAGTTGCAGAATACTTCAAGTGTTTTGGCAATGGCAGATGACAAACTGACTGACTGAAACTGACATTTTTCTAAAGAAGTCAGTCTGTTTGAGAATCCTGTTTTTTTAGACACATAGAGTTGAGTGTCATCGGCATAATATGGGAAAGAGATTTGCTGAAGTGTCAAGTAGCCCATAACATCATCATCATTATTACTGTTATTAATATTCTTCTTGGCAGCACAGTGGTTAGCACTGTTGCCTCACAGCAAGAGGGTTCCTGGTTTGAACCCGGGTTGGAACGGGGTTCGGTCCATGGGCAGGGGCCCTTCTGTATGGAGTTTGCATGTTCTCCTCGTGTCTGCGTGGGTTCTCTCCAGGGTCTCCGGCTTCCTCCCACAGTCCACAGACATGCAGGTCAGGTTGATTGGTGACTCTAAATTGCCCTTAGGTGTGACTGTGAGCGTGAAAGGTTGTCTGTCTATATGTGTCGGCCCTGCGATAGTCTGGCGACCTGTCCAGGGTGTACCCCGCCTTCCACCTGATGTCAGCTGGGATTGGCTCCAGCCCCCCGCGACCTTTGAGAGGACAAGCTGTTATGGAAAATGAATGAATGAATGAATATTCTTCTTTGAGTTGGAGTAAATGATTTGACATCCAGCATTTGATTTCCCTTAGAACTTTTTCTAAAGATTGGGGGATCGTGATTTTATGGACACATAGAATTCAGTGTCACCGGCATAATGATGGAAAGCTATTTTATGACTGAATGTTAATCATTGTTGGGAGACCAAAATGGAGTTAAAAAGAGTATGAATACCAACTTATTTACATGTGCTTGGTTAACACCAAAAGTAGTCAAAAAATTAATTAAGGCCGGGTTAAGTATATTTTTTTTGGCAAAGATATATTAGCAAAGCACAAATCTTTTGAAGTGTAGGCTAGTGGCATTGATGACTAACTGTTGAGCTGGTATCTTGCTCAAACGCAGTTAACCATCAGAAGGGAAAACTGAAAAAAATGTTGTCAAACTTCCACATTTTCCTACTTGCTTCATGCATTTAGCTATGGAAATTAGGAACTAATTTAACCATCACGCAGTTACATTAATTAATGATGCTACATTTTTACAGCAACATTTTATAAAAAAACAAAACAAATAAAAACAATAAAACAGAAAGACAGAAACAAAGTTGAAGGAAACGAAGATGGTGGGTGGAGGAGGATGACGGACAGTTGCGGAGACAGGGTTGTTAGTTTATGTAGGCTGTGGGCTGAGTCGACTGGAAAATTTTGATCACTTTAATTTACTATATCCAGCGCTGCTTCTCTCCCTGTCCAGCACTTTTATCAAGCCCTGTGAGCCCGTATTGATTTTTTTATTTTCTGCCCAGGATAAGAAGACAGAGAGTTAGGGAGCTCTGGTGAATGGAGAACTTTCCTCAGATTGCTGCTATTCTCCAGCTTATTGCATCCTGTCGTTTGTAGTTTCAGATGATGTCCAGTACGCCACGGCTGCTCCAGCCAATAAACAAGGTGACTAACAATGGAAGAGGGCCAGGAATGAAGAGAGGGAGACAGGCTAACCACCACACCACACAGATAGAAACAAGGGGTGGGGGGAAGTTGCCTTTGTTTTACGGCTATGTTGACACTTTTTTGAAAGAGTATGTGCTTTAGTGTTGCTTAAGAGCAATTTTCACTAGTTTGTATTAAATAAATAAAGCATTTCATATTGTTTTAAGCATATCAAGGTATGTATTAAGGGATAAACCATACTAAACACATTTTTCAATTTTGTCAAATGAATTGAATTTCAATTTAATCAGCATACTACATTAAACAATATGAGACTATGATCTTCTGAGGGAAATTGTGATGCATACAAATGCTTCTCTGTACACATCTGAAATTTTGCTTGTGTTTTGGACGATTTGGAGGCAAAACTGTGGTCATACAGCTTTAAATTTTCAAGAAATCCACTAGGACTGTCGTGTTTTTTCTCCCTTTTCTCCCGTGTTAAATTATTATGTCATTTGAGATGAAAATGAGCAATTGTCCGTGAACAAAGAAGTAGAATGTAATATATTATTTGCTTTCAACCTCTGCCGCAACATGCTTTTATAGAGTTACCATGTTGAGATAGTTATTCTGGGACTGAAGGCATGGATACTATTTACCATTTTTGTATATTCTTGTTCCTGCTTCATGTGTGTCTCCCTGAGCAAAATTAATTATCACCTTTGCCCCAAAGAAAATGCAATTAAAAAGTAGTGGTAATGGTTTTTTCTTCAAAATGAAATGGAACAATGGTTTTGTTCCCTGTTCATTGCTTTTTGATAATGTGTGTATCACACAAATTCCATATTTTTTTTTTATTTCTTCATTTTTGGGTCTTTTTCTTTTTTCTTGTGGCTGTGTATTTGCATTTACGAATGTTGGGATAAGAGAATGAGTGTGTGTGTTTGAGAGAGAGAGAGAGAGAGAGAGAGAGAGAGAGAGAGAGAGAAGGGGGTTAGGGGGGTTGGGAGAGAGACAGAGAGAGATTAGTGACAGTCTGATAAAAGATGTCTCCAAAACCCTAATTAAAATTGAATACCCCCGCAAATGCAAAGCAACACGCAATCTCCAGGTATTTCATTTAGGGCAACTATCTCAGTGCGAGGCTGTTTTTTATGTCTTTCTTCATTGCACACAAATAGCTATCCCCCTTTTTTTATTTTTTCCACACTTCCACATCTGCCACTGTCTTTGTCAAACCTCACGTCTGCCCTTCTCTCCCTCCCTTGATGTCAGACACAATGACAAAATAAAATCAAACTGAGTAACCCCGTAGTGTGTCCCTCTTTTTTCCTCCTCCAAAACACTTCCAAGGTTCAGCTCATTAAACTGCAGAAAAAAATAAGGGCTTCTGATGCAACGGTGAGCACAGCGTCAGGCTCGTAGTATTTTTATAACACAAACATGCTCAACTATTAAGAACAAACTTAACTTTATTTTTTCCAACAAATGCTGACATTAGTAATACCTTAATATAGATCCAGTTCTTGGAAGCATCTCTGTGACTCATATAGTTGCATAATCACATATTTTCATGTGTGCACTGATAATTATAAAGAGTCAGTTCATCACTAAAATTATGCTGAATTGTTAATAAAATCAGAATTAAAGCAATTAAAATAAGATCTTTTTTTAATTCAAACTTTTTTTAAACTATTTTTATTTATGTATTTATTTATCTTTTCTCATTATAACAGGCCATTTTAGGTAACTCCTCCTGCTTCTTGTCATTCCTCATACTGGATCTTGAGCTAAAAGTGCGTGTTCACAGTTTCTAAATCCTTGTCGTCTTGTTACATCATTAAAACCGGGGCTCATCCTCCGTCCTTGGTCCTCAAATATCTCCCGCAGCTTTGTGAGTAAAACAAGAAGAGTGATTGCACTGTACAACGGAAAACCGTGTTTCAGAGCTGACCTGTGTTGTGGCTGCAGTAGCACTTTCACTTCCTACTGTCTGGACTCAGACTGCCCGGCCATGTGATCTCACTTCAGAGGAATCCACACATCCATCCACACACACACACACGCACGCACGCACTCACACACACACACACACATGCAAACACTTGTCCCTGTCATCAGCAACTGGTGGCCTACGATTTACCCGCCAGTTTACATGAATCAGCTCAGACTCTTTGGTCTGGAAACTAATTGGCCGATATTTGGGCTGATATTATATGACATCAACCAGTCCTTCTATTCACATCCAAGAATGGGCTTTGAATTTGCTTCCTTTGCACATTTTTATTTTATTTTTTAATTGTATTTTTATTTTTTGCACATTTTCTGCTTACAGTTCAATTCCTTATTCGTAGTTGAGAATTTCAGTGTGTTCACTGAGAGTTAAACAGGGCTTTTTTCTATTGTTTATGGGTCAAAAAAATATTTATACTTTTTATACTCTGGCATGTGAGGTGCTGTCCAATGCACATTTAGTAGACCAAGTTTTAAGAAATTTAAATCATGTGAAAGAAAAAATATTGAATCCCTGCACACCGTCACAAGTAATGAAATTAGCGTTTTGGTCATGAACCTTCATCAGGCATTAAATTCAAAATATGACACAACAATATTTTAGTCGACTCACAGGCAAACAGCCAAAAGCGAAGCAATACCTCAAATACCTTGGACAATAAACAAATCTGTAACTGATAAAAAATATGTCAAAATCCATAGAATACAAGTGAAACCAGAAAACAAAACAAAAGATTATATGGGAAATGAAAAATACATTTCTTTTGTCAGCAAGAGTAGTTCAAACAGGGTAGGAGAGGCCTAACAATAACCAGACCAGGTCACAAACCAGACTTTATTTTTTCATGAAAAAAAAAAATCAACATTTGCTCAAAAAAAGTTAAAATAAAGCAGCTGTTGACAGTTGCTGTGCAAAAAAATTAGAGAGAAGAAAAGCCCGTACCCAGTAGCTATGGCGGTTGAAAACCCCATACTGCCTGAACATTACTCAAACACCTATAATCATTTTTACATGGCTGCCTGCAGAAAATGCAGGGGAAATTGCTCCGACTCAAGCTACCGTTTAGTCATAAGGATCTGGTCAGTTTGGTCCCCTGCCAAAGCCATGCCCCTGAGTCATTTTACTGTATGTATTTTTTTTGTCATCCATTCCCAGAACACCGGTTGAATCACACAGCAAATAAATAATCCCCAGTGCAGAGAGTTTAAAGAGGTGAGCAATAAACATGCGTCTCGGGCATGCATTTGCTTTCCTTTGACAACCCAGAAGTGTTTTTGAACCTCCATTGAGACAGTTATTAACTTTAAAGATGATATCTTGTCATGTTAACTATCGATTCCCGTCATCGTTAGAGTGTGTAATAATGAGGACCGTTGGCTTGACAGTTTTGTTGTATCTGCAGAGAAGTGACAGGCCCATGCGTCGAAGACATGTTTACTTCACTCTGGGATCAATAAATGCTGTGAGCCAGCATGAGAACGCATAGGCCCTTACTAGTGTTATTGATGCACAATGTATCACATTATGAAATATATGTAGGAGGAAGCTGCCCACGAGATTAAGGAGTCCTTGCAGATCAATGAAGAGCATGAGCATTAATATAGTGTCTTCTACTTCCCTCCCCTGGACGCCCCAGGTTATTTTTGCTCTTAGGCTGAACACTGATGCACATAGACGTGCTTTCACGTGAACTGGGAGAATTAGATTTGCCTGTTGGTGTTACAATCCAATATCTATCATTGAAAGGATTCTTTTCACTCCTACTGTATAGCCAAAGGTCTCTCATTTTAGGCACGGTGGGCAGAGGCCTTCGTGACAGTGAAAATTGTATTACTTGAGAGATTTTAAACTTATTAGCATGTTAGAAACATTTTCTTCTCATTTATGATGGTGGTGTGTGACTTTGTGCGAGTGTGTGTGAATGTGTATGTGTGACTGCAATCTTGACCTTGAGACTGAGGGTGGAAGAGACTGTGCTTGCTTCATGTTATCAAGAAATATTCCCTCTTTAGGTGATTTCACTGTTTAATCCCACGCTGAAATTTAGCTGTTTTCATTTGGATTTTATTTTAACCCTTGCCTGAGCTTGTTTGTCTCAGACTGCAGAGACCCCCCCACCCCCCCCAAAAAAGATAAACCTCTTTTTATACCCTTCCTGTATTTGGGTGTGAATGCTGTGAGCATTGGCTATTATTGCTATTATTCTGCCTTTTCAGCATTCTTCGCCTTCTACATTTTTAACACAAAAACTTAATTCAAACATTGAAACCTTTAGCTCAATTAGAACATGTGCATTTTATTGTTTATACATTTTATAGTTTCAGAAATATTTAATGTTTTTCTGGAATAAATTTCCCATTCAAATGAATGATCGAAATGTTCAAAACTGAAAACTTTTTTTTGCATTTTCATCTCCTAAGTTCTCGTTCATACTTTCCGCTAGAAACTCCATTCAAACTTTTAAATGTTTTACAGCTTTCATACATTATGAGCATTATTCAACTTTTAAAGCCAGCAATGATGTTAAGCGTCAGCTTTTCAAAAAGCCTTAAAATATTTCAAATGTTTTATACATTAATAGGATTATTTAGTTTCTCTTTAAGATTTTTACTAAAACTGTAAATAAACCCACTTTTCCAACTATTTCTATTACTTCTTCCTCAACGTATGTCTACCACATTTAAGCAAGCAATTCACTGTAGTGTAAGCTTTTCAACATTCAGCATTCACACCACACTTTTCTTCCAAAATTGCCATCTCTAGTTCCAACTTGAAATTATCTTTTGCTCTGCATCATAAGCAAGACGTATGAACCACTGGTTATCATTCTGACCACATCCAGTTGACCTCATATATAAACTGAACTCCTAAACCTCATTTCCCACGATGCACGTCATGCCTTTATGAGCTTCTCATCTGAATATATCCCCACTGTGGAGGGCAAGTTAACAGAGGCGGGTTGTCATCCAACTGACCCTTGAAGTGGCAGATGAAGGGCAGGGAGGAGGAGGGGTGGAAGGGTGGAAGGAAAACTTGGGCCAAGGTCAAGAAAGCTAATTTGTTTCCTGCATCCCCTGTTGTCCCTGAGAGGCGGACCACACACTGCCCATGCAAGAGGGGCTTTAATGTGGTTAAGGGTGCATAGCATGGTGCTGAGCTCATTAGCCACCGGGTCCTATATCATAGGAAGCATCATATAGAAGAATCATGTTTCTGACTGTCATCTTGTGGTGAATATTAAGAAAACTAATGTAGCATAACCCATTTATGCAAGAAAAACATTTTTATATTGGAGCTCTTAAAAACACATTTTACGAGAAGTAAAAATACATAACATATTTTTTATTTTTTAACTGCCATCAATTATTTTT
Organism: Plectropomus leopardus; assembly: GCF_026936395.1. Lineage (NCBI taxonomy): Eukaryota > Metazoa > Chordata > Actinopteri > Perciformes > Serranidae > Plectropomus > Plectropomus leopardus. The sequence continues at coordinate 9,527,847 of NC_142186.1, forward strand.
TAGGAATATAAAATGGTATGAATATTAAATTACAAAACATTTTTAAATGGTCAGAATTTGAAAGACAATAAACAAACAGCCAGCAGACTGTTGTTGCTGAGTGGTACACAAAAATACACAACATAACCTTTTTCTACCAGAGGCCTGCACACTTCGGACTAGTAAGGAGAGCATTGAGAGAAAAAAAAATGAAAATGAGTCATGTTAAGTAATAAAAATAATTTCAGAAAACAGTGTTTAAATAACCCAACAAAAGTTAAGTTAATGTGCTCATCATGCAAGATGGAACGTGTGTGTGTGTGTATGAAATACATTTAACTAATGTGTTTTAACTAATTTAACTATTTTGAAACATGAAATATGTTTTTTGAAGAAATACCAAGCAACTTACAGTTTCTCTTTACATAATGAGGAAACGTTGCTAATTAATTTATATGGCAAGTTGTACTTTATTTCAGTTGTTTTCCACCAAAATAAGCAACTTTGCAACACTCTCTCCAGTCATCATGACAACAGCTATTAAAAAAAAAAAAAAGATTACCTTTCTTGTTTTGCATTTAGAACTTATTAGCATTGTTTGCCTAAAGCAGACAGAAATCTGGATGCAAACCTGAAGTTCTGGTGTCCAGGTCTGTACACCAACAAGCTTTCTCCTTCTGAATTCTGCGTGGTACAATGTGTGTGTGTGTGTCAAGCTTTTCCTTTAAACTTTTTAGTTAAAACAGTTAGGAAAGCAGTTTTATAAATAATAATAATAGTAACAACAACAACAATAATAATAATAATAATAATAATAATAATAATAATAATAATAATAATAATAATAATAACAATAATAATAATAATAATAACAACAACAACAATAATAATAATAATAATAATAATAATAAATTTATTTGTCAGATTTTTTATTTGTTAATTATTTATTCACACTTTTATAGATGTGAAGTGCCAGATGAAATCAAAAACATCAGGCATTAAAGCGCATAACCTTGCAGGGACAGACTTCTACAAAACAAACACACTCGATGTAAAAGCAAATAAAATTTACAGCAACAGACAGTGGCAAACAACAAGATTTCTAACAGTTGTTGTTAAAAGCAAGTTTTAAAATGGTGTGTTTAAAAACTTTCTTAAAACCAAGGGCACTAAAGGTGCTGTTGCCCTTAGTTTTCAGGTTGGATCAGCGTTTGTGGAGAATAGGCTACATACATCATCTAAATATTTATATGTAATATTATTACCAACATCAACCTTATTTTTTGAGTATAACAATATAGAAGTTTTTTAGTTGATATTAAAGTTGGCCACCTCCTGTCATCCATCAAACACTTACTGGTTTATATGACATGAAACACTGTTTTGGCAGCTCAGTGCTGGCTCCTTTTAACAGTCAAAGTGAAAGGGGAAACGAATGTATTTGCAACCTCAAGGGCACACATGGTACCTCTGTGGAACCTGTAAAGCAGTGGTTAATCACTGTCTGCATAAAGCTGTAGCCTTCAGTAGGGAAAAGCCGTCAGCCATGGAGAGAAAGAGCTTAAATTACTGAGCTCTCAGGTTTGACAAAGGCCAGACCCGGTAATTCGTGGCTCATGTATGTACATAACATTTATTTATTGATGAGTACTCAAATATTGGCAAACGTTTGATTTTCTATTATTTGGATTATTATTTGGCTTTTAAAAACAGCTTACGTTTAATCAGGGATAAGTTTGCCAAGTTTGTGATGGATGAATATATAGATTAATGGACTCGAAGTTACCAAAGAGATCAGTTTTTTTCCCCCTTTTTAATTAGCACCTGTGAGCTGTTTCCCATTAACACTGTGCACATTAAAAATCCCTCTGCTTTTTCTAATTAAGTAAAGTGGAAACAGATTAGATGGCTTCTTTGAACAAAGGTCAGTGATTGCACTTTGTCTCGCTCCTCTGTTTGTTTGTTTGGCCGGCACCAGGAGAGAGCCTGCCACTTCTTCCCAGAATGTCACTTCACAATCACTGTTTGTTTTACGGAACAGCCTTTTCTTACCCTCCATCTTCATCTCCTCTCAATCTTTTTTTTTGGGAATGTGATCAATAGATAAAGACGTGCCTCTCTGTACTGTCAGCTTTGTCAGTTTTTGTTCTGTCTATAAAAGCAAAAGTATATTCTGCTCCACAGGTGAGGAACGGGGAAAGAGAGGCTGATGTGATATAGATTTTCTGCTGATATGATTATAAAGCACGTGGACTGTCAGATTAAAGCTAGACTGATGAAAGATAGGCATCAATCAGCAACGTCTCTGGAGAGGCTGCAAGGCATGACATGGTTGTCAAGAAGGAGGAATATGGTGACTCATCCCTCGCTAATCTCCCTTTCCTGGCCAATTGATTGGACTTTCATATCCATTAGCCTGGCTTTCATAGCCGCTGTAATGAATGGACAGACTCCAAACATACTTCCACACCAAACTTGTCTCTTAGATAGAATGAAAAAAGAAAGATATCAGCTGTGATTCACACAGGTATCCTGAATGGTACTGTAATTTTATTCACTACAAATGATTCCATTATGGTTCATACAGACAGAAAACTGTGAAGATCTGTGTTCTGGGGCCATAATTTGAAAATGTTTTAGAAGCCACCCTGTTTCCTAACAGTTTTAACATTAAAGTATTGCATATCATGCAATACTTTATGATGATGCACAATGAGGTGGTGAGGAGGGATGCTTTGACACAAGTGAGAGGGGTTTAACTCCTCAGTCCTACATGTGGTCAGGTTTTTAGCACTTTGTCAAGTTAAAGATAATTGTTAAAATGTAAAAATGTGAACATTTGCTAAATGTTTCATACTTAAAGTCATTTTTTTTTACTTTTTTATATTAAGCCAAGGACTTTCCTCTAATTTAAGCTAATTGAAGTCAGTGCCTAAACATGAGTAAAAAATAAAAGGAAACAGAATAAAAAATCATGCTGTAGTTGCTGTGAACAGATATATTGCAAAACCAAGCTACAACAAGTGTGCCCACTTTGCAACTTAGAAGATATGTTCATCAAAAACTTTCCTACTGATATCAATTGAAACAAAACAACAAAAACTTAATTTAGGCTGCATTATATTCCTCCCAATATTTTTGCAAATTAGTATATAAATGCAATTTAAAAGAGACAGATGTCACAACTCTGAAGAGGAAGACAACCTCAACAAAATCAAAAAATTGCATAAATAGGTCAGAGAAATCTGTTGAGTTTTTTTGTTGTTTTTATTGTAGGGAGCAGATGAGTGAAAATGTGCTGTAGAAGTGATGTGCTGCAAAAACAAAGGTGTGGTGAGGAGGTCTGTCAGCAACACACTGACTGCTGCTGCATGCATGTGCACGGGGCACACCAGGCCCAGGTGTGTCATGTAAGACTTGATTGGGCTCATCAAGTCTGCTGCCCTGCAATGAGAAAACAATCAGCAGTAGCAGAGGAACCTGGGGGGGGGGCATTACACAGGATGTGACCTTTTTGATATGTTGTTGTTCAAATGCGTTGATGAGTATTAATTCATGTAGCATTTGTTCAACTCTTACCTGTCGTATTCAGGGAAAACATTTGACAGGAGACATATATTATATACATATATAACATATATTTTTCTACTTATCTTTAATTATTTTTAGTTTATTACATTAAAATTAGTATGCTGACATTATACGTCAGCTGTTTTAACCAGCCGTAATGTCATCGCGGCTGGTATTGTTTTCACCATGTGTGTGTGTCATGTTGGCAAAATGTGGTTTTGGTGACAGTAATTGTTTCAGGAACTACCACAAAAGCTGTTTTAAGTATTTTGCCAGTTGGTTATATGTCTGTCTGTCTGTCTGTGAACAGATTTTGTCATCGTGATAACTTTGCAACTGCAAAATAGAGTCATGAAACTTTACAGGTGTGTGGTTGAGATTACAATGACAGATGAGTTTGAAGATGAGTGTAGTCCGAGTTAATAGTGACGTTTCCAGACTTGTTTTGGGGGTCTGACTTATGCAGGGGTGGCATGAAATACAAGCGCTGCTGCAGGCACATGTATCAGCACAGATTTAATATACCATTTTTGTTTCCACTACCTATACCTACTTTAATTACAGTTAAAACTAAACTATAAACAGTTTTACATTCCTGTTTATAGTTTAGTTTAAAAGATAAATAGACCTACCAATCACAACACAACAGACTGACACTACGCAAATGTAAAATAAAGCTTCCACACTTAATTTAAAGAAATTGTTCCTCCAAAAGTAAGTAGTACATTAGCAAGAAAAAAGTGCCAAAAATTAAAATAAATAAGCCTGTGTAAACAACCTTTTAACAGTTGTATCAGTTTATTTCTAAAATTAGTCAGGCTAGACACTACTCTGGCACATTACTGCCTCTCAGGTTTAAGACTGAATTGCACCTGTAAATGAAAATCATAATGGGGTGGCACCTGGGATGGCCAATCAGATTCCAGGGGTGGCCTGTGCCGCCTCAGGCTGCTCCCTAAACACACCCCTGGCCATTGGTTGACATTAGCCTTCAAATCGTGGACTACTCTGCCAATGCTGGAGTGATCCCATAACAAGATAGGTTCTGGTTTTTAGTGTGGTAGTCATTCACACAAGAAAATTGTTTCAGTCTGGTGTTAATGTAAGTGGTGTTAAAGAAGTGCCACATAATGAACTTAGTTTTAATTCAATCAAAACATGATGTCATATAGATGAAATGTGATAAAAACCAACAGAAAGAGCTATTTTTTTTAATTGTTATTGTGACCAGCCTGTTCCTGTTTTGTCAATGCTTCTGTGAATTCATATTTAGATATGGTACAAACAATCACTCCCAAAAGTCCGCTGAGAGTAGCAGTTCACACTTCAGCATGTAGACCTGCAGTGTGAGCACAGCCCCTTGGCACGTTCCAAGATAAAGAAACACTCACTAACTCAGACATTTTGTGAACAATAAGCAGTCAACTTTTAAACCCCACTCTAGATTTTTGTCAGTGATTCATCTCAGTGGGATTCTTATTGGTACACTGTGGTATGATTATCACCAACACATTCTTTCAGCCTGAATGCCCTCCACAACACCTCTGTAAAAAAAAAAAAAAATCGGAGTTACGCATGAGAAGAAGCTGACAAAAGGAGCCAGACGGGAAGGAGAGAACGACAGAATTTAATAAAGTTCAACAAGGCAGAAAGGATTGCACAAGCAGTGAATAGCGATTCTGCTTTTTCCTCCTTTACAACTTCTGCCTACTTAAACACTTTTACACCCCCTCCTTTTATCTGTGTCTGCATTCACTGACAGAGGAATAGCTGGACACAGGGGGAGACACTCATTCCCTTTTTTATTTGAATGTTGACCAAGGATGGCCACCATCTGTGCAAACTGTGCAACTCTATGACTTTCCTGCATCTCCAGCCATAAATATCAGACGGCGCTTTGCTCCTCAGATAACACACACATGGCAATTTATCCTCTCTGCCACTATTTAAGCTTTTATTCTCTTAAGTTGGCGCCAACAGAAGTAATGTGTCATTTTCAGCAAACGGTGATTTCTGTCTAACATCATCTCACACCCGCCTGTCCCATTTACTGTGGCATCTGGTGCTTTTGTTTTTCTTATTCCTCGTCATAAAGAAAGTCTTTCCAGCAACCCAGCCTACACTTATCTCTTGCTGGGTACTTTTTTCTCCCCCCCGGTCACTGAAAAGCCTTCCACTAAGCTCAAACACACAAGGGGAGTGGTGGAAAATGGGGTAGATGACATTGTTTTCAGTGATATGGATGTACGGCGCAAAGACAAAAGTGTTGGTTGAATGTTGTCATGTCAATAAGCCATCAGTCGCGCCGCTAACAATAAGTTAATGATTCCCCAGCAGTAATACATTTATGAATAGGGAAGTGTCTTCTTCAGCCCAGCGGGTGTGCCCATTAAAACAGAGCATGAACAAAATAATTGTGATTTGCAGATAAAATCCACTTTAGAATGGGATTCCGACTGAGGAATTGTTGAAAGAGCTGTAATTTTCCACTAAAACGTGACACACACTCACAGGAGCCCTGCTAATCAACTTGTGTGTGTGTGTGTGTGTGTGTGTGTGTGTGTGTGTATGTGTGTCTGTTTTGAAGTCTGTGTCTTTGTATATACAAATTAAATGATAGCGAACACATTTAGTGAGGTAGTTTCTTTGATTAAAGCAACATTTTTCTTAAATTACTGTCTTTTTCCAAGCCCTTAGCTGTAACACATCACTGATTCAACTCATAGTATGTATAAATACTTTTTTTTCTGTATCTAACTATTGATAAATTACTCCCTAAGATCTCCCTACCATCTAAAGCAACAACAGCAATTTGAATGAAATACATTTAAAAAGTATAGGTCTCAGTCTGTTTCTTATTTTGTTACAATATGTTGATCCAGGACAATGTTCAGTACATTAATTATACCTTTTTATAATTTTGTTAATAGTTGAACTCAATAACAAAAAGTTATATCCAATTGAATTTTCCTAGTAAATACCTCAGAAACCACTGGTCCTTCAAATGTATCTAAGAGGTGATTGGAACACTACTGGAGTAGGAAAGAAGAAAAAAAAGCAAACTATTATTCTCTGTAATCTCTCGGTTTTCTTGTGACATATTGTGTGACCTCAACTTTTGAGGCCATAGACATACATGCTTTGTATTACGAAAGGTCAGACATGCAAGAAATAGGTAGGGAGTCTGTGCAGTAGATGATGGATCTAGTAGTCACAGAAATTAAGGAGGAAGTTCAAATATTGCATAAACGTTTTTAGCCTGGGCTGAGATAAAGGAGTTGGCATATCGGTAAAAACAAAGTAAGAGTACCTTGGAACTCATGATGTACATATAGCACATGATTTACATGTTACTCAATTTCCACTTAACAGGAAAAAAAGAAATGATAACAATAGATCTTCTTGGACTGGTAAGAAGGCTGTAATCTTCCAGAAATAATGCACTGAAACTATCGTTAATGTCATAGTATCAACATCAAGGTGATGAAAATTCTACCAAGGTGATGAATGTGATGATAGAAAGAAGAAGGAAGTGTCTGCATAAGATTAGGGTAATGGATGGGTCAAAAAAACACAGGTCTATTGTCCAGGAGACTGGTGTTCAGAGCTACGTAAAATCAACTGAACTGAGTTATTTTAACATATGTTGTCACCATGTTTCTTTTCCTAAACCTACCCATAGTAACTTTACTTGCCTAAACTTAACATAGGTAACCATGTTAATTATGTAACTAGACATAAAGTAAGCTGTGTAACGTTATTTATGGGGTACTGATTCATTAGATAGCATGCAAACTGTTGTATGAGGATACGCTGATCAATAATATCACTTTGAAATGCCAGGGAGAAAAAGTTGAACAGTTTGTGTTCACTGTAATGGCACTTGACTTGAGAATTTTTGCCACCAAAAGTTTATGCTAATGTGCTCAACTCCTAATATTTGCTATAACTATAGTGGATGGAAACACTCATTATTTCACAGTCTTTTGCAGATTTACTGGAAATTCTATGACATTTTTTCTGTACATTGGGACAGAAACCAGACTAGCATCACCTTTTTACCATTAATAGGTTGTTGCATTATGGACATGTTGTCCCTCTAGCATGCAGTCTGAAATTCAGATTTCAGACTGCATGCTAGAGGGACACTGCAGAAATGTGAAATATCTACTTGTAGAAGTTTTGACTATACATATGTGCAGGCTGTTCTCATTCACAGTTTGCACTTATACCTACAGAAAGTAATGCACTGGAATTTGTATATAACCATAATTGTGAGCGAGGAGGCTGTAATCACGTGACCTATGTGCTGCAGACTGACCTCTGTCATATGACAAGAGCAGAGGGGGAAGTCAGGTCACACAGTATGAAAAGTGACAAAGTCTATGTAAGGATGTGGTCAGGATATTGGACAGGTCAAACAAACACAGGACTTCGACCCAGGAGACCAAAGTTTGTGTCCGGTGTGAAAAAAAGTTATTTTAATATATGCAACATACGTACCTCACATCATTTCATCACATCACGTCACGTCATCAAGTCACGGTTAGGTGTCGTCACATTATGAACAAACGTAATGGTACAATGCCCAACTTTGTTTTTTGTTTTAAGCCTAACCAGTAGGGGTGCTAACTGTAAGTCGTTGTATAAAGATATGTTGATTTATAACAAGCCACAAAATAATCTTGTTATGTTTTTGTTAAGAATGAGGACCCAAATGTAAAACAGTAGGCATGCAGGTGGTTTAACAAAAAGAGTGAGATTTAATGCTGGTAAAATTCTCCAAAAAACAAACAAACAAAAAAAACAGGTAAGCAACAAACTCAGGTATACACAGAAAACTAACCACAGGAAGAAGACACAGCTGGAGTAGGTGGACATGGGCAAAAGGATGGAAGCACAGGGATAGACTGACAACAAGGGTGTGGCAGGGAACATTAGGGTAGCACAAACAAGACTAATACTGAACAGGTATGCAAGGAAGGATTTTGGGTGATGACACTGATAAAGTGCAGGTGTGTAAGAAAACAGGCGGAAACAGGAAGTAACACAAGACATGATACTCGAGGAGCTTGGCTTACAGAGTAAAACAGGAAATAAATTACAACAATTCTAAGGATCATGACAGATCTGATATATGTCATTGCAGTGCTAGTTGTTTGATGACAATATACAATAACTTTAAGGATTTCATCTTGTTGCCTTTAGTTTTATCAATGAACTGATAATCAGCCCAGTCGCCAGAGTTTCTCATAGGAGGAAGAACTGATGATGATGGCGTGAGACCGAGGCAAAACAGTTGTTCTAGACCAGCCATGTTTTTTAAGATTGTGTGACATTTTTAGTGATGTTTGTGGCAACAACACTTGGGTATTTTCAAGGTGATATCAGCACATTTCCTGCAATGATTGTGGTGACAGCAACCTGGTATTTTTAAGGCGAAACTGATATGTTTCCAGCAGTGGTTGTGTTGATAATACTTGGTGTTTTAAGCCAAAACATTGTGTTGTTCTATCCATGACCAAATGAAACACACATTATGAAAAGTGAAACACAAGGGCATGGTGTTTCAACAATTTCGCTTCATGCCAACATTTGTTGGGTTGTGACAAACCTAATCCAGAGAGAAGGCTGGTGTGATTGAAAGATGTCAATTTGCCAGAACTTTTATAACTCTAAGCAGGCAGCTGAGACTTCGAAATGGGGAGATTGGCCATTCTTTAGTGCTTTGGCCAAGTAATAAAATGTCTAGACACCAACTAACATGAATTTCCCTTAAGAATTAGTGTCATCAGTGTGAGGGTCCTGCCCTGTACTCTGGGGTGTAGTTTGAAATACTGTCTTTAAATCAATGCTCACCTCTCCACTCTTCCTTTAATTGAACTTTGTGGCCTCCTGTCAAGTGCTTTTGTTTAAGAAAACAGTCCTCAGCTATAATGGATGTAAATCAAACTTTTCAAACTGCTGTCTCAAATGGCAGAATCCTGTCTATTTAACCGTAAGTGGTTATGTTGGCATCTACGAAATCTGGCTTATGATTTTTGGCAGTTCTTGGCTGAAAGAACATTTTTTTCTCTTATGAATGAAAGACTTTTCTTATGTTCCGTTCCAGCCTAATTCATCATTATCAAAGAGTAGTAAAATTTTTGAGATTAATCTTCAGTGTGACTGTGTTTTTCCCAAACTACAGGATTATGCAGGTACAGCACAAAACAAAGAGCATTTGCATCCACCTTTGAGTGTGGTGACTAATTACTTCAGGAGAATGTTGATGCCTCATAATGGAAAGGGCTCAAAGTGAACACCAGCTCCCAAAAGAATAGACAAAACAGTTGCTAAAGGGAGCAAAGGCATGTAAAGTGAATCAGAAGTGGTACATTTTATTAACTTTATTTTTTCTCCCATTTACTCTCAAGAATTGGCACTTTGGACGGAGGTCCATGTAAAACATATCCATCTATCATGCTGGCTGGGTTTCCACAGTAGTGTTATGGACATAGTAAATTAAAGGAGGTGCACATCAGGTAGCTGACAGATCGCAGGCATCAACAGCAAACTTATATTCGCATCTCTGCCACAGTCGGTGAATTTCTCTCTCTTTTTTTACGTCCATACTTCTCATTTACTTCTGCCTCTACACTCCTCCATTCTATTTTATGAACATCTAAAAAAAGTATGCCCTACTTTATAGGATGTATATGTCCTACTGTTTACCTGCATTTGTTGGTCATAAATAATCAGTTTTATTGGGTGTACTAAAGAAAGAAATACTACAGCTACAGCTAACCTAATTTTCTGAATTCATCACAAGGTAGTCAGTTTATTTATTTATGCTTTTTTTTTAAGGCATAATGAGTGGTACTTTGAAGGAAATGTATCACACTATAGCCTGGGTCTTCAGCCAGGGGTCCATTAACCCTAAGGGTCATCAAAGTTGCCACAGGGGTCTGCCAAATTATTATTTAATGATATAATTAAAGTTTTTTATTTTTTATTTTTTTTAGCGAACAAACAAAACAATACACAATAGGCTAACTGCATTACCTATCCATAACAGCAAAGTGGACTGGTAAGCTAACAGTTAGGTATGTGCAATTGAAGCATATTGGGCAATTAGCTGTATTATTATTCCAAGTGTATGGGAACATACACAATGGACAATTTTATAACTCTTTCTTTTGTTACATGGTACTTTAAGCTGCCCTACACGTTATTCTAGGCCTAGTTAATATGCAACTCTTTTTTTTTTTTTTTTACAACACATGTAGTAGGGGGTCCCTGCCTGTCTTTCATCCTTAAAATGCTGAAGACCCCTACAATATAGTGTAATATATAATACATTAACTTGTTATTGGAATGTCTTTGCCTTTTTTTTCCCACTTATTCAATACCACTTACATTAAACAGTTGATTAGTCAATAAATTATATTCTTTAGAAAAGATGAAACTTTATCAAGCCCCATGGGAAAACTAGGTGTTAAAAAGGGGAAATCCGGCCCTCTGCATGTCAACATTTGACCTCCCTGTGTATTACAATAGCATTTCCCTGCAGTGAAAAGCCTCTTAGCCTTTCCACTTTTATAAATTTCCCACTAAAACCTCAGCTCAGGAATGCCATGTGAGGACATCTGTTTTGTTTCAGTATGTGATTATTAAGAAGAATTACCGGTGTTGAATCTGATACATATGCCCTTCTGTTTCATGAGATTATGATTCATGTGTTCTGACTGCAGTATGACACAAGGCCTTTTTATTTCAAATGTGCTCTGAAACATTTTCACAAAGCACCTAAGGACAGAGAGATGGGTGTCATCTGCGTAGGTAATGGACGTAAAAAGCTGCTGTTTATTAAATCATTATGTTATGCAACAACTTAAGCAGAATATTATTCTGTTTCTTATTTGAAACAAGAGTGAAGAGCGAAAACTCTTCAAGACTTTAAGTGTTTTGAACTAAGGAGATGCATCAGTGTGAGAGACTTGGAAAAAAATGCTACTTTTATGTCAGCGCCTGGATCCTCTAAGTGGCATGGCAAACTGCCCTGGTTACCATGGCTATGAGAGGGTTTGAGAGCACATTAATCATGAGGTTTTAGGTTTCTTTCTCTTTTAGTTTTTCAAAAAGACACAGAAAGTCTCAGGCGTCCTTTATGAAGCTGATTTATGACGTTCAATATCTGTGTGTGTAGATCATGGGAAGTGACTCTGAGAGGTGGCTGTTTATGAGCGAGGGAAGATAGCGGCGTAGTTAGTGCACTGTTGTTGAATGTGTGTTTAAGTGGAAAAAAAGTTAGCAGCGTTAGAGAGGTTTGATCTGCAGCAGAGACAGGTTTTTACAATGAGTTAATATTAATGTGTGAAAGGCGCTGCAGGTCTTATTGCCTAATGAAGATTAAATGTTTAGAAAAAGCTTTGGCATCAAAAGGTGTATTCAAATGGCTGTATTTGGCACTAAACCAGCCCCTTGTTAATTGTGCAATCTGGAGCTACTAGATGATGTGGCTGCACCCAGACTGTCTTGAGTAAATGGAGCTCTTTGTGTCCACACATTTTACCTATGACAGACAGGCAGCTGATAAAAATGAGATCATGCATAAAGAAGTATCACTCTGTGCTACTTTTCAGCCACCATTTTTTTCTCCCTTCCTCGTCTTTGGTCAGACACAGCAGATTGATGACGGCGTGACAGAGTGACATTGCATTCTGGGAACCCAGGACTATGGCCATAAATCCACGGCGATTCAGCTTTACAATGGCCTACTGTCTAGCCATCAGAGGGGTAGGAGGTTGTTACTGCATCACCCTAGTGATCTGCTAGGGTACAACCATTATGCTTCCTCGAGGGGGTGAAAAAAGGGAAAATTAAGACACCAGGGGAAATAGTCAGGGTGGTAATGAATTATGAAAAACTAATAGAATGAAGAAGAGGAAGGGGAGAGAGAAAAACTTCTTTGGTGAGTGGAAATTTCCCACGCTCTTTAGACGTTTAAGCGCTATGATCCTTTTCGAGTAGATCTGTCAAATCAGAGCCTCGGCTGTATTAGAAAGCAAATAAAACACATGAACAAATAAACACTCCAAGTTTCTTATTGACCTTGGAGAACCAGCTGTGTTGTGAGTGCAAAAAACTTGCCCCCCTCCCCAAGCCCAAATCTGCTGAGAGTGTGTGTGTGTGCGCTTACTTCTGTCTGGTGTGTGTGAGCAGAACAGAGCTCTTGAAGCATAAGTGTGTGTTTTTGTACGAACTGCTGTGTGTACCTTTGGGTTCGTGTGCAAAGAATGGCTGCAGCTATGTAATTTGATTGTTTAAAAACTAATTTCAGACTTATTGATAATTCCCATAAGTCTCAGCTGGCCACTTGCAGTCTTGGGATACAAGCTCCAGAGGTCGAACGTGTCATAGCTGTTCCCTCACTGGACTACATTTAGAAAAATAATCACAATGTCTTGTAACAATAAACATTTTGCTGACATAAGATTAAAAATGAGCTTTAAGGACACAAGAACATTTTTAGGAGAAAATGTTACGGATACTGTATGCATAATAACTTTTACAGAGGTGGGTTAATGTGCATATATTGGGACTACATAGTGGTTTTTAAAGATTTGCATGTGACAATAAAATAATAATATATGCAGAGGTGTTTTTATAACATCGTAATTTAAGTTAAGTATATAAGAGTATAATGTATGAGTTGTTTTTAGCCCCCAACTATTCATGAGAGTGCTGTCATGTACAGTTAAGCTGTTCTTATGTCTGGTTGTTTTAACAATGATTCAACAATAATCAGAAATTTAGATAAAGCAAAAACATAAAAGATCAGATTACCTTTGTGGTCTTTAAAGTAAGAAATTATTTTTCTCACTAAATCTATTTTATCTACTGGCATAGATTTCACAGGGGTGCAGGGGCCATGTCCTCCTCAATATTAAGCAACGCTTGAGCTCTTATTTTGACAAAATTAAAGACATTTACATCATAAATTGATGCAAAAAAGTTTTTTGTTTAAAAATGCAGGAAAATAAGTGTTTGATAATTTTTTTGGTGACAGACTCCAAATCCCCCAAATGCTGATACAAAACCGATGCCCTAATTGGTTTTTTTTTTTTTTGCTCCTAACCATCAACCAACTGTTGAAAATTGCATTGCAAAGTAAACATTGCTTTATTTCAAATGGTCACCAGCGAAATACATTGGCGCCACTGTTTGAGTTGTACCTTGCCATGGAAATCATTTTTGTTTAATTATCCCCAAAACAATGAAGGGGGATGGGATTTTAATTTTGATGCCTACAGCATAAGAGCGACAAAGTGATTCTAATATTGACCATTCACTGAATTATCCAGAGTGATGAGAACAAAATGTAAGGAAATGTATTTTGTTTTAATGCAATTTTTTGCGCACCACAAAGAATTCCATTCACCTCCATTGTATTTGGAGTGTCTGCCAAAATAACCTCTGCAAATAAAAATTGGGCGTGTGTGTAATTTGGATGAACCAAACCCCTGAAACAGACCTAGTACTGTAAGAGCAATAAATTCCACTTATGCTTACAGCTAACCCACATTTTTCCCCTCGTGAATAAACAGGCACAAAGACTCTTGGTGATTTTGGCTCAGTAATGGTTGCCATACTTTCAGCTTACTAGCTTTTACCCAAAGCCTCTCTCTCGCTCTTCCCTCCCCAAGCGAGCCAGAGCTGGAGGCAGCTCTACAGTATGTCCTCCTCCTGTGTGATCAGGCCTGCAGCACTTGTCATCTCCCTGGTGGCAGCTTAGATTCTCCAATTTTTAGGTTAATTAATCAAAAATGATTTCTTTTCTCATTAGCCATGCAGTTGGTTTGCAATCTGCAAAATCGATGTTTTACAGATGTTTCCTTGGGTTTTGTTTTTCGAGACGGCGCTGATTTTTATTGGGTATAGATTTAAGAGGGTGCTGAGGGATTGTGAGTTAACTCAGCCACACACAATCACACACTCAAACACACACATGCGGCTACAGATACACTAAATGCATATTATACATAGTCACATGCTCAAATAAACACCAACATAAATACAGTATACAAAACACACAAACTTGGCTCTTCGAACTTACTTGCGGTACCTGGAATCTCAACGCTGTGTTGAATGTAATCTGTTCATCTAAGTGATACGGACAGCAGTTCTGCTCTCTTTCTCCATTTTGGTTCGCCTATATCGAGTCAATCGTTGCCAAACCCAGGGGGTTGAGCCCCACACACACACACTCTCTGGGTTGCACTCTTTAATCACGTAACAGCTTCTGGTTCTAGTTCCTGTTGGTTGTAAACAAATGTAATGTTGCATTTCCTGTAGTCTAGACATAACAACAAACCTGGCAGAACCAGAGAGGGGAGCGGGTGCGGTTGCTAAGGAGTGGCTGGCATAAGTCGGCACCAAAACAGTGCCGGAGGTAGAAACATTCAGACTAATACAGCTGAGGTGTTGAGCATCTTCTTTTGTCTTATATTGAGCTCTGCATCACTATGGAGCATGAAAAATCATAGGTTAAAGTTAGGTAAGTGTGTATATTTCTAAAAAATTATTTGTCCTCAGTGTCTTTACTTGTATTGTTGTGTCAAAGATGCAATTATGCCTTCACTTCATTTAAACAAAAATGTTTTTAAACTGTTGAAACATTCAGATTTTTAACATTTTTTTTGTCATTTAATTTGTATATTTCCATAAATGAATTCCTTCATGTAAACTTTTTGGACCCGGGAATGTGCCCTTAATGCCATCTGCTGCACAGTTGTTCCGCTGTGTGTATCTGGGTGTATGTGTGTGTGTGTTTGTGCCTGCATTCGTATTTGTGTACACTAGTCCCCACCCACCGTTCCGCTCAACTACACAGGAAAAAGAAGATGAAGCAGAGGAACAAAGGAGCCCAAACAGAAATTATTATTGATTTAATCACATAATCAGCCGCAAACACTTCAGGCCAAGATAGCAAATCCATAATAGCCTCCCCACATAACCACCCTTACAAATTTACCATCAAAGCCCTCCGCGCACACACTGCAAACACGGAAACCAGGGGTCACCTTCAGTCGCTGGCAAAATATTGACGTTCCTAATGCGTCTATATGTTTTTCAGTTAAGCGTTATCAATCACCGATAAGGGCCTGATGTCTCTAAAACATAACTCCTATGGCAGAGGGATTACAGCATCGCTTTTCTTGTCATAATCTAAGCATATCTTTTCAGACAAAGGGAGAGGATGGTAAAATCAATGTTGTCAGAAGCAGACATTTCCCACCGTGGCTGGTCCAGGCGGTCTTTAGATGAGATACAGGAACAGTGGTCTAACCTTTAAGACATCGAGATTTATCTTTGTGAAAGTGCTCCTGTCCCCAATTCAATGGAAAGTATTTTAATTACCAATATTAAAAAAAAAACAAACAAACAAAAAACCTCTTTAGCTACAACTTTAAAATGATTTGCTCTCATGTTTACTTACATTATTGTACTACTCCAACAGTGCAGCATGGAATTAAAGCACAATAATACATTTGGTATTGAATGAATTTAATGCTGAATCAAAACAAATAATTAAATAAAAAGGCATTGTTTGAATCAATTAAGACCCACGATGAATGCATTTGACATCATAGCCTGAGCTTAATACAAAGAAAGACACTTCAGAATCAGCAATCTTTTACACTTTTATTTCCACCTTGAGAGCAGCTGCAAGGCCTCCGTGTCTGAAAAAATGTGGGACTGGGGGCAAAAAAATCACTCCTTGAATCTGTATAGAAGTCTGTCATGATCCTCATATTTCTACTAACTTTGAATGGGTTGTGTCAATATGCACTAATAATGTGCAATGTCTTAGCCAAGATTTGATCAAAAGGCTTTTTTTTATATGTATGTTTCTTTTTAAGGGTTGTATAAATGTTTCTTACTGATGCTAAAACCTCCCACTCAAAACCAGGCAACTTAAATTCCTTTAAAGCTACAACCCTCAAAATTTTTAAGACAGTCAAACCCTGTGTTTGACTAAATTCATTATCAGATTTTGTTCAGAAATAGCCATTCATGTATATTCTGTTATTACCTGTATATATATTAGTTCTTGTTGTTAGTGACAGAGTCCGCCGTTCCCACACTGCAACTAAATTACCTACCTATGCATGGGGGAATAACAGGAAACTACGAACTGTGTATTTGACTGCTTTTAATTTTATGACACCTATATCAGCCCCGCTGTTTACTTTTCACTTACAACATTTTGGTAGCCATTTCTCCTTAAGAATCACCCACGTCTCTCCATTGCTATTTTTTCTATTGTTGAATTGTAAAATTTGTAAAAACAAAAGTATACGGAAGATTTCCTTTGATGTCATATATCCAATATTTTTTGTGTATATTATATAGCTGTTGTCAAAGGGAAACTGCATCAAATCAGGAGCAAACAACACTAACTTTCTGATATCTTAATATTTGCTGAAAGCCCAATATCAATGTCAAATATTTGCCTAGCGCTACTGTTCAGCACAAGAAGAAAGATGATTTGCCGAAGTTTGCTTGGCTATAGAACAATGAATTGGAATCAGATTTTAACACTCCCTTAACATCCATCTCTCCAGTGATCTATCCATTCAGTTGCCTATCCTTGTCCATCTAGCCTGGGGCTATGGAAGCCTAATTGTTTACCAAAGGGTTGCGGCTCATTTGCTCCTGGAGATTGGGCCTAATTAACACTAACTTGTCTGAACACCGAGGAGCGCTGTCCACTCCACTTTAATCTAATCTGTACTCTTTCAAAAAATAATGAGATCATTTACACCTCATTAACGAGCAATGTAATGTCTGGGCATTAATCATAATGATTGCTTATCATTTCACTTTGCAATATTATCTCCTCTAATGAAACTGTTCACACAACTGCCAAGAGGGCCTTAATTGGTCGTGTGAAATCACAGAGCACCCGGCAGCTTGCCGCAACGTGTGTGAAGTTCTAATTTGCATGGGTGGGGGGAGGGAATTTGAGGGGTGGGCAGGAGGGGATGGCATCACTTAGGATCACACATGCGAATACAGACATGCTCACACACATGCACACAGGAAGGTGCAAAGACATGTAGTAGAAGATTGGTACGAGCGTGTTACAATTGTACTGTACTGTATACGGACAGAAATTTACAAATTGAAATTCCCCAATAGCTGTTGAGGATCAAGTTAATACTTTTCTTAACCCTTTGAAACCTGTAGCAAAATCCCTGCTTTCAGATGCACTTTGTGAGTATTTCACAACCCTGAGCAAATTGGTGACAGTTCTTCAAAAAAACATGGGAAAAACAGGCAATGAGCAATTTGGTAAAAATTGCAAATTGCAATAACTGAGTAGATTTAGAAAATCATTTTTGAAAAAGAAAATATGTCTGGGAAAAAAAGAAAAAATTAGGGAAAAAAACTATATTTATAATTATCATACTTACATATTTGAAATAATGTTGCAAAATTATTTTAAATCAAAGCTCGTCATTTTGTCTTTCGTTGCACATTGCCATCTTCCCATGTTTTTGAAAGAAGTCAAGCCAATTTGGTTTTTAAGGGTTAAATGCTATGACTTTTTACAAAAAAAAAAAATCCTCCTGACCGGCTTTTTGGGAAATTTTCTCATATCTTCATTGAAACATTACGCTTTAAATGCTCCTGATGTCTGCTGTCCCCTCTTTGGCATAAGATCCATGCCAGTGCAGATGTGATTATCCAGGTGACATGGCACACAGACTGATCCCGGCTTTGTGCCACCACCGTGAAGCTAAGACATGAAGACACTCATCCAATATTCCAGTGTTTGAATTTTAACCTCTTATAGAGTACTGTATATCCACCCAGCTGGTCATCCCCAGCACCCCCTCCTCCTGGAGGAAGGCTAAACAGCACTAATAGCTGTTAAAATATACCATCCCTCTCCAGTGCGTGGACCACCTAAAGAGGCCATGCCTGACTGGAGGGAGGAGAGCACTGAGGCTGCTCCGTGCCCCGGCTCCCCAGGCTTAGGAGGGCTTAGGTGCGGATGTCATTTGCTCTTTCTCCCTGGTCAGAGTGGCTAGCTGCTAATTGTGGCCCCTGGTCTGTGAGTTGAGCTTGTGTAGCTGAGGAGAAAAGGCTTGCCCAAATTGAAATTTGAGTAGCGTATCTGAGAGTCGAGGTGACTTCCACTCCATCGTGGATGCAGTTTAAGACACAGTCATAATTAATTCTGGGCTTATTTCATCATCCATAAGAAATATTATTTTGTCTGTTTGCTGTACCAAACTTTATCATCCTCTTCTCTTATTTTATTCCATTTTTCTGTCCCTTGGATCAGCCATACAGGTAGCCAGGACCATGATCAGCAAGTCCAAGAGTAAAGTTAAGGCTAAAACCACACAAATACATTTTAATGTTAGATAGCATTTTTTAAAAAAACAAAAAAAAAAACAAGCATTTTAGCACCATTTCCAAAATAATCTCAATGCATACTTGGCCATATTTACTCTGTGGTTCATACTAATTATAGGGAGATTGCAAAATTTAAGACCAGAGATTCCTTTGCTCAGACCGATGATGAGGTGAGGCTGTTACTTTCAGTGACACATTAGTATAAGGGAGTCAAGGCAGTGGAAAACACAGATCGGGAGTCATTGCAAATCAAATACAGAGTTGGTTTCTGTGTCATTGTTTTTTCAGACTAAACCTAACCTCAGAGTTTTTTTTTAAACTAAAACAAGGATCAGGATCATTTTCAAATGTCTCAGTTTCAAAGATTAGAAAATGCTGGTGTTGTGTTGACGCTAGGCGCAAGTTATAGACAAATGAGAAAGCATACTAGCTTATTAGTCCCTGTCCTTCCCCTGTTCAACCAACATGGAACCAGTTATGTTCTGATTCCTGCACCTAACTTTTTAAGTATTCTGAGCTTTTGGACGAAAAAGACATTGGTTCAGAACCCAAAAAGATGGTTCTCAGCTTCTGTTGTACATTGTACAATGCCCCCTGTTGATGACACATCCTTGATTAAAATGGTGTGGTGAAAACAGGTGGAAATGTGGGCTGGTTCGTAGTTGGTTCAGAGGTTTGAAGAATCCAGAATGGAACTAGTTCAAGACATAGAGCTAATTTGGTGGAAAACAGGTATCCTTATAAGATATTAAATTCACAAAAGCCTGAAATACACACATGCACTAAGAGATGTCCAGGGGGATGCTTCATAGGAAGATGCCCCCAAATTGGAGGTTTGGTGCCTTGCTTATGGGCACCTTTGTAGTGCCCAGGAGATGTACTGGCACCTCTCCAGCTGTTAAGCATTTTGAGTTTATGTGTAATGAAAGCTGCTATATGAATAACAATGCCATTGCCAGTCCGCAACCTGGTCCAAACTGCCACCCCAAACTTTAGGGTCATAATAGGATCATTTGTAATGGTCAGGACTGGACTAGGTAGACATTTAGTTGGCTGTGTCAGGATCCAAAAGTCTCTGAGACCAAGGCAAGTCTGAGTCCAAAACTACTGGAGACTAAGACAAGCCTAAGATGTCAAAAAATTGGTCCATAGCTTAATATCTACCACCTCTTATTATATTTATCTCATACTATCAAGCCTCTATTATTTCCACTCATCCTCCCTCCTGTTCCTAACAGCAACCCTACCTGTCAGCTCCTCTTATTAAAGGCCCTGGTTAACATCCACTATATGGCCGAGTCAAACGCCTGCGCTGCCATAACCACGTGCTGATATGATTTATTCTCTTCCCCCGAGGACCCCTCTAATGAACAAGGATGTATGCTCAGCAGCCCTGTACATGTAACCTCCTTGTGCTCAGAGGACGGCCATGCTGTAATATGATAAGTGCCTTGTCGATAGGCTGTATGATATGCTAATCATACTAAAACACGGTGCCTCAGGCTCTCCCCTTGTTTATTTATGAAGGCTTGACCTGAGGGAGAGCAGTAATCGGCTTTTCTCTGAACTCTCTAACCCTGGGAGCCAAGGGAACCGCCAATCACACACATCTGAGTCCTTTAATTCCCCCACCTCTATCCCTCTGTTCCCCCTCAACCCGAGCTGAAATGGCAGATTTATGCAAACAGCACTGTGTGTGCATTTTCCTGCCCGCATTTGTCCGGGGCACATGTCAAGCACTCAAATCATTAAACTAATTATTAATTGGGACTGACATAAACAAGTTATCAGCAGCCTGCCGACTTGACTGTGCTTTCAGCTCAGCAAATATAACACACTGAACTGATTTAGTGCACATATTACAAACCCATCATTCGGACATCAGAGTGTACGACTTTCTCTGATGCAAATCCAGTGCAGGAAAGCATCCACACAGTGTCTGTAAAAAGTAGTATTAGTACAATACAATAGCAATTATGGTGCACTTTTTCCCCTCAAAAATCTTCATCAGTAGGTGGGTTTCCATTACAGATTTGCAAATATGGAAAACAGAAAAGCACGATGACTATGTTTCCAGAGTGATGTTATGCGACTTCTCTTGCTTTAATAGTCCAAAAAGCATGGCGATGGACGTTTTGTTTCAATCTGTGCATTTTGAGGTTCTGTCTGGATTGTGTAGGGTTTACCTGACTGAATCAAACAAAACAATTGCAGACAAATTGCCGTTCCCCCATGACAAGACAGCAACCAACTGGCATGAACTCGCTTTAATGTACAGTATAAAGTTAGAACACAATACCTGAACGCACACTGCCCTCCCCGGCATTACTCAGTGTGTACTGAGCAACAGCATTCATTAGCTGGTTGTTCTGAGTCAGAGGTAGTTTGAAATCATGAGAGGATATATACATAGGGCATACAGTAACTGCCATGAGTGTATGGGGTGTTTTGCCAAACCTAACCATATACTTCAGATCTATAGACACCAGTTACTTAAAGGTCCACTTTGTAGGATTTAGAGGGATATGTTGGCAGCAATGGAAAATAAGAATCGTGTTTTTGATACCTTAAAGGCCGAACATATGGAGTGGGTCCTCTTGCCACAGAGTCTGCCACGTTGTTCTTAAGTGGCCCACAATGGAAAAACTAAACACTGGCTCTAGACTGGGTCATTTGTGTTTTTGGGTCTGCGACCATAGTTCACTGACACACTTGGATGAAGTTTCAGTTGTTTGCAATCTGCAATATCACCGCGACTGTGATCATTTATTACCAAAAAATAAAAAATAAATTCACATTCAGCACTTGTTAATATGTTTCAATGTAGCAAATGATATTTCATGTTAACATTTGCACTGCAAAATATCCTCATACAATGGCTTATGTAATATCCAACAAATATGGACACACAGTGGTTGGTCTGATATCCTATGAGTAAGTGCCCCACGGATAATGTTACATCCCTAACATAAAGTTATATAATGTAAAGTTACAGAGATTATGTTTTAGGAAACCTACCTAAACCTTCCTAAACCAAACCTTCTTAAACCTTCCTAACCACAGTAACCAAGTTACTGTGGTTAGGTTTAGGTAAAAACAACATGGTGAGGATATACCTTAAAATCACTCAAAGTTTACTCAGTTCACATAGTTCTTCTGCAGAAAGACACTGGGGAAAATCCTGTGTTTTGTGACCCATGCACTGCCCCAACCTGCATCTTTCCAGACAGCCAACTTGTTCCCACTCCTAACTCATCAAATAGTGCAGCTCTGTTAGTGATTTCGGCATAGGAGCGTGACGCCAAAGGCCACCTCCGTATCCAACTGGAGCACTTCTGGACGGCATCATATGAGAACGAGATCAGACAGATCTGGTGGCGTTGTTATTGTACGCTGGCAGCCAGCTCAATGTGGGTATGTTTTTACACCTTACCATGCGATTTCTTTTGCCTAAACCTAACCATCTGTGACTTTGTTGCCTAATCCCAACCATTGTGACAGTCCATGCTCTTGTGTAAACATAAGGACCGTGCAGCTTTCTGCACGCCGTGACATCACAGTAATGGGCAGCATAATCCCACCATGACATCATCCCACCATGTGAATTTGTTGACATCCCTATAATGGCATCACAGAGCGACCTGACACAGAAGGATATGTAAAATGTCATAGGTAGACACGGAAGGTCGTGGTAGAGCGGCATCATGTGACAAGTTGAGACAGCTGAGTGACATGTTGAGACAGCTCAGGACCGTGTCCTTGTGTACAACTATTAGCACATTGGTCACTTGATGGCAGCCTTCCAAAATACATGGGTTATGCAGAAATTACTAACTTGTGATTATGTAGCATGTGTACGAATTTGGGTGTATTTAAGGATAGCTTGTAAATTGAGAGATTAAATTACAAAAGGAAAGAATAAAAGGGACTTGTATGAATAAATTTGAATGAATAGGGTGAAATATGGTTCCAGATATCTAAAGATCTGAGAAGTCAAAGGGTTAGTGCTAAAACATTAATGCTCACATCCAGCCAACAAGGCAAAGGCTAGTCAGTGTCCCTTAGCTTCAGTGCTTCTTGCCTTTGACTTTGACTCTTTGTGTCTGGCTATAGATTGGCTTGTCATGAGTACAGCTCTTCAGCCAGCGCAAACATAAGGCTGTGTAAATATTTTGAGGAAGCAGAGGCTGGTTTGAATGGCTGGTGGATGCATAGTTTAGAATGTATATCAGTCAGTATGGTGATACTTTTTATATGTTTACAGATTTATTCAACTAAATCTCATCATAGTATATATTTTTCTTTTTTTCATAGTAGTACCATATTTTTTCATACAGTCTTAGTCTCAAAGTATTAAAAAAGTGCAAATGTGTTTGAGGGTGGAGTGTAAATCAGAGCTTGGGCCTTGCATCTGTGAGCTGGGAAACAAAGGTTTGTTTGTGTGCCTCAATCACTCTTGCTCATGAAAGCAGACACTTGCTTGAAAAAAAAATCCTTCTCTCTTTTTTTTTTCAGGGAAACACTCTAAACCAACATCCTGGGTATAAATTTGCAAAATGCAATACTGGCCTGATTGTGTGTTGAGTGGATGTGGGGTGCATACGAATAGACCCTGTACCCCTTCCTCTCTCCTCCTCCAAATAGTACTACTCATTCCCTCCACCTCCCCCGACCCCTCTCTGTTGTCATGCAGCCAAGTAAGCAAAGTGGGAAAAAAGCCTCAGTAGTTTTTTGTTGTTTTTCATGGTTACAGTAGAAAATTCTGAGCTCTTGTCCTTATCTTAACCACAAAGTGTAGCTGATCTCGCCAAAAATAATTACAGAGAAGGATGAGATGATTTTCCCTCTATTTAATGTGATTATGCTTTTTTTTTTCAGTAAAATTGTGAAGCTGAATAGATGCTTATGCACCAGTTCTGAAAATCTGTGTGAATGCTGTCAAAAATAAAAGCCATTCTTAGCTGCAATCTGGAGCATAATTGTTGTTTCAAGACTTCTGTCTCTTTTATGAAGAATAACCCTTTGGAACCTGATTAAATGGGCTTTAATTCTTTCAAAACATGGGAAGAAGACAATGAGCAACTTAAGAAGAAATTAAAAAAATACTAAAACGTACAAAAACATATAAATAACTAAGATTAACAACAACCCCTCCAAAAAAAAAACAACCAAATAACAAAAACAAAAAATGACCCCAAAGAAGACTCAAACCTTAGAGTAATTCTTTTATACAATTTCAAATATATAATTATGGCAGTTATAAATATACTGTAGTTCTGTGGACATTTTCCCCCAGCTTTTTTAAATCTACAAATTTCTTGCAATCTTTTGGTAAATGTCTTGCCAAGTTGCTCATCCTCGTCTTTTGTCCCATGCTTATGGAAGAAATAAACCAATTTGCTCAGGGTTCAAAGGTTTAAACACCTGTGAAAGACATCTGAATGCATACAAATGAGGTTTAAAGGGCTTAATACAAACAATACAATCTCTGAACCTTCAATGAGCTCAAAGAATAAATACAAATATCTCACCCAAAACTTCAAACTTAATGTTTTTATGTCACTTCTTGTGAATTAGTAAGACAGGAGCATAATGCTCCACATGCATGGCAGTCTACAGTATCAGAAAGCAGGCTGAGGCATCCAGAGTCTGAATAGGAAGGCTGGGAACAAGTGAAGCCTTGGCACTGACACCAGGTCAGCTCGAAGCCCCCTCACAGCCCAGCCCTCAGCACCAGGTGTTCCCTGCATTCAAATGATACTCTTATTCATAGACTGCCCCAACTGGAGTATTAAAACTCAAAATTTGCAACTGAATGCTGATATAATCCTGGAAATATATGTCTCCATTAAAAAGTAGCCCATTTGAAGGAACAAGGCGGTCTTTGTGTGAGGCTTTATGTATATTTATCAAGGCGCTAAAAGGGAACCAGGGGTGGGGGTTAAGGAGAAGGGGACGGGGGGTAGGAGGGCAGACTTTCCAACTGTTTACATGTTAATTTCAAACTTAACAGCCCTTGTCCTGGAACTATTTATACGCCGAATGCAAATCAAATTTTTTTTCTCCTTTTGTTGTCGTCTTTTTTGCAAACACTTGACTGTTGATGGAAAAATGCAAATTAATGTGCGTATGGAAAGTTTTGTGACCAAATTATACAGCTGGATTTGAGTGACAGGTTGCATTTTGTTGAAACGGTACCACCTGTTTCACCAGGGGCGACTGAATGCCATCTTCTGGTTTGACTACAACAGGTGTCAATTACAGTAATGACTTCTACCTGGCAGGTTTTTTTGCAAATATTTCTTACAGGAGGAGATATGCTTACGGTAGAAGTAATGTTAATAGTTGAGATAAACCTCTAAGGGGTGACCATTTAGCCAATTCAGAGTGTTGAATCACTGGTTTATATTTTCTTCTACATCTTTGACACTTTGTTCTTTTTGATAAAGACATTTTTACAAGGCCAATGTAAATAAAGAACTAAGTTAAAAGCTGGAGTTGCAACTTCTTTTTATTGAACATAGTCTTAAGTTTAATTTCAAGCATTTAAAATAAGAATTAATACAGATTCAAGGTGGAAAATAGTTTGTCAGTCTTTTATTACAACTTTGCTCAAAGGCTACAACAGAGACGGCAGACTGGATGAGTTTACAAAAGTTAAAAACATTTAATTACAAAAATAACTTTAAAGAACAGAATAAATGTGTAAGTCAGTACACAGTCGTGTATACATTGCCTGGGTGTGTGAAAAATGTCTATCATAACCAAAAGGAACAGAAGCTGTGCTGATTGTGGAAGAGAGGTCAACTGCCAAAAGGTGGGAGGCATTTCTGGGCTGAGCACAGGAGCTGAAAGCTCATCCCGCTGATGACCCTCGATTCAGCACCTGCACACAATCAGAGAGCAGTACCAGGATGCAGGGACTAGTGGAATGGGAGGGTTGTCACACTTTCTGCACTATTCTTTTAAGTTTGAATTTAAACAACTAACTAGTTATTCTTTGTACTGTGTTCAAATGTTTGGAGTAACCAGTAAACTGGTGCTAGTTGTCTTTGCATTGTAATAGGCACAGGGAATTACATCACAACCCAGTATCTCAACAAATGATGCTCATATTGGATGATTCTGCACTGCATGATTTCGATTCAATGGCAATGTTCAATATCAATGCATAAAATCATTTGGCTTTCATGTAGCAATGCAAACAGCGTCCTGTCACAAACGTTCAATTAACAACTGCCTTTTTAGTAACCATCAACCAACCACAAGCAAGAATGTAAAAGTGTGGTAATATTAGATGTAAAAAAAAAAAGAAAAAAAGAAAAGAAAACATCACTGAATTTCTACGAATGTAGAAATGTAGTGGTCTACTGAATTTGTCCAGTGTAGGATCTGACAATATGTTCAACAAGTGGTCTATAGTTACTTACTAAAAAGTGCAAATGCAGTTAAACTACATGTTCTGGATGGATGTTTTTTTAGTTCAGTTTAAAGGTCTAGTGTGAAGATTTAGTGGCACCTAGTGATGAGGTTGCAGAACGCAACCAACTGAAACTTCACCCATGAGCTAAGCTTGTTTTTGGCATGGCAACTGGTCAAGAGTCCACAGAGAAGGAATGTGTCTAATGAAATGTAACAATACCCCCCCCCCTCCCTCCTCTCTGAGAGTGAATGAGTGAGTGTGTTTTATGGTTGGAGTGCCGCAGCTCGACTGCAGCTTTGTTTAGACAAGTTTTGGATGTTTGGCTCATTATGTTTAGAATTTTTTTGATTGTTGTTGGGTTTTTTTGGTATTTTTTTCTTTTTTTGTAGAAGGATTTGAGTGAATAAAAAATGTCATTACTTTAGCACTATCTTTCAAGGGTTTTTTTATTGCCTATGTCAATAAGTGATAAAACATCTTTTCAGCAGAAGTGCATATTTTTGGCCTTCCTCCTCGCTTGATCGTATTTTATTTATTTCTTTTATTTCTTTATTTTTGAGACGCAGGAAAAGACAAGGTCTCTTTGAGTGAATAGGACACCAATTAATTATACAATCACTGTCAGAGTCGCACACTTTGTGATGTGAGTTAAATGTAAACCAGAGTGCAATACTCTCATGGTAAAGCAATTTGTATGAAGGGTAAATGCACTTCGTCTTGATGAAGAGGAGGAGGTGAGGAGTGTTCTTTGTCACTGCCGTTTAAATTCAAATAAAAAATGGAGCGGCAACACTTTACAATACAGCACACAAACTATTAAAGTAGCTACTAAAGAACAAGCGAGGACCAAATCAGGAGCTACTTGATAATCAATGAATTGTAATTAATAATTAA
Organism: Plectropomus leopardus; assembly: GCF_026936395.1. NCBI lineage: Eukaryota > Metazoa > Chordata > Actinopteri > Perciformes > Serranidae > Plectropomus > Plectropomus leopardus. The sequence goes on from NC_142186.1 coordinate 9,555,127, forward strand.
TGAAATATCTCAGAATTTACGACTAGAAGAATAGAGAATTTAGGGGAGTTACTCGAGACTCTTCCGCAAAAAGAGTCCTTTGTGCAGTAAAGTTGTACATTATACTGTTCCTGATTAGCTCACTATTACTAGAACTTACCCTTTTTGTGCCCCTCAAAGGAAAGTAAAGTATCATCATAAAAAACTACAAGATGGATTCTGAAAGGAGTTTTTACTGAGAAATTAGTTTCTTAATAGCAAACCAGTGATACATGAGGATCTGTGGGTTCTTCAGTCAGTCCCCCTTTCTTGAGAACCCAATCACCAGGGAATAAAAATGGCAATGTACATTTCTGCAAACCATAAATATGTTACATTTTCACCTTATAAAATAGCAGATACATTGAAACATAATATTTCAACAACGCTATGGTTTATTTGTGGTTAGGTGTAGGCTAAAAAAACTAGGTTAAGTTTAGGAATAGACCATCTTTTGGTTAAAAATATCCACTTTGGAGGGCACAACCAGCACTGGAAAAGCAGTGATATCTGGGTAAAAACGTATTTTGTGGGGTCAAAATGCAGCTGAAAAACGAGCCATGGGTCGCTAAAAACACCAGTTTTTGTTCGGAAAAAAGCCAGAAAAAAGCTGCAATCCGCTAAAAAGCACCAATGCTTGGGGGCTAAAAAAAATAAATAAATTGAAAGCTAAAAAGACACCGGAAAAAGAACCACGGGTTGCTAAAAAATCCCAATATTTGGGGTCTACAAAGAAAAAGTGCCACGCACTGCTAAAATTTGCCCATATTTGAGGGCTAAAGAGCAGCTGGAAAGAGAACCGCAGATGCTTAAAAACATGTTTTAGGGTTAAAAAGCTGCAGGAAACACAATGAAGAACTGCTAAACAACCAAAAAAAAACCCAGCATTTTTTTCTTTTGGTCTCAAACAGTGGTCTACAGCTTGGAGGGCATCTTGCCCATCAGCTAGCCCCTCCAAACCCTGATGATGAATTCAACTCATATACCATGTCACTTTAGAAACGTTGATGGTTGGCAAACATGGTTTGCAGAAACGTGCCACGGCAACATTTTGTTATGGCGACTGGACTGTTTCAAATGTTGCATCAGCGTTTTCACATAAAGCTAAATCTACCCACAGTACATATTAGAACAGTCACGCAACCAAAACTGGACCAAGGAAAACAATAGGTGAAATGCATGGCCTCAACACTGCCAAAATATAAGTTCTAGATAGGCAGTGTGACAGCAGTGTGATTACTGCCACAGACCACGGCCCTTTTTCTCTGGCTTTCTATTGGACAGCTAACATGTCAATTAAAACATCAATTCAATAAGACGTCTCTGCTGTCAAAAGGTAAAACATACTTTACCCCCAACTCCAAATGTGAAAATAAACGTATTCACGGAGAAAGTTTGATTGTTCAGTACTGTGTGTGTTGGGAAAATTACATTTTCAAATTAGTTAGCACATGAATGACAGAAATAATAAACTTTAACATGCGCATATCTGATTAAAATGCACACTAAATGGTGACTGGTTTTGTTGGCCGCTCCGCACAAACCACGCATAAATCAGTCATCACTGCTGCCTCTTTCTTTCTGTCTGATTATGATGCTAATATCATCACTCTAAACAAAGAAACAATCCCGATGACAGAAATGAGAGACATAACGCTCCCCTTTACAAAAGAGGGAAAGTATAGAGGTATTATGTGGGCTACAAGACTGTGTGGCAGAGGGTGTTGCCTACAGAGAGGTTGCATCGGCCTGCTAACGTGATCACCTGAATTATGCACAATCCATTGTGTTCAAATATCATAAATTGATGTGCGAACGTCCCACCCCCCCCTCCAACATGGACGGAAATTATTATTTATGTGGCTGCAGAGCTGCGGAGAGACAATTAGTCATATTCGTATGCTGAAATTAATTGAGAGAGATGCGGGAGATAAAGAGAGAGAACAAAGACAGCTTTTTGTCACTTCTCTCCATCTGACAGGGATAATTAGATATATGAAATTGAAATTCCTCACCGGGGGGTCCTGTTGACAACACTATTTTCTGTTTCGTTCCTCTCCCCTTTTTCTTTTGTGTTTCTGTTTATGCTAATTTGGACCCAGTGTTTTTCCCTGACCGCTAAAAGCAGCCCCTGATTCAATTCACTGCACAGCAAAGAGCAGCCCGCCAGCCTATTCAAGACTCCCTTACCTGTGACACCAGGATTTAATGGGGGAATTAAATATTTCTCATTATAACCAGTAGAATTTAGCCTTTTTTATCCACATGTATGCACTTTTGTATTGAGTCACAAACATGAACTTAAAAAAATAAGACATCATGAAATAAATAATCACTTCAATAAATCAATAAAATATATATAAACAAACCAATACATTTTGAAATTAATGAAGAAATTATTAAAGCTCAGGTCATTTTCATTTCATAACAGAAATTTGATTTTAAAATGCCTGTACTCGGAAGTCTGGTTAAATGTGTGTTTTTTTTTTCAGATGACACTTTAATTTTCTGTTGTAATTTATGTCACATTATTACTTTTCCTGAGTTAGGAGCAATCTCTGGCCCCTCACCTTTAACCCAATCACCTGCCATCTCAAGGAAACAGTAACTAAACATAACACAGTCAAATCAAGGATCCAATGAAGACTGAACTGAAAATGAATAAAAACCAGACTGAAGAGGGGATGAAGTGCAGGTGGAGAAAAAAGGACAGAGAAGCTCAGGTGAGGGGAATAAGATGATGAGACAGATAAACAGGCAGGGAGCTGAATGACTGGGAAAAACCAAGGGGAGGACTAATGAGGCTGATGCAGGACAGGTGTGTGGATGGGTATATGAGGGAGAGGCAGTACAGGAACAAAGGAGGAGAAAAACACAGAAAACTGAAACCAAACAGCCAAGAAAACACAATCATCCTAAAAATAAGCCGATCAAGTGAAAACAAAGACAGAATAAGTAGTGAAGGCAACTCAAATGAGTCTTAATCAGACACTTATTCCAGTCTTCCCAAAAGTCTAAGAGAATAAGAGCACAGTAGCATTCAACTGCTACAGTTAACACTGACTGTTTACTTTAATAAGAGTTAATAATTCAAGCTTACAATCAAGTTTAGCTTGGTAGTTATCTCAGTATTTGATATTTTATAAATGTAAATAAATGTAAATACAAGGCGTTTTACCAGTGGTGTGAGGTAATTTTGCATCTTATTAGCAGAAACTGCACATTTCCTATGAAAGAAATGTGAAATCAAGTGAAAGCAAAAAACTTCTCTTTCCACTTTGATATAAATTACAAATGTTTACATATTTCATAGTGTTTGCTGTATTTAATACTGCCCACTTTGGGCTTCTGTACTTCTGTGCATTTACAGCAATTCAGTCATTTGTCATTGGTGACTGCTTCGTGTCGTGTGAACCACCCTCGCAGCATCAGAGAGGAACATCTGATAAAAGAACATTGTGGTTTGAGTGGAATTATGGGTTATGTCACCTTTCACCACAAAACTAGAAGGGGCCTCTCATAGTTTTCCTCTTACATGAGAAGCAGCCGCTGTCATGTTTCTCACAGCTGAGAAAGACAAAGTGGCGCATTATGTTACATCAACAGAGCCATATGAATATATTCAGTACATATCATGTCTAGACAGACGGGTACCTGAAACCATGGAGAGAGCTAGAAATGATGAAAAAAGCATCATTTTTGATGAATGTTTTGGAGAGAACAAGACTAGAGGGGAAAGAAAATATGGTACTTTCATGTTTGGTTTATCTATTTGAAACACACCAAAATCTGAAATGCCATTTTCTGTGAATCATTAAAAGAGCAGCGATGAATATATTGTCATATCTATAATTTTGCATTGCTGTGCCATTGTTAATTAAGTATTTTGGGGGTAACAAATTAAAACAAAAAAGTGAGTGCTTTCAGACTGATGTTTTGAATCATCCTGGTTTGCCAAAAGTCATTTCCTATTCAAACTAATGGGCTTTGATTTTCAAAATGACAGAGTATTTTTCCCACCCTACTGACTGACAGCTTTCTCTCTCTGTTAGACCACCATTTTTCATACCTAAAACAAACAAAAACAATCCTTGATTAATATATTAGCCTGAGATTAGGGATGTCCAAGACTGAAAAAACAAAAAATAAAGACAGAAAGGGGGGAAAAAAAAAGTCAGGATGGAGCATGGTTGTTTAGGAGGGGAAGGAAGGCAGGATGGAGATATGAATTGAACCGGAAAGAGCCTTGTGTCTAATGCTTGCCACATTTGCTCTTGAATGAAGGTCTAATTACCCATCGGTATTTGGTGCCAGCGTTCCCAGGTCCCAGCAGCCCCTGGGCCCGTGCAGGCACTGAGCGTCCAGAGCCAGCTGCCTCCCAAACATTTGCAGGTACACAGGCTGCGGCTAATAGTCCTACCACAAGGGAGCCAGATGAAAGAGCAGGAAACTGCTGCCAGAAGCCCTGAAAGGATTTATGTAAAGACAGGACAGAGATGTAGGATGTACTGCTGGCCAAGCCCACCTAAATTTAAGTTACACTACCTGTGTATGTTCTTTATAGTGTATCACTCTTAATCTCACAGATAAATTTTTACAACCTGAATCCCACTTTTAAATTACAGATAATAGCAACAAGATGATAGAAAATAGAGGCCTGTTGGGGCAAATTCTTTAAGGAGGTTCATATCTTACCATATATCTTTGTTGACGCTCTAGGCAACTACGGCAGTGTAAATGGCAAGATAGTCAGCATTCAGTGGGTGTGATAAAAGGTGCAACAAAGTCTGGACTTTCATCTGGGAGAGCGCTGTTTGTGTCCTGTGTGAAACCAAAAGTCAGTCATGATGTTTTTATAATGATGTGATGCGCTTTGTGTAGCATACTATGCTAGCAACACGTCACATGATGTTACATGACATTGGTAACATCCTTTTTTAAAGCAAAACCATGGTGTTTTTTAAATTTGTATTTTTTTTTTTGTAAAAATACCACATGCAGTCTGTTCTCATTCCAAACTCATAATATAGCAAGACTTTGACAGTGATTATGGCATAAGTGTGCCACGTGTGCGCATGAAAAGCCGCTGGATGACATCAGCTGACAACGCAGCCCAACAGAACCGATCGCGGTGTAATTATACCCTGGAGGATGACTGGAGGATGTACTGCCGTCTCCACATGATATATGCACAGCCAGGGTCACCTGCATACACAGCTGGAGGGAACGGGTGGGAGGGGCAGTGGATGGGTCCTACAAACAACAGACTTTCAGGCAGGAGTCTGGTGTTCATTTTGTGTCTGAATGTGATGGGGTTTTTTTTATACACCTTTCCATGTGCTTCCTTCCCCTAATCTTATCCATCCATTCCTTGTTGCCTAAACCTAACCATCTGTGCCAGCATGTGCTTTTGATAACATTCTAGCATTGGTTGCCATGTGCTGTTGTTGCCTAAACATAACCATTTTCTGCGTCATCCCACAATGTGCATTTGTTGACATCACAGTAGCGGCATCCTGGAATGTAAAGAGCAGATGCATAAGGATACGTAAACGTAATATGTAGACACAGAAGTCCACTGCAGAGCAGCAACATGTGACGAGTTGGTGTGAGAATGTGTTTTCACATGTTTATGTTGCCTAAACCCAAGGAAGCAAACATAAAAATTACTTTCTTTCCCCCTACGTTGTAAGTTTATTTTGAAAATGACTATGCATTTAGCAGAAATGTTAATTTCCTGTGAAAACCAAAGTTTGCTTTGGAAAGAGATGATGCATGTTATGAGCGTAAGTTGACACGCCATCCCTGAGCATCCAAAACTAACACAGAAGAAGTACCTAGAGAGTCATATTTTGATGTGATTGGCCACTGAATACGCGTCTATATCTGAATCGGGAGTATGAATGTGTTGCCCTTCCCTAAATACCTGCTTCTGTCAAACCCCGTGTATTCAGTTTGTTATAAATCTATTCACAATTTTAATTCTCTAGCCCACAATAGAGATAAAGACATCATCGGTTCATTTTTTCAAACTTTGTAAAGCCCCCTCAAGAGCCACAAAAGACATTAAACAGCTGTTCTGAGTTGATATACTCATGATGTGTAAACTGAACTTCAGGTGTAAAATCAGTGGAGTGCCCCTATAAAATGACAATGTTAAATTGTTGGCGTGTGCATTGAAATCTGCCTCGTCGGACGACTAAGTGGCTATAATATAAATTCAACCTACATGTTTGCATGTGGTCATGTACATAGTTTGTGTGTTCACCTCACTGTTATTTATAAATATAAACATACTGTCAGGTCAACAGTGTAATGAGTCTGTAAGTGGAGGGAAAGTGAGTAATCGTCTATCTGTGTGGGATGTGATTTCCATGACAGAGCCTGGCAGGGTGGGACGGGAACATTGCCAGTCGTGACGACTTTAGATTCATCCTGAGGAACAGGAATTCCCACAAGCTGGATAAACATGCAGTTTGGTGGGGGAACGGGGTGCTGGATAGTCTCCCTTCTCATCTTTGAACGTGGACATTGTCAGGACCTATCTTACCATAGAAATGCACTGTGATGTAGCATAAGTGGGTGTACGGATCCAAACAATTGGACGGCACAGGCTAGATGTAGCTAGATGTTTCCTCCACCAATATGTAATTGCAATTGCAAAGTTAAAATTGTTACCCATTGGAGATTTAATTTTCCCTCTTTATGATTCCTCAGATTGACAGCCTGTTTTTGATCTAAATATACTGCATGTATTCAAAGGCTTAAGAGTGATATCTCTTGGATAGCAAGATAACCAGAGAGGACTGGAGGAGGGAGGATGGGTGGGGCCAGACATTTTTATGACCTCCAGTATTACTTCAGCTTGTTTTCTTAGACGGGATGTGTCACTATGTGATGGCTCAGGAAGGACAGAAATAATACAGCAGTGGCTATGAGAGAACAATGTCTAACCGCGGCCGTCCTGAGAATACAAACTGTGTTTATCCTAATGTCTTCAGACAGAAGCATTGATGGACACGGAGGCAAACCTGAACAACCACACATTTGAATTTTGTTTCCTTAAGGGCTTTTCTGTGTGTTTTTGTTTCACTACAGGGTGTAAGTCTTAACGGCTCTGACTATATATTTCTTTCAGCATTAGAATATCCAGTGTGTGTACTTTTGCAGCTATCTCTCAGCGAGTTCACATATGCACGTCGGCGTTTGTGTTTTCACATGTAATTACTGTGAATCAACTCTTTGTGCACGGTTCAAGTCATAAAACAAGAGAGAAAGAACATCGTTATGCTAGTGGGGCACCTCGCTAAAACGCTCCAGTGACAGAAAATGAAAAGCTGTAATTCCTCCTGTGAAGTGAAGTCTGACTTGTCGGAGTAAAGCACTTCCTATCCTTTTGTTCAGATCTCAAAGGGAATTATAGGGGTGAGAGTTAGATATGGCTGTTAATAAGACCGGCGAGCCCTGACCAGATGAACGTCTAAGTGATTTAGACCATGACAGTTGTATTAAAGTAATAAAGCCAGATTATTTTAACTTGGATATTCATATTTAAGACCCGCAGAGAACATGAAAAACGTTGTGTTTTCCCTTCTTAGAGGTATAAACCTTTGTTAATAGTAACTGTATGCTCAAGGGTACTTTAAAATACTTAAAAAAAAAAAAAAAAACTTTAATAACTTTAAAACCAGAAATGTTTGCGCATCAAACAGACTGTAAAAATAGACTATTTCTTTATACTTAAAAAAGTTAATGTCCGGCCTACCTTAAATTTTTAAATTGACTGAATTGGAGAAGACATGTTGAATCATTACAACATTACTTCAACTTGCCTTCTCAAATTCGGTCAGCTTAAAATTTTTGAGCAGCCCAGACACTATTTTTTCAAAGTTAAAACAAAAAGCTTATTTCGACAGTGCACTGTGAAACAAACTGTTCTAAAAATTTCAATTTGACTAAATTTGAGAAGACAAGTTGTGTTAATTTTTGTTAAGATTCAACTTGTCTTCTCAAATTCAGTCAACTTAAAAATTTAGCCCAGGCACTAACTTTTTAAGTTATAACAAAAAGGGTTTTTTTTTTGTTTTGTTTGTTTTTACAGTGCACCTCATTTCCTGTGTTCTGGTGAATTTTTATGCACCAGTATATAATGCAAATGTCTTTAATATTGTCAAAATAAAAGTCCTCTCTCATTTTTATCTTTTTATTAGGGGAAAAAATGCATATTCTAAATACTGAGGGGGACTTATCCCTCATGGCCCCTCAGGAAGCTAAACTTTGGTTCATGTTGTGCTAATTCTAAAGAAAATGAAGGGGAATATATTTTTTGTACAACATTCTTTTTTCTGCTAAAAAATAGCACAAATCTACATCACTCTTGATAAAAAAAGAGTTAGTCTCCTCCCATTAGGATGCACCCCTCCCTACTCCTACATATGTTTTTTTTCCCCCAAAGTTATCGGTTGAGGGAAGCACTTATTTTTGCAGAATTGATGCCATCAGCACTCATATTGATAAGCAAAGAGGAAGCAGAGGGTTGAGTGAGGAAGAGGGTGTGCTGAGGGGAGGGGTGCATGGAGATCAATGGGCTAATAAAACAAATCGATGGAATGAAACCACAGAAAAAAGTGAAGTCATTAATTTGCAGAGACAGGATGATCCCACCAACCACATGCATTGATTAGAAATGAGGTCTGTGGAGAACCTTCAGGGGGTATCATATTAGTGGAGGGAAACAATGGCCCGGGTGGGGGTAGGTCGCTTTCCTTCGAGGGGTTTGCTGCTGTACTGATGCAGGAGAATAGGTTAACCGGTGGATCAATGGCCTCTTCAGCATAACTCCAAGATGACAGCGGTTCTGTGTTTGCTCTCCGTCAACACAATATCTGCAGGTGTGATGTTTTCTCTGTGCTTATGAATGCACTCCCATTGATTTTCCCCCTCTTTTTTTCAAACCAAGTGTACTCAAGCATGATTATGATATTGAATACATCACAGAGTACAAAGAGGTCTGCAAATAAGGTCAGAGGTGAGGGCTAATGCTCCATTTTTATCAATATAATTATTGTTAATCATGATTTGTAATCAATAACATTGGGCTGAGTTATATACACTGAGGCCTTTTAGAAAGTAGCACGAGGGTGGAGGTGGAGGCACAATGTGCAGTTTGAAAAAACGGCTGCTTTAATATGGAAGGTGGACACACAAGCACAGACTTAATGCCAGACCTCTGTTTGATCCAAGCTGTGTCCCCCCAAAAAAAGGGTTTCCACCTCAACTATCTGTGGTAAGCAATACCATGCAATCTGCTCACAAGAGCAAAACATTTTCAACTTTCTCATCTTATTCATATTACCATATTCAGCCTCATCACTAATTTTAATCCCGAGAGCTGACAATCTGCAAAGTTCTCCATCGGTCAGGGTTCATCCGATCTGCCGACACAGCATAGCTTTTCCGCAGCCATTTTGGGGGGGGGGAGCAGGTGATGTGAGATTGACGACTTAAATACTTCATCAATCAATGCTGCAGCCAATGTGTTGTTTGGTGATTGGTGGAGAATTCAGGCAATCCATCTTTCCTACCGGCAACTGGCATTCAAGATTCTCCTCAGGTTCTCTATGTAATGCCTTTATTTCTTCATTTCCAGGGTTAACCTATGCTGCAGATATTTGTGTGTGTTGGGGTGGGCGGTCCACTCTAACCCTTCACCTGTTATTAGAGTCTGTAGGATGCGTACGTTGCAGCAGAATGCGCTACACACACAAGGCAGTTCACTATCAGTCCTCCCACCCAATGCAAATCATGCCACAGAAATTTGAAGCTATTAGTGTAATTACTGTAATTAAATGTAAATGACATTATAAGTAAGAAGAAGTAAGAAGGCAGTTTATGTCAGCCACTGTCCAGCACTGTATTTAACCTTGTGTGATGCTTGGTTGGTTTTGGCAGGAAATTTGCTAGATTGTTTTGCTGACTAGGGCTTTAAATGCAAACACAAAAGGTGAATTTTAATTGTATAATTCACTGTAATGAAACCTTATTAAGCCACATGGAAAGATGGAGGAATAAGATTTAATCCTTGTTATATGGCTGGATCTAAAAACTGTCCAAGAGGATTTGAACATAAAAAAGCAGCAAAAAGGTTCTGCTTTACAGCACAAAAACACTTTACAGCACAAACCCCAGATGTTCTTCCAGTGCAACATGCTCATGTAAGGTGATGGAGGAGTGATAGGCAGATGTAGGGGAAAAAGAAATTGCTTTTATTTTACCAGCTGTTAGCAATAACAAAATTTAGCATTTTGTTTGCCTTATACTTTCATTTCACCATTTACTTTTTTTGTTTAAAAAGGGGAGTCAGACTTTGAAAATCTCCATCAAATAAATGCAAAACACCTGTTCTACATTTCAACACTGCATCCTGTCTGCTGTGCCGTCTTTGGAAGCATTGATAAATTTAACCACATGTTGTCTTCATTGGCTCTTATATACGATTTTGACCAGTTGTTTAGCATTGATGTAATGCAACATAAACATCTGAATACTGCTCATAAACTTCATCCTGAATTTAATAAATATTTCTTTATAATTACATTCAAATGTACAAAGTATATTAAAAAAAAAAATCACAATGGCCGTGAAAATTTTATGTTTCAAATCAGAGTAGCCAGTTCAAGAATGTGTATTATTTTTCCATCACCTTACATAAACCCGGTGCATCATGAAGTGTTACTTAAACCATTACAATTTCTTTCCACCCTCATCTCACTGTCTCCACCCTCATGCAGTTATAGTAATACTGAAGCCCCTGGGATTTGCTTAATTAAAATACATCCTTTTTGTGTTCCCCTCGGAGTCCAGTGATAGAATAACTATGCATCGGGGTTAGCTCCTTGAGGAGTTAGCCAATGTTGTGTCAGGCAGCCACTCACAGCTAAATCAACAAAAGCCTGCAAAGAAGGAAGGAGAGAGAGAGAGAGAAACACTGAGGGAGCGACATAGAAGAAGAAAAAAAAAGGTTGGGGTGAGGGTAGGGGGGGCATCATGTAAACCCTTAGCTTTTCACACTGAGTGGCGTTTTCATGCTAAGCTCCGAGCTTGAACTGAAATCCTCTCACTTATCCTCAAATCCGAGATGAAATACTGTCAGATGTAGTGTGATCCGGGGGAATTTGGTGGTAGACTGACAGGCAGGGCAGAGAGACGTATGACTGATAACTGGAGAGTGTGGGCCTGTGGAGGAGGAGGAGCAGGGGGAGAGTGGGAGATACTGTGAGGGGAGGAGATTTAATACAATGATTTGTCAGGGTCAGAGTGACAGACTCACGTCACTTTAATGCTTGGTAACCAAGGACATGGTGGAGAATAAACCATAGAAACGATACTACACTGTGCTTTTGATTTCAAATGTAACACTTCGTGCACTTCGAACTAATTTGCTTTTTTAAATGCATCTGATTCAGAAGAGTAGTAGGGGAGACCAGGGATGATTGTTACACTTTTTGTCTCAGCACCTATAACTCACTGAATTTGAAGCTCTCAGATTTGGGCCCACATTATTTCTTGACAGCAAATAACAATTTTTTTTCAAGTTTACCAACAATATCACAGACTTCATTATTTGATGTCAAATATGCAAAGAGTTCCACTGTTACAACCCCCCCCCCCCACTATCAGGATAAACTGTAACAATAACACACAATAATAATAATAACACAATAAGAAAAAACACACACAAAAAACTAATGCATATACCAATAACCAATGCCTACTGACGTCTAACTCACTAGCCTGGACCTGTCAGATCCTTGTTATCTCACATGGAGTAAGTACAAAATACAAGTCTGCTGCCTTGGTCAAGTAACCAGTCAAAAAATCCTCTTGTTGCACATTGAAGACTTTTTGACTGCTGTGATAGTTCACACAGACCTACTGTGTTGATCCTCTTTCTCTGATGCTTTCTATTTATTTTATTTTTGGAATATCTTCTCATTGTCACATGGCAGATGGAGCATTTTTTAGGAAAAGACCTTAGTGTCTTTCCCTGTCTCAAGCACACCTCGATCAGAGTTTTTAAACCAACTCTCCTGGCATGCTGAGAAAAGGAGCGAAAGATAGAGAAAATGTGTTTAGTTGTTATCAGGGGGTAGTTACCTTTTTAAAAGGGGCTTCAACCACCCCCAACCTTGTCAGCCAGTGTTAAACTTGTTGTAGCAACATGATGGTTTGAAATAATCATTGATGAATTTCCTCATGTTACCTAAGAGACTAATGTTAATCTAATACAAGCAACGTAATTTTAATTGCAAAAGTATTAGTACTAATCAAAATATATCCTTGGTTCAAAAAATTACTTGCACACCTGATGATCTGGCTGTAAAATCTGCATACTTCTTTACACAACTATGAAAATTAACATGCATGGTCAGGAAGGAAGGGGTCATGCAATAAATGCATTACATGACTCATAGGTCATCCCTTCTTAGTGACAGTGGTGCTGTTACAACCATCCCTCGTCTCCCCTACTGTACGTAGCAACAATTTACATGCACAATTTTGGGAGCTGTCTATGTTCTGTAGTCCGATGTTTCACGTTGGGTGTTGGGGCTGATATTTGGAGGGTGTGTACGTCCCTCATCTCTGAATAGCTCCGAGGCACAGGCAGGAAATGGAGTCCTGGCATTTTGTTTTGCATCAGTGCTCCTCTTTATTAGAGAGGAACAGAATCGGCATAGAATAATAATTGGAAAATTGTAAGCTTGCTTTCATTATAATTAGCGAGATCACAGGATGCAATAATCCAATTATTTTACTTAAAAGCAAGTTTCCTCATCCCTCTGCAATGTGTTGCAGGATGTGTAACCTCATCCCGCACACGGACATACCCCCCCACCCTTACATGTAAACACCAGCATGCTTGAGTGTGCTCAGACAGCTGAACATACACTGACATATGAATGCCATTTAGGGGGCCACATAAACACACACGTACACACACACCTCAACAACATACAAATAATTGAGTAAGATTTGCTGGTACATTAAGTTTAATGTGTTTGACATACAGGCGGGAGGATATGATAGGCATGAAGTGGAGTAGCCGCGCCGCGTCTTTCTTCAATCAGGGCACTGCAGGGCTTTGTTTTACAACCCAAACCGAGGGCCCGTCAAAGCTAATTAGCGCTGTTGCAAATGGATGCAGGTCATGGCTCTCAGTGGATTGGTCCGCAGAGGGGTCACCAAAGGTCAAACCTCCAGTATGGAATGATATAAACAATCATCTATAGACCACAAACCAATCAATCCCTTTTAACACTATCCACTTCCTGGTTGGCTGCTCTTAGAGGTCAGAGGTCAATGTGCAAAAAGACAACTGAGACAGTGGGTTTGGGAGTGGGAAGCACATATACTGATTATCTATACATTTATGTTTTAGCAATCAATAGGTATTAAAATAAAACTTTGATTATGATTAGATAAGGGGTATTTTTTTCTGTTGCCACATTGCACAATAAAACACCAGACTGGTTTTGTACCAAATATCGATAACTGACATAAAAGATGTGATTTTCTGCAAACATTTTCTTTTTTTAAAACCATACATGAGCATGTGTTTTTCCTGCAAAGCCAACTTCAACATCAGCACAAAGTTCCGCAATTAGCTGAGCGGAGAGAAAAGGAGAGAAAGACTGAGAGAAACTAGGGAAAGAAGAAGGAGGAGGAGTTGGGGGGAGAAAGATGGAAACCAACGCTTGAGGAATTGAATTACCAGAGCCTTTTCTCATTATCATTTAGCCGTCTTTTATGGCCCACCAGTAAGAGATGATGTTCCCATGACCCCACACAATACACAGACATATTATTCAATCCTGCCTCGATGAAATTCCTGCAAATAAAACCTTTGTGCTGGGCAACAGCTAATTATTTGACAGATTGGCCCCCTTCAGGCTCAGGTTACAGTGTGGAGTGGCCATGTTTTTACCCCCCCCCAAAAAAAACCTCCTATCCCACCCACCCACGCCACCAGCACTCACCCACTACTCTCCCCCAGCCCCAGTGCAAAGAGGGGCCACTTTGAGAGAATCCCAGAGGGCCTCATTCTTTTCAGGAGATTATATATTTCAGCCCCCCCCCTTCCTCCTCTTCCCAACCATCTATCCATCCAAAATCAGGGGAGCGTGGTGTGTGCGTGTGCGTGTGTGTGTACAGGGGGTGTCTGTGTGTCAGTGACAGCAGTCATTTCATAGTTTAAAGGGTGTTCTCAAGCAGAAATATTTAATCTTCCCACGAAAATAAAGTTCGATGGCTGAAGAGTGGTACAGAGAGAGAGAGAGAGAGAGAGAGAAAGAGAGAGAGAGGAAAAGAGAGATAAAAAAAGCATGTCCAATATGTGTTGTGTTACTCTGTATTTACACTACTTTGAAGAACTACTGTACCTATGCATCTCGTGTATTTTTCCGTAATACCAAATTAGAGAGTGGAGAACATTAACGGATTAAAGTTTTGGGTGGGCATGCCTTTGGCATTGATTCAGTCCACTAATAACAAGAGTTTGTCATTAGTGTTCGGACATGGACCACCAAGATAAATGCCAACACATGTTTAAATTATCTGGAGAGTAATGGCGTTTTCCTTCAGCCCTTTCCCTCCCCATAAAGATTCCTTGTTGACTCGACTATGGAGGCATTTTGAGTTATCAGCGCAGGTTTAATCTGTTGCTTATTTTGCACTCATGCAGTTGCTATAATTCAAGAGGGAGTGTGTGTTAAAGGAGGTTAAAACTAAACAATTAATTGAAATAATGTAAAGGAACCCCATTAGGGAACAATTAAATATAACAAATGTGCTTATTTGGCTTCTGAGTGAACCGAAAATTTAAAAATATGAAAAAATATTAAGATTGTATTTAAAAATATTCATTTATTAATGATATAAAACCGTGATACAATATGTTTGTTTGGGTTTTTTGGTAAAATTTCTAGAGACCTGACTTTAGAACGTATTATTTATAAAATGTGTTATTTTTTTCTCTCTCATTTATTAGTCATGTATAATATATACTGTCCTCTCTCCACTGGTTCCCAACTTTTTTTCATTAGCCTTTTAATTATCATTATGATGACATACCCACCTATAAGCACATTCTTTTTTTTTAACTGTTTGTATTTTCTAAATACTTATATGCTATAATTTAATATTGTAGGCTTTTAAGAAATTACTTATATTCTCTTATTTATGATTTTATTTTTTCATGCCCCTGCTTCGTTTACTCTCTTTGTAAAGCACTTTGGTCAACATTTGTTGTATTTAAATTTGCTCTAGCAATAAACCTGACTTGGGTTGATAATTAAAATATATATGCCATATGCCATTTATATATAATAAACACAATAATTACTTTGAATAAGAGAAGATAAATGCATTTTTAAACATTTATATATTCTTAATTGTGGCTCTGGCTCTGACTGTGAAAGGGATAAAACTGAAACTAAAAGTCAACAGTACTTATTATAATCCTGGCACCGAGTGCTTGTAAAACCACAACACTTTTGCCCTGTAGCCTGAGAGAACTAAAACAGGGAACTGTTGCTATTGTTGGAGGCATTTCTACTGTGATGCTGTCAGAAATAAACATAGACGAATATTACAAAAATAAGGAATTGATATCATGAAACAAGTAAAAGTGGAAGTTGGATTTGATTTACAGTAAAGGAAATGTACAGTGACAATGTTTGCTATGCATAGCATCTCATCTTAGTGAGAAACGGTAGCTGTACAGTAAACGTTAGTGGTATGTTGAAAACCTGAGTACAGTATAGAGCCTGAGTATAGAGCACCAACATGTTTTGTTGTTATGCTTAAAATCAGTTTAATATGTTTTAATTTTTAAACATTTTGTGCTCTAATTGTGCCTCTTAAAGCAATCCAACACATGAATAACCATTTTCCAACTTTGTCTTGTGTAAACAGGAACTCACGTCCTGTCCGATGACACTCTGCAGGTTTATAAAATTCTACCACCTATTAAACTCCAGTTTAGACAAACTCAACCTCCATGGAGCAAAAAACTAGTTAAGTTTTCTCCCTCAAAACTTAACAATACCCCACCTTCCCATTCCCACTCTCCACCCTCTGTGCGTCTGCAACCGTCAAATGCTCGCTGGGCTCCGGGTGCATGTCTGGGATGCCTGACTACTGTGTTCACCTGGCATGAACCCAAGCGAGCAGAGCCTGGAGTATTCATTGCTCAACCTGGGTGAAGGTCACAGAGTCCAGCCCTTCCCTGCTCCACTCCCCAATGAGCAAACATATGGTCATGGAGCACCTTGAACATGTTTGGGTGACCAGAACTACTTGGCCCGAGCCGCCACAGCAAAAGAGACAGAGGCGCTGAAGGAGGTTTAGGCTCACCTTGCTAAAGCAGAACAAGGATAAGGAAGGGAGCACGAGGCTGCCAACAACAGTGAACATCATTCACTAGTTGCTCGCACACAAGAAAACCCATGTGAAGGCCCCAGACAAGATATAGCTGTGAAAAGCCAGGCCTTCTAGGCTGCTTCCTCTGCTCCCTTGTTTCTGTTGATATAAATGCGTGTAATCATAAGGTACAATATCATCACCCTGTTGTTCAAACAGCCATGCCTCGTCTAATCGCTTCCATGTTTCCTCCGTGTTAAGCTCATTAGTGGGTGACCTAAAGGCATGTAGGAAAAGACAAAAAAAAAATCTTTGGATAATGGATGCTTGCTGTTTTGAGACAGTAAAAATAAACAGGTCTGCGGCTTTGATAATGAATATGCTGTAAACATCAGCGCTGAGTGTGAGTTTATCACAAATGTCCAGCTAATAACCCCACTTGTGTGTACGTGTGTGCACTCTCATATACAGTTTGAGCACAGGGGTGTGTGTGTCATTGCATGTGTGTTTGTCTTTGGGTGTGCTGGGGATGGAGGGTGGAAGGGGTGGTGTTAAAGATGATGACTCGCTGTTAGACTTTGTGAATGGGATGTGAGAGTGTCTCTGGTGTCTGAGTGTCTGGCCCAGGTGGCGACTGGAAGGCCGACTTCATTAGCCTTAAAGAGGAAACAAAGGAAGATGCATCGTAAAAAAGTGCCATCCCTCATCTGCGAGGCCACCGCCTGACACATTAGGAATCTGTATGCTCAATTAACCACTGGCAGGCTCATTTTTCCTCTCCCTCTCTCTCCCACTCTCTCTCCCTCGCTCTTGATCAAACCGAGCAAGCTAGAGCAATCACACTGGACTGAAGAAGGACTTAATATACGGCACGTTGATGAAGTTAGACCATAATTTTTGTTTAATTTGCAGTACGGATGCATACTAACTTGAGATTTGATTTTATTTGTTTTAATCTGACCATTGTTTTTGCAAAAGATGTAACAATTTGTCACTACCTTGATTAAATGAAGCAAAGCTTTCTGATTGCGCTGAAAATACTTTTGAAAACTCTCCCTATAAATTCCACCGCTGTCTCATTTCAGGAGGAAGAGGATGCCCATGAGGACAGGAAATCACGTGCCAAAAACACATTACTCCTGAGGACCTATTTGCACGTGAGTTCTAATATTAGAACTTCTGTTTCACCAAAGTGTGGTAGGTAATTTACATGCGAACTTTTATCTGATGAATCACAAACATGCCAGATTTACAGAAGCGTTGCAGTGGGGATAAAAATGTGAATGTTTTCACAGAGCCCCAAAGGAAGAGGGGCCCGTATAAAGTTTTGTTTTGTTATAAATATTTTGTCAAGTAATATGTGCTTTAAATAAATTTAAAAAATACTGTGTAAATCAGTTGAAAGACTGAGCTATGTATGAAAAAATGTATAGTGCAAGCACTCTCAGGCCTCTTTCCCCTCTTTAAGGTGCAAAATGGTTTAGTCCATTTAGTCATGTCTTTTCTCGAAAAAAAGAAAATTTGGGTTCCCAAAAAAAAAAAAGGAAGGAAAGGGAACAAAAGCACAGTAAGTAAAAATAATGTGCATGAGAGAGACATGGATCAAGAGAAGAAGGGCTGGGATCCCACTGCTTATGCACTGGGCCTAGAATTTGGTGCTACACTAAATTCCAAGTCTAAATTTAACAGTTTTCTCGTTCTTTCTAACTCATCAGCCCATCACTTTTTAAATTTTCAGACATCTTGTCATCAGCTTCAGCTAGCACTGACTCAAGTGACATCATTTGAGGCATTTAATCAGATTCTCAGCATCTCCCTTTGGAGCCACAAATACTTTACTACTTTTTTTTACATATTGTACTCCCAGTCACCCGTGTACAGATGTTGATGTGTGAAATTAAGCTCCTCTTTAATGAGTGCTGATAAAATGTATCATTAAGCAAATGTGTCATATACATAAAAACATTGCAAAACATCTTTCTATGGATCACAGTCTTGACCCCAGTTTTACCCTTTCATTGATGCAAGCACACACACACACACACACACACAAATCAAACACACGTCTTCCCCCAACATTTCCTCTGTTGAACTGGTTCGCAACCTGAGGATCCTTATCTTCCCATGAACCTCCTGTGAAAAATGACAGTACGGACCTGGCTGAGGTAGGCTTTTGGGTGGTGTGGGTGAGGGGGGGTCAGTGTGATACACATCAGCCTTTGATTAATGAGGTGAGCCAGACACTCTTTAAAATCACAGGGGTCACGGCTCAGGAGGCCTCCATCCAACACCTCGCCACACTTCACAGGGCCAACTTCTTTTTAATATCAGACCCGCCCCCTTTCTGTCTCTCTTCTGTCCCCCCTTCTCTCTCGCTCTTTCTTCCCTTCCACACTTTGCTATTGAGCTCTATCAGAGAGATGAAAAATGGCACGCAGCTGGCAGAGTACATCCTTCCCTTGTCGGGGTCAACAGTTCACTATGCTGATGGAGACCCTCACACCTTCATTAATAAGAGCTCCCCTGCACTCACACAGGTCGCTTTGCTGCATCGCTGGACGGCCATCGCTCCCACCTCTGTCTGGATGTCCTATCATTACATCCTGCCATCGATGCATAAATCATTGATTATTATGACTGACAACTTCTGCTTTTCCTTTTATTTTTTTTTAGCTAGCCTGAACATTCAACCCACAAACTTGTTCAATATGGTTAAATTCATAAAAAAAAAAAAAAAAACTATGTTGAAGAATTTAACAAATTACACAATTTGAGTTTTTGTTGGACAATATCCAAAAAGATAACCTTTTAAAAATATGGACATACTTTTGAATAAAATATGAAGATTAATCGTTATTGTATGTGCCTTTGTATTTGGGGTTTTAAGAGAGACTGTCTTCCAAAGTACGACCACATAAGGCATCTTTACAAGCAGAAATTATGATCCATAGTTAAATTTTTCATGAACCATATTTATGCTTTCTGTCAGACGGCAACCTGTAGTGAATGTAGCAGTGCAGGAGTAAAGAGTGAAAAGTCACTGTGAGTGTTTTCACAGGATATGTCATGTGATATATGTAATGTTACCTTAGTAACAAACATAGCTCATTTAAGCCATTTTTTTTCTTTCTTAACCTTACCAAGTAGATTTGTTGCTTAAACCTAACCACATAGTTTTGGTGCAATTGCAACTATTGTAAAACATTACCCATGAGTTTAAAACTGTGACCAGTCAAACAAGCTATTCTGTCATCCACCGATAGGTGAACTAATTAAGTAAACACTCCTGTCGGTTGCAGTCAGAGATATGAACCTTAGACTGTAAAAACAATGGCCATAGCTAACAAGACATCACCCACTGGTTTGTGGACTCCGTTCTAAAGCCTCAAGATGGGCATTTTGGCCATCACCATTTTGATGTTTTTGGAGCCAGATGTGACCATAATTTGGTGAAAGGGTTGGCGCTGTGGAGGAACGAGGGCCGGATTTGACTAGACTGATTTGAGTAGCTGAGGACACTATCAGCAGACAGCCTGTCACTTAAAGTGGCCCACCCTATGCATAACTTTCAGTCTAAATAAAAAGTAAAAAGAAATATTAAATAAATTAAGATAAATATTATGTAAATTTACAGCTGTTGTGGAGGGGGAAATAAGCTATAGGACCAAAACCATTGTTATTTTTTTGTACCAGGCTATAAGTATGTAACTTAAAGCTCTAAAGTTAGGAATTTTGACATGTTGGTCTATGGGTACTGACTGGTTTCTGGAGCCAGCCTCAAGTGGCCATTTAAAGAACTGCAATTTTTGGAACGACCGCATTGGCTGAATTTGTCAGCCACAGAGGATGCCATTTACTATGAACATAGGTTGGAGAATTTGTTGAATTTTAATGTGGGATGATTTGAGTTTTTTGGGCTGTCAACATCAGTTCCTCACTTGAATCAAACCGCTGAAGGTGTTTTGGGTTAAAAAGCAAAACATGCTAAACACAGCCTCCATGGCTGCCAAAGGTTCTTTAAAACCTTTGACCTCTTTAAAGATATAATACTAGGTAATGATAAAGATTTTCTCTCGATGAGAATGTTATGAGACAACTATAAATCCTACTCTATGATAAATGTTTTCATGTGGTGTTATCAGTGTAGCAGTGTAGAGCAGAATGAGTGACAGCGGAGGCCAGGCTGGTCAGATTCAGAGAGCGCTCAAAAAGAGGTGCTAATCATAATGCTGAGGTAGCCTTGTTGAGCTGCTAATTACCTCCATTATGAAGATGCAGAGTGCCTGATCAGAGGCGCCTCAGTGTATACGTGTCTGTTTGTGTCTGAGTGTGTGCATACACGTGTGTGTACTGGTCTGTGCCGATTAAGAGGAGGATTAGCCGTCCATCCTGAAGAGGAGGGAGGCGACCAGGGGGTACAAGGAGAGAGGAGAGGGGGGGAGGGAAGTGGTGGTGATGGTGGGAGGAGAGGGGGGTGTCCCCCTCCTGGAGACGAGCCCTGACCTTCTCATTTCATCCTCATTAGTATCTCATGTCAACAGAGCAGCCACTCCTTAATCATCTGCTATCATCCCAGGCCTGCCCACACACACACACACACACACACACACACACACACACACGCACACAAATAAAGACGCAGATAAACACAAACTTGCAAATAGGTTAGTTTTTTAGACAGACATTCTGCATTATCATCCATGGAAAAACAAAAATATGTAAATCATTATGATTTTACATGAAGCATAAGTGATGCATCATATCTTAAGATAATTTTTCTTTCAGAAAATCAGAAAAACTTAAAAAAAGTATTATATAAAAGTAAATTAATACTGCAGTTCATGGAAAATCTTAGCCTGACTGAGTGCATTGCCATAATAACTCAGTTCATTTCTCCTTTTTTTAATTTCCAAATCCTGTAATATATTTGTTGGTGTTGGTTTATGGGATGGTGTGGTGGACAGCAGCACGGTGGCGTGGCAGAGGGTGGGCTCGTCTGTCTGTGTCGGCCTCAGTGCCATAGAGGCCCCAGCAGGGTCGGGGGGAGTGGGGGCTCAGGGTGCCAGCACAAATGAGCTCCATTCATTTCCCCACTTCGGCATATGGTGGCCCATTGTCCTCGGCCACAGAGGCAGAAGTGATGCAATTTGTTGGCATGTCCTGTCATTTCACAAACTGCCCATCCCACTGAGGCTCTGGGCAGCAGAAGACAAGCAAGGGCAGCTTGTTGTTTGGCCCGATCCACACCACAACAGGAAGCAGTAGCAACAGATCACACAGCCCGCTTAAAGGCATATGTAGCAAATATTTTGATGATCAGAAGAAGAAACAACAGGATCAATCAGAGTAAATCTTCCAGAAGATTATAATATACAGTATCTGTGTCAATCCCTGTTGTTTTTCAGGTTATGACAAAAGCTTATCCTTATTTACAGAATAAGATTTAGCCCGGTTTAGCTATTAAGACATGATAGCCTCCTTATTTGTTTCATAGCATGCAAAAACATCTGCTCTTGCAGAAAAACAACAAAACACTGCACTTAAAAATTAAATCAAAACCAGTGTAAGAAAGAATGAACAGCGGAACCTCACATTTATGAGTGAGAGTGAACCGAGCAGCTCACCCCCGGCCTGTTCCTGGTTTCACTATGCCAAGCATAAAGCTACTGTCTGACAGGAGAGGGGAAGGAGTCTTGTTCAACTTCCTGAAAAGCAAACTTTTGACATGAGGCACACAATATCAACCAATGCAGCAGCAGAAAGAAAGAAGTGTCTAGACATGACTGCATTTAGGTCAGACGGAGGAAAACATATGATCACACAGTCACGCACAAAACGATGGTAGTATATGGTGTTGACAGGCGTTTGGATCGTCGGGTCAAAAGTCACTGAACCCATTTCACGCTGACATATGTGTGTGTGTGTGTGTGCGTGTGTGTGTGTGTGTGTGTGTGTGTGTATGTGCGTGGGTGTGTGTGTGCTGCATCCCTGCATCGCGGCATGGTTTCACTCAATACCAACCGTGTCAGTTGGAGGTTTGGTGTTCATTGTCTGCACAGCGTGCAACCGCACCCCGCACTCTGTATCGCGTGCACGCTCTCTCGGCGTG
Source organism: Plectropomus leopardus (assembly GCF_026936395.1). Lineage (NCBI taxonomy): Eukaryota > Metazoa > Chordata > Actinopteri > Perciformes > Serranidae > Plectropomus > Plectropomus leopardus. The sequence goes on from NC_142186.1 coordinate 9,577,673, forward strand.
TGACAGGAACGTGGGCTCTCTGCTGAGCTCCTGAGAAGAAATCAACAGAGGGGAGCACCTTCAGACAGAAGTCAACTTCACTTCAGCCACTCTGAAGATTGATGACGTTGGTGCTCGTTTCAGTGGGTGCAAGAAACAAGTGGCCCTCAGAGACTCATTACACCTCAGCAAGATTTGGACAATGGAGTGACACTGCTCCTGATTACCAGATTCATCATTTCTATTGGTCTGGGTGGCTCTTTCGCGAGTGTCAGCTAGAGAACTGTACTAAAATTAGTCATGTCCTGTACTTGCTGAAGAAAGAAAGATTCAGGCAAAGTGACGTAATGCACTTTTTGTTTATTTGTCACACGTGGACAACCAGTCAGATAATCCATCTTTGTCCCCCCACACAAACATTTAACCAGGCAAGCTGTGGTGCATCTAATACCCCAATCATATATCCCTGACCTCAATCCTGGCCACACTTTTCTCTTCACCTCCCCCCCTTGTTCTTCCAGCCACCATGCTGCGGTAACCGAGATTCCTCTCCAGCCCTATCCATAACCCCATTTGTACCCTCCACTCCCCCATACCCCCAAGCCTGTCAGGGACTGGCTTCCCATGTCCATCAACGGGTGATGGATGAGGTGGAAGGTCGTCACCCCACTCTCCAGAGTTCACTGATCCTATCAGCCATGCAGACACCTCCATATCATAGTGGGGGACGTTACTGAAATTATACATTTAGGGAGAGCAACCTGGACCAGGGATGTGCTGCTTTGCTAAATTTGCTTTAAAGGAGATGTGTCATTGACAATAAATCCTACTTCTGAATTTCAATAGCTTTTTGGTGCTAATATCCAAGGAAACCATGCATGAGGGACATTAAAAGTAAAGTAGAGCTCTTTTTTGACTGTTATATGTGTATTTATAGGTGTACTCAAAAAACAAAATTGATGCAGCAGAACCAGAGACAACAACATTTTTATTGTATGCCTTCTTCTTCCTTGCTTAAATCATCAGCCTACATTACCCACAATGCTACTCGGTTGCAGACAGCCCATTTGGAGATTCAGGTGTATTATGCCAGTAGCCTAGTGGTTAATGTAGCCTTAACTAGCCTCAAGCAGAGATGGGGAGAGGGCTTACAATCTGGTAAACTCAACCATTTCTTACTCCACACCCCCAGATTTTTTCTCCCTTTATATTTGTTGCCTCCAGACCTGACCAATGCTGACTCAAGTGACATCACTTTATCAGACTTCATGCAGCTCCCCCAAGAGCTACAGAAGGCTTTATACAACTGTTTTGGAAACCAGCCTCAAGTGGCCATTAGAGGAAGTACAGTTTTTGGCACTTCCGCATTGACTTTATTTTTCAGCCTTGGAGGCAGGACAGAGGAAAAAAGATGAGGCAATTGGAAATATTAACATTTTCCTCAGACATATCAGTCATTTAATGCAAAGCAGGTGGACTCAAATGCAGGACAAGGGAAGGAACAAGAAAAGATCACTCTTTATTCCATGGAAACAATGAGCGAACATTATACAAACAAATCAAGGATCCAACAAAGACTGAACTGAAAACCTGGACTTAAATACAAACTAGACTGATGAGGGGATGAAGTGTAGGTGGAGAAAATGGTCAGAGAAGCTCAGGTGAGGGAAAAAAGGTGATGAGGCCCAAGAACAGGTAGGAAGGTGATTGGCTGGGAGAAACTAACGAGACTGATGTAAGACAGGTGGGAAACAGACAAGAAGTAACACAAGACATGGCACACAGGGAGATAACAAAGATCGTAACAAAAAAACACAAATAGACTAAATATGTTAACTAACCATCTGCTGAAAAAGTAACAGCCATGGCCTCCAACATTTCTAATTATGACAAACATGCCACAGCACATGAACATGAAAATTTCCGCTTACAAGGTCATGAATACCACTAGCAGGGGGCCTTCTTATTGACTCCTTTTGTGAACATGATAAACATGACACCATCTGAACAAAGCATATCTGATTGGTTTTGAAGTACATACTATATCTTATTTGTTTTTATACCTTTACAACGCTGGTTCCATGGTGGAAGATTCAAACTCTTGGTACAAATTCTGCAGAGAGTAAATAATGGCAATTAAACAGACTACACAAGTAAATGATTATTTGTTGTGTTAGAATTTTCTGGTGGAATGAAGTGTGCGGATTTATGTAATTTTCCAAACAACAAGATTTCCTCTTATTAAACAGATATCAGACATGGTAGAAAAAATAGAATGATTTCCTGAAAGTGATTTCCCGTAAAGCGCAATGAAATTTGATTGCACCCTGGTATAAACTAGTGCAGCGTCTCACCCCTGACTGACCTTAAATTGCCTCTTGATGCCGATGGCGCTGTAGGAAAAACAGTAGTCCTATTGGCTCATTTCACATATGTCCTGGTAAACAAAGCTATAGGATATAGTTGGTGTTTCAATTGCTGAGGAAACCCGAGATGGCTAACTCAGATCCCGGATAAGTCTGTCCCTAGTTTTCCAGCAATGGAGAGCATGGCAGCCAAAGGAGGCTGGGTTTTCTCTCACTCATATCATTCAGTCAGACAGGGATTGATATACTATCAATACACAAGAAAAATAAACAATACACAATAGTGTCAAGCCTCGTCGCTGACAGGGGCATAGATCAATGTTATTTCCCGCTTTTGCAAAAATACCTAATTCCCCTTATTTAATCAAGCGTCTCCTTGCTCAGGCCCCTCGGCTGATTTATGACACCCGCTGCCTTTATGAGTACCTGTTTCATTTTCTTGTCTCTGCTCTGACACCTAAAGTGATAGGAATTTTATGCTTTTGATAACAATATGAGTTTCACTTTGGCCCAGGATTCATGGCCCTGTCAGTGGCCAATAAATAACAGCAGCGCAGTGAAAATATTCACAAGCTTCCACGACAGTGCATCCACCCAGTGGGATTTACCTTGGTATGGAACCTCAGAGGATGGAGCTATGGATAGAAAAAATAAGAGAGAGAGAGAGATGGGCAGTGCGGGAGGTGACGTCTATCTTAGGAAGGCAGGATCATAGTAAAAGGTCATGTCAGCAAGAGTGGAAGTGCAAAATGTTTTCCAGTGTCGTTTCGTCAGGATTCATAATTGGTGTGCTGTCATAAGAGCATTTTGATAATGTCACATGAACATAAATGCCATGCTGTGACACACTGTTCTTCAGCTTTCAAAAGTATGTACAGCAGGGAAGCTCAAACATTTTCATGTCACGGACCCTCGATTATAAAAATCATTACAGGTCATGGACCCCCATTTGACTTTATCCGGAGGCTGCAGCAGTGTTGAGATCTTTGCTGTTGTTAGTTTACTTAGAAATTATCCAACTGTGTTTTACCTTCTATCATTTATTTTTACTCTTTAAAGTTGAAATCCTTGAAAAATGTGTTAACTTAAACCCTGATTTTAAGTCTGATAAGTCTGTTATATTAGCCAACCTCTAAATATGAGACTGCTCTCCTAAGAAAGAACGACAGCATCAGTTGTTTAAAGAAGCGCCCCCATGTTACATATGTTAATATTTAAGTGACAAAAAAACTCTCTAGCGGCCATATGATGTGGGAGGAAGTTAGGTAACCAGAGCTGCCTTGTCGATTTAATATGGAAGGTGATAGTAAAATAACTTAAGATTCTATGGTCATATTCACAGTTGCCAAGTTTCAGCAAACCTCTATCAGAAATATTTATTTATTAAATTTCAAACTTTCAGTGTCAGGAGTGTAGTGGTAGTTGATGAAGTGAGTGTACTAATATAAGGTAGGATACCCAGGGAGGAGGATGTTGGAATACTCTCTGATATATTCCATTTGCTTTTTGGCTGATTGGTGGTTATACTGTAAAGGGCCAGAAAAGGAGGTGGGTATATTCAGTATGAATGTGTATACACACCTCTACACTACTAGCTTTAATATCCTTTGAGCTGACTTTCCCTGTACAGTATTGTGCAGTGAAACTATAGTTTATTAATGTTCATTGTTAGGAGCATTTTGAGCAAAAGTCTATTGTCTTTCTTAGCAAACCATGAAAAGTGAAAAATAGGACTTTGGTGATGTCACATATTCAACAAGAACTCTTTATTTCATGACATGTAATACAATGTCAGGTTTTTTGTGTGTAAAATGTAAGAAATTAATGTTATAACACAAGTTTTTCATTGTGCTATTTGACTGCTCTGGTAACACAACAGCATGTATCTATGCGCATCAAAATCCAAACAATGGCTAAGTTTTTCCAATGCACAGCTTACTCTATGTGTTTTGCAGTGTTGCTATTATGTTTTGCTGCTCTTTCTCCCCTTTCTGTGTGTTGTCAGAGTCCTCTTCTTATGCTACAACATTATCAGTTAAATAAGTTTTTATTGTGTGACAAATTACCAAAGGAAAGAAATTTGCATGAGAGTTTGTGAAAAGTGTCAATTGCTGGAGTGCCAAGGCAAATGCTTTCGAGTTGGAAGTCCTGTAAGTGACAACATTTGTGTGGGGAAAAGGTAGAAGAATGTCTATGTTTTTATTACTGTATTATAACAATGATGAAGGTCCCATAACCTTACCAAAGTAGTGATTTTACCCCAAACCATGTTGTTCCCCTCAGTCCTGCAAAACAATTTATTTTAACCCCCAAAAGGAATACATTTTTCTAAATCTAAGTCACTCTGTGCCCTAACTTAACCAAACATTGTGTCACATCGTAATTCTAAGATCTGTCATCTTAAACCACACTTGCTGTCACAACTAATCACAAGGTGAACTATATCGACCCCAACTTGTATTTTAAGGATTATGCATTTGTGAAACAGTGTGAATGTGAATGTGGATGTACGTATTTCCCATTTTTACAGACACATTCAGAAACCCCTGGAGCAGCAACTGAAGAGGCTTTAAGTGCCTACTGTAAGAACGGAGCTCAATTTTTTCATCTTGCCCAACCGCTCTCTTCGACTAAACAGGTTCTCTGCCCTCACCTCTCTTTCTACTCCCCCTCCTCACTCCCTTAGACCTCTGCACTGTAGCTTCTGTCTAATCTGACACTGGCTGCTAAAAAAAGTGTGAGGAAGAAATATGCCAAAAAATTCCTATATCCATATGAAAAATGATCTCCTAAATGGGGCCCAGAGTGGTTAGATTTATACTGACACTTCACACATTCCATTGACAAATTGGCCGTTTCTGCATTCTTGCCAAAAACCTGCTGGTTACCTAGGCGATGACATTAAACTGAGTGAAAATGGCTCTTTACATGTGATAAAGTCAAACAAAGATGACGCACTGTACCCGCCGACCAAACCTAAGGAATAGGAAGTAAAATGTCAAGCATTTCAAAAGAAAGCTGCTGTAAACTGTGGTTATGGAGACTATAACGAATCACTGCCCAACCCCAAAGGTCTCTTTGTTCCAGCCCCTCCTGGTCCTCCCTACGTGAATATTATGGGTCTGAGTGAAAGGAAGGAGAGAGAGAGATGTTTTTTGTGCATCCCTACTTGAGCCCTGTGTGTTTTTGGCACATGGGCCTTAAAAGAGCACAAAGTAAAGAAAAGGCAGGGTCACAACAAGCATTTTGTGCTAAAGGGGTGTGAACTGGCACAGACTCTTGGCATGGGCACAATGCATGGTGGGATGGCAGCACCCAGGAGCCTCCTGACAGAGACAGAAGCTGCTTGGGGCCGAACCAACGTCTCAGTGGGGCCACAGAAGAAGACGGGAGGGAGACCAGATCAGAAGCAGAGGGGAAAATTGAGACAGATTTTCTTGCAGGTGTTGAGATAATAGACGGACAAATGATCTAATTGTTGGAACATTTCGGGGAGAGTCTGGTAGGGGAGGGGCTCAGATGGGTCAGGGTGGAGGTTCAGAGATCACATAGTGGCATGATTTGAATTACAAAAGCAAGCAATTTGTGTTCGCAAACCTGAAAATCAAGAGAGACACAGGAAGGCTTTCATATCTGCACTCTTACCTTATCATCCACCACGTGAAGAGGGTGATTATGTCCTGGAGTTTTACACTAAGACCAAGGAATATCAGTTTAGATGTCTTTTCTCAAAGCGCCACCAGCAGGCTTCTTTTGTTTTACCTTTGAAATATTTCAAGATCTACCCACTGAACTGGCACAAAGTTTTGTACAGACACTCATGGTTGCAAGACGATGTATTCCAATGACTCTGGAGATCTCTTGACATTTCTTTGAAAGCAAGTAGGCCTATGATGTAATCGAAATGTCTCAACAATTGTTGAATGGATTGCTATGTAATTTCATGCATTCATGTTTTTCTATGGATGAATTGGAAAGTCTGTTGTGATTCCCATCAATAGCTCATAATTTTAGTTTGTGCAATACTTTGGTTTATGACTAAATACCTCCAAAACTAATGGCGTTCCATCAGCCTTATCTGCACTTTGTGGTCAGAGCTAATTAGCAAATGCTAGCATGTTAACACACTAAAATAAGATAATGAACAGGGTTGCCATTATCTGCTTAATTTCAAGTCACTGTCATTGTAAGCATGTTGAGCTTAAAATGCAAAAGGCCCTGTTTACTCCTGGTATCAACAGAGTGATCCCATCATATGTGGACAGCTCGAAGTCTTTCTCTTCGCACTTGGAATAAGTCTTGACTGACTTCTTGTGATGGAATTTGTCTTCCCTTCTCTACATGCAAATAAAACATGTAGATCATTTTCAAAGAACAAAAGCCTGGTGTGTTATATATTACAAGAAAAAGATAAGTGCACTTCCCACGGAGAAGAAGTTTGCAAAGACCTTGACAAACCAAATAGGCCAAGACATTTTATCGTAGCTTGTTGTTGTTGTTTTTCACTTTAAAGGAACACTGTTGGCATGCAAATAAGTGTGCAGAGGAAGTCAGCTGAATAAGCGGCCCCTCATTGTGGACACATTAGTAAACACACAGCAGAAAGACTTTGGCCATATGTGGCCCAGACCAGCTCTAAATAAGGTATGGGCAATCAGATCTCAAGATGTACTGCGGACATATTGGGTGCATTCACACCTGTACTCAGAGCTATCAAGTTGTGATCCGATAACCCAAGACACATTAGAACCAGGTTCATACAGTACCTTAGTGTGTGTTCAAACAGAAGTCAAAGTTAATTTTATGGGGCACAGTTGCATAAAAATTCAATGCTGCAGAAAGACCGGAATTCACTTGTGGTAGAGAAAAATTGATGCTGCCAAGCTTACAGCTAACATACTGTTGGTACATTTGCTGTTTGGGTTTTATAGGCAAAACTATGACAAAGCAACAATATGCTTTACTGCTTGGTTGCTAAACAGATGTTAATGTATTTTGGTTGACACAAATCTTTATTATGCATTGTAAAATTGACTATAGATTATAGGAATTATAAGCAAAGTTATAGAAGTTATAGGTTTGATTTTAAATCCTATGCTTTTCTTTATATTGGTACTTCTTTAATTTACAACTACATTAGAGGGATAGACTACCTGTCTTTCCTTTTAATATCAATTATTTTAATCAATTCAGACATTTTCTTCAGCACCTGGAGGTCAAACAGGACCACTACATTGCTTTTCTTGCTTGCTTATTACTTACTTATGCAGTGTATTAGTACACTGTATTACATTACAGGTGCATACCTTTAACACAGAAACACATTTACACACATCCTAATCAACAAGCTCCACTATAAATGATTCAAAGACACAGCTCAGCCCTATCCATATTCTCTGGCGAGTGAAGCCAGGATATATTTGGAACATCACACTTTTAAGAGCGTGAGCTTCAGCTCCCCTGGGTCATTTTCTGCTCTGGTCTTAATTGAGAGTGTTCTGGAAAAATCATTACTATATTAATGATTTAACACAAAGTAACTACCTGCTTTTTTCCAGGAGGAAAGGGAGATTTGCTTCGAATCAATACCCATGCACGCTCATTATAAGGGGGGTAAAGTTATAGTAATTAGGCAGACACCAATAACTTTTTAATGATCTTTGTTTTTAATTGCATATTATCGGGTTGCACAGTCTGTGTGTTTATATCCAAATATAAGATAATGGTGAGGGGAGAAGTAGATTAAAGAGAGGAGGCACCTGCAAGGTTTTTTACCTCAGCAACAACCGCAGCGCCGATAGTCTACAGAGGACGAGGGGATGAATGGGAGCATCTTGTCTTTTTTGCATTCTCTATCAGTTTTCCTAATGTGTGTGTGTGTGTGTTTGTGTGTGTGTTGTGAAATAACAGTTCCCTTCCTGCTGTCTATTAGTGTGAGGAAGTGAAAGGAGTGTAAAAAAAATGGTATGAGGAAGAATGGTAATATGCTAGTTGCATCATGGAATGTTACAATCACATACTTCAGGGGCCAGTTGCAGCAGCCCCAGGCATGTTTCTATGACTTTTGAGGATGTTTCTATGACTTCAGAACATTTCTCTGATTTTACAACGTTTGTAGGATTTTATCATGTTTCTAGGATTTTAGTGAATTTCTCGGACTTAATGACATTTCTAAGATTTCAGGACATTTCTAGGATTTTAGGACATTAGGGGCTTAGGACCTCTGTCTGGGGTGTATGGGATTCTTTACTGCCACATTTACTTATTTTTTTCATAAACGAACTCTATTTTGATTCTGTTTTATGCACTCTGGCAACTTATGTTTAGTAAAAGTACAAAAATGGTTCCCAATGTGAGTCACTTTGTTATCATTGGGAAGTAGACAGTGGTTTAGGGACCGCCCTGCACTGACATGCGTGCTTTATCTGAAAGGATGCCATAGAGGTGAAGTGAAAATCTCCAGCATTTAACCTCTGTTTCAGCTGACTGTGTGCCAGTACAGATTAGAAAGGTGTTGTTTTACCATAATAGAAAAAAAGCAATAAAAATATGAATGAAAAGGAGGATAAAATAAAACAGCAATGCATAGCCATCTGTTAGCTCTTAAAGGGGAAGTGGTCTATTCAAAGCAGCAGAGGGGTGAGCATCTAAGAGAGAATAGGAAGGGTGGGAGGGAGCGGGATAAATGTGGTGATAGAAAGAGCCCAGGAATGCCAGGCTGGCAATCCAGGACTGCTCTGAATAAGTGCACCAGCCAAGAGCTTCTTTTTTTTTCCCTCTAATTCTGCCTGATGCCTTCCTTTACCCCCACCCCACTCGCCCTCCTCCCTCCCTCCCCTTCCTCCCCCGGCCTGTTCGCTCTGGCCCGCTCCCCGAAACTCCACGGCAGATTGTCGATTCAATGACTCCCCTGTCAGGTGATTATCTAGGAGCTTTAATGTAATCTTCCACTCACACGTACCATATTTCAATTACGACTGCCATTGTGAAACAAGCTGCATATTCAATTCACCAATCGCCCCGCAGTCGCCTCAACAATGTCAACTGTAAAAGAACGCCAGCTGAAGGCAATTATGCATGTTTTCAGAGCCAATTATGATCGCTCTCACGGCGGCGGTTATGCCACGAGCAAGGGAGTGTTCAGAAATTTTTAATTTAATGACAATATGCTCTTGGTAGGATTCAGCATGCCGCCCCCACTCCTAGGCCTGCCATCTCAGCATCCACAGAGGGAACCATTAAGGCAGATAGGAGAAGATTATGGCCTCTCTCAAGGGCCACACTGGGAGCACAGGGAGGGTCTCAGCAGTGCAGTGTAGATGGCATCCACTCATCCTCTCTGCAGGATCACAGCTGGCAGGGCTGAGTCCAAGCTACACAGGCAGGCTGGTTAGCTCGTCTTCCAGTTTGGACTATGCCTGCAGAGGGAGCATAAACTCACACATTCCCTCAGCAGGCCACAGACTGAGAGGTGCTGTAGAGAGAGATCAGAGTGCGCTCGGCAGGGCGTCCTTCCTCCATATTTCTGAGATGCAGGCTCAACATCATTGGGTCTGAAAGCTTTCGGAAAATGGTCTCGGCTGTTTTTGTTTCACACTGTGAAAACCTGTTCGAATCAATGTACACAACAAAAAGTTAAGTGAGTGAAGAAGTGTCTGTTCGCCCACAAAATACACACCTTTTTAAATGCTTAAAAGTTTTTGTTTATTTGTTTGTTTTAATGAAACATTTTGTCTGTGAAATGTCAGAGAGGTAATGTCTTGGAATTGTCCTTGAATTTTGTCCAAAAAATTGTCCAATATTCAAAGATATTACATTTAAAAATAATGAAAAATCAAGTTGAATTGAATAAATCTAAAGCTGGAAATGTTTTTTTTTCTACTTTCATGTGATCATGTGAAACAATTATATTAAACTAAACAACAATCTCCTGTAGCCATCCATTGCAAATGAAATTCTGGCAATTCAGTTTACTGTGTTTTTCTCCTCCTGTGTTCCTGTGCTGCCTTTCCCTTGCTCACCAGCTACACACCTGTCCTGCATCAGCCTTGTTAGTCTTTCCTGCTAGTCACTTTCTCTCAGCCAATCAGCTCCCTGCCTGTTTTCCTGCCTCATCAGCTTACTCCCCTCACCTGAGCTTCTCCTCCCTTTTTCTCCACCTGCACTTCATCCCCTCATCAGTCTAGTTTGTATTTAATTCCTGGTTTTCAGTTCAGTCTTTGGATCCTCGATTTGCTCATGTGATGTTCACTTACTGTTTTTTTTTTTGGAATAAAGACTGATCTTTTCAGTTCCTATTGCCTGCTGTCTCCTACATTTGGGTCCATGTGCTCTGCATTACATGGCATTTTAGATCATTTAAATCGTTTGAAACCTGACCAAATGTGCTTGATTTCTTTCAAAAACACGAAAAGAAGCCGGTGAGCTACTTGAGAAGAAATTACCCCAATGAGCAAGAAATCAATAAACAAAAGAAAGAAAAAATAGAAAATTTCCAGGAAAACAACAACAAAAAACCCATCAATAAACAAACAAACAAACAATCAACAACAGCAAAATACAAAACGAAACAAAAAAGAAAAAAAACCCAAGGAAACAACTTGGGAAAAAGTGCTTAAAAATAATAATTCTGTAACAGAACTTTCAATTTATAATAATAATAATAATTTTACTGGACATTTTCCAATCTTATTTTTCAACAACTTTCTAAATCTAACTACTCGTTGTTTTAACACTAATTATGTATCAAATAAAAAATTAATGCAATTTTGCATACATGATTACCTGAATATTGCCAACAAGAAGTGACAGATTACACTGGTTTTTATTTAACATCACAACACTAAAAGTAAAGGCTCTAGTGATAGAGAATATATATTGCCCATAGTTTTGGGCAACAGATTTAAAAGCTCCATTCTTCAAATCACAGAATGCAGGTTAGATCTGAGCCTTTCCCCCTTTTCCCACTGGGATGTTTGTATAAAACCCAGTCAGTTCTCAGGGGTAGAGGTTGACAGGAGAAGACATCGCCCCAGTCCCTGGGAGATTGGCGAACACAACACATATATTAATGCATTAAATGTGTTGACTGTGTTCAGCCCAGGGATGTAGGAGAGAGAGAGAGAGAAAGGTTAGGGGGAAGAGAGGAAAAAAAAAGCTGTTGTAATGTATGGTGTTGTCTTGTATAGCGTGTCTGGCAGTAGGGGGGTGGGGTTGGAGGAGTGTCGGCCAGATTATAAGGCCTGTGGTGAGAGATGAGGGATGGCCGACTTGTAAACAAGTGACAAGCGTCCTGGATGACAATTCCTAATCCATCATAGTGCTGTCAGCGGTGACCGGTGAGGTGACGGACAGGACCCAGGAGAGGGGACAGCTGCTGCACGTCAATCCACATCATAATTTGAAAAGCTTTTCCACATGAGCTGAAAACAGAGGGAAAGGGAGGAAGAGGAAAGAACTCATACATCCTACTATCTGCCACCTTCTCCTCAATCTGCCTCCATCTCCCTCCCGCCCTCCTTCTCACTTTTTTTCCTCCTGTCTTCTTCCCTGCTGTTTAGGACAGAGATGATGTAGGTTCCTCTTCCTTGTCAGATGCTAAAACTGTGGCATCCTTGTGTTGCGTTGTCTTTGCTGATGGGATTATAATCACATAAAGAAAAAGTGCTTGAGATGTAAATGTAGGCCACACAAAACAAAAATGTAAACACAAAAACCACCTATGCTTAAGTTTCCTTTTCTTTTTTCCTTCTTCAAAGACATGTCATCACCATATACTATTACAATGCTGCTTTGACTATTTTTTTTTTTTATTAGGAGGCTATTAAAGTTGCAATGTGTAAGCGATGACAAGAATTTTAGTTTAAAACATTCAATAAATTATTTGAGTATTCTTTTTTTTAAGATTGTTTTTTAGGCCATTTTTGCCTTTTATTGAGAGTATAGACTTGGCCTAGATGGGATGCACTCTTACCTGGTGAGCTAGAGGTTGCCCCTATCAACTTACATTATCAATGGGATTACCTTTAAAACAAGATGCCACATCCCAAGGGTTTGTATTTGTATAAATCAATTTGAACGTGATAGAATTTGAAAAAGTAATAGTTTTGACATCTCTTTATTGTGTTGCAAGAAATAAGCATGCCAACCAGCTAGCCCCGGCCCATCCTATCTTGTCATACTAATTCTACCACAAGAGGCAACAGTGAGTCATTGTGGTGTTCAGTCTGTCCATAGACTGTCATGATAGTGTGAAAAAGCAGATCTGCCCTGAGGGCTTCACATCTGTAAAAGTGTACAGCCCTTGGCACAGAAGACAGACTAAAAAATGCAGATTGGCTGACCTAATGTTACTACTCAGGAGGATTGGGAAGTTGGAAAATTGGTTTGACACTTTTGAGTAGGTGAAATGTTATTTCTTGTTGCCTTACACATTGCACCTTTAAACCACGAAAGGTTCTGGCCTTTTCTGCTTTTTCATTTGTGCTGAAAGAAGTAAAAATAAAGCAACCTTCTTAATAAAAGATTTAACCCTTGTGTTTTGTTTACAGTGGCTTTGCTTCCTTAACATAAGAAGATAAAATAATTATTAACTTTTTTTGTCTTTTTTTTCTTCTGACCCTTTTGAAAGCCCCTGGATAATAGGAGTAACCCTTCCCTTTGCTTGCACATTTGAGAAAGGTGACAAAACAGAAATGACCACAATGCATTGTTACTACACCAAAAAAAGAGAATGTTTCAAGCCATAAATCACAATTTTTTTCATGTAATATGGGTTATGCATGCATAAACAGTTCTTTAATGGGAACAGTGTTCTTGACACATATATAGGCAGTCTGAGGACAACAAACTTGCAAGAGAAAAAAAAAGTGGACTGAAGCACAATGACTGACTGCCTTTGATAATGCAAAGAGACGAAAACATTCACTTCAAAATCATGGTTTGAATAAATCCTCATACAGTTAGGGAATATTATGAGGTATCACAGACAAACAAAACAATCTATAGCATTTTATTTGTTTTTTGGTGCTGTTAAAGGGGGCACAAGATCTCCAGGAACACAAACACAACATAAGGGTCAAAAATGTAATTCTGTGAAAATCATTTTTTGTTGAAAATAGTCATACAAAGTCAAATTCTATCATGGAACACACCTCCGAGGTTCGAGTGAAACTGACAATAACACATTAGACTGAAATCTAAAAAGAAAATGTGACATCTAATTCTTTGATACGATTCTACTGGAAATGCATTTAAAGCTCAGGTGTAAACACAATCTCGACTCAGTCCAGATATGAGATGCTTGTTAAAGCCAGGTGTAAAGAGGCCCTATGAGTATTAATCTTCCTCTGGGCTGTCGGTGGGCTGATTTAGTCGCCCATGTTGGGTCAAGGCCCTCATTCTTTTCTTAAAGACCTCGCTTCCCTGCCAAACCGGGATTTCCGATTGAGGGGCCTCAATAACAACTTTGATGTGGACGCCGTCCTAGAGGGTGAAGTGAAAGGCAAGAGGGAGGAGGGCCGCACAATGGCCTGACCTTCCTACTGCATCTGCACAGATCACGCTCTAAATGGTCACATTGATGCTGCTGCTTAGCTCTTTGCTGGGAGTCCTGATGGAGCCAACACTGAAGACCGGGACACAGCAAAGCCTGGGCACCTGCCAACAGACAGGGACAAATTGATTGAGATCAAGCCAGCTCTTATTGCATTTAACCCCCCCGCACTTAGCAGTTAGTTCTGCTTAAAGCGACACATGAGTAAACTGGAAAGGAAGTGTAAATAGGGGTGCTGTTAAAAACAAGTAACTCATAAAAAAAATACTTTTCTTTTTTTGTTTGTTTGTTTCTAAATGTTTACTGACTGTATTCACATCATTCATCATCATTTTGAGCATTTCTATTCAGTTATGCTTCACACAATCATTGAAAATCTTGGCCTTCAGTCTTGTTGGCTCAGTTTGCAGAGACACTTGTGAATAAATACACAGTCAGAAAAGGCTGCTTGCATTGTGCCAGTGGCATTGTCACTCTTAATGATGAAGGCGAAATCAAAAATCCTTCCAAACAATCTTTTTCTTGAGCAACTTCACAAAAACAGCTAATAGGAACAAATGCTTCCCATGAAAATATGTGGAGCCATCAGTGTGTCTTATGCATGGAAGGAAAGGCTTATTTTTCCTCTGGGGCCCACAAAAAGGGCTTTGAGGGTGATGTCATTCACCTACACTGAAATATCTTAAAGCCTGTATCCTGTCAGATGTGTAAGAATAAGACAACTCAAGAAAATGTGTGTGTTTTACTTCCTCTTTCAATGTTACACATGAAAAAGGTGTGTTTGAAGTTTTGAGTGGCACCTCCGAGTTTAACCTCCCACCTTCTGGTGATGCGTTTTCATTTTACATCAGTCTCCATATTTTTCTCTGGAGGAACCACACTTTTTTTAGCTTCAACACAAGCACACACACATTCTCTTCCTTACAGATTGTTTTCTCTGTCTGGGTCATACACTTAAGGTCACCACAAGACAAGAGTGGGAAGAGCAAAAGGCAAAATGGTTTGTGTCGATTTAAGCAAGAGGGTAATAAGAGAGGGGGGGGGGGGGAACAATAACAACATAAAATTGACTTAGTGCGTGTCATAAAACATAAGTAAGTGCTCTGAGATGGAGAAAACTGGAGTCTCAATTTAATCTGTGCAAAAGCTGCACTGTACAGATGAAGTGACGTGAAGAGAGAGATAGAAAGGAGTGGGTGGGAGGTAAAACAAAAAGGAGGAGGGAGGACAGAGTTGCCCAAGAGATAGAGAGAGGAAGATACAATAAAATCTAAAGGACAGACACTTAATTGTCATATTAAAGAGTCTCTCCAGTGCTCGGCAGAGTGGAAGGTTAGCTCCCATTCATCATCTGGCTAACAGCCACTTGAACGAAATCACAATTAAAATCTGCTCAATATTGTCCCTGGGACGTTTTGCGAGCATTAATTTTTTCCCATTGATTCCCGACCCCCCATAAATCAGAAATGTTGCGGCGCATGTAATGGTTTATGGAGAAAGGATTATGGTGTTATGAAGCTAATGTAGCAGAACCGTCTCATTTAAACACAGCCTCCCTGGCCGTCTTACAGGGGACAGAGTTATTACACTATTACACGGCCTATCACAAACACAACACACTGACACTGTTTAAAAGCTGCATGTAATTGGACAATACAGTAGATTTATTACATTTATGATCATAATAGTAATGTGTTGAAGGATTTTGTTTATAGCTAGCACTTGAAGCATAGGTGATACTGCAAGGACTGTACATTAGGGCAAAACAACTTAAATTGATTATCTTCTATTATCTTATTATTATGTTATTATCTACCTTGAGTGGTATCAAACCTTATAGATTTGATTTTACTGCCCAGGTTGGCATGCCCCCCAAAAAAAAAAGCCAATGAAATAGTGAGAGGGGATTATCTTTTCTGAGGGGGACACAACAGACTAATGGCTAAATTACCAGACTAGTGCTGCCATCACTTTCCAATATAGTGGTTATACTTGAAACATGATTTATTTGTATTTTGGGTGACCTGAGGCTCTAAATCTCAATTCATACATGTCTAACTGTAAGATTCCTCTACTTAATTTCAATCTATCTTTTTGGCTGCTTTTCAAAGATGGATATCTATTATTGTGCACATTAACTTTGGAATTGCAAGTTCCTGATCATCGCAAGTCGTGACATATTGCCGCTTTGTTCGTGGACTTCTGCATCTACATATTACACTAGGTATTCTTCTGTGTCAGCTGTTAACATTCTGGGATGGCACCATCATGATGTAATCAAAGGTACATGGTGGGATTACGCTGCACATGGTTATGCTTAGGCAACACAAGCACATGGCAGTCAATGCTGGGACATCAACAAAAGCACATGCTGGCATGGATTGTTCCTTTAGATGTAAAATCATTTTAATTTTGGTGAGCAAGAAAGATATACCTTTAACATATTAGTGTATTTAAGTGAATTCATTATGTTTTAAGTGAAATATTTATTGAGATGCACCTTGCCAGTTGGCTATTAGGAGTGATTGAGAATGGGCATATAAATTCAAGCTAATATTGATTTCAAAACTGCTATAAAAAGTGGTACACCGTGGTACTGTGAGCACAACGTAATGTACTATACATATCACAGATGCTACTTCTTTTGTACCACTGTGAGAATTTATAGCAATTTTACAAGAGAAATGGACACTCAAATAAAATGGCAGAGGGTAATGTACAACATAGTAAATATGGATTTATTACAAAGACAGCCATGTGGTGACATTATGTCCTTCACAGCATATCCACCCAATTTACACCTGACTTGAGGTCTAATCAGCTAGTGTGTAACAAAAAAAGTCCTATTTGGGTGTGCTGTACCTTTATATTGCAAGGCTGGTATTCATTTCATCTGCAGATTAATAAATTCTAGTTATGTCACGTTTAAAGATAAGAATGTCGGGGTGTGAAGTTGTGAAGCCAAGAAGGATTTGTGAATTCACTAGGAAGGGGATTTGTCAGTGTGCTCCCACAGTAGAGGAACATTGTACTGTTTTGTGATGGCCGGAGCCCAGCAGCTCAGTGATCCCAGCGATCCCAGCTCCGACTATCATAGCTCAATCGGAGAGGGGGAGAAGGAGGCCCAGTGCCCAAGCATCAAATCATCATCACATAAAATGGTCCTGACACCAGCTAAAAAGGGAGATGGATCATGTGGCTTTGTGGTGCCGGAGAAGTTTGTCCCTTGATAGAGCCCTTAACTCAAAGCTAGTGCACAGCCGCCCCCACCTCAACACTACCAGACATTCGCGTATGGTACACACACACACACACACACAAACACGCACCGCCTGCTTCCCAACAGAGGTAATTCTCTCTATTCAGGGTCAACAGCTTAACAAGGCCAAATCATAGCAAGCACCTCTTGGCTCAAGCATCCCACTTGGGTGTGTATGAGTGTGTGTCTGCCTTTGTGCACGGATGGGATAACTATAGTGTAACTCCAAACCATAACAATAGAAATGATATAATACAAGCAGCAGGGCGACTGCCTCCCATGGTATTTCAATATGAAGATGAAAAGTAGTAAGTCTTTTTGACAGCCCCTCGGCCTTTAGTGACTATATGTAAAAATGATGAATGTAAAGAGAAATATCCATAAGTGCCAAAGCCTGCAGTGTTTCCCATACATGGATTTTACAGAGCCTGGCGGCATGGTGAGGGCACTGTATGCGCACAGACATAACTGACAGCTTTACAGTGTGCATAAAACCACTCCATAGAGAGTACCTATATTGCCCCGTGTCTCCAGCTCTTAAGAAAACAGTCTCAGGAGCCTTCTGGTGGTATTAGCATAGGCAGACATAGAGAAATTATATAATTATTTGAAGTTAGCATTGTTTTTTAGATTTTCATAATTTCCACACAACTTATATAATCATCTTAATATCAAATATGATGGATTGTTCTGGAATAAACCACCAAACAGTATGTAAAATGTTCTATCTCAGCCAGGTGCAGCAATAAAATGCTCAGGCTGTTCTCATGCACTGTTCATATATAAGGGGTGCCTTATAATTTGTTTATAAGCCACGTAATCATGAGCTATTCATTTGTGTATAAGCCATGTAAAGGTTACATTCACATGACGAGTGCGCTGATAGCAGTAAAGAAGGAAGTAGTCCACATACAGAGGCAGGTGGCGTAGTGATTGGGTCACAAAGAGCAAGACTTCCAACACAGGACTTTTGCAGACCAGTGTTTTGAACCATGAGAAAACAGGTCAACTTTGAGTCACTTTAAGGTATGTCTTTACCATGTTACTTTTATTTAACCTAACTATCCAACTCGTTCTCATTCCAAGTCATCACTTTGCATCTACATATTTCACTCTGTATCCTTCTGTCTGCCATTGATGTTCCGGGATACCTCTATGGTAGTGTCAACACAAGCACATGAGATGAGATAATGTGGTATGTGGTTATGTTTAGGCAACAAAACCACATGGCAACTAACACTGGGATGTCAACAACCAAATATGCTGGCACGGATGGTTAGGTTTAGGGAAAGGAGACACATGGTAAGGTGTAGGAAAAAAAACATCACATTCAGATGTGAACTTAACACCTAACTCCTGCATGAAAGTGGTGGTTTGTTGGATTCATCCACAGTGTTTAAAGTGATGCCATCCAGCAGCATATCATGCAGACACAACAGGTTGGTTCCAAGCGTGCCATCGGCCATCCGGTGACATATTACAGTGTGAACAGTTCTGTCTAGCCCCGTTCAGCGGTGTATCATGCAAATGTGAAAGGTGGCTTTTGGTATCGAGATCTAATGTTGAAAGCACTGTAAAAGTGACAGTAATTGATGACATCAGACAGACAACAGGCTGAGCTAACATAACTTTATATGCCTAAACCTGAAGACATCCGACCATGTTTCTTTTTTCTCAACCTAACCAGAGTTGCTTTAATTGTCAAAATCTAACCTACATAACTTTAAGTACGTAATGCCATTCTTGGGGCTCCAATGTGTTTGATATCGAGTGTTGTATGTGTATGTTTTGTAAGATATAATATGAACTCTTTTATGAGGAAAAGTTAAAATGATGTGTACACATGAAATAATCCATTATATTTTGCTAATGAGCACTGCTAGAATTACATTTGTAGATTTTGCCAGTACTTCTTTACCCTTACTAAAATAGCATTTGGAATGTAGGTCTTCCTCTTGCAAAATGGTATTTTAAAATGTATTCATTTATTTAACGATTGATTTGATTGGTAGTTGGTAGATTTGAAGTATGTTGCATGGACCAGTGTCTTTAACTTGCAAAAAACTCTGCAAGACAACATGTAAAGCACAATAGCACAATTTACAGACAATAATTTTCAGTGTTGCTAATTAAAATACTTGTTCCATTACTGCAAATAGATCAAAGGTAAATGTCTCCTCAGAGCTAACCATGTCACTCCTATGAGGTCCAGCTAATTAGGTGAGCTATTGAAAATTGGTAGTTTTGTTGGCACAAATTAAGAAAATAAGCTACAAAAATGGAAAGAGTGTAAAAGCAAAAGCATCATTTAGGTGGTAGTAACTAATTGTACCATTTGTCATGGCACTGCAAAGAGGAAGGTACAATTTCCACATCTGAAGAGGTTCCACCGACATGAAACCCGCTGGCTAAACATTTAACTGATGATCAAAGGTATGAAGTAACAAATAATTAAAGTGCCTAATCTAAAAAGTTACAGACGTAATGTGACACTTTGAAGGATGCCACTTGCCTAACTGACAAACAAAGAATACTGTCATGAAATTAAAGCACTGAGACCTTGATATCTTACCGGTGGGCTTGTTTCTCAAACTGAAACTGCGTTTGCTTCCTCTTGCAAAGCTTTTCTGCTCAGTGTCCTTTTATTTGGTTTAGTGGAAAAAGGAACATGTTTGACATTATTTTTCACTTCCAATGTGTCTCTTTCACCCAAAAAAAAAAAAACCCAAATCAAAACCTTTAATTACAAGAAAAGCTAGCAGTGTTGCTCCGGAGCTAAAAAGCTCTGCTGTTGTTTGGCGCCAAAAAGAAGTTCAGCAGAATCCAACCAAATCCAAATTACTTTGTATAAATTTCAGTGCAGAAACCATTATGTTTCATAAAATGTAATGCGGTAATCATTTGTTGTTGTTGTTGAGCAAACAGATACCTCTTTTGTTCCCTTCACTTTGCACTGACTGATCCCAGGACTGAGGAATAATGAAGAGCCTGAAGAAAACCTCAGGGGGAATGTAGGAAGCCCTTGTTGTACGGCAGATAAACAAATCATTTGCTGTAATGTTATCTAAATAATGATATCACCATGAATAATGTTATTTGAACAACAATAAATGGCCGCTTGATAAGAAGACCGGGGATTTACAGTGTCTGCGGGGATAAACATGATAGTAGTGAAATAAATGTAGTCCGAAGCACGATGCTGTAATTCAATCTTTAGCTAAGATCTTTACGGTACGGCCAGGGCCTCCGCCGTCTGCTGCACACTGCCATAGAGCGCCACATCTCCCAGATAAATTCTCATGACAGTCTGCGAAATGCTCCCATAACCAGTGACACTGGATGATTTCCCGCCTCTGACAAGCCCCGGTATTGAGTATGATAACACTTACTTTGTCTTCATCCTTGGCTGGAGTATAATATCAATCCGTTTGATGATCCAGCAAACCGAGCCGAGCACTTGTGTATCAATCTTCATACATCGCTGCCTAGTGTCTAACAAAGAGCCCAGAATGGGATCATTCAATCACTCCCGGGCTCTGCTGTGTTCGGTACACTCGGCCTTCTCTACAGCTCAAGTGTTTCATTCCCTGTCAGCATCTCTCCTATTTTTCATCCCCTTCTTTCTCCTGTCTCCTTCTCTGTTCTTGTTGGGGATAAAGACACAAATTACAGATGATCACTGAACTGCATGCTCGTCATAACTAAACGTCACATGGTTAAATAGAATCTTGAAAACTTGCAAGAGGCACTCAAAATCACAAGTCTCACCTTTCTCATGACCTAACTCTATTTTTACCAGCCATAAATCATTGCTTTACCTTTTCAGCCCTCACTATAACAGCTTCAATCTGTCCCTCATTATCTGTGTCCTCCCTTAATCTGAATATAGGAACTGTTAAGTAAGTAGTAAAGTAAGTTCTTTTTAGTATATTTTTCACTTCTTTATTTTTAAAATCCATCTATACATTTGTCAAACCAAACTGTGACCAATACTACAACTTTAACTCTCAGTCTCACCAGACAATTATGTAATAGTTCTACAGTTTGGGAAAGTTGTTTTTTCATAGTATTAGTACTAGTAGATGAGGATTTCAGTCTTGATGCTAATCCTAGTCAGTGTTGCCAGGCTGGAAGTGTTAAACTATCATACCAGAGGCTCAAAATTATCATATTTTGAGAAAAATTATCATATGCCACTCAGAATTAAGAGAACAAATAGGCTAAATTTATAATTTTCGTAAACAAGTATTTAAATGACTTTTTGACACATCTACAAATCTACCCATACCCACTGCCTTAGAGAGAAACTATTTCTCAGTCTACATGGCTCAGCCCCTGTAGCTTCGTATTTAGGCTACTCTAGAGACGTGAGAGTGGTATAGATCCTGTCATCAAAATTTTGGAAAAAAAGCCAAAGAGTGTTTCCCATATTACATATACATTATTGCAGAAAAACAGTTTTTACGTGCATCTTCTGTATTATTGTATACGTGCTGCAACAGCTCTTTGCAGATGTCTGTAGTGCAGTGAGCGGATGGCAGCGCACCAAAACAACATCTGCTTGAACTTCGAAAAAGAACAATAAAAGCAAATGACTTGTGTTTGTGAATTTCAGAACTGAATAACAAATTTACCTCATATCAAAAACAGACAAAAAATGCTCGGCGAAATATCAGCGTGCAGATTCAGCTACCAGGTTTATTATAAAAACAGTTTGACTCTCTGAAATGTATTGATCTGTCTGTATAACAATACAATTTAGCAATATCATAAACTGCACCCTCCAAAACGGTCTATTTGGTCAAATACTGTAGGGCTGCATAAATAGATACACGTGGCAATCCATAAACACATCAGAATCAACATTCATTTTTGCAGAACACCACCAACACAGGTAGACTTATCCCAAAAAATGTATACATGTATGATGTATTTTACACTAGGTCATTATGAGTGGTAATATAAATCGACCTCACATTACTCATTATATGTATATTATAATAAAAGGTGGCAGCTGATAGCTGCATACTTATTATTTCTGTGTATTTACGCTGACCACGTCCATTAAATGTGGCTCTGCGGCAGAGTCTGCTGCACTGTGAAGACAACTATGAGGCTGTGCTCTCCCAGTGAAATATAGCTCAATCAATAGACACTCAGCAATCAACTTTTACTTGTCAGTTTTGATATATCCGATCATAGCTTTGGGTTGTTTTGCGATGTCTAATGTTCTGTGAAGATGGGCCTTTCATATTCTTTATTGTTTCTCTCTTTTCTTTTTTTGCCCCCATCGACAAAAAAATGCGTTCACACTTTTGTGAAATAAAACCTCAGAGGGAGAGAAGGAGGGGGAAATGAGAGGGGAGGGAGAAGGAGGAGGAAACAATGAAATTTAACCCGTTTAAAACTGTATCATTTTCGGACCATACCTCAGGGCGCTGGGTGTTTATCGGCGGGACTGGAGAAGCAGAGATCACCGGACTGGTAATTGTTTCCTCTAAATCTGCTGAGCTCTGAGGAACACCGAGTGCAGTTTTTCATCAGACAGAGAATGAGAGGGTAAAAGGACAATACTAAGAAAAGCAAAAATGCTTTAGTCCATCATGTTGGTTTTTATCACTTCATCTAACAAGTGAGTAAGGCCACTAGCCCTCCACACAACATAATTATAAACACAGCTTTTGCCACTGCTGCGTTCACTGCAGAAAGGTTGATGCTCTGCTGCTGCTGAGCAGCATATTCTTTAAATAAAGCTACCAGAAAGAACAGGGGAAAGAAATACACAATAAATTGCAGACGTACTTTAAATTTGATAGCAACAGAAGGAGAATTGAGGTGTTTTGAAAAGCACCTTAGCGCTAACTTGATTTGACATTTTCCTATTGAGTCAAAGCTCAGCAATAGGCCTGATATCTCATTTAGCTGTAAAGTGATGTGCTCTCCACGCAGCCACAAAAAGACATCAGAAAGGCAAAGTACTGCCACTCTCCACTTGGACCAATTTGTCTCCATCACTCCAGTCATATAAACACTGAATGATTTAGCTAAAATTGTGCGGAGAATCTTGTGGGGATTTTTTTTCCTCCCCACTTCATTTTCATTATACTTGCGAGTATGTGAGAGGTTTTCGATTCTGTGCGTGCGTTTGGCTTTGAAAGTCTCAGATTTAGTGCGGTGGTATTGGCTCATTTTTCATATCCATTGTTGGCTTGTCAGGGTGTCATAGCTGTTCCACAGAGCTGTTAGATCAGTCCAAATGTATAAATCATCCAGGATCTGACACACTCATTTAATTTGGGGGGCCCTGGTGCAGCAGCGGGCCTATTAATGAAAAATCCCTGCCCTGTTTGCTGAGTGGGAACATTCAGCCCTTTTTTATATTATTTTTTATTAACATGGATATTCTGTATGATTTCCCTCAGTAACCTAGCTACCAACCTGGCACTTTGTCATTTATCATCATATGTTATGTATGTCAATCTGTTGAATTCTTTCAGTCAGAAGTGCTTACGAAAATCACTTTGCATATTAAGAAAAAGGGGCAAACTCGGAGGGCGCTAGGTGGGCCAAACCTCTTGCATTGCTCAGTGCAGCGGTGGTTCCAACCCCGGAGCCTGTGTTATTGTTTTCCATCTGTGAAATAAAGTAACAGGTACTTAATGTACCAAAAACAATTTGTACAGCAGTTCTTTTTCCCCATTGAAGGCGTGCATGGCTCGCTGAGGGCTCCCCTTATCTCAGCGAGGCTAATCCATTTTCACACTGCGCTCCGGCGCTCTCATTTTACAGCTGAGGAGCTCTCCGGCTCCACGCTGGGCCTGAAATGGGACCCTAGTCACTGTGGCCCCTTGGAGTTTGCGTAGGTAAGTGTGCAGAACAAATGCTGAAAAGTCTTTAAAAAGTTAAAGGGACTAGTTTGCCCCCCCCCCCCTCTCTTTCTCTCTCTCTTTGCTTCCCACCTGATCACCTACATTTTTCCTGCACTTCACAGTGTGAGCAGCTGTGCTTCAGCGCTGTCACAGGAGAGTGTTTGTAATTGGAGATGCATGGAGAGAATAAAAAAATGGTGCATATCTATGAGTTATGCTGCACTGGTGTGCACAAATGAACTATTACATTTATTTATATTTTTTTTGTGAATGTATGTGAATCTTTACCAGATGTTATGCAGATCTATATATAAAGTCTTCACAGCCTTCCAGCTGGTAGCCAAAATCATTAGACATTGATATTTTGTTGAATTTAGGTTCTGACATCGGTTGTTAAATATTCAGCATCAGGACATCTAATGGCAACAGCAATTTGACACACAGAATACTGAAGACAGAGGACATTTATAATATATATATATATATATATATATATATATATTTTACTTTTTTCCTGCCTTTTTTTCCATGTTTTTGAAGGAAATCAAACCATTTAGCCCAGGTTTCAGGGGTTTCAAGGTTTAAAATGTCATCAACCAGATTTTTATACCCACCAAAAATGTATCTTATTAACATCCGGTACCAGCTCGGTTAAAACTAAAGTAGCAGGTCTTTGTCAAGTTGATTCACTTGTGAGGACTGATACAAAGCCACTGTTTATAAAAAGTATATTAATACCATATGTGTTAGCTGCAGTATGGGAACAAGTGGGACTGATTGTGGTTTGAAATGATTACCACAAAACTGGATGGACCAGTTTTGCACATCAAGAAAAAGGAAGTCAGGATCAGGGAAATAGATTACTCCTAAACTTACTTGAATATAATATGCTGGTTGGATATAAAATGCAAAACTTAACTTAAAAAAACTAAACAACATGAGCAATACAAATGTATTTCCCTCAAAGTCAAAGAATGCATCACAGCAGACTGTGGCACAACAAAAAGCTGGCAGCTCTGTTGCTTGATAATGATATCGGGGTCCCACAGCTTCCACATGAATTACTATCTAATGGGGACCCTTCTGGTGGTCTGGTATCATGGGTGCTTGATCCAAGTGCAGGTTGGAAGCCCTTCCTGCGCCTTTGTTTGAGACAGTCAGCCAAGACTAACTGGGATCATCCTGGATCAAAGGTGTGCAGGGAAGATGTCCAGGAGAAAGGCATAAGTGTGTCCTTTCAACAGCAATAATGGCTAAAACAAATCCAATCGACAACTTAGAGTTCCAAATTTAAAATTCAGTTCATAAATCTTATGAGAATGCAGGTGTGAAGGGGTATATGATCTCACAAGTATAACTCTCCCACCACATCTGCCCGTATTTGTATTTTTGTTGTTTTTCGTAGATTCTTACAACATTCCCAACACCTGCTCACATATCACAGAAATACTGTTTTGATTTACTTGCAAGTCGTGCTCCTAACCCTCCGCTATCCCATCACGCCAAGTCATTTAAGGCATCTGTGGCCTCTCTGGCCCAGTCTCTGCAGCCCCATCAACCCCCTGCCGTGGCCCACAACAGCGCATGCCCACTTGGCTGGGCCAGTCGGGAGGGCAGCCGGGCCAGGACTCCCAGGACTCCCAAGCATCCAGAGCAGCTGGAAGTCCCATCTTCCCATCCTGCTTCTCAGCAAAACAATCAAAACACAGAAAATCTATAATAAATCAGTCTCAGGCTCTATCTGGGAAAAAGGGGGAAAAAAAGAGGGCTCCGTCTAGGAAATTGATGTTTGAAAACTGAAAACAAGAAATGTTTTCAGTTTGAAGAAAACAGGTTGTTAAATAGCTTTGAGATTTTAAAGTTGCTGGTTCGAATCTGCACAACAGCTTGGGGAGCGGAGGTGGTAAAACAAATGAGTAAATCCTGCAACCCTTTATAATAAAGGCTTAAAAAAATGCACCATAAAGTAACGACCTCTTAACCTCTTGAATTACTTTGGATTAGCAGAACCTGTTTAGTATAAAAAAATTAAAGAACAGTAAGGTTTTTTTTGTTTGTTTCTTTCTTTTTATGTCCTCATATTAGGACATTCTGTTTATTTTGTATGAGTGTGTAATAAAGTATAAAGTAATTTATTTCAATATCCAAACAAAAACCACAATAAATAAAAAATAAAATTAAAAAATTAAACAATTGTTTAATGTTTTGTAACTCTATGGGTTAGGGGACACGGTTCAAGTCTGAAACAAAACTAATCATTTTAATGACTGAAAATAACTGTGCAAAATAAAATTGCAAATAATGCAAAGGAGCCTTGTAATTTAGCCATTTTGTAAGTCTAGATAAATTGTCCTCGCTCCAAACTCTATGCTGGACATGTCCTATTTGTCTGTGGAAACAGTCTGTCACACTTAAATATTTATGTAAAATGCTGCAGTGATCCAATAATAAAGTCCTAGTGTCCTCTAACAAGTACTTTCTTATTAAGAAGGCCTTAGCTTGTTACTATTGTTAAAGTTGTTTGAATCTGTACTCTGACAACCTTATTAATTCATGTCTGTCTCACTGCAGTTCTTCCCTCTGTACATGTCCCTTGAGAGGTGGTCTCTCTGTGCAGCCTGACCACACCTTCAGGGCGTGGCCTCAGTCTATAAAATGGCCGTCTTAGCCCATCAGTTCCCTTTCTGTGGCTGACGGGCACATGGCCCATACCCTGTTTTAGCTCTTTTTCAGTTCACACACAGAATACATTCATCCATACATACGCTACACTGACATGCCATATTGTTCATTTTCAGTTTGATTATGTTGAGTTCCTTTCCTTGCCAATTTTTAACTTGCTTTCTTTGTCGCAAACCAGAAGCCAGGTTTGCAACAGTACGCACTATCAAACTACAAGTGTTACTCAACTTAAATAAACTGCCTTGTCTACTTTTGTGTTGGATTGGTCTATTGTGGTTTTGTGACCAAATGGTGAATAAAAGTGTCCACAAATGAAGAAAACAGGTTGAAATTAAGCACATTGAAACCCAACCTGCAATTCTGAGAATGCAGGATCGCAGGAGGATAAAATCAAGCAGCAATCTCCAGGGCTAAAAAAAGAAGTGCCAAAGACTGCAGTTCTTCGAATGGCCACTTGAAGTGGTTCTAAAAGCAAGTCAATCCCCCATAGACCTCCATATTAAAATGCCTGACTTAACGAAATAAACAAAATAAAATAAACTGCCTGGTACAAAAAATAACAGTCTTGGTTTGCTAATTTCTTCAGACATGACAACTGTGTGGTGGGATGATTTTTTATTTAACACACCTGTTTAAATTTGTTAAAATATTAGCATCTCAGGTCACTTCTGGCTCCAAAAATACAAGATTTTGACGACCAAAATGCCAAACTCAAGTCCACCAACCAACGAGTGATGTCACGATTGCTCTGTCCATAATTTTCGTTCAGTCAATGCTAAATATTTGCTATGTCTCAGTCCTGCACTTTCTATAAAGGCAGAGCTGAGGTAATGTGATTACCTCTGGGTTGCACATTTGCAATTGTGCATAAGTGAATGCACAAGTCTGCTGATGTGATTCACAGTTCAAACTTACTTAGCCTCATTGAGTTAACCCCTCTAACCTAAACAACTGTAATGGAGAGCATGAAAAATCCCCCTCTTTCTCTCTCTCTCTCTTTTCTCGCACCCCCCAAGCACAGACACACACATACACTCACACACACACACACACACTCTTTAGTCTGACCACCCCAAAGCTAATGCAGTTGACTCGGAAGGTCATCTGCAGTTCACCGTGAGGTTAGAGATAAAGAAACACGTATTCTCTTTTTGTGTTTGCCCTCGTCTTCTGGGGATGAAAAGAAAAAAAAACAAAAAAAAACACCACAAAGGTAAGAGGGGGCCAGAAAGATAGCTTGAGTATTTATTTGTTAAATTTGTTCTCAGGAAATACAGAGATTTTTTTTTAAGAATCATTCTCGATTTCAGCTGTATGACTCCCATAAGTAAAATCCAATTACAAGATTTTCTTAAAAAAAAAAAAAGTCCTCCCCACTGTGGTGTCTATTTTGGTGGGCTCACCACCGGGCCCACTTGTTTACATTAAGATGAGCTGGATTCTTTCTCCCTCACTCACTTGGAGTGATTTGAAGTTTGCTCTCTCATCCATGTAACTAACGCTGAGCGAGGCCAAGCTAGACTGCATCTGAATGGGCCTCGGAGCTGCTAGAGGAAGAGATTCATAATCACGGGGTGAGATGACAGGTGGATCAAATTTCTAAACTTTTTGTGTGAGCGGCGACAGGCTATCAGTCAGTGGGCAAAGACGGTGTTTTCTTAACCCCAGAGTTGCATTAAGTTGACATCCTGCTGTAGCGGAACTAGGTGACATATTGATGTGGAGGAAATATAACAGGCGGGAAGCTTTAAGACTTAAAGGCTTGGCAGGGGAAAAAAATTACAAGCAAGAGGGGTTTGGGGGTTTTATGGGGAACAGTCAAACAAAAGCGACCATCTTTATGGTCTGTCTGTGAATATGCCTGCTTCAGCTCTGCAGGAAGTTTGTTGTCTTAGAATAAAAGCGCAACAAAAGAAGTGAAATCAAAGATGCTTGTATTAATTATGATGATATAAAAAAAAGACATTTCCCATAAACAAAAACACCACCTTTATCGATTAATACCAGTAAACACCAAATGGACACCCTACAGCAATTTTTCAATTTAGAACTTGAATGGTGATGCCCCCCCGTAAGCCGAGGGAGTATATTGGTGACTAAAACCCATGCATCAAATCAAAGTGGAGAGTGTTACCATAAGCATGAAGACAAACTGCTCTCACGTTTCTAAGTACAGAAGTCTACGTTCAGTTACTTTGTCACAAATCACTGCAAGGCTTCCCTCCCAATCCGTCATTTCAGGATTACCGGGGAGTTTTGCGTGGTGCTGCCATCGGCACACAAGCCTGTCACCTGCTCAGTGGGGGTAATAATTGGTATGAAATAGCGTTATGGACAGCTGAAAGGTAAGTGCTCTGATTGACTGGGAATCCACTCCGAGGATTCCTGTTTTACACTTTGTCAGGGTTCTCGCTTCTCCTTAACTCTTTTTTTTCTTTCCTCCCTTCCCCCCAGCTCTGTTTTTTCTTTTTAGTGCTATGGATTTGTTGTCATGGAGGCCTGACAATCTTGCTGACACATCTGTCAGAAAATGATTTTTTTTTTCAGCTGGCCCTTGATTGACTCCATTTGTGGGGTGTAACTCTATCAGAAAACGCCAGTCTCGTGCTCACTCAGTCATCGTTTCTCTTACTGCTGGAGTGCAGAATCAGACAGAGAAGACGAGAGATAGAAATGAGGAAAGGAGTGATGTAATAAAGAAACCGAAGCACTCATTAAAATATCTAGAATATATTAGCTTTTATATTTTAACCCTTTCAAATCTGCAATACAAATGGTCCACCAGTGCCTTCATTGGTATTTTTGTTTATTGTGAAGTCAATTTTTGGTGTATCCTCAAATGCTTCATATCCCTAAAATCTGTACAACCTAGGTTACAAGGTCATGTAAGTCAATAAACCATAATAATTGATTTAAAAAAAAGAGAGAGAGAACTTGTGACACTAAAAAAAATACCAAATTTCAACAGTTTTTCATCAGATTTTACAAATACAAAACATGTTAAATGCAGAAACATTTGCAGAGTACAAAGGCATTGTGATGGATTTATCATTAATTCCTCTGGCGTCACTGCACACTTTTGCACCACATGTTATGTTGCATGTTATTGCTGTTATGGTTTTTAATTAGAAAATACAGAATTATGCAAACAACGACCTTCCATGACCATTAAAAGGAAAATCCCCAGGGGAAATTGTAGCAGAATTCTGGCAAAATACTACCTTTGCACTGCAAACAAGGTTAGGTAATGTAAGGTACTGGCATAATGACAAGGAAGACAGAAGCCTTAGCCTTCTGCTGCAAAAAGAATTAATTTCCTAACTGCTATGGTTCTTATTTTATATCTATTTAAACAGAATCATGCAAACAATGACCCCCTGCGGCCATCTGCATTTTTAAAGGATTAACTTTGTTTTTTTTTTTTTTTGTAATTTATGTCATTATTCTGTCATTTATGTCTTAGTATGTTCTGCACTGACAGGAGAACAGATGAGATTGAAGACAGGAGAAACCAGGGCGGAGAGTGAGCGGTCACGCTGCATGGCAACGCACTGCACGCCTGTATGGAACAAACATGCGTAGAAATCTGTACTATACCGGAATGTGCATAACAAATCACACACTACACGACATGCATCTGACAGGGAACAAGAGGAATTTGTTGCGCTCTAACACTTGAGATGAAGATAGGAAGGAGATGGAAGGAGGAAAACCGACACTTGTTTGTAGTAAAACACAAATCTGAGAGGCGGAAGGACATCTTTTGTAATACAGATGTCTTTTGATGTTTGCACAGGTTGATAAAAAAAAGAACCAACTGAGAAAAATATATATAGACAAAGACCCATTCTGAATTTGTCAAACTGCATTGTGGGAGGTAAAAAAAAAAAAAAACATGCCTCTCTTTCACATCACCCAGCTGTTATTTGGGTCTTAATGCAGCAGCTGGTATTAGTCTCTCAAAAGGCAAAAGCAGTGTCCGTGATCCTCCGAGCCTCACATATTCTTTTCTATGGCTTATCAGTCGGAGAGCCAGAGGAGCTGTCCACTCTCATTCTCTCATTGGAGAGCACATGTCAGGACCTATTTGCCACTGGTTACTTTGAGAGTGACATCAGTGATGACCCCTTGACCCCCCGGCTGACGGAGAAATGCTTCTGCAATAGTTTTCCATTACAGAGGCGAGAGAGCACGGACACCAGACGGATATGTTGAAATGGGAAAATAGGAAAACTGGAAAAGGCATTTAGACCTGTATTTGACCTATCATGTTTCAGTTTTCCACGGGAGGCTTTTATGAAATGAGTATTTGACCCATAAACACAGCCTTTGTCATCTCCTTCTTGTTTTCTCTGTGACTGTCCAACAAAGGCTATTACAGAGGATAACGCAGGGGTCATTACACCAACACACATAGCTTAAATTGGCTTGGTTTTGTCCTCCTTTTCGTCTCGATGACGTGCACCTGCTTGTCAGGCTGGCTATGTGTGAATCAGCCTTGAATGTTTCTGTAGAGTTTCGAATTAGGGGACAAATTGTTTTGACTGAGCTTTCGACATGCTTCTCAACAGGTACGATGGCAGCGTTTCATATAGATCTGAGCTGAGCTAAGTCAGTCCAAGAGCACTCTGCTTGAGATTGCCATTGAAGTCCTCTATACAATAAATAATATGGGGATAGCAGCTGAATCCCAAACTCCTTCGTTTGAAACAGATATACTGTACAGGTCTGCAAAAGTAAACTGACAAACAAAAAATGAACCTGGAGCCTCTATGAACAGCTTGAACAAGAAGAGAAACGCAGTTTCTCACTATGACCTCTAGGACAGACTAGAAACAGGTATGAGTTTTTCAGCTGTGACCAAAACCTTACAAATGTAAACCTTACCGTTGCGAAACTATTGAAGTAATAGTTTGACATTTTAGGTAACATTAACTTTTCTGTCTTGTCAAGAGCACACTCATGTCTGCATGCTAAATGTGAAACTTATAACGCTCATTCATTAAAGGGACAGTTCACCCCCAAATCAAAAATGTATTTTTTTCCTTACCTTTTTCTTCTTACAGTCTAGATTGTTTTGGTGTTAGTTGCCAATTTTTGGAGATATCGGGCGTAGAAATGTCTGTTTTTTTTCTAGTATGTAATGGAACTAGATGGCATTTGGCTTTTGGTGGTCAAAATGCCCAAAAAATAGGCCTACATTTGAAAAAGTCAACATTATGACCCAGAAAATCCAGAAAATCCACAGACCTTATTGTGAGCACGTTTATGGAAATATTTTTCTTTCTACCAAACCACACCCATTAACTGACAGATGGAAACGTTCATCTGGTGCTAGTTCACCTACCACCACTGAGCTAGCTAATGTTCCAGCTTAGCTGAGTAGGATGCAATTAATGTTTACATCAACAAATAAGATATGGCATGGTAATAATTAAGAGGGCTTTAGAGGTGTTGGTAGATAGATTTTATATCCCTGCTAAAATAAGCTAATAGGCCTCTGGCTTTGGCTTTAATAGACAGATATAAGGGTATAATCTAGCTCTCAACACAAAAGCAAATAGAGAACAATGCCCAAAAGGTTAAACTATTCTTTCTAGAAACTTAAACCTTGTTTAAGGGGCTGCTGTGGCTCAGGAAGTAGACCGGGTCATCCACTAATCACAGGGTTAGTGGTTTGTTTCTTTATTTTTTTCTTTATAAAAATGCAGCCATTCCCCATTTTGACAATAACACCAGAGTTGTTTATTTGCTGAAAACTGACTTATAGGTCACCTTTTTTCATGGAAATCACAACATACAGTGTCCATATTGTGGTAGCCTTTGTTCCAAATCCAAATTTGTGGTAAAGAAATGTAACATTGACATAGGTCATATAAATAAGCAGCAGTACAATCTCTTTTCATACTCATTTACACACACGCCCTTTTTCATGCTCATTTTCACTGATGCCACATACCATATCTTTCAGAGTAATCTCTGCTCAAAAGTGTAATATTCTCTCTGCCAGTGGTGATTATGTACTGTACATGACACCAAAGCTCCTCACTCAGATTCCCAGTCGTTATGCTGCAGTATAGTCTTTGACACTTGTAAATCTATTATATGAATGCCATTAGTAGCATCTGTTCTACTCCATCAAAGTGTGATTGACAAATTACCTGCTGTAAACCATGAACGGGAAAGCAAACTGTGTAGGAAGATGTCCATTTAGAGTGCTGATTTATGTAATATGACAGGGATGCTTTGATGGGGATATTTCTGCCTTATCACCCATTATGCTTCCCTACAGCTCACAAAGACACATGTCACCACGTGAAAGCTTCGCAGGTCAGTCTGAAGAGACAGCAAGCGTGCTGGCTAGTCAGCCACCACGGCTGGCCTTTGCCTTAGTGATAAATTACATTTATGAAAGCTGCAATTACCTGATTACCTCGCCGCTCCGGCTCCCACTCACTAGCAGGATTCATCACGGCCCTATAATTTCATTCAAATTACCCATGAACCTTAGTCCATAGTGTCAACACTAAATGCCATTGTGACCCTATTGAGTGTAAGTAATGTCCTCCACGGTCAGCACAGTAGTGAGTGAAATAATAAGCTGTTTCTTAAAATGAACATCAGAGGTGAACAGAGCGAGGCAGACAGATATGAGCATGCGAAGAAGTGACATCCCAATCACTCAGCGGAGGATTATGAAAGGTGTAGTTTAGATGCTGGGATTGGCATGGAGCAGCTGGCATTGTGACATCGCCCCCTAGACCATCTTCAACCGTGAGCCCCACAGGAAGCTTGCAATAGATGATTATTTCCCGTTCCTCCCTTTCCCCAAGCCAAACTGACCTCCCCAGACCTCCCAATATACAAGCTCCTGTATTGTCAGACCAGCTACACCCTCAGGATTCACAACACAAACTCACCGCTGTGCTGGTATGGGCCCTCCTATGGTCCACCATCTCTCGCTCAGCATGGAGGCGGTACTTCTGATTCTGCTTTTGCACACCGAACTAGCAGAGCTATGAAATTTTATACAGCGCTAAACTCTTACGTGGCACATCAAAGGTGATCAAGTTGCAACAACTCCCATCTCCAGGAGGTGCCTCGCAACGTGAAAGTTAGGAGTGAGCATGAAGTTGATTTCCTCATGCATTCATAAATTCATTAGTCTAAACTTTTTTTTTTCAGTGTATCAGTTACATTAAGCCTCATTAACTTCTTTTTTCCTGCTTTATATTAGCTAATTAGCTCAGGGGTGGCCACAAATTAATTACCATCTTCTACAGCCTCATGCAATTGCATTGTGTTTATTTAGTCTCTCCTATTAACTTTTAATCTTTTCCTACTCGTAAAAACAGGCAATTAACATTGTTTGATAAACAAAAAATGATGCTAGCTCAGGGATAATCAGCAGCTCGGCATGTCGTCCTGACAAAATTACCCCGTCAGCTAATTTGACCCTCAAACTATCGTCAGTCCAGACTGGCTTGTGTGTGGTTGAAGAGCAGCATGTGACAAAAGTCTGACCTATGTGTCTTCTTTTCTCTTTTCTTTTCTCCAGTCTTTCCTCGCACACAATGCAGTAACAGCTGTCACATGATAGATGCCACTCACTATGTTTTAGAAAATGTTTTCTTCCTTTTCCAGTATGGCAATCCAGTAATATGACAGCAGAACACTCAGCACAGAGATGCCGCAGAAGTCTTCACTTTTCCTCAGAGTATTTCAATAAACCAACACAATGGCTGCTTCATTAGCCCATTGATTCATTAATGTAGCCATCATTCTTCCTCATATTCACAGAACACAAACACCAATGATACAAAAGGTAACAGTAATGATAACTCCAGCCACGGTCGAATTCCTGTTAAGGCACCAGGCGGCTATCGGCTTTGATAAAGAGGCCCATTTATACACTGTCTCCCACCACACGGTCATCCTTCTCCATATTCTGTGTATTGACCCGGGTTGTTCCTTTTATTACAAGCAGGTTTTTTATTGAAGGATGATTACATTGAATGATGTCAAGCGAGGGGAGAAAAGATCGACCAGAATAATGACGTTCTGGAGAGGGAGAAAGCGATGGGGATGGGCGGAGGGGTCGATGGCTGCGCTTGCCCTGTCTTTCCGTGCGGCCTCACAAATTGAGTCGCATCCTTGCTCATCCATTATTTAAGGCCGATCGGACTCTCTTGGCAACTATGGATTTGATAATCATTCCCATGTCCATATTAAATATGTGACATAAATATCACAGTAGGGGCCTGTCAATAAGAGAGCAGCAGTGTGAAACTGGGGCGTAAAGGAGAAACTAATATATGGATATGAGGCAGAGAGGAGATGAGAAGCTTGCACGGATGTTTTCCTGCTTCTGAGGCTATAGGAGCTGCAAAAGATATTGGAATTGTTCGGCATAACTACGAGAGTCCTTATACCTTAATGAGCAGGGAACGGTGCTGAACACCTGCATGAGGTTTTAGTAAACATATTAAAGGTCCCATATTATGCTCATTTTCAGGTTTACATGTGCATTTGGGGTTTTTGGGTTTCTATTAGAACACGTTAACATGCTTTAATGGTTAAAAAACACATGCATCTTTTTAAACTTGTCTGTCTGAACATGCCTGTGTTCACCCTCTGTATGAAATGCTCTATTTGCTCTGTCTCTTTAAGCCCCCCTCCGGAAAACGCCCAAACTGCTCTGATTGGTCAACGGGTCTTTCACATCTGTGTTCTCAGCATTTGTGTGCCGTCATTTCAGCCAGGGAAACAAAATACAAAGGGATCTGTTTAGACTGCTCGTTTTAAGTTTGAAACAGCCATTATAGTATAGTTGTGACATCTCAACTTCACAAAAATCTCGACAGCTTGTTTAAAGGCACAGTTTCTGGACTGTGCAGTTCTCTGTGGATTGAGTGTTTTGAAACTTTCACAGTATTAATATAGCACCTTTACCTACTTTGTGTTCAACACCACATGAAACATTTTTAAAATAAAAAAAACTTGTAAACTTATTGCACAAAAATAGTCCCGACAAGCATTTTACTGCACCACATTTCATCCACCAGCATAATGTATTTTTTTTATTTTATGACCATAACATTCCCAGCAATCTGAGCTTTGCTTTGTATTTAGTGCTGATTAGCAAATATTAGCATGCTAACATGCTAAACTAAGATGGTGACTATGGTAAACATGAGCAGCTGAAGCAGGATGGGAACATTTTCACAGCGATAATTATCTTGAGCTTCTTCCATGTTAGCATGGCTCTCGACTCATAGTTGTTCCAATTTTAAAACACTTTTTTTTGTTGTAAATGTGTTGCTAGCTTCCTGAAATGGCAACAGTATTAATACTTTCAAATCTTATTTTTTCATATGGTTTGTATGATATCAAATTATTACACGAATGCTTTTACAACAAGTGGACCATGACTGACTTTACGTAACCATGTTAAGTTGTGCACTTAACGTAAAGTTATGCAAGTAAAGTAGGTTAGGTTTATGCAAGTAAAGTTAGGTAGGTTAGGTTCAGGAAAACAAACAAACAAACATGGTAATGATGTACTTTCAAATGACTCTAAGTTAACTTGGTTTCACATAGTTCTAAACACCACCTTCAAGGTGAATGTCATAGGGTCCAGTCCAGTGTTTCCTGTGCTTTGTAACCCATCCAATGTATTGGTCATGTGATTGCAGCCTTCCCAATTACATGGGTAATACATGAATTCTTGACTCATGATTACGTGGGTTATATAAAAATTGTGTTGCATTACTCTTTGTAGGCATTACTATGAACATTGTATGTGGAGATCCATTGTTTTCTTATTTTTTTTGCCACAAGAGCATGTGGTGACTAATTTAAAACTTTCTTTATTTTTTTCTGCCTGCTCACAGGTCTTTAGTGTATTGTTACTTATTTGAGGGACTTTGCTCTTCTAGTTAAGAGGCCAATTACCAAAAAAAGATTGTTGCTTATATTAGAACAATGCAATATCTACAGGCAACGAGAGCAACAAAGCAGACATTAATTCATATGAAAATGTGTCTGTGTGGGCAAAGGAGCAGTGCGCAGGGAAAAGGAGGGTGTCGGGTTGTAAGTCACCACATAAATAAGGTGGAGAGAGGGCTGATAACAAGAACCAGCATCTGCCAGGCAGGCAGGCAGTATGTCTCCTTTCTTCACGGTGGACTCTTCGTCTCCTGTGATTTTCTCCAGCTGCTGGCCATGAATACTGGCCTATGCACTCTAGATTAAAGCACAACACATGTTTCTCTGCAGGCTAGACTATATATCATCCCCCTGATAACCAATGACAAACGCTCCTACATATTGTCCCAGAGCAATGACGGAGTGTGAAAAAAAACGATGTTTGGATGTGAGATATATGTTACTCAGCAGATAGCCCGGCTTGACTTGTTAATTTGTGTTGATATAAGTATATTCTATCTAAAGTGTGCCTTTTTTTTTATCTTATTAGAGCGTATTTTGCATGCCTGTTTCATATACACATTCAGCCAATCAGAGTTGAAACGGCTGCTCCCACAAAAAGGAAGTCTCTGAACAATTCTTTCACTCTTTTCTTCAGTGCAGCAGGCAAGAGCATATTGATATGACTTCATTAGAACATCAAACACAACTCTGCCTTTTCTGCTCCCACTTGGTCATAATGTTCTACCCATAACATAACATGGCTGTGGTTTATGTGTCTTGACACTAACCATGTTGCACAATACAAGTGTCTTTGCCTAGCCAGACTAGGTTTGCTGTTTTTTTTTCCAGTCATCTCCTCATGTAGCCTCACCATAATGACAGTGAGGGTGAAGTGAAGTCTGAGCTCATTCGAGGCTCACTCTTTTGTGCTTACATTAGACCTCTTGAGGATGACAGTGATTCAGTACTACTCAGTGAACAGGATGCTCTGTCATCCTTTTCCATCTGGGTGGCCTGTGTCTCGTTTTCTCACCTTCACTTGGGGGGGAAGTTACCCATTGTCATGTTAAGGAAAGCAAAATGACACTTTTTAGTATTTTCCCAAGGGCGGTTAACAATAATGACTAGACACAGCTGGTGTCTAATGTTTAAAAAAGTTCATTACCTCATGCAATTCACCTCTGTCTAGTAGCCCAAGTAGGGAGAGTGGTTTATTTGGTGGGGCTTTGAAATTCCTGTGGTCCCTTTCACAAAAGGGTGAGCCCAGGTAGAAATATGATATCAGGCCCTCCTTCACCTCTACTCTAGGGTTGGGTATGAACATTGGGCCGACTGATGACACCAGCTCTGTTCTCCACTAAGTTTGGCCATTTTTTCCTTTAATAGGCCTCAATGACAGCAAGATCCACTGCTTTGACCATTAGGCTTGTCTTTGTGGTTGGTCTGGAAGAATGGTGTCCTCTTTCCACAGTCAGTCTTCTAATGCCACTGTATAGTATCTGGACATGTTTGAGGACATCACAGTCACAAAGACTGGTACAGGGTCCTCCTATTGACAAGTGTTATAAATTAACATTTCGCAGAGGTGTAGTAGAGGGTATACGCGGGCATACGGGGTATACCCACTTCTTTTTCTGGCCCTTTACAGTTTCCCACTTATCATCCAAAAGCCATTGGAAGGCACTATGTATACCTACCTCCTCATCAGCAACCTATCTATTTACCTAGTAGTTCACCCACCCCATCAACTACCACGACATCACTGGTGTTTGCTACAAACATAAAACAAATGCATCCGATTACGGGGGGTTCCACAAGTAACAAGTTTCATAGTAAAAAGAATCTGTTCTTGTTTTTCTGAACAGAAGGAATTTCCAATATTATTATCTTATTCATTTAGAAAAACAGAGATACAGATATAGATATAGATTCTCGATTGAATGCATCATGACTCTGTATTAAATAGACCATGATCATGCTGGATAATGTGACTTCTCAAACAGGGATGTCATCTTAGACATCATATAGACTTGTGTCTCTGTATCAGGTGCTCCATCACACATAACCAAAGCAATACATTTGTATTACGTACATAGTATTTTTGTATCCCCTCAAGTGATGAGGTGAACCTTGCTGTTTTGTCATTGCGAATGCATCATTGCTTCATGATTAACTTTGTTTCTTAGCTTTGTCATATACCATTATGTTAAGATAATACATCATAATTCATGAATGACAGTAGTTTGATGACCATATTCCCTGTGCTTTTACGTTCACATCAATATGTATTATTAGCTAACATATGGATATCCATTGTCAGTACAAAGGGGCATCCAAAGCCTAATCTACATTATTTGGCAAGCATGTTTTTGCATATCTTTGTTTGTTTTAGTCAAAGTGGTGTCATTCTGAAATGCCCACAGTGATGCAGTGGATAGTATGGCTGAAAACAACATCAACAAAGTGTAGCCGATTTATTTACTCATGCAGTGGGCATGTTGATTGTTATCTTTTCTTTATTAGACTGTGACATAAAAGTGCATTCAACAAAGATTTTTTTCCCTCCCTGCCAATACACATTAGAGAGATATGATAGTCCTGTTAATTCATAAAACACACATCTGAGCACACAACAATTGCCTCAGTTAAGTTGGTGAACTCCAGCGTGACAAGTTGCAGATGGCTTGTGCTTCATCTGTTTTGTATTCAATCATGACAGGAGAGGGTTTATCTTTATATCATGACGATTTATGTCATGTCTCTCTATAAGACAGAACAGAAGGCAAGTCTGCCCCTAAACCTTTCAGCAATTTCCTTATATTGTATTTCATGCCTGACCATCTAATTATAAGATTATGCATGTGATTGAAGTAATTTGTCTTGACTTTCACTCATCTGTATATCCTGCTCTGCTGTCATGTCAGCTCTGTCAGCTCGCTTATTTACAGGCACTTAAAGATTGTCTGAGGGAGAAAAACATATCCACGTTTTACCATGGAAACACTTGCTTATTTACTTTTTTTATACTTGAAACCATTATCACGATGAATATTCCCATAAATATTGTTGTTAGGAAATGATGATGCATAAAACTGAGCAATAACCGCCACAGATGATGAAGCTTAGCAGCTTTAGATTGCCGGTAAAATTTTCATGTAAAAAAAAAAAGAAAAAAAAGAGACGATTCTCTCCGCCAAGCCACATCCTTTGCTTTAATGAGAGGACCCACTGTCATTGTTGCATCAGGATAGAGGTAAGTATCAGTGGAGCAGGGAAAACAAATTCAATAATAATTAACTTGGGTCATCTACTCATCTGCTATGGCTCATAAACCTTAGAGAAAATTTCCCCCAGAACTTTTGCAAAGCCTTTAAGTCTCCCACATGCCTGCAAGAGATGCTTTACACAAACCAAACTCAGCTCCTTGTTTCAGCCCATCACCCATTTTGCCCATGCCAAAATCCCTGATACATCATGGCCAACCCTTGTGAATGCATACATGGGGCTGTTGAGAATAAAACCCTAATGTTCTCTTTGGGCTCCTGGAAACCCTGGGCCTTCTGTAACAGCTGCAAAAACATACTAAACAATGTTTAATTACTTGATAATTCCTAATCTTATGAGTGCTGACTAAAATCATGTTTTTGAACTCATGAGATGTTTCAGAAGTCCATTAAGGAAAATTCATGGGGTCTCAGAGG
The DNA here is from genome assembly GCF_026936395.1 of Plectropomus leopardus. Taxonomy (NCBI): domain Eukaryota; kingdom Metazoa; phylum Chordata; class Actinopteri; order Perciformes; family Serranidae; genus Plectropomus; species Plectropomus leopardus. The sequence goes on from NC_142186.1 coordinate 9,618,013, forward strand.
CTCAAGCTTTTCATATGTTCTGTATCTGCCACTGGTGTTGACAGTACTTTGTTTTGCAGCACTACTTCGCCCCAAATCCCTGCAAGTCATTTTGGACTTCTGTTATTGGATTTTAGCACTTTGACCATAGATATGCCTGGTAGAAAGTTGATCCCAAACATTAGTAATGTCACTGTTCATTTGGTGATTAACACTAGTAATGGCATTCCAACCGAACAGTGTTGCTGTGGTCGCACTGGTGAGGAACTGCTCAATTTTGAAGCACAAACCCTCTTTGGGTATGTTATCACCGTTCTTGTGGCACCATTAGCAGTTTCAGCATGACTTAATGGTGCTAACATATGTTCATTGACAATGTTTAAGGGGTTTTGCAGCTCAAAATGAAGCCGCATTCTCATCATGTTTCTGCTGCAATGCCGGCCCTGTGGCGCTACCAGAGGTAATCGCAAATGAGCTGCACAACTAGCTAGCTACCACCCGACCCAGGTAGTGCAAAGCCAGAGCCACGTTTACATCACAAAAGATTCCAGTTTCACCATCTCCAAATCAAAAGTGCTTTGAGTGTAGTGCAAAAGCTCACCAAGTCAATGGAATAAAAGGAAAGGCCTCTTGTATTTCATGTTATTTTGCTTTTATTCTTAAAAATTAACCAGTTAGTTACTGGTTACTACAGAATAACATTAAATACTTAGGGATGTTGTATAGTCTTTTCAGTATTTGGCAGTACCTGGGCCTGCCTGTTAAGGTAGGCGTTGTAGTTAGAAAGTAATATAATAATGTAATATTTTATTTCAGAATTATTATTTTTTTACACAGAAAGCACTGGGGAGGAACAAGGAAGTAAAGCTTATTCTGAAAAAAAAAAAAAAAGTTTTTAAACCAAACAGGTTTTGGTTTTGATTTAACAAAAATCTGCTCTAAGAAAGAATGTTTATGATCTCACAAGTTTGCAGCACTTTAATGACCTTGGCTCATGACATTCATATAACAAAAAGCTTTACTACATGTTTTGCTGTGATAATAAAATATAAGTATTTAAGATAGAAAAAATGCAGCAGAGAGTTGTGAAGAGAGTTGAGTGTTTCTCTGTGGTCACTCTATCTACATTTGGTGCTTGAAAACCACTTTCTCTTCTTTACATTTCTTCTACTATCTTTTACACTCAGCCAGACAACGTGTGGCCCTTTCAGTGTGCCGGCTCTGTTGTTGTGTGTCGTATGAGCTGCTCTCTATGCCGGCTGTCAGCTGGCTGTAGAGCTAATATCAGGGCTGCCTCTCTGGCTGGCAGTCCCAATCAGACTCTGGAAGCTGGGCTGATTGGACTGACATACTCCATCAAACCCAGCATCAAACCGCCTCTGACCATACACTGGGGTCTGACTGCTTCGGACATCACGGAGTAGGCCGGTGCAGGCTTTTTTAAACAATCTTAATATAGATCACAGAGGTTTCTGTCTCACTGCCTCTCCCTGTAGAATTTCAGGAGTTTTAGATGCAGAAGTCTCCAGTTACTCATTTATACTCACAGAGAAGCCTGTGCACTTTTGTTGTAGAAGAATTATTATAAAGGTTTCCATTATATTCTGTTTATTTCTATGTAACTGAGTTTCAAGGGGTCTAGTCAGATCTTCCAGAGTTTTGCACCGTGTAGTATTTAATATCAAAGCATGTGGCATCAGGACTGGCACGCTTTGAACTGCTTTTAATCCAAGCATCTCAACTCACCATACCGCACTCCCCAAATAAAACTGTAACTAGTTTGACATAATTAAGTATTTCATATAATTGGCTTGACTTTAATCATCTTTAATCACCCAAATATATTCTAAAATTGAAATGTTTATGAGAACATGGGATTTTTGTGGGAAAAATCGCAACCCCGAAAGCCTTGGACAAACATGTTGAACCTTCTAATTATCTAGTAGAGTCGAGGAAGTACACTCGGCATATGTGCCTGCGTGTTTTTATTCATTTCCGCCCGGAGGGAAGGATAAAATGTTGTGAAAATTTGTCAGACTGTGCGTGAGGAGCTTTACAGTGTCAACAACAATGCAAGTGTTTTCAGCAACAAACTTAAAAGGCACTTCAAACAATCACAGGCCTTGCTGCTTGTTTCCAAATTCCTAATAAGAATTGATTGCTTTTTAGAAATAGACAAAGAAATACAATTTTGGAGCTCAAAGCTGCCTATTACAGATACCTTAATGGAGCATTTGTAAATGATTTAATTGCCTGCATCCACTGACAAGCTGTGGCGCCAATCATACTGTCCTCTCCAAGGCTGAGGAGGTATGCCAATCATGGCGCCATTGTTTCCAAAATGACAACAATGTGGATTGAAATGCATGAGTGCTGCTTAGATAACATTTACCTCTCGACTCTGCATCCGTTATGTGGCAATTTAAAACCCAGGGGGTCCGACTTGGAAACTGTTGGGCCCGCTTTACAGAGCTGGAGCCTCCGCTTTGGAAGACGCATCAGGCTGTCCTCTGCCACCGCAGGGGGTGATGTCAGCACCACTAACCCCCTGCAACATGACACCCACTGACACATATAATTAGTCTGTATTCCATATTCAACAATAGGGGGGGCAGTCAGTGCGCAAGGGTGTTTGACTTTACCCTGTGGAACAGAGACAGAGACAACCATCATGATAAACAATCATATTTATAATAACAATAATGACAGAGACAATGGTGCTCTATGATATATTTCCAAAGAACAAGTGTAAAGTAGCTTACAAAGGAAAGCAAGAAACAGAGACAATTTACGCTTTGATCTCTGCATTGAAATGATCAGCTAGTGCCTACATTAGTATTTTTGCTTTTTGTGATGATGCCAGTTTTTGAAGCAGCTTTAAATGCTTCATATCTCTAAAATCTGTACAACCTAAGCTAAAAGGTTAAATTACAAAAACAAAAAACATAATAATTGATGACAGTACTCAGATTGTGTCACTAAATATACTACATGTAAATGATACATTTCTCTAATGTATACTCCATATGTTATTTGAACAATGCTCATTATTTAACCTGGAATAACCTACTAGATGATTTAGTACAGCTCTGACTCTGACCACTATTAAGTCAAGGCTAAAAACTTCCAGTAATGACTGCTAATTATATTATTTTAAATGTTTTTTTTGTTGTTGTTGTTAATCTTTGCACCACTTTTCATTTAGTAATTAATTTGACCCTTTATACATTTTCTTACAAGTCTGAGTCCTTAATATCTTTTATAATTCATTGCTTTCTGAATTCCCCTGTTGTGCAAAGGTGTTGTGATTGATAAATCACTCATTTCTGTGGCGCCACTGTGAACTTTTAACCACGGGTAGCGCAATGATGTCATTACGATGTTAAAACATGATGAAGAAAAAAATAGGACAGAAGCCTTAGCTTTCTGCAGCAAGACGAATGCACATTCTAGTTGTTACAGTTTTTATTTTAGATCAACATTTGAAGGATTATGCAAACATGCAGCCATTACAGGGAAATTCCCAGGGAAATACTGGCATAACTATGGCAAAACATCACATTTGCATGGCACATTGTAAGGCAACATAAGCTCATGATGTGATAACCTTTCAGCAGCAAAAACGGATACATTTATAGTTATTATGGTTCTTATTTTGGATCCATTTAAACAGATTCATGCAAAGAAGCTATTGCTTTATAAAGGGTTAATGCCAAAAAATATATGTACAAAAATAAAGCAAAAGTAAACCATAAAAAGGCACAAAAAGTATGTAAAAGTGCATCTAAAGAAGTTATTTTAGTGATGAGGCCATGATTGCAAAGAAGCAATGATCTCTTGTTTTAAATTATCCCCGTTTAAAAGGTGCCATGATGGCCCGCTGTATTGCTTTTCAATCCAGCAATGTGTGAAACTGAAAGGGCCGAGGACACAATTATATTTTCATTCCTCCTAGTGGCGATGTCGAATGGATCCAACTGAAGGCGGGGTTGAATTAATGATACATTTATTCATTATCATTTTAATATAGCCACAGTGCACAATCAGCTGCAATACAGCGAAGCAGAGCCGAGGAAAACAAATTAGCAGGAAAGCCTAAGGAATATTTTTTACCCTCTATTCTGCATCCTCGTGGCATATGGCTACCTATTTGCAACAAGAGTTCATTTGCAGATATATAAAGAAATCAGCGCGGGGACAAATAAAATTATGTAATAAAACTCAACCAAGAAGAAATATTGCCAGTGAAACATATGGCACTGTCAAAAATTATCACTTGAGACGCTAAACACAAAATACTGGCGAGTACAATTTCAACACGTTCCACCCTAAATGAATTAATTCACTTCATTATAGAGTGGAAAGGTAGGAGTTATAATCGCCTCAATTAGAGCAAAGCCATAAAGCGAAGATAATGTATATGTAATTTCTTTTAATTTAGCTACCATCTGTTTGTTGCAATTGAACGCACTGTAATATTTAGCTTTTCATTAGTTTGTTTTTCTCTTGGCGAGACAGATCATTGTGTATGAGCTGTTTGAATTCAATAAAGACAGGATTTCATTTGATAATGGAGTGTATTATTCATAATGATAGCTTCTTTATACAGTATTGGTGTGGATGCATAAAAAAGAGGAATCCAATCACACATTTTCATGCAGTTGATGCACTTCTGCAGCTTTTCCATCCCCAATAAAGGTATATAAAGCAAAGACGCAGTTACTGTATGCAGCAGCATAAATACCACAGGGTTACAGACCGCCTTTCATCTGGTTTGACTACTAAAACTCACTCAATAGTTCTCCAGAAGCCTCTCAAGCATATGTCTCCTCATCTGCTTATCTTGGCAAACACTTGGCTGTGTAGATGAGGGGCGGATGGAGGAGAGGAAGAGTTGAGTCGACTCCTTTCCCCTGATGTCCTCGCAGGCCCCGCTGCCTGGCTCGGCTGCTTCACACAGAGCGAGCGCGCTCTCCCAAACCTGCCATATGGGAGCCATAGCGCTTTTCTTTATCATCTCTCCTTTTATGCCTACTGGTTGTGTGGCTGCCTTTGTTGTTCAGGAATAATCAAATGTTGATAGCATAGTTCAAATGGACCATTAAGTATGTGAGAATGCTCTATGGAGATGGAGCAGATAAGAGACCAGGAGCCAGGCAGTCTGCCACGTTCAATAGCCAGCCTAGTGGTGGTGCTAATTTGATTATAATATAGTCATCTCCGAAGATTAGAGCTATTCAATTAAATATTCTAATTAACCTGAAGTATTAGGCAAATGATGCTAATTACAAATATCCTCAAGAGAGCTGGCTGGATGAAAGGCTCGGCTCGCGACTGATACTTCAGACCACTGTCTCGTAACAAGATGTCCTATATCATAGACTCTGCGAATATTAAATTCCTGGCTAATTTGCCTCAACCCCATTTGTTTAATGGCATTTGCATTTTGTTTGAAATTGTAATAAACATGTGTACCCGGCTCTTAACTTCACAGAGAAAGTGCACTCTTGGGGTAGCTTAGTATTTCTGTTTACACAGCTCCCCGGAACATTCTCTCTCTCTCGTTCTCTCGCTCACTCACACATGCACACGTAAACAAACACACACACACACACACACACACACACACACACACACACACACACAAAGCCTGGCCCATTAAACTCAAAGTGCTTGTACTGACTGCATTGTAGCGGCATTATTTTCAGGCCCGTGCACAACATGAGATCAATTTTTTAGAAAGTGGGTGTTTCTAATAATTAGGAATATATTGATTTGTGAGGGGGTGTGTCTAATAATTGCTATAATTTTCATTATTTCCACACACTGTTGGTGCCATGAAGAGCGTGCATGTGAGAGAGGGGGCCACACACAAAGATATGCAAGTAAGAATTCATTGTGGGAGCAGCCCGTCCGGACCTGACTGCTTTGTCTAAAATCATGAAATCATCATATTTGACAAAGGTGAGGGGAAAAGCAAAGCTATCATGGTAGAGAAACATGTAGGTGCCTTCAGTGATTACTTTATATTCATAGTTTTTTCCACTCCAAGGTCCTGAATATGTCATGTGCATAATGCCGGCCCTCTGTGTGGCATTATAGTCACTCCAAGCAACGTGTTTCAATAAGGCAATTTTCTCACTGCCTAAGAACATCAGCGGGGCGCCATTCTCAACAAAGACAGAGTATGACATGTTATCCAAGCATACATCTGCAGGACAGAACTATACTTTATTAAAGGAAAATAGGATTTCACAAATGTTTTGACAAGCAGGGGGGCCGCAGGAGGAGGGGGAGAAGGGGTGCAGGGTGGTATTGGTGGTGGGGGGTGGGTGGCTGTTGAAGGCAACAGAAGGGGCTTGATTCATGGTTTATGTGCATGGTTCAGGAAAAGGGTTAGGTAAAGAGAAGTGGGGAAATGCAACTCGTGGAGATCAAATACCTGGAGGTTCTGAAAGCCACTACACCAGTTTTGACGATGGGGGACTGTCTCATCCTCGCTACACAAATCACAGCATGACAGGGGATTTGTGAGGGGGAGGGAAGGGGGTGAGATGAGCCCCTCACTTGTATCTAAGCAACTATACACACAGTCAGTCATGTGATCACACATTAATTACAATGAATCCATGATGGTGAGGACCAGAAACTTTGGAAGGTATTGTCTAAAATGTGTCACTAACCTTGCCGGAAGTTGAACCAAGTTCTATATAACCCTTTGAAACCTGGTTTGATTTCTTTCAAAAAACATGTTGAAAAGGCAATGAGCAAGTTAACTTAATGACACATGTCCCCCAAAAATAGAAATTTAATTTGAAAAAAAGTAGCAAGGAAATTACCTGAGAAAAGCAAAAACAAAACATATTTATAATAAATACTTTGTTGATTTTGTTATTGTGGTTTATTTACTTAGCATAATTTTAAATATAAGCTTTATTTTTCTTTAATTTTCTTCGTCATCTTTTATTTTTTTCCTGCAATTTTGTTGGATATTTCTTAAGCTGGTTATTGCCTTTTTCCCCCTTGATTTTGACAGAAATCAAACCAATATGCTCAGGTGACAAAGGATTAAATAGCTTGTGAGTGGCGTCTCAACGCAGCACAAGAAAACTGATATCAAAACAGAAATTAAAGGGTTAATTGTCTGTTTTTTTTTTTTGTCTCTTTAATGTTTACTTACACATTTGAAATAAGGGCAGTGGTAGAAAGTAACATAGTACAGAGTGCCTAAGTGCAGTTAAGAAATACTACAGTATTTGAGATTAGTATTCATATCATTACATTTTTTACTTAATGTCACAGACTGTTTTGTCCTTTCTCCTTAAGACTTTATGGAAGACTGTACATAGTGTCTGTATAAGATCCATTTACATTTCCTTTATTAGTTAGTTTGTCTTTGTTTTCATTTGGTCAGCTTATTATTAAAATGATTGTGTTTTGGGGGTTTCAGTTTGCTGTGTTTTTTCTCCTCCTGTGTTCCTGTGCTGCCTTTCCTTCATTTACCAGCTACACACCTGTTCTGCATCAGTCTTGTTAGTCCTTCCCGCTCCTCAGGTTCTCCCAGAAATCAGCTCCCTGCCTTTTCCTCTGCCTCATCGCCTTATTCTCCTCACCTGAGCTTCTCTGCCTTTTTTCTCCACCTGCACTTCATCTCCTCATCAGTCTTGTTTATATTTAAGTCATGGTTTTCAGTTCAGTATGGTTGATATGGTTGTGTGGCTGTCTGCTGTTCCCATGCTCTGACCTGAGTAAAGAGTTATCTGTTTGAGGTCCAGTTGTCTGCTATCTCCTGCATTTGTGTCCACCTGCTCAGAATCTCATGTCATTTAGACTATACTCTGCCATGGCACAACATTATCTGACAGCTATTGTTTTGAGATGAAGCTTTCACATAAAATTAACATAATGAAGCTTTTAGCAGCTAAAGAGACAGATTTTTTTCTTTTTTTTCTCAATAACAGAAAAAAAGGTGGCAGAAACGCCCAAATACATTCAAATTGCTTTGCCACATCTGGATGTATAAATATGCACCTGTTTGCTACAAATTTCCCATATCTATTTATAAAAACTGTTTGTAGCCCAAAGAGGTAAAATTATTCAATATTTCACAAAAAAGCTAAGGTGAGAGAAAATTTGAAAAGAAAAATTGTATGTCAGATCTTCCCTTGAGAATCCTTGAACTAAACAATCAAGTAGTTAAAAATAACTCTTGAATGAAAGCCATTTTTAGATTCCTCCATAGGGAAGGCATGCAAGAAAAAGAAAGTTTTCTTCACAAGTGAGTTTTTGATATAGTCTACAAATGATCAATTTGTGGGTGAAGTACACCTTTAACAACCTATTTTTTTTTAAATTTGCAATATTATATATTACCTTTTCATCTGACACTTGAAGTACATTTAGCTGTTGACATTTTTTTTTAACTTTTTCTTCAGTAAGATTTTGAATGCAGGACTCATACAATATTTGTACTACTAGTAAAGGGAATAAATACTTCCTCCACCAGTGCATTGTACCACAAAATGTAGCCCAGTGTTCCCAGGTGTGCTCTACCTTACAGCTATATTGTGTATTTCTGGCTTTGGAAGAGACAAACACACACAAAGGCATTTTAAATCCTCCTAAAATGTTTTATTTCTTATTTTCAAAAATGGCTGTAGGCATCCCAATTCCCCAGCATGCTGTGCAATGCAGCCTTGATCACCTCTGAGCTTGTTGGATGGTTGATACAGCAACTGTATTTACTACTGGGGGATATCATATGAGTCGGGCTAAGCCGGGAGGGATGATATCAGCTTTTGTTTGAGCCTCCGCTACGTGGAGAGACAGTCGTAAGTACTGTACACCTGTCTCATTAGGAGAACCATGCTGTTGACCCAGTGTATTAGCCTGGGCCTAATCCTGGCGGATCTGAACAGGTTTCCCTAAGCCTCTCATATGGATAAGTCTTCCCCTGAGCCACCATGACAAGGCTGCAGCACAATGGAAAACCGGGCCACACTAACACATCATTATGCTCTCCCAAACAGATACAGATTATGAGAGAGGCCGGGTTTTGTTTGTTTATTGGCAACATTACTGTCAAATTATTGCTCTTACTGGCAGGCACTGCAAGAGGCTGTTCACACCACAGACTCACACATATACACACTCACAGTTACGCAGCTATAGGCTACACATTCATGTACATGCACATCCTAAAAACAAAACACACAAATCAGTCCTGTTGAAAGCGTCCCTTTGTTTTTGAATACTAACAGGCATTTAGTTGTTACCAAAGTTAGGGTCACAACCCAAAATGGTTTATGAACCATTTTTTATTGGGCTGCCAATTGGCAGAATAAATTGCATAACAATTATTTATCTCTTCTTGTGAATCTTAACATAACGTGTTCACGCTCTCTGGCTGAGGTAATGTTTAGTGTGACTTCTGGAATTGTCTATCACACATATGATGGCAAAATGAAAATACAAGAGACTTTATAAATACTGGCTTCACCAAAGCCATCCAAAAATCAGTCAAAAGGCCTCAGCATGCTTTATGTGGGATGGGGCTGAGTAATGAGAGCTTAAAAATGGACATTTAGACAGACATCTCCAAATAAAGCATTCTTAGCATTAAGCGAAAGTCAGAAGCATTTCTTGTGCAAAGAACACACTTTCAAGAGACAGTGTTTGAGCAAGCTAACATTACTTGGTGTCATAACATTGTTTTAATGGTCAAAAATTCAAGAGCCCTTTTAGTCCAAAAAATGCTCCCTTGGACTGATAGCCCGTTTCTCTGACAGCCTGCTTTTCCGGGTTATGGACTGGATGCCTGTTATCCAAAAGGGAAACCCCCATTGCGCCGAAGTCCTGCTTCTCCAGAAGTACACATTCCCTGCACTTAGTTACAGTTTTCTTGTGGCGTTTGATCCACTGATCCAGAGAGTTTTTCACAGACTTGTCTCTGCTTTCCCGTGACTTCTGTGCACCCCATAGGTTGGTGTTTAAAGTCAAAACATGATCTTTCCCTGATCATAACCAAGTGAGTTTGTGCCTAAACCAAATCACACATTGAAAACAGCATTTGTAACAAATGTAACATATCCATGGTTTACTGAAACATACAATGTGAACAATTTTTCTGGTAATTACATTTTTGAATTTTGAAACAAAGGCAATTGTTTGTTTTTGAGACAATGAGCTTTAGGTTCAATGGGACATTTTTCGGGTTTGTGGGAGTTCAGAATTTTCCTAACAATAGGCAGTCCTTCATTACTTGTCAGTATTTGCTGCGATTTCTGACATTATATTGCTAGCGGTAACTGACATTCAGACACTGTGTCCCACTGGCATGTCCCCATTTCAATGAGGCAGCAAAGTGCATTTATTCAAGATTGTTTTTGACAATGAGACTCAGTAATGGGAGTTATTTTTGCAATCGTTGACTATTCTTCGAACACATTTGCAATACTGAAGCTAAATTAGAATTCCTTTTTTTTGCCCAATGTACAGCCTTAATCAAAAAAAGAGTGTCTCATCTTCACAAATTAAGATCCTGTTGACTAAAGCTATTTTTCCAGAATAGGTTCTGTTGTTGGGTTTGGCAACTTGTTCCAACAAAACAACAATTGTAAACTCCTCTTACGGAGCTTTCACACCTGTAGGTTGATTCATATCAGGTGGTCTCAGTCCAGTCAATAGGTACACACCAGTGTTTCATTTACAGCTTTCACACCAGCCAAACAAACCGCACCAACCGCATAAACCAACCTGAGCTCCTTTTAACAAGACCAAACAAGGTTGGCGTGAAAGCATCCCAGCAGAAAGTGAGTCCTCCTTTTTGGTGGCCTTTACTGCAGTATTGTTATAATGCCCCACACCCAACCCTAATCCTTTGACAGGATTTTCAGGTACTGTTGTTTTTCAATATCAAACCCACTTCTAGTTGCTGCCACCAACATACAACGGAGGCTTTATAATACTGAGGTTAGTCTAACTGTCTGTACAGTCAGACACACACACACACACACACACACACTGAAGCACACAGAAAAAACAGTTTTCATCAGTGTGAAGGCCTACATCACGTCTTCATCAATGTCATATCAAGAATGAGAGACAGAGACAATAACACCTGATTTGGACTGGAAGTAGAAATCAAAGCCAATCACAAAGCTCCCTCTCCACTTATTGACTCTTTTTTGTAAACATCAAGATGAGGACATTGATTATTGAGAGAAGTGAAAGCAGTATCTGCTGCTTCTTTTTACATGTCCTTGTCATTTCTCTCTGCTGTTGTGCCTCACATCTTCATTCGCCAAAGCCAGAAGTAGTACATCTTTTATCAAACTGATGTTTAGATACATGAAAGCTTGAATGATGTTTTTTTTTTTATTAATGCTCTTTTATGTCCTTAAGAGGCTTCTTAACTTAAAATGTTGCACTAGCCATTCTCTACTGTAGAAAACAAAACCCAGCATGCCCACAGAAGAATATACCCAGTCTCATCATTGCCAATCTGCAACCGCGACCCTGTTGAAGATGAGAGCTGGAGATTGAACAAAGCGCTCAGTGGAAGGAAGCTGTCGAACCTCTGAGAGCCGTGTGCATCACGGCTCCGCCTGGCAAAATGCAAATGTCAAGTGACACTCGACAAGTCTGTGATTAAGATTTAATAGAGAAAAATGTGAGGCGAGGATATTAGCCTAACTAAGACACATCAGCCGGCTCTCCTCAGGGTGCCCCAGCCCGTCTTCTCACATGTTGTTGCAGCTGGGTGCAACTATGACCAGGTTGAAATGTATGAAATGTTGCCAAAAGGGAGCGTGTATAAAAGATATTTACCCCAGTGGTTCCTAACTTCTGAATGGACCACATGTGTATCATGACCATGCCAAGTTTGTGGAAAACTGGCTGTTTTTTGGGGTTTTTTTTATCCTCTAAGCTATAGATATTTTCTATGAGCCTCCAAGTAACATAGAGGAAAATGCAGGAAGTGTTTGTCTCACATGATGTGTTCAGAGACCATCAGAAATTTTACAATGACAATTTCTGTTTTTAAAGTTTCTAGCTAGGATAAAAACTAAACAAAACTGTTTCGTGAAAAAGAAATTACCAAAAAATAGAAAAATAAGAAAAAATGAGAAAAAAATTGCAAGAGAAAATAAATAAATAAACCCAAAATTTTAAAGAATAAAAAGTCCCAGGCATGCTTTCTTTGAACAAAAAAAAAAAACTTTTCCTCCTACAGAGGTCTAGGCTACCCCCAGGGTCCTCAAATCCTCAAAAAACTCCTGGTTTTTGCACTTTATTCTTGCAATATCTTGTATTCATTGTGTTTTAAGAGCACATTCTATTTACATTTTGTCAAATAAAACTGAATATGTAATTCTATGTAATTTCTCTTATGTGCAGACCTTGAATAATGACTAAGGAGAAATCTGGAACCAGTGGCAGGACCAGTTGAGAACCACTGATTTACACAACATGCAGTCACATGCTGATTGAGGTACTTGTAAGTTCCATTTGGGTTTTGAAATTAAAGGCTTTTGCAGATATTCTAGGGATTTTTGATTATTTTTATGTTTTTAAAATGATCTTCAACCAAACTCAGGATTTGTCACCTATAACTGCCCAGGAGGTCAAACAACACATGAAGGAAACATACCGAGGGATCCCGAGAGCATGCTCACGGGCGAAGGTCAGCGCTGCTCTACCAGTACTTAGCGAGCCACCATCGCCACCAACCAATCTCTTTGCCGCAAATCTCCTCTGAAATTTAAAAAATTTAATTTGTCAATGTCTTTCTATCATATGCTCCATCACTGTCCGAGCCAGTGGCAGGGGCCAGAGGCCCGAGGGGAGGGGAGGGAGGGGGGTGACATGCTGCAGGGCCAAGGCAGCTGCTCTCAGATGGGAAGACGGCGCTGTGATTAGGCCCTCATGCTGGCTGGAATTGTCCCGGACAGCCTAGAAATCAGATTATTAACTCTGATACCAGACACTCTGTCTCCTGACTGGGATTAGCATGAAAATTTTGATATGGATCGATAAGCAATCTTTCCCCTTCTTCACAATCTCCCAAGGCTTCATTAATCTGTGTGTATGTTTATGTCAAGGAATTAAGACATCCTTGTTAGCCCGTCATCCTCTCCCCAGCACATACACTCACACCTCCCCCCCAGCTCTGGTCTCTCAGGATGCTCGATGGGAGCATCTCATAGAGATTTATTAAATCAAGTACTGACTCTACTTACCTCAAAGAAAATTGCCTCCTGTTCCTCCATCCGGCCTCTCAGGTCTCTACATAAGCCTAAAGATCACTGTCTGTTCTCCAAGAAAATCCACTGTGTTACACTGTAGTAATACTTGACAATATTAGACAAGACCGATGTACAGTAGACATTCGATTACCTAAATACATATTAGGAGATGGCAGAATAAATTGTATTTCATGACTCAGCACATACTATATTTCACATCAGTGCACCTTGTTATTTATTTTTTCAAAGGCAATGAGAGAAAGATTTATCAGTATTTCCACATTGGCTGTCCAAACTACCCTAAAACAACTTTTATAAATTAGCTTTGCTAATGATTTTTAAAATTTCTATTTATTTGTAAAACAAATGTTACCAAATTTGATCAGAAAAAGTAGTGTTGGTATTGCACTTCTAAGCATACAGCACTATTGACCTGTATTACAACAGAATGTACTGTATATGTGTATGTTTCTGTCCTGTCTTGTATTTAACAAACTGCAAAAAATGTCAACAACTTTCTCTTTTCAAATGTGGAAGACATTTTCTATAAGATTATTCTTCCTTTAAAGTGATGTTTTATGTCTACAGGAAATTAAAAAAAAAGATTAGTTGGTTCAGGAAATGAAGGGAAATTAATTGACTTGTGCCATACTTTTTGGATAACATACATTTTAATCTTTGTGCTTGAAGTAAGGTATCAAGTATTTTTAAGTTAAAAGGCTCATGTCAAAGTGAAGTCACAAGTCAACGGTGTGAATTACGTCAAGTTGACTTTAAGCTTTTAAGGCTGTGACTCAAGTCTGACTTGAGTACAAGTTGTGACTCGAGTCCACACCTCTGGGCAACACTGAAAAAGATTTGTGTAAAGTGAAAAATAACAAACACAATTTAATCATTATCCAGTAATCACTGGTATGGGACAGGTGAATTTGAACTCTTCTGTGTCAAGCATCATTTCAGCCAAGTTCAGTACAATTTTAAGAATAAATAATAAATAGTCTTACAGAAGTAATAATATTGTCCACGGTTGCTTGGAGCCATATGAAAGTGGAAAGTGAGATAATGCATAATGTTCTTTTCCAAAAGCTTCAAAATCACTGTTTTTAGTGACAGATTGTTGGAGCAAATGCAAAGAAGCTGTCGTGACCAAACCAGTCACAACTGTTTCACCCCGTTCATGACCTTTCTTTCTTGTGCCAGGAAGTCACCATTTAATGTCTAACGAAAACAGCACTTCTTGAACTTTTTGAAGTAGTTACATCCAAGTGGTCATCATACAGAGTCAAGTTTTATCCCTGTGGATCAGAATGACTAAAACAGTCATTTAAAGACATTTGCATTTCATTAAATTCTTCCATGAACACCAAATATGGCCAGAAATGTTCATCTTAATGTGTCATTAACTCTGGCATTTTCTCCAAAAATCTGCCAGATGTGCAAACGAAATCCACGTTTCTCATGCAAAGCAGTGCCACATGAGAAAAGTATGAAAAACACATAACTAAAAAATTGGCAATTTACTTCACTTGTCTTAAAATAGAAAACAGTAATGTCAATACTCAAAACATTTTAATAACATTTTGCTGAGACAGAAATGATTATTTTGCAGGAGCTACTTAGTGTTCAATTCCCTCCCGTCCAACTCATAACAGCCCAGTGAGCGATGTTATGCGATCACTATGCAGGATCTAATATCCCCTCTTCCTTCCCTAATGTCAAACATAAAGAAATAAATATATAACTGTAATAAATAAATAACACATAATGAAAGGAATATGTGAATGTGTTGATGGATTATCTGAAACTCAAGGCATGGAGCGGAGAGTGCCCAAGCATAGCCGGTGGGAAAGGATCAGTGCTCGTATAATTATGACCCATACGCAGAGCATAATTAATCTCGCCTGCATCATTAGGAAACACGAGTCCAGCCATGTCATTAAAGTGCTTTTAGTCGTCCTACTGTCCTCCCTTTGCCCCGATGCACTCTCTGTTTTACCAGCCCACTGCTGGTCATTTACAGAAAGAGCACTCATCTACGCGACGGCACGACTCCTCACATTTTGTCTTTATGTCCAATCATGGTTAATAATGAAGAGCTTTAGAAGGGAGGAAATGAATGAATTCAAGTCTGGGGGAAAATATGGAGTCAGGTTTGACAGTGATAGAGGATTTCTTTGGAGGTGAACTTGGGCTATTTTATGATTTGATGAACTGTGTCTGTAAGCAATCTGATTAAATCTCTCCACGACTCCTTGGCGTGGATGGGAAAAGTCAGACTTCAGCTTAACTCTTTGAAGCCTGGAGTGACATCACTTTCCTTGTGCTGCTTTCAGACACCTTTCACAAGTATTTAAACTGATCGACCCTGAGCACATTGATTTGATTTCATTCAAAAACATGGGAAAAGACAATGAGCAAATTGGTAATAAATGTTTAACAAACTGAAAGAAATTGGTAGATTTAGAAAATTATCTTTTTAAAAGCTAGGGGAATATGTCTAGGGAAGAAAGAATTAAAGTTAGCGGGAGGGGAAACTATATTATATTATTATAATAATCATTATTAAAATAAAATTAAAATTATGTTTGTGGTATTTTCTTTTTCTTTCTTTCTTTCTTTCTTTCTTTTTTAAAAACTAATTTTATGGTTATTTTCTTTTTACTGATTTACTTTTTACTGATTATTTGCTAAGTTTTGGGTCATTTTTTTTCTTGTTGGTTAAGCTGTGGGATTTTTTTTAATTAATCATAATCATAATCATACATGTTTTTTTTACAAACATTTCTTTACTTTATTTTTTTATTATCATAACTACACATTTAAAGTATGTTTCTAGAATGACTTACATTTCGTAAAGCAATATTTCCAGGTCATTTTTGTTGTACTGTGTTTTATTTTTTGTGTGTGTGCTAATTTTTAGGTAATTTCTTGTACTTTTTACTGATTTCTTTTTTTTAGATCATTTGCATTGCTCTTTGCCTCCTCTCCATGTGATTGAACAGAATCACTGCAATTTGCTAAAATATTAAAGGGTTAACCTGTAGAATGACTCTTTTAAAGGAAACTCAAAAGTCCACGTCTCACTCACGTAACATATCTTATTTTATGTACCAAATGTTTTTTAAAAAAAAGGTTTAAATGAAACATAATTAGCCCCGTTTCCTTTGTGGCTTCCAAGTCAACTATTAGTAGAGTCATATTATTTACTAAAGTGCTAATACTATTCTCCCATGTCCATTAACAAAGTGAGGTATGTGTATAGGTAAGTGGATCCAATTGGCTAAGAGCTTGCGGTTTCTGCAGAGAGTGCTTTTAAGTCTGCACACTCCAAAGTATTGGACGAGGGGTCAGGTTCAAATTAATTAAAGGGCTATAAATGAAAGAGCCCGCTAATGACTGCAATCTTACCTACCCAATATTTAATATTTCATCATTAAACAGTAAAATGACCCGATATGATCCTAATACAGTCCCAATTATGCGGCATTGATCAAAGTGACCTTTTCATACTGAGCAGTGGAGAAAAATCAATCCAGCACCTCCTCCTCTTTTTTTCATTCTGCCTTACTGTTCCCTGCATACTAAAGTTCCACTGTTACAAATGTCTATATAATATATACTAAAACGCTGCCTCTCGCATCAACTGACCCCAGCACAGAAAGCAATCTCTCCATACCCGTACGTCTAATTCTTTTGTTCACAAGCATGTTGTATTTCTCTTTGTGTTTGTTTGTTTTTGCCCCCCTCCCACCCTCCTCTAACCCCCCCCCCCCCTCCCCAGCTTGCCTTGTCTGCTGCCAGACACCCAGCCATGTTAAATCCCAGAAGCCGAGACAGGTGACGAAAACGGGGCCAGACTTCTCTGCCCATCAGTCGAGGCGCCGGGCTAGGAGCCATCATAATGGCTAATTCCTCCCCGCCTGGCCCAGAGAGCAGGAAAAGAAGCGAGACGGGAAAAGTGAAATCGGTACAATGCCTAAACACATTTCGCTGCAGGATCTGTCTTGATTTGGTGTACTGCTTGACACTCTCCATTTTCTGTTTGACTGGTAACTGCTGATGTGCTTTTTCCCTTGTCAACTCACCATGAAACAAGTTCAGTGTATTTCTAAAGATTGCCAAGTTTGGCTGCTGTTTAGCTCAAGAACAATGGAGCAGATCTAGTTGATTAAAGTTTCAATGACTAAGAAAACATTTGTCCAAGGAAAAACATTTTTATGTACAGTCTGCAAGAAAACATGTTCGCATGAGTGAGAGGAGATCATACTTTTTTCTTTTTCTTTTTTTGTTTTTACAAGGTTTACAGTGTTGAAGGAACCAAGGACATAGAGTTGTTTTTAACTTGTTTTTACTGGATGACTATTTCCATACAAACACACACATGCTTACTGATACACAGTACACCCACGAATAGCTTGCAAAACATTGACTTCATTCCATATGCATTTGCTTGTATAACTTTCCCAAAAGAGAATATGCATCATGACTTTTTGTGTGATTTAAAACAGTTTCACAATAAATGTTAAATTTGGGGTAAAGTTTCAGTGATTTAATTGCAAGGTTGTGTATAATTCATGGGGATTGGCTTAATATATTTGAATTTTTGCGATCGCAACATTGTACATAAAAATATAACATAACCTCTGATCCACTCATAAAAAATGAGAGGGATGTGTATAGGGTTGGTTAAATGAATATTAGTGCTTCAGTACATGTTCCGCCAGACAACAAAATATTTGGATTGACCACAGAAGCATTGTTTCTACACTTCAAAGAGGGCCTTATGGCTTACCATGCTCTTTGTGGGTCAGTTATTTGATGAAACTACAAGTCTAAGCAATAATTGAAAATTAACCACCACCTGGAACCTGAAATACAGATACAATATCTGCTATTATATACTAGTTATATTCAGAAAAGTTATTTTTTATTATGCGATATTTAAAATGTTAACACTATTGTACAAAGTGCTTCAAACTGTCATTCAGATGCAGCTAGCACTCTTGAACTTTTTGCAGAAAGCACACAAACCTGGCAACCCTGCATGGATCTTAGCAGTAACAACTAACCCTTATTTGGCGCTGCACTGAAATTAAATGACAATGTAGAACACTGATGTCTATAATCTCAACATGAAAACAAAAACTGTATCCACTCATCTTATCCCTGCTAAAGTAATCAGCCAAATGTGAGGCAAGTCATAAACTAATCTCCCACATCCGTGTTCACTGCCCTGCTTATGAATCATAGCCTGTTAAAACTGTATGGGCTTTGGCAGAAAGGTAAAAGATTACTTTTATTCTTTATGACTTGCCCGAGGAACAGCAGCTTATAATCCACTAAGCACATCTTAATCAATGTTCCCCTCTGCCACGCTGTGGCCTGTAAGGAGCAAAACAGAACATGATGGATATAATCTCTGTAAAACCCCACTCCCTGGAGCAGATTAATTATGATCTTTGTAAGTCATAAACACATCCTTTTAATTATTGATGGCTAACCCTTTGAAATGAAATTGAAATTAAATCTGTCTGATTTACAGTGGCAGCGTTATGAGCTGCCTTGCTCTCGGCTGCTATATAGAGAGCGAGGAGGTAAGTCAGCAATTGCATAAAACATTTCATTGGCTAAATGGTGAGGGATCATATGCTCACATCAAAATTAGTTCGTTTTCATTGGCGCCAATCGCAGGGTTTCAAGGTGAGCAGGTTGATGGGAAGTGTGTGTGTTTGTGTGTGTATGTGTTTGCAGGGGAGAGACCCCTGGTTTGCCATGACAGCTGTGCTTGAATCAAGTGTGGCACCCTCATATGAGTGAAAATAATGGAATCCTATATGTCTTTGCGCATGTCAGCGGTTCACAGCAGGCCCAAATGGAAAGTGACGGCTGGTCGCGGCTGAGGAGGGGGACAGCTGTGCTGAAATGGGAATCAGGCCACCACGAGGCCAACCCTGTGGCTGACCCGCAGTCAGGCAGAGCCGGGATTCAGTCATCAAACATCAAGCTGCTAAAAACCTCCAGCCTCTCATTTTCTGTCTTTGTTTACCTGTCTGTTTATAGAACATTGCAATAAAAGAAATGAGATACTGAGAAGTTTACATGTGATTGTACTATGACATAAGTTTTATAAATAATATTATAGCAAGCACCATTGAAGGATTAGTGCACCGTAATTACAATAAAAAAGAAATACAAATTTCACTCTTGTCAGTAGTGAAATGCAACTAAATAAATACATTTATCCATGTGCTGCACAAAAGGTCAGTTCTAAGGTACTTAATTTATTAATACTTTACTCATCAGCCTCCAAAATATGCGGATTTATTACAGATTAAACTACCCATTTTATGTAAAGTAGTTTATATTAGATCCGCTTTATTAAACGCTCAGGCCATGTTAAAACATTAGTAAAAATTTGTTTTAAAGGCACTATTTAGCACAATTACCATGTTTATTTTTGATACTTTAAACATATTTTAAAACTGATTGAGGATATAGCTTTTGCTAGCTTTTGGGGGGGTTATGGGAGTTGGGGGGGCATATAAAAGGGGGATTTGGGGGTCCTACACCATATTATTAAACACTTAATTTCCTGCATTCTTGTGAATTTTTATGTACCAATTTGTGCTTTTTTGCATCAATTATGGTGAAAATCTCTTTAATTTTGTCAAAATAAAAGACCTCTGCCTCTTTAATGTTTTGATTGGTAGGTAGAAATGCACATGTTCTAAATTTTGAGGGGGTCGTGTCCCCTGTGACCCCACAGAAATCCACATCTATGCTGCTGATTGTACTTAAACTTTAGTAACATTGTCACTGCAGAACTGTTCCTGGGATGGGCTGTTATTTTTTACAAAGTTGTAGTACTTTTACTTAAATAAATAAATCTGTATATTTCTTCCGCTACTGTCATTTTTTCATCTGTCAACAAGATCTCCACAGCAGTGCAGTTAAGGTTAATGGAATCATAAGCTGCACACAGCATTCAATGAGATAGATAATCACATAGAAAAAAAAATCATACTCCTTAGCCTACTCTACCTTGTAGCATCACTAACTGCCTTACCACAAGTGAACGAAAACAACCAATCAGAGCCGAGGAGTCTTTAATGCACCTTTCAGTCATGTAAACCACTGTTGGTGAACTGCAGTCAATCTGTCAAAATAGGCAGCGCTGATCAAACATAAATAAGTGAATTAATAAATATCATTGTCTATTTCTTACCTTAACTGTTTTCAGGAAAATATTTGAGTATACTGTTAAACTGTAACATGAGGAAGCTGGCCCAGCTGGTGGGTGGCGAGCTACGTAGGTCGACTGTCTCCAACATGGCAGCCAGGTCACAAACTTTTTTGTTTTACATTAGAGGTATTTGGTAGAGGGGGGAGAAAAATGTTTTTTTTTTTTTTTTCACAGACTGTGAAATGTAATGTCTCATGTAATTCTTTCAGAATATAGTGACTGCTTTAGCAAAATGAAACAGCTACTTTCATAAAAGTTACCAACTGTAGCTTTAAAGCATTGAATGAATACAGTAAAAATAGGATTATGTCTCTCTAGAAAATCTAAAAAACAGTAAGTAGAAAAATGCTTTTGTTTGTTTGTTTTTTAATTTTTATTTGAGGACCTAGCCCTTAACATATATACACCTTTTGAGGAGACATTTAATGATCACCTTTAATTTAACATGTGGCATAAACTGATGACGTACACTAAATGTATTATACAGTGAATCAACTTCACATAATTTTACTATTGTGATGAGATGGTCTTAACTGGACTTAATGAGCATGTAATGGGCAATGAGCTGCATTATAGAAACACACACACACATACGCCCACGCACACACACACACACACACGCTGTGACATCTCTATTTCGTCCTCAAGCCTTATTTACAAAACCGCCAAAATATAATTAGAAACCTCTAGCCTGAGATAAGAGGCGGTGGTGTATGGGTGATTTAAAGCGTCGTAGGAGTTTCTGGAGTTTGTGGCTGAGGGCAACATGCTCGAGTAAGTATGGGGGTCGGCTAACCTGGAACCACTTACAACAGAGGATGTCCTTTTTCTTTCCTATCACCGGTTTCCTTCCACTGTACTGTAACACACGTTAAAAACAACACCTCCCTCCCCTCACACACATAAGTTCCCCTTAATACAGTGCCCCCCCCAACCTGCTTTCACATGACTAAACCATTATCCCCCCCCCCAGCACCACGCATCCTAATCAAAGATACCAAGATGAAAAGGCTTTATTAATAAAAGTTCCCCTTCAGGAAGATGGGAACTAAATGATTGCTCAAATGTGCCCAATTTGAGGCAGATCTGCTGGCAGACTGGGCATCTGGACTGGGCGGGGCCAGCAGGAAACTCTTACATCTGGAAGCTGTTTACTCGGCAGAAATTAAGAGACGCACCACGCACAGATATACCACCCGCAGTCACTAACTTGGAGTGTAAGTGAGTGTGTGTCTGCGTAAGTAACATGTTTTTTTTCTCTTTTTCCTACCCATTCTTGGTGTTTGTTTTACCCATATTGCTCAATTCTTATGACAAAACGGTATGATTTTACTGTCTCCAGTATGAGGACGGAGCTGTATCTTGTATCATGTAGCAGAAACACTTCTAAGCGTCCACATGTAGCACACAATACTGTAGCTTCAGCGAGTTTAATGGATGCAAAGTGAGACAGATGCAGCTGTGATGCTTCATAAAAATCCATTTGTGCACAACAAGCCATTACACTTCTGCAACAGCGAAGGACATCCAAAAAAACACTTTACAGAAGATGTGAAATCTGTGCCCGTACAGCACAGCAGTGTTTTTTTGTTTTTTTTCTTTTTTCTCATACTACTTTTCTGCTGCTCAGAGGCTTTTCTCTGGTTGCTGTGGTGATGGAGGAATGTCACATTAGTCTGTGATTATCTCTATGAGGTCTGCATTCGGTTTCCTCCAACTTGAGTAATTGCATTTTTCGTCCTGCTTCTTCTTTTTTTTCTCCTTTTTTAATCAAACTCACAAACAATAAGCGGGCAGGCGTTGACAGAAAGTCAATGCGGCTCGGACAGCCGTTTGGTCTGAGAAGAAGGCCCAGCACTGACGCCTTTTATGCTTGGGATGACGAGGCCAAGTGGGCCCCATCACATGGCCGCCAGGTTAAACAAAAAGCCTCTGAGCGATCGGCCTCGGAGGGCTGAAGCGAAATCCAGTGCAGCGGTGCAGACAGCCACCACTGTGCAATTCTAGTCGTCAGACAAAAGACTGATGCTATCTAATAAAGAGGGCTGCATCCATCTCGAGCACACAAACATCTGCGACAACACAGAGAGGCAGAGAGGGAAAGAGAATGGGTGTGTGTAAGGAGAGGCAGGCGTGACAGTTGTTGACTCTCTAGCACCATAAATAGTAGCTGTGGTCTGTCAATGAGAAATGAACTAAATAAATGAAGACTAGGATAGTGGATTGAAGATGCAGTGCAATAACATGAGGTCATTCTAGAAGTCACTGGTGCTCAAAATAGGGTCTGGGGATGCTGAAGGGCCCTTAAGTCCACAGCAACAGTGAATTACAATAATTTCATATCAATCCAGTAGAAATTGTCCAAAATTAACAAAGTTAGGGTTCAACTTGATCACTACCCCCTTATGTACATTTTAGACAGTTTTACATAAAATAAACAAGAACTTTTAGGCTTGTAAGCAGAAGGGCTCTATAGATGGCAATGGTCTGTCAGTCAGTTTAACCACAACTTTGGCCCAAGCTGAAATATCACAACTATTAGATAGACTGCCATGCTATCCTGTACAGACATGTATGGTCCCTTGAAGAGCCTACTCACTTTTTCGTTTTTTTTCTTTTGTAAATAGTGCCAATATCAGATTAAAATGCCAATTTGTCCAATACTTTGGTTTATGACCAAATACTTGTAAAACTCTCTCATTGGCTGTAGCCTACTATTTATTTGGTGCAAATTATCAAATTTTAGCATGCAAACATGCTAGATTAATAGGGCCTTCAAATTAATATATGTCTTCTTCTAAAAAAATGTTTTCTGCTGTGGCACCCCTTTTCTCAGGTCACCGATTCTCAGAGGAAACTTCACAAAAGGACTGTGTGGCTTTTGCAGATGCTAAACCTGCACAAATGAGACAACAACAACAACAAAACAAAAACAAAATGTGTAATTCTCAAAGAACTCGCAAAGCATGAAACACTTCCCTAACTGTGCTGCCACGCTGTGCATTCAGGTAATATGTATACATTTGGTGCAGAATTGGACCCTTTCTCTGCAAATGAGCCCCATTTCACAAATGTTAGCACTCATTTTCACACACAGTTACACTGAAATTATTAGCATTGCCAGAAAGTTGGTGGTAAGTTAAATGTATTTATGAGAGCTGTTACCCCGACACTTTCCAGTGAACATGGTCTTAAATAATCATCTATCTTTTTCTTGTTTACTATTTTCCTGCCTACTGTGTTCTTGGCCACATGTGTTATTGTAGTCAGATGCACAAAAGGGCAAATTGCACTCAGCTGTAATACTTCATAGGCCTGTTTGCGCCATAATAGCCCATTGTTAGCACAATATCTTCTGCGAAGCAAACCTTGTGATGAGGCAGACAGCGGTGGCAAGTGATGCCAAATTTTAATTGCTATCAGTTGCTGCAATTCATTCTTTATGAATTCGTCTGTCAGTGTCTTCCAAAACATTATGAATCATTTCTGAAAAAGGAAAAAGAAACATTTTAATGATCTAACATTGCTATGGTAAAGGTTCAGTTAGGATTACCATGACTTGGTTTATAATCGGGATAGATCACAGTTCGGCTTCGAATGCTTCGTATTTCATACTTCAATGTTATGGTTACGACAATAATCACATGGGTAAAGTGAGGAAATAACTGCAGACATGGTTAAAAGAAACTGTTGTCGATTGTTGGTATGGACCAAGAAGTGAACAGTGGTTGCCAAAGTCCCACGTTTTTAGACCCACCCTGACCTTCTCCCTTTGCAGCTTTATGGTGGTGAGCATAGTAAACATTATACCTGCCTGGTATCAGCATGCTAGCATTTTCACTGTGAGCATATTAGCATGCTGACATAGTAAAGACAGCCTCACACAGCTGCTGGCGTGGCTTTTTAGTTCTGAGTTTTTTAATATTGCCCTCGTTTTGGGGTTTTTTTGTTTTGTTTTGTTTTTTTACCTGCAATGGCCCTAATATGCTATTTTACACCAACCGAGAGACAACAGCAAAAAAGTGCCTGTATGCATATTTAAGAGATGACAATCAGGAGGCTGTCACTGTTGCACTAATGATACATATGATCAAGAGGTGACATGTGCAGATGGCAGACGATTGCATTGTGATTAGGGGTGAAGAGGTGCAGACAAGACTGGAAGAGGATGAGACACGACTGCTGTTAAAATGGAATACTTGGTGAGAGTGCACTTTCATGGAAACACGAGGCTCATGTCAGCCTGCGTGCGATCACTGCTAACATATGCATGACAGCGGCCGTGCTGAGATGTTTGCTAATTTCCCCCCATTTTTAAAATTCCATTTTATTTGTACTCATTGATTTTGTGTGAGGATGGGAATAGCCGGCCATCAGAGCTCCAGGAATAAAATGCTGGCACTGACCTGTGCATAGATAATTCGCCATGAAAGACAATCAATAAATAACAAACACTCCCTAATCAGCCAAGGAGCTGACAGAATGACATTCCATTATCCCCATCTGGCCCAGTGCAGTCAGAACAGCCAAACCTCAGAGGGCCAGGTTTCCCCCAACACACACTTTCTTACCAAAGCCTGTCCGGGCCCTGATGTCACATCACAGTGCACACACACACACAAACAGACAAATAATTGCCTTACGGACACAATGTGTCACTGCTAGCGCCCGACCAAAAGAATCTCATAAAATGTTGTAAAATGAGCACGTACTCGGAAATGCAGATTATATGTTATAGAGACCAATTATGTGAGCACTGTGCTCCTCCACAACAAACAGATTTATGTGACAGTTGGATATAAACATTCCCTTGTGTGTTACATGAAAAGGGTAGCTAGCATTTGAGTAATTAAACAGCTCTGGAACAAGAGATAGGCTGTGCACAATTTCTGTTTAGTTTATTGTATTCTGATCAGAATGAGTGAGAGATTTGCTTGGGACATGATTGTTATTAATGAGCAGATTGTGGATTTCTTCCAGGTGCTCTGGTTTTTCTCCACCCTTGAAACATTTGCCTTTTAGATAATAGGTGTTGGGTTTAAGGAATGCTCCTATCATTGCATTTGACCAAGGCACTGGCCTCAGAACTTCAATTACTTTGCAAGCAATTGGATCAGCCCTTATCCAAGCAGGAGATCATTGGCAAGTGTTCTCCCTTAAAGATACATTAAAACACAACGCTCTCTCATTCCTAAATGACAGAACAAGTCGATTTCCACTGACTTCCAAAACAAATGATATGACCAACCCCAAAATGACATACAGTATATTACCGCTACAATGGACGCTGTTCTGCTCATATAACTTTCTGGTTAGGTTTAGGAAAAATGTCATGCTTTTGGCATTAAATTGGTACTTATGTCACGAACATAATGCGATGTAAGTCACTTAAAATTGTACATCTTTAGCGTAGCATGCTACACATCCATGTAGTAAAGGAGGTATTACTAGCACACTAAGCAATGATGTTAATAAAAGAATTCAACATAGACTTCAGCAATGGAACACCAGTCTCCTGGGTGAAAGTCCTGTGTGTGTCTGACCCATCCACCACCACTCCAACCCACACTATGGGGTCATCTTTGACACGTGTACAACTTTACACAGACTTTGTTGCTTTTTATGCTACGTTACGTCACTTCCTCCTCTGCTCCTGTAAAGATTATTTTGGCCAGAAGAGGGCAAAACCATACAATAAATGTAGGTATTTGTCAGAATGAGCTGCTAGCAAAGTCAACCACTGTGGTCGTTGAGTCACTGAGGGAGGACTGTTAAAAGAAAACCCTTCCTTACACAACATTGGTCATTTGTTCAAATGCTTTAGGCGACCTTTTATTTTACTCAAAAGCAGTCTCTTGTGGATGTGCAAATTAGAG
Source organism: Plectropomus leopardus (assembly GCF_026936395.1). Taxonomy (NCBI): domain Eukaryota; kingdom Metazoa; phylum Chordata; class Actinopteri; order Perciformes; family Serranidae; genus Plectropomus; species Plectropomus leopardus. The sequence continues at coordinate 9,644,358 of NC_142186.1, forward strand.
GTTTTGAAGGGTCTTTGCATTTTGCACCAGATGTAAAACTGGACAAATATGCATAAATGATGAGTATAAGACATATAAATTGGGACCCTAACTTGATTGCACTACTCAGGTCCCAGGTCAGTAGTTACCAAGAACCACGTGAACCCATGAAGATCTTTCCCTCAGATAATGTCTGTCCTCATTCAGAAGCAAAGGCAGAAGGAGCATGATGTTGCCACAGCGCTGTAGACTGTGGTTTGCATCCTGCCTCTTACCAGCAGTCAAAGATGTTTTCTTTCAGCCATGACCACAATCTTTTCCTAACCTATTCCAAGTTTCAGCTTCCTAATCCTACCCAAACCTACTGCGGTGGTGGCTCAGAGGGCTCGCCCCAGAAGCTTCTGTTACGCTGAGATCCGTGCGTATATGGACTTAACTAGAAACCATCTGAGACCATACAGTTGTTGCACACTACATCCGACAATGGCCCTGAACATTGGCCCCTGGCTTGAGTTGTGTGGTGTTGTCCGATATAAACGTAATTCCAGGGGTAGAGGCTTGCCTAATTTCAGTCTGCAGTTCACAGACTCAGCAAGTTAAATGTTACTTCAAACAAAAAATACAGTCCTGCTCATTGTCGTCATAATCTAAACCACTTCCTGTACTGTAACTCCCCAGTCCCCACATAGCACACATCACTTGGGTGAGTCATGCAAATGAGGGGTTGTCTTCAAATGCGTCTCAGACCGCAGTTACCTCTGATTTATCAGTCTGCTGCATGGAGTTTGAAGTGGTGTGAGAGTTTTATGATAGTACATGGAAAGTTTCGTAGGATCATTTCCAGAGAGGATTATGCACTCTTTTGGGGATAGCTGAATGAGTGTGGATCATTGTCTATATATGGCAAAGTATATAAAAAGAAGAAATTATTTAACCAGAATGGAAAAAAAGCTCCAAAAGCATCAATACCTGTTTTTGCTGAATTGGGATATATGTTATTTAATCTGGTGATATATTTGGAGCTATAACAATCATTGCTCTTTTCTTAAGTCACACCACACAAACCTTGTTTTGTTGCTGCTGGAAGAATAAATGCATTTTCAGTGTGGGTTTTTCCTGGCCTAATTCACATTGGATGTTTAGAACAGCAGAATAAAAAGCTCTCATGAACTGATGTGTGTTGTGTGTGTACTTGCCAATGAGGGTCCCCTGGTCTCCCATGTTGACTTAAGGCAGTGTGGCTGTAAAGGCAGTAAAGCTCTCCATGTCTAAGCGGTTTATGGTGCACCCCAGCTGGGAGCTACAATACCAGTGGTGGATGTATATGCATATCGTGTCAGATATGTGTGTGTTCAGGCATTTGAAAAGGCAACGGTGGTAATCTCTCATTGGTGTGAATTACCCCCATTCAAAACATGAAAAGCACTATGATAGACAAGGAACAATTAACATCCTGGCTTTTGTAAAGGATGAATTTAGCTGCATAAACAAAGCCTCTTAACATGCAGCTGAACACATCCTCTACAACATTTTGAGGTGATTATGCTTGAATAAAGGATGAATAGCAATATAGGTACATTGTGTGTCAACACTCATGATTCTGCAGATTATGTGTAATCTGTTTTGTGTGTGCAGATGTGTGTGTGCGTGTGTATGTGTGTGTTTGTGCACTCTCTGTAGAGTCTCCTATTTCAAAGAGCCACCTCATCATTCATGCTCCTCAGCACGAGCAGCTAGTTTTCATAAAGTGCCAATACGTAGCATACGCTGAAAATGAGCGCCGTATCATGTTGCCTCTGTCCATGCCAAACCATTAGGTAGGTTTCCCTTTTTTTTTTTTTTTTTTCTTATTTAAAGATAGGACGGAAATGGCAAGCTGTGAGTCATGTCTCCGTTTCATGCTCCATTTTAGAAATTAAACATTCTTAATTAATCTAATGGAGCTAATGTAGCGATACTTCCTCTGCCTGGAATCCTTGTGTAACTTGAGAGGCACCTTGCAAAAAAAACAGGGGTGCTGGAGGGCAAAGTGCTACAAGCCGCCACAGGCCTTTGGACCTGTTCCTTACTGACATCATAGCTCTGGCTGGATGGGCTGTCTCAGTGGCTGATGAAGCATGGAGACAGACAATTTGGTATCACTTGCAGACCACTGCTACAATTCTAATTACCTAAACATGTATTGCTGCACAAGACAAAAAATGTCCAAGAAAAACACACTCGTGATGGCCCAAAGTTTTCCTATGAATACTTTAAAGAGTTGAGGTTTAATTATTCAAATGGCTCAATAGTGAGAGTTATTTTTTCTGCTCGGTGCTACCATCTCTTACTTCTTCACAACCGCATGTCACACATTTTCTCTGAGCACTCAGGGCCAAAATGAGTTTCAGTCATGGATCATGGCAAGTAATGAAATAATCCCAAAATGACACTGTGAAATTGCTGGATGAGAGAAGGTGCCGCTTGTCGGGCAGCTGATTCTATTCCCCCATCTATCTCTGATCTGTCGAAGTCACACACTATCAAGGAGAAGTGCCGCTGCTGTATATATTTGTTTGAGATGTGCTGGCTAGTGACAGGAGGGTGAAATCAGCCGTGCGGGAGTTATCGGATGTTCCAGTTTGTGCCCCCATAACATCGACATGAGACACCTCCTGCCTCTCCCACCCCTCATTTCTGCGGGCGGCGGGGATGGTTAAAGGTGGGGAGTTGAAAGAGCAAACAAGAAGGCAACGGCCACTCACTGACTTAACCTCTGTCATCCGAGTGCTCTGGTGTCAGCGTGCGAATCAAATCAAGATGAATGGGGCCTATCCCGGCCACTGGAGGCTCGCCTCATTGGGCCCAATTTCATCAGCGCCAGTAACTGTTCATATAGAAAGATTAATAGAGCGTCCGACCATGCTGCTGTGCGAGGAGGAAACACAGGCGCATACAAATAGGTTCCCAGTCGACGGGGCAAGGGGGAGTTATTACGGTGTTGCGCGACAGGAAGAATAGGTGGAAGCACCTCAGAGGGGGGCCTCCTCTTTGATACCTAATTGATAAGGCTCCACAGTGACATGTTCATTTGTGAGACTTTATTGTTTTAATTGTGTTACACTTTGTCACTGAGCTACTGTCTGCTTTGTCCGTGTCTCTTTTATCCCCGCTGTAATCGTACAGTGCTTTACATGGTTATTTGTGTGGCACTGAGGACTGGGGGCCGCTTTACGAGCGACTGCACTGGCTCGCTGCCCAGGTGCATTAAAAAAATACTGACATATTTTCCAATGAAACATAAAAGTTCTGTGCTGTGCTTGTGTATCTAGATTGAATTGAAGGTGATCTCTGTAAATCATGTGGAAGTATATAAAAATCTGCATCTATTTATATTACAGAAATGAGGTTAAACATTTCAAAGCATCAGCAGCACAATCAGTGATCTCCAAGCTCACAGTCTCAGTTTCATAAAGGTTAAACCGCTGCTTTCCCTCCAGCTATTATTCTGCCATGGCCATGTCCACAAGCTTATGTTTATGCTGTTACAACATCCCTTTATGGTTTAGGATGTAATCTTGTTAATGGTGTAAGCTGTTTTGCGCACTATTGTTTTTGAGTATTTGTGTGTGCAATTGCGTGTCCTCATTCATTCTCTCACTCCCTCCCTCTGTTTGTCTTTTTTTTTGGTTCACTTTGGTCCAGCAGTACAAGGTCTGTAAATACAATTGTGGCCTGGTTAAGAGGCTCCACTTTTTCATTTGAAGGCTAAATTTCTTGTTTTCTTCTTCTCCTTAACATGATTAGAAACAAAGTTGGTACTGCCTCTAACTTCTTCCCTTGCTGCTGTTTTAAATGTTTTCCCTCTTTAACACACAACATAACCCTCCAGCCCACCCCACTTGACCGCCTGCATTAAAACTATCTGGGAAACATCACATAGCAGATAGCAGGAATAACACAGAGAGATGCTGTTTGCATCTCCTGTAGTGTGCCCCTGGTGTTTAGCATATTAAAGCACTTCATCTCAATCACTGTAAGTTAATATGTGGGTTCCTATATATCCAGAAGACAGAGGGACACAACAGAGGTACAACCCTCTGATATCGTAATTCACCACGAGACCAAGCTGTTATGATGGCAACTCTCATCTGCCAATGCACTTTCATTCATATTATAACAAGGTGGAGCAGATGGTGGCTCCACTTTCAATGTGATATACAATGTTTATGACCAAAATGTAATATATTATATCAAGACTGTAACATGTTCTTTTTTTCCTTTTTCTTTCATAAGAAAAAGGGCAGAAATTAATGCTGGAGGTCTTTGTATATGCTTTTTTTCTATGTGTTATGTTCTGTGTGTCTACAGAGATGTTTACAAGGACCATATGCCCTTGTGTCTCACTCAAAAGTAAACTGTACTGCAGGGATTTCAAAGAACACCCTTGAATTGCACCTGATTTTTTTATCAGTCTGTAGATGCAGTGAGGCTGTCTACCTAACCATTGCTTTAAATTGAAATAACTCAATGTTTTTATTTTGGTTTCACACAAGACACAAACTGCGGCCTCCTGGGTGAAAGTCCTATGTCTGGTTGACCTTTCTATCTTTCAGACCTCCTCCCTACATGGACTTTATCACCCTTTACACAACCTTGTGCTTGACATTGTCCAGGGAATGTTTGTATCCTCCATGGCACTGTGTCAGCATGTAATCTCAACACATTACGTGCCGCCACCTCAAAATATAGTGTTTAGAGGTCGTGGTCATTTCATTTATTTCTGTGAGACCAGTCTGCACTATACAGTGCTTGAGTGTACCACAACTTGATACCAATTGGCATCGTACTGACAGAGATTGCTTTTTCATAGCCTGACTCTCTCTCTCACTCTCTCTTTCTCTCGCCCCTGGCCACTGGCATCACTCTTGTCCCGAGGCTTGCATTAATGAATTCAATAAATAAAGTGCCACACCAACCCATCCATTACGTGCATTCATTTCAGAACAAAACATTAATCAATTCCACTGTATGTACTAATGCAGCGGGCCCAATCAATTTGAACTTCTTATGACAATTAACAAAGCTTTAGTGGCCGCTCTGAAACATGCTGACCCATCAATTACTGTCTCCATCAAACTGGCAGGCCCTAATGGCAGCTCACTCCCGACTCTCTCTCTCCACCTAACTTCACTGTGTGTTGCACACAGCAATAGAGAGGTTTGTGGAATGCAGGATCAATTCATATCAATTATACATGCTCAGTGAGATGTGTTAATTCACTTTCTTGATTACACATTTTCATGTGAGCAGAGGGAGTAGGGACTATGAGCATCACACCAAAATTAGCCTAAAATCTAAACCGTTGTTCTCTTCACTTTTTTGTCATATATTACTGCTCTCTGTCTTTAACGCAGTACAGGTCAGTGAAGAAAATAACCACAGGTGCTAATTTCTATTATTTTACTTTCCCCTTTTTATTCATTCTTGTGCAGATTTACTTCCTCATCATGAGCTGTCTCTCTGAGTGCCCCCTCCACCCTCCATCCCCCTATTCTCCAGCAGGCCTCAGCAGCAGCCCTGGGGCTCTGATCCCATGTCAGAGGCAGCATGTTGGTACCAGAGTTCACCCCAGAGCATGTCTGCTTGCATAATTAGAGAAGTGAATCCAGCCACTCTGTTCGGTAGAACAAGCGTAGCCCTCCTCCTCCCCCACCGCTCTCTCTCCAGCCTGCCTGCCTGCCTGCTGTACACGGCTTAACGCGAGCGTGTCATGACTATAACAAAGGTGAGCGGAAGATGGTAATTAAAAATTAAAGTGGACAAGGGGTGGCTGGATACACCTCTTTTAACAGCAGGCAATTGGGGTGGGGGGAAAAAAAGGAAAAGACGTGCTGGTGGCAAACCAAATGAGCCTGCCTCTTAGGTGCTGCTGCTGATACCTCCCTGCTTCTGACTGATTTGGGTATGATCAAAAAGGAACTATCAAAGGCAACCGTTTTAAAAATGTCCTTGTATAAAACTCCTCAAACATGTAGCAGTGAGCATTGTCACATTTTACTGTTTGATAGGTAACAATCATCAGTAAAGAGTTGATCACATAAGAGTCAAGAGCTACAAACAGACAATAAATACAGGCATTTATATGATAATGTAACTTCTTAAACATGCAATCTTTGACTTTTGGCAGGCTGGCCTTGTGCACTGTTTGTACAGTTTGCTATGAAATGTAATGCACCACAATTCATATATAGCGCATACAATCATGAGCCAGTATGCTAATTTGTGTATAACCTACAGAATTAGTTGTATATATAAACCATATATAATAGTAAGTCGTTGGCATAAGAAGGCCACAAAATGGATAGTTCCCAAAACATAGAAACACAGGACCCTAACATAACGTAAAGTACGTAACTTAATGTTAAGTACATAACTTCATTTGTGGGGTGCTAATTCATTAGATATTATATGAACCAGTTGTAAGAGGATACATTGCTTTTGGCCACTTATGGTCATGTGAACTCTGACATATCATCACCTTTCAATGGTGAACACGTTAGCAAACATTTTCTCTGCTTACACACAGAACGACATTAATGTTTCCAGCAATCTTGCAAATGTAAGTCAAACATTTTCTTCTTTTTTAGTCTGTTTTTGGTCTCCACCAATTTCAAAGAAGAATATCTGACATTTTACTTTTTTAATACGTTTTTGTGTTCACCAGCTGGGAGCTAACTTTGTCTGTCTGGTGTTTGGTGTCAGGCAGGGAGTGTACAGAGTTTTTTTAGAGCTTTTATTCTGAATATAGCTGCCTGCTGTGGCCAAAAAAAACAACAACTCTACAAGAAGAGTGAGAGTAAACCAAAACGGTAAGACTGTGTGCAAGTAAATCAAAACAACAAGCTTTAAGATGATTTAATGCTTCCTAGGGTTGACTGAAAAAGCAATCAGATAAAAATTTACTGTCATTTGGCACTATGACCGACCTTTTTCACATAATTCATATAGTAATTTCATCAACTGTCATTACAAAAAGATTGATTAGCAGCTTTAATATTGTATATTTGACTTTTTCTTTAGAAAAATTGTTAGCCACATAAGACATTATATGTTTAATGCCTACAAAAATGTTAAATATATAACATATATTTATACGTTATATTCAACAGCTTATCACAGGGCTTGAGGTGCACTTTCGCAAATCACAAAATCAAATACTTCAAGTGGACAAAGCTGGATATGTGACAGAAAGAACTCGAATGGCACATTTAGTTCAGTCTTTCTCCAAGTGCTTCTTGTTAAAGTCTGTGGAGAAATGCAGTGAGAGAGAGCAGGGAAAGCTGTAACCTGGAAGTCGGTGCCAGCACACTGGAGTCTATTAAAGTGATCGCTGCAAGTAGTCCTAAATCATTCAAATGATGTAAACACTTTGTTGTTATTTGCTCCCACCGTTTGGCCACCAGTGCAGTGTTTTAAAGAATTACCTGAACCATTTACATAGCAGCGGGTCACAGTTGGACTATTGGATTTTATGTGGCCTAAATATAATTTAGGTCTCCAAAGCGCGAAAAAGCTGCACAGTGTTTTAGGAGTGATAACAACCTCTTGCATTTACATATACATTTACTTTGTCTCTTGTCACAATGTCTTAACCTCTCTGTCCCTGTTCCAGTCGTAAATGAACCTGTCTTAGATGCCTTTCCTACCCTCCTCTATTCCCACACACATACACACTCTCTTTCTCTCTTCTCATTCTCCTCTTCTTCCTCTTCTTCTCATCCTCCTTCTAAATTGCAACCCTATATTTCTAGACCTCTGATGCAATTATGCCACCTCGATTGCCTTGACGTGGAAGCAGGATGAAAAAAAAAAAAAACAACCGCACACAAAGCCTGCCTTTTGTGTATCAAGAAAATAAAGGCTTGAAATTGCCTCAGACCACTGCTCTGTCTCTCGTATTCTCTCCCTCTCATGCACACATACACACTCTCATCCCCTGTCTCGGTCACATACACAAACACCAGACAGCTCGGCTTCCCTGAGATGGGACAGGATAAAAGTCGACAGTTTCTATTATCAATAACAAGATAAAATACAGAGGTCTTTTATCTCTTAAAATGTAAATTTATACAAGGCTCCATACCTCCATGCTGTAAATATCTAACATCTCTTAAGACCACAGTACTAGACTCAATTGATTTTTCTCCCCTCCTCCTGGTTGCAACCATCTGCAAAATCTCCAAGTCTGGCATAATATCAATGATGAAATTAAAAATCCTCCATTTGTCTAAACCATGAGGGAGATCACCCCCGGTTCAAGCCGTTTACTCTTTAAATTATATGATTGATTTCCTTTAAGGTTATTTGTTTATTTCAATGTTCATATCTGCTCTATCTAAATCATTTCTCAAGTTTATTCTATTGATTTCTCGGGGACACTGGCCTTTCTCCCTTTCTTTCTGTAACCTTGCCTCAACCATATCAGTTTCCTTCAGAGCTCATTTGCATGAAATAAGCTTGGAAAATACATTGATTTCCTCCTTTACACTTTGGTGCCCCAGTCCCTGGTTATTTGTGATGAATGCGCTCAGTATTTCATGGTACTAAGTCTCAAGCATAATCAGCTCGTAGCGTCGGGTACATTTACATTTACTCATATTCCTGCAAACCTGCAGGTTTAGCAACTCAATAATACAGAGAGTTAATGTGTCTTTTAAAGTAATTACTTCAAAAGGAGAATGTGATTAGTTTGTGTAATTGCATTTGATGCAGTGGTGCAGAAATTATACAGTGCAAGATGTGGAAAATATAATAAAGATAACGACTATATTAACATGATACGCTTGTTTTGCCAGGAGAAATGCTTGCATTTGCTAGACTATTTTCAGTTGCAGATTAACACAGTTGGTGTGCTAGTGTGTATTTGTGGTGGCAGAACATCATGCATGGGATTATTAAACCCAATTCTTCAAACTGACCCTTGGTCAGTGGCCCTCGGCGTCAGATACTAATGCACTAAGGTACTAAGGCAGGCAGGTGGCAGCATTTTCAGTGCTCTGAGCAGATGGCAGAAGAGGAGGTGAATGGATTAAACAAACTCCAGACTTTCACCCAGAAGAATGCTGTTCATATCACTTGTGAAACCAAAAGTCAGTCTAGTCTATGCTAGTGAAGTATGCATCCAAAACTGATGCTGGAGGGTTAACTAGGACATCATAGTTTGTAATTTAACACCACTGACCAAGCAGCGGTACTTCACATGTTGGGAGAATGCGTTGGGATGATTCAAAATAAACTGCAGTGTTCATTGTTACTGATGGAATATATCACCCAATGCTCAATGCTTATCTTTTTAAATAGCTTTTGGACAATGGAGGTCTACCATACAGAGGAGAAGGCTATGCTGGACTTCCTTTTTTTTCACAGGTTGACAATAAGGAAAATATTGAATTTTACAACTTCCTCCTGAAAAAAACTAGATTAAATTGCTTGAGACAAAGGTTATACTTCTATGCCATACTGTTCTTTCTTGCAACTCTTTGCATGTTCTGCTGCCACTCTGCTGACAACAGATTACACACTAATAAGAACTTCCTTAACTAAAGTGGCTGTTTTACCCTCAACTTCACCTACAAACTGTAACCTCAGCCATCCAAACCAAGCTTGTATCAAGACAGCTCCACTGCCCGTGCAGACAGACCCACAGTCACACATACTAAACACCACTTCCAGTGCACTCAATACCAACACCTTGGATTTATACAATGACACAAAAAGCCACACAATATCATGTGAGGTTCTCCCATATAACCAGTGACCCAAGAACTGGGCCGATCAAAGCCACCCTGTTTATGTCCCTTTGATTTTTTTTTTTCTTTCAGCCTTGTCGCTGATCCCGTTGCAGCTTTTAGATAATGCTAATAGATCACAGGCCAACGGGATGGAGCAGGATAATGGAGCTTTCATTGCAGCCTGATTAACTTGGCTGTAGGGTTCCACCTCACCCCTTTCGGCATGATGGCCCTAATTAATAACGATTGCTCCCCAAAATGTGCAAATGGAACGATAAACGAAGGACCAACTAATTAACTGCAACCATTTCTACTAATCATTAGTTAACATCCCGTTTTGTCATCATTACACTGATGCGTGTGCAAGGGCAGATAAAACAGGTCAGCCCTTTTTTTGCCCTCCCATAAACCCTGACAGCCATATTTTCTTCCCCTATAAAAAGACTAACAAGTAATTAAAGTGAGGGCTGAAGTTTGGGAAGTTCTATCACTTAAATATTCCACTGTAGGCCAGGCGTCGCCATCTTTTTAAAGAAATTGCTGAAATCATCGCGTCCGGCCTGGGTAAGATTTTGTTTCACTCCTGTCAATGGCAGATAGGGCGAGAAATAAACCAGGAAAAAATACACCAAAACTACTTTGAGAGAGGCTGTCAGCACTCAGCGTCTTCTCCACTGCAGAGTGTTCCAAGTCATTTATTTCTGTGACTTTTTGCCAGCGAGGAAATCAGCGTCAGTGAAATGCTGCTGTTTTTCTTTATGGCCATGTGATGCAGCCCTTTCGGAGGATGCTGAGATGCACTCTTCATACTCGGGCCTTTGAATTTATGTGCTGTTTCCAGATGCTGAGGAATCGACAGGGCTCAATGATGAACAGGCAGCGTCAGCCCTGCTGCCAATCAAAAAGTTAATAGTCTGTCCATCGAGGAAGGGAAATGACCCCCTGGGCTTCAGCCTGCACATCTCTCTCGTGCACAGCAACTCAAATCCAACTGCTTTTGACTTTGTCTCCATGCATACAGAACGCCAGTGTTTTGTGTCAGCCTGCTCTTCGTGTCTCTGTCAATTCTAATTCTCTCAGCCAATTGTTTTCTATCACCCACAGATTATTCCTTTGGAGAACTTTTGCAGCCACCTTTGACACCTAAAACAGAGATTATATCAAATTTTGTTGGAGGAAAAGCTTACAGAGCTTTATCACGTGTTCTGTCCCTTTTTCTTGCCCTCAGCAATGTGTCTGCACATTGTTTTTCTGTCCACACCTCTCTGCATGCCTTCATATGTGCATTTCTCAGCTGAAAGCTTAAGGCAGTCTTTGTCAACGTTAAATTGGAAAGTAATCCTGTTATAACCTCGCTGAGGTTATATGTGCGACTGGGTGATTAAAATTACCTCCAAATATTCCAAAGGAGCCATTATTTATTGGTGCATGAAAGACACAAAGGAGAAAGCTGCTCTCTTATTGCTAATAATCAAAAACGCTTTAGAGAACACTATGTATGGTAATGAAAAAACTGTCGATAGCCCTTTCAAATGGCCTGATTTACTAAAACTTTTATGAAGACAGTAAATTTCATGTCTTATTTTCTTGATCCTTCCAAAGAGGGAACATGGGGAAATCAATAGCTCTCCAACCTGGCCCTGAATTTTGTCAACCTCTAATTATTATCTGGCTTGTGGCGATGATCAGCGAGTAATTGCAAGTGCTGGTCTTCTGATGCCAACGACAGGTCCAATAGAGAATGTCTACATGCAAAGCACTAACCTGGCTTAGTGAAATCTATACAAGAAGGTCACAATCCCAGCAGAGATTCAGCTTGACAGTGATGCTTTCGGTAAAATGCCTTTCATATGTGCAAAATTCATCATTTAGCTGAACTGAATCACTTTCTTTTTTCATGTCACTGCCTCAGCCAGCGTTGCATCCTCTGCTTTTGTGCTCAGAGTGTGTATGTTTGCATCATGGATCTCATCCAATGTGTCCATTGTTAATGGCTTCTGTGGTCATTGAATTTGATGCAGCTCATTTACAACAGAACAAAAGAGCAGTGTGCAAAAACCCCAACAGCCCCATCCAGTACTATTGATAGTTCACTGACTGCATCATAAAGCTCAATAATCCCTTTTGACTGGAAGTTAAGTGATGGAATTCGTTTCAATGGCCCCAATTTAAACATAAACAAAAAGCATTTTGATGTTTATGCATTTTCAAAGCGTCTCCTGATTGCCAGAATGCAATTATAACCACTGAACATGAAGTTTAAGATCACACAGATGTTACACTCTGGGTTCTTTTTACATTTCTTGGTGTATTTATGCTCTACTGTTCTGTGCTTTGATTGCAGTTATTTACTGCAGAGGTTGCTCTCACATTTTTTGTAGAGTACAGTAATAACACTACCCCTAACTGTAGCCAGTTGTTTTAGTTCCCTTACCTTAATCATTTGCCACCATAATCTTTCTCTTATCTTAACCACACTGCAGATGCTGTGCTCAGATATTGCAGGGAGCAAAAGTTTTAAGATGTAGTAACAAATGTTGGCACTGAATGCAATCCAGATTTTTGTGTTGCTGCATTGTCCATTATGACATTTTAGTCTGATGCTTACTTGACCTTTTTTTAATATACCTGATCTGTTTTCTGCATGAAAGTCAGATGTGCCGCATGACTTTCAACCAGTATAGGCATAACTTTCCATGTTTCTTGATTGCAGATGGTGTTTGAGTCATACAGAGGGCCAAAAACTCAATGATGCATGCTAATCTTGAGAGGATGGAATCAGCAAAGATGCAGGACTTAATGAGTATTTATATTTCATTTTGATATTTTATTTAGAAAATCCAAAAAGACAAGTCAGTAAAGCAGAAAAAGGATGCTATTCTATGTCCTTGGATGTCTTGCAAAAGCGCAGTGTTCTTTTTCCTTCTTTTGTGTTGCCTCTTTGAAAAGTTGTGTAAAAATGCATTTTATAGATAGTTCAAGCTGGCAATGTAAAATTCATTGACTTAATCTCAACATGATTAATTCAGTTGATTTTAGGATTCACACAGTTGTAGCAACCCTATTGTTCTGAATTACAGTGGTCGAAAGCAGCTCCATACATTTATGGAAATATTATACACAAGAACAATATTGAAGCACTTGTGCTTCACTTGAGTATTTTCATTTTCTTCCACTTTGCACGTCTACTCTGCTACATTTCAGAGGAAAATATGTACTTTTTAAGTTTTTTGATAGTTGGTGTTACTTGTTAAATGCATATATAGGATATTAAAAAAGAAACAACTCACAGATCAACCTATTAAATATCACGCATTAACAAAAAAACAATTAAAAATAACTGCTTATACTTAATATTAACTAGCAACCTCAACCAGCAATAATATCAAAAAGTTGCTTGCACTTAAATGCATGGTTGTAATGGTCTATGTAATGGAACAGTCAAATTATACAACTTATACAGTATGATAATAACACATGTAGGAAGAGAGTACTATAAAATTTGGATACCGCATTTTGCTGATGATACCCTTATTTACTTCAGTGTTTGTTTTTTTTAAAGGACTAAAGAGTTTCTTTTTTACATCCAAGCATTATAATCTTTACTTTAGAATATAAGTACAACTATTTAGGATACAGTCACCTAATCTGCAGGTTCTTTACATGCTCAGGAAGATAAAACTTTTAATGCATATAATTTATGATAAATATCTGGGTCATGTGCAAGTTTTTGTGGTAATCAAATTCAAGTTATATGATTACTAGGTCACTTTCAAGGACTTAAAACTACAGTATATCACTTTAGGGATTTAGTGTGTGATTGAAGCTCTGAGTTCTATGATGATCACCGATTTGTGGTCAGACTTTAGCCGCCTTATTGATCACTACATGACAAGCCATAATGTTTACAAGAAAAAACATTGACTTTGACTGAGCCTTCATAAAAAAAAAAAAGGACAGCAACATGAGTTATCTGATGGAGAGCTGTCTATGGGACTTCCTGTAGTCTGATGACACTGACGGGCCCTGACATTGACACAAGCATCAGACAAAGGGGAGAGGTTGGGGGTAGGGGGGTGACAAATAATAGGGGAATTAGAAATTAATGATTCCGCCAGTATGTAAATGGCAATTAAAGGACGAGCAGTGCTCCAGGCTCTCTGGCCCAAACCGCCTCCATTTGTTTGGATAGCGACTGACACACACACACACACATGCTTGTGGTGCATACTGAGGCTGTGACACACATCTATATGGGCATAAAAGAAAATAAATCCACAGCGCCCTGGACCAGATCAGATCAATCGGCCATAATGGCAGGACTGATCATTATGTGCTGCTTTTGTTTGTTTAAATGAAGAGTGAGTGTGTCTGCCATATTGAGTTGGATTAGGCAGTGGAAAACTGTTGCCTGCAGCCTCAAACGCTGGATGAGAGCAGCCACATCAGGCTCTACAGTAAAACACAATGATGGCCTATTGAGGAATCAATGTCAAACTTTCATTAGCAAGGTCAACAATGTGCATATATTGTCCAATCGCTTTGGGTCAACAAGGCATGAGAAGAAGCTGAGGGAGAGATGTGGCTTCCCTCAGGTTTCAGTGCAGCACAAGAGATTTAAAGTTATGGATCCTAAATTCAATCCTCTGTATGAATCGTTAAGTTTGGAGAGAATATAGATGCGTCTATCAAAAATGTGCAGTATCTGGTAACTAGTTTTTTAGTTGATTTTGTTGAAAACATTCATTGACAAGCCTGTGTAAAAAGCCTGTGTCTTTTCCTCTGTTCCTCTGATGATGAATGTTCAGCTGCAGAGACTGATGGAGGGTCTCCCTCAAAGAGCTGGTCAGTGCTGACCTAAACTGTCATGGATTTAGTCATGCTGCTTCTGCTTGTTTTGGTTGAAAAGACACTAATGAGCATATTGGTCAGTTATGGAAGGAGCAAATACTGACAGTGGTTGTGCACCTTCAAAAGCTTAATAATGCTATAGTCATTAAGAAACAGAGACAACATAATCCAGGTGGAATTACATTCCATTCTAAGTACATTTGTTGTTGCAAATTAGTTGTGTGTGCACATCATTTCTAGGAGACAGGGTTGTTTATGGACAAAGATAATAGCAGCACTTTGGCGAACAGCCTTTTAATACTTTTCAGTCATTTTGGGCATCGATTGAAGGCCTAACAAGCTCATCCATATTCATCAGAATTACACATTTAGAAGTTTTTGCCATGAAAAAAAAATCCTGTCATTCCTCAAAAAGTCTTGTAACTTTACACCTTTTCCTCGTATAGTATGTGGCAAACTAGGAGTATGCAAAGTAGCCTTAGCTGTTTGCTTGCAGCTCTAGCGTACCTGCTCAACATCAACTCATCAAACAAGTACAGATATGTAGCCAGGCTTCTCCTTTTGATACCCCTCATTTTTCTGTCATGTTATATAACAATAACATGATAACAATGTAACAATATTAGAAAGTCCCAGTCCCACAAGCTGACCAGATTGGTTCCTTGTGTATGAAATCCTGGCTGTCTGACTCATGACTGTATAATATAGCTACCATGATGTCACCTGCTGGTTTGTGGACTTTAATTTTGAAGCCTCAAGTTTGACATTTTTGCTGTCACCATCTTGATTTTTTTGGAGTCAGAAGTGACCATATTTGGACGAGAAGGTGGAGCTGTGGAGGAGCGAGGGGTGGATCTGACGCCCATGCCCTTTGGCTTTGCATGACTTTAAGACTTAAAGACTTATAAAAGTTGTCATGAACCTTCAAATTAGGTATAGAGACCAAAGCCACTTTTTGTTTGTTTTTTTTAACCGGACTGTGAACAGCTGGGCATTTTGAGGTTGGGGTTTGTTGAGATTTACTGTGATTTGGAGCAGTCTCAAGTGGCCTGTCGATTAAATACAATCTTTGGGACTTTCGCATTGGTTTAATTTCTCAGCCTCTTAAGTTGCTGCTTGGTCTGAATCAGTGTTTTTGATAGCGTCTTTGATCCACTTGGTTAAAATCTTGAGTTTCACGAGATGATGTCCTTAAAAGACAGTAGACGGTGACAAAAGATGATTAAAGGGTTGAGGGAAGTCTTATAGAATACTCCTTCCGATGTCCACAGCTTCATGGTGGCAATTTCAGAATTGTAGCTCCTGGCCTACAGGTTCTGATACAGTTTGCACCATTATGTCCAGATATGTCCTTGCTTGTCAATGTCAGCATAATGAAATTTTATCACATCTTCCTGTTATATGAAAAACTTCACATGGTTTAATATATATATGTGTGTGTGTGTGTGTGTGTGTGTGTGTGTGTGTGTATTTTTTGTAAAATGTATTAATGTAATAAAAACAGAGACACATTTTTTTCAACAACTGTGACTTGGAGGAAAGGAGTGGGAACTCCACATACTTGATTTGTTGCCTACATTTCAACCAATGAGTTCATTTTTACACAATTCATATTTTGAACAGTGACTGTTTACAAAACACATGGATGCTCTTGGATTCACCCCCATTACCGAACTGAAAACCTTCCTCTGATCATCCCTCATCATATCCGACCACCCAGGGCATTAAAATGACAGAGTGTTAATTAATCCATCATGCTGGTTAATTGAAATGATGTATGATAGTCATTTGTTTTCTTTGATCCCTGAGCTATTAGCGCTGTGTAACTGTATGACTAATTAGTATGAGAACACTTCTGAAATAATTGGGTGTAATTAATCTGTCAGTAGCGTGAAAAAATGACTGTGTCTGACAGTTATGACAAATAGCAGTGTTGATATAATTATGTAATGATCAAGACCGCAGAGGCTAACGAACCCCCGCGTCTTGGATGTTGGTGTAAATCCAGTTTGTTCTGCTTATACATTTTCATTACCGTTTGTTCTGCCCCCCATCCTTTTTTTCTTTTTTTTTGTTTGACTGTGTGTATTGGATGAGCAGCTGAAATGATGCTATCTGACTCTCTTCTTGTTCTTTTTCAATGGTTTCTATGGTAACCATGTCAAGTGATTGAGGTCGGGGGTCAAACTGACCAATAGTGAGTAAATTACATTTCTCTGAATGATTCCCCCTGAGCTGCTATTGAAATCGAGCTCCAGCCCTCTGATGGATACATCTTGTCATTCACAGTTTAGAAGGCAAGAGGGGAAAGTACAAACATGACACCGCAGGGCTCGCCTTGCTCAAACAAAGAGGCTACTGGATGAATAAACACACAAACACACCTACGGCAGAGCTGCAACTTTAAATGGTAGTTTGCATGCTCTGCACACCAGCAAAGACATGTCTTTTAGTCTAGTATGTGTATAAACTGTAAAATCTGACAATATGATTTTACTTAAAAAATCTAGGAAACAGATTGCCTTGAAAAATGTCAGTAAATGTAATTATTAATCTTAATTTAAGTTTACTTTATATCTTATTGTTAAATTTATTTAAATAACTATCTTAGATTTTGTGAAGTTGTTGCAACTTAAAACAACAAGTGCAATTAAATCAATCTTTCTAAGTTTTAGCAACTTCAGTAAACCATATTTACTGTGCTATATATATCTGTATTCTGCCAGTTGTAAGCTAGTCAATCATACTTCTATATTCATTCATGTTAACATAACACAATTCACAGATCTCATAACTTCATTATTGGCAAAATCCTCCTTGTCATTAACAAGTTAAATCTCACTACCTTGGTTTACTGAAGCTGCTAACACTTACAAAGCACAAGGTAATTTAACTCATTTTTAAGTTACAAAACTTCATACAATTAAGTAAATAAAGCTAAATTTCATGTAAACTTAACAATTAGATATAAAGTAAAGTAAACAAAAAAAATAAGACTCGTGGCTATATTTACTTTGGTTTTTCAAGGCCATTTGGTTTCCAAGATTAATAAGATCAACTTGTCAGATTTTAAAATGTACTGTACAAAATTGCACAATGAGCTCATAAAGGGATGTTTAAGACTACATGTCCCCACTCCTGGCTGTTTATTAAGGCCACACAAAGTGCACTCTATAACAAAAACTCTAAGCTCCTTTTGCTACAAACAGGAGGCCTGAAGGTCATTGGTTTGTCTGAACCAAAGCTCACACAATCTCTCAGCCAGAGTTCAAGTGCTGACGATCGCCCTCCTCTTCCTCCTTCCTCCCCCAGTCCTCAGAGACCAGCCCAATGCCGGGGTGTCAGACGAACAACGGAGCAAAGAAGGAGATAAAAACACAAACGATTCTGATTTATTGCTTATTGTGTACCATCGAGTGTAGAAGAGGTGGGGAAAAAAAAAAGAAATCCATTGCAAATTGAATTGTCTTTGTCTGAAACAGGCCTGCTTCAAAAAAAAAAGAAAAAATACAAATTCTATGACAGAGGCCATAAATGACAATGGCACAATAATCTACAGCGACCTGTCCAAGAGGCTGATAAGCCATCACTGAGGGAGCTGATCGATACTAACTATTCATTTCTAAAATTATCTCCACATTGATCCGGGAACAAGTGCCAGCGAGGCAGGGGGCACACTGGCCTTAATACAATAATTATATAAAGGGTTACAAGCTCATCCTCCCAACCAATAAAGCCTGTCAGCAGCACCAGGCATGGTGAAACCCCATAATCCATCAGCACATTGGCCCCTGACCCCTGGGCTTGGAGGCTTCTGTGTGCCTCTATAAAAGTTGCTTACGAAAGAACACAATTGCTGGATATACCTCAATGGGCAGAGACTGGAAACCAGATCTGCAGAGCTGATGTAATGATGTGGTGTCAGTTGACCTGGTACTTGGCCTGATTATTGCCTGGATCTTTGCTGGTAACAGTGCAGAGAAGAAAACTCACTTTTTCTTATCAGGTGTCCTTCACTCAGCAGCTCTGCACTTTGTGTCAACAGTTTGTTGGCTTTGCTATGACTCTAAATGGAATTTGTAATATTAAATCAGTATGAATGGCAGATTTACACACACAAGCAATCAAATGGCATTAATCATTCTGACATGGCTGGCTCACAAATTGTGAGTTTTTTATAAAAGGTAATGCACCCAAATTCATACATATCCCTTTTAATTTAAAAAGCTGCGATCATGTGGTCAATGTGCTGACAGGATACAATTAAGGAAGTGAGCCCAAGTGGTCTTATAAAAATCCAAATTTCCCCTGGGACTCCTACCCGGAGACACGTGATCAGAACCATTTGAACTTTGAGTCATTTTATTGTACATCCTACATGGGCAGCAGCACTTGAGAACATTACCAGACAAAACTTGTCACATGCACATTAAACAAGGCAGGACAGATTCAGGTTGAAATGCTGCTAGTAACAACTTAATACCTCAAGGAATACAAGGAACGCAAGAGCACCTATAGGGCGAATGGAAGGGGAAGTGGATGGGTGAACAAAGCCAGATACTTTGATGCGGGAGTCCAGTGTTTGCTTCCCGTTTGAATGTGATGTTTCTAACCATCTGTGACTTTGATGCCTAAACATAGCATCCATGCCAGCATGTGCATTTGTTGACATCTTGGCATTGGTTGCCATGTACTGCTGTTGTCTAAACATAAACACATGCAGCATCATCCTACTGTGTGCATTTGTTACCATCATGCAGTATCCCAGAGTGTAAATATCAGACGTAGAAGGATATGTATCTTGTAATATGTAGACACAGAAGTCCACAGATAAAGTGTCAACATGTGACACGTTGGGGTGAGAACATGTTGCCTCAGCATGTTTCTTTCCCTAAACCTAATCTTCATAACTTAACTTTAATAACATAACTGTACCTAAATGCCAAACGTCATCCGTTGGGTGCAAATTTGTAAGATATCAAATGAACTCTTGTGTGTGCATTTTTTCTAGGATCATTCAAACCATTCTATGAGGATATGTTGCATTAGTAATTAATTTGTGCAAACTAAGTGAATCTTCAGGGACACTCTTTCTGCTCCTAACCCCACTTTGTGATTCAAGCTGATAAGGGAGTATTTTTACATACAAATCTTGCCAGTTGAAGCTTTAAGATTGCTTGGAGTAATCTGTGGATTTATCAAAATGAAATGAATATTCGAGCCACCTGGCATGGCTCAAGATGAAACACTCTCATACAAAATGATAAGAGACTTGCCATCTGTCTGTATCACAAAGCATTTATGCACGATTAGGGACATATATACCAACTGCAAAAGTTAAAACAAAATCCTCAAGCCTGGATTTGATCTTGATAATGCCTCCTTTACAGACAGCTAAAGATGTACAGTACATGAAAATATATGTGAGACATTTTAATAAGCTATCTATATGCAGATAGAGTTTACAGGTCAAGTATGACAAAGTGGATATTTTTTGCAGAACAATGACTACAACACTGGACCCTTTTCAAACCAGAGCCAGGATAGAGGACCTATGTTCCTGGTTATCTTAATAGACTAATTGATCTGCTATTGAAGAGGCACGTTCCTCTGAGCATCACCGAGACAGCCCGGCTCCAATCAGACAGGCATGTGTTATCAAACTGGGAAGTCAATTAAGAGAGAGGGAAAGAGAGAGAGAGAGAGAGAGAGAGAGAGAGAGAGAGAGAGAGAGAGAGGGGACAGAGGGACTGGCTCCAAGCTGTCAGCAGACTGGTTCTCACAGAGGGAAGTAGGTTTCAGAGACTTAGTCCAGGCTACAGACATACAGGAGTCAATGTTCCAGTGCTGGATGGCATATGCACTGCAATGTGACCTCACCTCTGTGAAACTTGCAGTCTGCTAGCTGGCTCAAAGTCATCGTCTCCAATAGACTGATGTCTGTTTTGTTATAATTCACTGAAAGATTTTACCCAACTTATGATATGGCCTGTTCATGAAAGCTTTTGTGAAAGCATTTGGACATATCAGTGTGTTATATGCAAAAGTTAACGAAACAAATATGCATCCTTATCCACAGTGTTGGGCACGTTACTTGCAAAAAATGTTGGCTAGTTACTTGGTATTATTATTATACTCCCTTCTTAAAGTAAGCTACAAAACAAAAATGCTGAACACACTCCAAGAGTACATTTTTGGGTTGTGCACAGTGGAAATGCCAATATTAATTATCATAGTAAGACCGGCAAACATAAGGTTACAAACAGGAAGGAGCACACTACATAAAGAAATTATTGTTTCAACTCAAAAAATAAAGTGTGAGCGCTGCCATAAAATTGTGAATTGGCTGACTTTCAGAAGACAAGTTGAGGTAATTTTGTAATGATTCAACTTGCCCTCTTAAATTCAGTCAACTTGAAATTTTAAGGCAGCCCTGACAATAGCTTTTTTAAGTTAAAAAAAATGTTTAATTTCACAGTGTAAAGTTGCAACCTACTTTAGCAGAGCAACCGGTGGAGACAGATGTGCATTAAAAAGGTACTTTGCCAATTTTCAACCAGCTTTGTATCATCACAATGTGGGTATGAGTAAATGAACTGTGGTAAACTTCCCTCCATCTAACCAGTGCCTAGATAAAGCTTCCTGCACTATGAAAAAGAGGCAGAAGAAACTCAGATGAAATGGAAAAACTAAGCAGCGCTGATCAAATCAAAAATCAAAGATTCTGTTACTGGGCTGAATATTTCTTACCTCAACTGTTTTCAGAAACATGTTTTAGCTTGCAATTTAACTGTAATACAAGATTATCTGTTACCAGCTGGCCTCTATTGTGTCAAATGGATGAGTTCACATTACGTCATCCACCAGTGGGACTGTCATCAGTCTGGTACAATGCAGTGCATTCTGGTAGTTGTAGGTTTTCTACCTCTTTGTCTATAGTTATGTAAGTTTCAAAAGTATTTGCTTCTTTCTACTGCATAGAATTTCACAGTCTGCTGTGTCCTGATTTTTCCAGACTTTTGGGAAGACTGGACTATGTGTCTGTTTAAGACTCATTTAAGTTGCCATCATTAGTTAGTCTGTCTTTGTTTTCACTTGATCAGCATATTATTAAGATGATTATATGATTTTGTTGTTGGTTTCAGGTTACTGTGTTTTCCCCTCCTGGGTTTCTGTGCTGCCTTTCCCTCATTTACCATCTACACACCTGTTCTGCATCAGTCTTGTTAGTCAATCCTGCTCCTCAGGTTCTCCCAGCCAATCAGCTCTCTGCCTGTTCTTCTGCCTCATTCCCCTCACCTGAGCTTCTCTGCCCTTCTCTCCACCTGCACTCAATCCCCTCGTCAGTCCAGTTTGTATTTAAGCCCTGGTTTTCAGGGCAGTGTTTGTTGAATTCTTGTTTTAGTCAAGGGATTTTTTATGTTTTTTCTTTCCCTGCACTGACCTGGAATAAAGAGTGACCTGTCTGAGTTATTGCTACACTGCTTCTCAAGCATGCATGTATGCAGACAACTAGTTTGAACTGTTGAGAGGTTGATGACAATATCCACTGCTTGCATGCCCACAAGCTTTTATTCCAAAACCCAACTTCCGCCTGCTCCTGTGATTTTACTCTCCAGAGAACAACCACACTGTTATGTTCATGCTTTTTTTGAAGAAAACTTTGCTTACATCAGACTTACAGTAGCTGCATCCTCTCAACCGTGACTGAGGCAAAGGCCACACACTAAGCCATATTTGCCGACCAGCTTTATGAAAAAGTGCATCCGGTAAAATGTTGTTAATTTTTTTCATCCACAAACACAGCACACATCTACTGTATGGGTTTTAATTAAGTCTTTTGTGGCTTTATAGTTAACTACATCTGTTGTAACCAAAGGCCTGATGTTGACAAGAGCACTTTCCTGTTTGAATCACCGCTCCTATTTTGAGCTCCACTTTCATGAGGCTTAGGTTTAAAAATTTCAAACTCTTTACTATCTCATCACACAAGCCTGACTTCCTGACAGCTGACCCACAATATATATCAAGAGTGTGTTTTGTGTTTCAGATTTGTTTGAAATGCAGAGTTTCAGCCAGCATGTCTGAGCTGACAAAGAAAAGAAAGCGCCACGTACTAAAAACTCAAACTCAGCATCACAAGATCTAATAAAAAAGATGCCACCACACTGCTCAGGCTGTTTGATGGACAAGTGATGAGCGCAAAGTGTGTGAATTAAATAACCAGGTGTTGTACAGAACATGTTTAACCCTTTAACACCTGGATCGACATCAGTTTTTTTGTGCAGCGTTTAGATGCCGTTCACAAGCATTGAACGTCTGACACCTGAGAAAATTACTTTGATTTCTTTAAAAAAAAACAGGGAAAAATGTTATGAGGTAAATGGCAAGAAATGTACCCAAAAAATGTTACAAAATATATATATGTATATATATAATTTTTTTGCACTGTCTTTGTTCGTTTTCTTGTTTGTTTTTGTGTTTTATTTTTCTTCTGTGTCTTATTTTCAGATACATTTTCATTTTACTTATTTCTTGCTAATTTTGGTGCCCTTTCTTGTTAATAGCTTATTGCCGTCTTCCCTTATTTTTGAAAGAAATCAAGCCAGTTTGCTCAGGTTTCAAAAGGTTAAAGAAAAGTAGCAACCCTGATCCAAACCTTCCTTAAGATGCATTTTTGTCTCAAATAGTAGATATAGTGGATGTATTCTTTTTTTTATCAGAGACATGTAACATCCTTTGTAACTTCCATCTGTTATCTCCTTTCATTGGAGCATTGGGGTCCTCTCTAAGGGGTGAAGATTACCCTTAATGTGTATTCTAAATGCACTTGTAATTGCATTAGTGATCATTTTAGATACAGCGACTAAATAGCTCTTTTCACAAAGAGGATGTAATAAATATTGAAAGGACGCACCAAGGCTTTATCCACCATTTTACTTAATTGCTTCAGACTGTGTGACAATGGCGGGTTACTGGACTGTGGCGGACGAGCATTTCACCACAAGACAAACAGAGGATGTATCTATTATCTGAGCCGCATGGAGGTCGTCGACCTACGACAAGCGGAGGGGCCGGAGACATTAGAGATCATGTGCAATTTAATCTTTGCACAAAATAAAAGGCAGAGGATGGACAGAGAGGCGAGCGCCACAAAAGGGGGGCCAGAAGAATGGACGTGCTGTCTCAGACAGGCCCGTCCCCAAAGGATCCTGGGCATTTTCTTCTCAAGCCACTCAAAGCCATCGTGCTGTGCCTGATTCCACTCACTCCTCTGACACTTGTATTAATGGCATTTTGGCCCGGGACTGTAGATGCTGAAAGGCGATTGTGCAGAAGCAGCTGTGTCTCTCTTACTCCCTCACTCTCATACTTTACTAGTGTCTCTTTTACTGACTCCTATGCTTTCTTAGCCCCTTCTCTGTCCGCCAGCCCCCCCCCCCTCCACACACACACACACACACACACACCTTCTCTATTCTCTATCCATTCGTTCAGTCATTACTGGTCAGTGTCAGCACTTGAAAACTGTTGTGCTTGCCGAGCCGGTGTCATCACAAGTGGAATTAACCATTTTCCCTGTGCCTGATTGCAAGAAGCCCGACTCATTCCAGCACTCCTATACACTCCATCAAGATCCACTGACAGAGAGAAAGCCTACTGGCTTCTATTAAAAGCATGATATAACAGTAAATGTTTACCAATCTGTGTGGTGCTCTGCAGCTCTTCGATCGAAAGGCAAAAACCAGAATATCACAACTTACTATTGTCACCTGAGGGGATTAAAGCGATGGTTTAGATTTTTTTTTAAAGCGGGGGTTATGTGGATTTCTTATTCATAGACATTATATTACATATAGTGGATGTCAGTCGGCACGCATCCAGTTTGGAGAAGCAGTCTGACATGGAAGCTAAGCAATGTACTGCTGTGGAAGGGGTCAGAAGCAAAATGTATTTCAGCCACCTAAAAACGTCCCACTTAAAAAAACAAGGGTTGTCAAACAATGCATTATTAAGTAAGTAAGTCAGAATTTTATTAGTTTTTTAATTATTTAATTTTAAGTCAATTGCGATTAATTGCATTTTTAAATCACATTTTTAGTTCCATTATTTTGCATTTCAAAATGGTTTTGAAGTCCATATTGACAAGGCAAAGCACTTTTTTACCAGACTGTCTTGAATAGGAATCAAATGACAGCAAAAAACTGCATGGGACTAGCATAAAGTGGGCATTCCTTTTATTAAGTTATTACCAGCCGTGACAGATTCCGTCCAGCCGAATTTTTGGCGCCGCCCGTCTACCTATTAGGCTGCCATGGCAGGTGCTGCCCAGATGTCCAGCAGCATATAGTAACACTGCGACCATTTCAGCGCATCAAGCAGCTGCGAAAGATGACTTTTGACGCCTGGATCGTATACCGAAAGCACTGTCAAAGCTGTGGTATCTGACGACTTCAAAATGAGATAGGGCTTTGATTTCTACAGGAAATTGAAGCTATTACATTGCTCTCTCTGAAAACCCAGGCTCCATTTAGAAAAACAGTCATTTAACATCCCTGAACATAGGAGCTGCTGGTCTACTGCTGCCTCAATCAGTTATTGTGTTTGTATGATTGTAAGACTTGGGCGTTTAGAAGGGTTAGTTCGGATTTACCAAAGTCACACGATAACGCACACTAACTACGGTTCAGGACTGTTGTAGACCAGCAGCTCCTGTGTTCAGCGAGCTGAAATGAATGTTTTAATCAAGCATAGACGGGAAACAGAAGCAGTTAACAACTTCTCCATCATAATATGCTGTCTATTGGAAAGGTAAAGCATTGAAAAAACTCTAAATATAGCGTACACTTACAATGATATGGATTTTTTTGGGCGGGACTTTTTTTAGATGGCTAAAATACATCTTGGTTTTGACCTCCATCCACAGCAGTGCATTGCCTAGCTTCTGTGTACGACTCTAGCCTGCTTCTTCAAACTAGTGTGATGACTGCCATCTCATTCAAACCCACTTCAAAATATCCAAATTATCCCTTTAAAATATTGACATTATATGTAAGGAATAACATTATGAGGCTCACTGAGTATTGCTGCAAGTTATGACTAAGGAGCAAAGCTTTAATGTTAATCCCAGTTGGGCACAGTTAAATAACATGTAATCAGTCATCTGCAGGTACAAGCGAGATTTGTCTTGATCTGAAGGGATAAAATGCAAAACTATCCATGGGCCACCTCAAATAAACACAGCTTACTATGTAAGATGATGAATGTAATTCCTTGCAGAAAAAAAAAAAAATCATAATCGCGAAGGGATTAAAATCTTAATATCTTGTATTTAGGCCTTCAGAGGGAGTAATCTGTTGTCTGATCTGTCCGGTACATTTCTTGAGACGTTTTTCAGAAGATCATGAAATTGCATGAGTAATGCAATACAAATCTTTTTTTTATTCATTGCTACCCAGAAGATTACAAGATTTGCAGAGATTTGACCCCCCTCCCACCGTTGTAGGTGGCCTTGACATAAAGTCAAATTGAGAACTTTAAAGAACCATAACCACCCAGATCAGTTTTTTTTTTTCTTTTTTTTTTCACAGCAAGTGCTTTGGAAAAGATGTAATGCTCATATAGTCCGACACAAGAGAGAAAAAAACAGGAATACAAGGGTCTCTCAGTTAATGTATCATCATCTGAGTGGGTTTGGATTGGAGTTATTAGAGTATTTCACTTCATTGCATGACCTCCTGTTCCTCCTCAGATCATGAATCCTATTCATTACCCAGTCCTTCTGGAGTGCCCGCCTTTATAATATTACTCAATTTATATTCTGAAGCGGGCTCCTGGGAGAGCGATCAGCGCTCCGAAACAGCGACCCCCCTATAACCCAATCACAATATTTAAAGGGCAGCAAAGAGCTTTTTAATGCGCGTCGTAGATAACCATTTAAAGTGGATTGCTTTGGTTTAATATGACCTTAACAGGCTGGCAGTCACATGTGAAGAATGAATAAGCTAATAGGAGAGACGACAGGGAGAAAGAATGAAATCAAAAAGCAGAATATGAGAGATTTGTTTCAATGCAAGCTGGCCTCTTGACGGCTGCTGAGAGGAGCATGATAGAGAATCACAAGCGTGTGAATGAAACAGGACAGGCGATGAATGAAGCTACTGCGCGCATTTCTCTTTCCCCTTTTCCCAGAGTATGAACTGCTTTATCATGATAAAAGACAAGACAGGTATAAATGACACATTTACATTCTCCCATCAAAGAGAAACTTGACTCAATCTGGATGAAAGCAGCTGTGGATCTGGGCTGTTCTCTGGGTTTTCTGCAGAGGGGGAAGGCAGTTACAGGATGATATAGGGAACATGCCATGCTTGTTTAGATACATCATGAAAAATATCATTGCTCGGATCTTAGACTTATATTTTTGAGCTTTTACCACCTGTCTATATTAAGACATTTAATCTAATATCTGTCTGTGATAAATCCCTTTTTTTCCTTTATTTTCTCAGAGTTCAGCTGACAAGGACATGCAGAAATGTAATTTCTTATTTGTTATTGTTTGGATAAACATTAACATTTGTATACATTTCAGAAGGGATATTGCATGTTTTACTCCTGCTCATTTTTAGCTATAATAACAGCTATACAAAGTATTTCATGTACTTTTCAGATTCAGGTTTGTTTCTCTTTTACTCTCAAAACATATAATCACTATGCACAATATGAAGTATTGTTATAGATTAAACTATAAAGCAGCTTTACCAAATACAGTAGAGTATCCCTTATTGGACCATTATTAAAAATGACCATAAAGTAATATAGTAGTGATGGGGCCATTCTGCATAATAATTACTTCTACTTTTGATATTTTCAGTGTAATTGCTGCTAATACTTCTGGACTTAAATACAAGACTTTTAGTTAGGTAAATGACTTTTCCTTTTTTTAGACTATAGAAAGGGAGCACCAATACGTTCTCATTCTAACCCTTCAAATACTGCTGCTTTTACAATTTACATAAACACTTTGTTTTTAGGTTAATTTTCTTAAGTTTGGGCAACAAAAGCATTTTTTTGCTTTTAGGTTTAGAGTAAAACATTATAGTTTGTCTTAAAATAAGAAGGTTGTTACTAATGTAATGCCACGTAACGTGACATATGTCATGTGACATACGTCAAATGTGTAGAATGCTATATATAATAGTGCAGTATGTTTGATATGAAAATAACTCCACTGACTTTTGATTCTGCATGAGAAACAAACAGCAGTCTCTTGGGTAAAATTCCAAAGTTTGTTTGACCTGTCCACTGCCGCTCCTACCGACCCTATACAGCAATTCTCATTCTTTATACTATGGTAGTGTCCTCTGTTGCATGTGCATCACACTGCCACTAAAGAGCATGTCTCTATGTTACTTTCTGAGCCTGAGGTTCACTAAATAAGACTCTGTATTTGACAAGCGGGGTTGATGCCTGCTGCGTCTGAGACTGCCGCCACCCAGTGCATAGCATACCGCCATGAATGGTCCCTCTGTGACTGACACGAAATCCACTGACAAAACAGCTGTATTAGACAAGTTGTGAGTGAGAACGGACTGGGTTGCCGCTTGATATAAATGCACAATATGTAATTCTGCCGCTATTGGTGTCTCTAAATCTAAACAATAAGAAAAAGCTTTGATGTTAAGAAGTAGCATGGGATCATGGGAGTCTTTACTGTTGAACAAACACCACTGCTGATTAAAATCTGATGTGACTTCAGCAGAAATCATCTTCACAAACAAGAAAATGTATCAAAGTTTTATTTCGATATCATTTTTCACATTTATTTTATTCTACCGAAACTGTTACCTTAAATAACCATAGAGATTTCTTTGGTTTTGATATTTACTGGAATCATTTGGGATTATGTAAGAACACAACTCAATGGAATGCAGGCCTGTAACATAGATCTAGTTAATTTTAGATATTATGAACTGACAATTTCACATATTGTACATACAGTTTACTTATTTAAGGATTCATTCATTTATTAATAAGCACAAATGGACAAGAGCACATTTTTTTGTGGAGATGGTGAAATCTTCCTTCACCATTTAGATTGTTCAAACACAGTGCAGTGAGTCAATTCTGTGACAATAATTAACAACTGAACTAAAAAGACAAAATACTAACATATTACAATGTATATCTGCTATTCTACAGTTTGGCAAAGAGACTCTGAACTTCAGACACTCTTTTCTCAACTTCACTCTCTCTGTAGTTCCTGCTCTCTGCCTTTGTAAAGCAGCGTTAATCTTGTACCTCTTATCAGTCCCTATCCAGCCAGAAACTTGAAGTTTGTTACTTCCTCCATGTTAGTATTGGCACCGGGGTGATATTTATCTGTGTGTGATCTCTGCATGGTGCCGACTCAGCATCGCTGAAGGCAGATGCAGATCATCTATATTTAGATGAACTCTGATGTCCTTGACATTAATCACAGTCCATAACCAAAGGCATCATTTCATCTTAAATCTGCCTGAACAGAGCATTTTCAGCCAAATGAAAGAGTGTTGTGCCCTCCGCCTCTTTCATTAGAATAAAGCACACGGACCCTTCTGAAATTGACAGGCATCAACATTGACGAGCGAGGAAAATTAAGCATGCGTGTAATTTATTGATATCGGAACTTTTTTTATTTATCTGATGTGCTTTGTCATCTCAGGAGGAAGAGATGCATTCGCAACACAATCTGAACGATTGGATACATTGTGCTAAGAGGGGGGAAATATAAGGCTAAAAAATGACCTTGGTGATCTGACAAAAAAAGGGTGCTTCATAAAAGCCATTTGCATGGTCCTGATTGATATCTCACCATAGATTGTATTGTCAGTTGCTGGTCAAAACTTGTGATTAAGAATTTAGTGCTAAGTCAATTTCACTTTCTTTTTTTCAGAGATTTTAATTAGTAAATGAACTGCTCTTATGGATGAATGATTGATGCCCTGAATAACCATTTCCCTTCAGTGAGAGTGAATGAGTGCGTGTGTATGTAAGCATGTGAATGATGCGGATGATATATAACGATCATCTGAAAAAGAGCGGCCAAATGAGAAACAACCATTACATTAGTGTTTCACAATGTGATATAGAGGGAAGGGTCACTGTGTCTAACCAGTATTAAATTCTAATTGGACATATTATGTACTGGTAGCTTGTCAAAATAAAGGCATTTGATTTAAGTGATTGCGGAAGGGCCTTTGGCTAATGTCAAAATGCATTTTAGGCCTTACTAATGAATTTTTATAATAGTGATTAGTACATGAAATCATTTTTTAAGCACAGAAAACACATTAGAACTAAGAAAATTAGTCATATCCTTTATTTCCGTTATAGCATGATGGTTTTATTTCAAACTGCTGTTTATTTCACATGGCTAGAGGTAGGAAATGAAGAAAAAAAGAGATTCTTTTTTCCCTTTTTGTCCGTTTGGGAACATTGAATGTGCAACCCAGCTTCTCCAGATGCTGATTGTACATTGGATCAGTGCTTATAGGGATTGATACCCTCATAGTGGTATCCTATTGGTTGCAGAAGAGCCTGTATAAATCATCCACTGGACGCTGATATACAAACTGCATGATAAATGCGAAGTGACCTAATGATGAAAACAATTATTTGGGCTTTTAACTTTTTTTTATCTCTGTGCAAAATGGAGCCATTTTGGAGACAGAAATGGTGACAAATAACAGCAAGAGGCTGTGAAACGCTGCCGTTCACACTTTCCGAGATTAACGTCATTTGTATCAGTTTAACGCCGGAGGGGCCAAACTGCATGATGAAGGAGATCTGAATTGGCCCTCGCAAAAAACGGGGGAAGAAGGAGAGTAAGTGTGAAGAAAGTGGGATGCAGTGGATATAAGGATGTGTTTGTCATGTGGGCTGGGGAGGGAGGGACGATTCCAGGGTCAAAGGTGGATCTAAAGCAACAGAAACAGGGGAGCGTTACATTTCCTCTGGCCACCCTTAAATAATGTCCGCAGGCCCAAGTTATTAACCTCTTTAAAGCCCACAGAGCAGAGTAGAGCGAGCCTGCAGTCAGGCCTGGTCGCGGTCAGGGGACAGATAGCAGAGATAATAGAAGTGCACATGGAGGAACAATGCACGGGTGTATCTAGGGATGGGGGAAAGAGTAGCACAAGTGAGGGAACAGGACCAAATAAAAAGAGAATAATCCCAGGCACAGATAATCAATGGGGAGATGAAGAGAGGAGAATGAGAAATGCACTTGAATTTTCTGCCTTAGTTTTTTTTGCTTCTATTTGTAATAGAGTTTATGATGTGTTATTCCTGGCCTGCATAGCGGCTGGGGTGGTGTGAGACCGCGCGCTTCTCCGAGGGGTGTTGTGGAGACTAAGGATGCTGGTTCACGGAGGGTTCACCCATTACCCAGGCCCTGCAGCCAGCTGGGGGGCTAACCAGGATGATCAGCGCAAGCCACAGCCTGCACAGGCCCCAATGATTTTCACATCAAGCCGCCTGATGTACAGCTCCACCGTCTACCAATCGCTCTCCCATATCGATCCCCCCTTAAATGAGCCTTCCCCGCTTTGTACCATGAGCAATAATTAAAAAAGCAGCACATTGATTTTAACTAATATTATGAGAGATCAGGATGTGCACATGCTTACAAAACAGCTAAGGCTCTTCAGAAACCATCGGCAGCAGAAAAACAAAGCCGTGCAGAAAGAGAGGAGAGGAGGGGGGGGGAAACAGTTGATTAAATTCAAGGTAACAAAAGGATGCAAACATACGAAAATCACTGCAAAAGTGTTTAGTTTGTGTTGTAAAACACATAGAATGCTGCTAAAGGCAGAACTAATACAGCCTGTGGATACTCACAAATACCCAGATTCACCATGTAGCACACTGTTACTATGATTAAAGGAAAAATAAAACATCCCATGTGCCAAAAAGCTCATGAATTTAGGATTTATAGAAAATTAAGTGCATATCCTGAAACTGAATGTTTTAGTTAAGTACTGGAAACAATATTCACAAATAAGGGCAGTAATTTCATATGAATTGATCAACATTGCTTAACTGTGATAATCATATATCTACGAAACCTTTTAAAAAACTGGGGTAAACCACCTTGTTTTAACTTCATTATAATACATTGTTCACAATCCAGTGAAATTTTGGATGTATTTTCTTATGGGAACTGTATGGCTTTATTAGATGTACAGAGGAGAGATGGCAGGAAATAAGGGAGGAAATGATGCACGTAAACCAGTGACAATGCAGTTTATATTCGTCACCTTCAGCTCTTGTCCAACAGGAAACCCTGAAATGTTTTATTCAGTTAAGAAAAGTTATTATTTCTTAAAGAAACATTACAGTTTATATCATTATCAGAACCAAAATACATTATTTATTATGGGGGGAATTGTAATACATTGCAGGTGCTCTAAGCATTGAGAATTTTAGAAAGTGGGAACAGTGAATATGGAAGTTAGAAGTAAGTAGAAATGTAAAACTGAAATATGTGTGGTATTCTTCAATGTCACACGCGTATGTAAAATATTTTAAAATACAAACCATGTATGATATGCTGAGTGTAAAAAAAAAAAAGTGCCCTTTGCTGCATTACAATGAACAAAACTAATATGTAAAGACTGAGGAATACTTGCAAGAAAAAATCAAAATCACAGTGACAAAATGCAGCTTCAAGATAAATTATTTAACTTAAATAACATACACGATTAGAATATTCATCTAAACATTCAAAGAAACACTGGTACAGTTTTCAATTTTAAAAAAGGCAATAAAAATGCTTTTATTATTAATGTTTTCAAAATCTGGGCCTCATTTCTAATCATACTTCAGAACTACAGTGATGATAAACTGGAAATAGCAAATATTTCTGAAAAAAAGATGTAAAATATAATGTCCATGATGCTTGAATTGGCAGGCCTTTACAAAGTGTGCATGGCAGCAGAAAACTCCACTAATTGTCGTATAATCAGACTTGTGTTATACCCTCTCCATCCTCAATGACACTTTGAAAGAAACTGAACAGACATAAAACACCCTCACCAGAGCGCTCGCTGCCTGCTCGCTGCCCTCTGTTTCACTGTGCTTCTGTGAATACCTCCGAAAATGTAAATGAGAGTCTTATGACATTAAAGGTTCAAACGCAGAGACTCGACATATGCTGTGACACTGCGGACGCTTTAATGTGATAAGTTAGTGTCACACGGGGGAGGGGGCGGGACTCCCTGGCTGCTGCGTAGCTGAGGCTGATGGTAGCCCCCAGTGGACACTCTGCTGTACTTGGCCATTGTGGCTCCAACATTGGCAGTGAGGGCCATTAAAAGGCTCCCATAAAGTGACCAAGGCCCAGGCCCCCCAGTCCTGCAGTGCATTACACTTACGTGGCACGCAGGCATCCCATAATCCTTAGCATATGGCCCGTGAGTGTCGACAGGCATGAAATTACATCAAGGGCATTTTTTGATAACTGTCGATACTCTCACAAAGACGGTCAGCCTTATTGACGCCAAAGTCAAGGGCTGCTGTGTTTGTGTGTGTGTGTGTGTGTGTGTGTGTGTGTGTGTGATGAGAAGGGGGGGTTGTCTGTGTGTGATGAGGGGCCTGCAAAGTCAGACAGATGCCAGTGAGAACTGATCCAAAGGGAGCCTGATCTTTATTGATATGAGTAAATTGATATTGATAAGGATTTGAATTGCTATGGATTGCGTTAAGCAGCAGTATAATAGAGAGGTCTGCAAAAAGGATTGCGGTCAGAGTCACTTCATTCGACAAGTTTGGACTCCCTTATCTTAAATTTCATTTATTCTAATCCAATGCATAATTATGATTTCTTACATTTGTCTCTTATTTTGTCATTTTTAAATGAAGTGGGACAGACAGGGCAACGTGTTGTAATCAAAGTCCACCAGAATACGTTGCTGCTTGTGATTCCACTTAAAGAGTAAACAGTGATCGTGCACACCGTATTCATCACTGTCATGTGCAAACCATGTGTCTCCAAAACAGTGTTTTAAATGGCTCATTTTACTTAAAATGTAGACAAATTTTCAAAACATAAAGAAAACCTACAATTAGTTAGTCTTTAGTTTAAATATTTCTACAGGAAATTAAATCAATGATATAAAAGAAATCTCTTATTTTGTAATACAGTTATTACATGTGTAATATTTGTGTGTGATATATTTACATTTTCTACAATGAAGGTAAAAGCCATGAACGTCAGGCTCACATCACAGCAAAGACCTCTCTGTGACTGAAGGACAAGTGCTGGACTGGACCTGCTCCGAGGAATATGCATATATGCAATTATAGTATACTATACTGCCACCTAGTGATCATTTAATATGTGAATATCATTTTGTCTCTAATGCAGATTATCCTCCTATGTGCACCCAAATATGTCTAAAGAATCATATCTGAGTCTTTCATTTAATAAACAAGCACCTGTTATTATATTAAAATTTTGATGAAGTGTTTTGTAATTATTACACTGCTCACATTAGTAAGATCAGGAAAAATAATTCTGAATTCCAAAATACAGTAACGCAACATTTAAGAATAGCTGATATATTTGTTTTTATTCATGGCCATGCTATTCATCACTAATCAATACATATGACGCCACAAGCATTATGTTAATGTCCTCTGAGAAGATTCTCATGGGAAAGATGTATTTGAATGGGAGACATCTATAATGATTCCTATCATGGCTAAAGAGGATGGCCACATTTCAGTTCAAATATAATCTCATTATTGGCTGTAAAAGTAAGAACAGAGCTCAATTTGAGTTCTGGGAGACATGCCGCTCATGTCTCTTTCTGCTCTTAATTTCTCTCATAAAATAGTCTGGACTTAAAAAGCAGACTAACTGCTTTGCCAAATGTTTGGTGCAGACAGACACTCTCAGATCATTCTGTCTTTGACATATAGCAAGGTGACTCCATTGTAAACTACTAATTTACCCAAGTTCTTTTATCCTTCTTTCAACATATCTTAATATAGCCAAATTATATGATATTTTGACCTTTTTTGCACAGTATGTTTTTTCAGTAAGTATTTATTATTATTATTATTATTATTATTATTATTATTATTATTATTATTATTATTATTATTATTATATGAAATTAAAGTAACTCTGCACTGCAAATTGGCTTTCTCTCAATGAAGAGCACTACTAATTGTATGTAGGGAAAAAATGGAGATAGATACATTTTCACAGTAACATCTGTGCAAGAAATCATAGTCACCTCTGCTCCACTGGGAAAAAAGAATCTGAGTTCATACAATAAAGTGGATGACAACTTATCATTAAAGAGAATGTAACCAGATGTTCCTCCTTTTAAATCCAAGGAAACGGAAATACATTAACAGATAAACAGGCTTATCTGCGCTTTACAACACATGCAAACGCATACATGCAAAACACTCGTGTCCTATGGGGGTCAGAGCCATTTAGTGAATGAACAACAGCTACGTCACTGGGACAGGACGCCCCATTATTTGTGAATGAGCTCCTTCCTGTCCTGCCATGCTGAAGCACTTTGAGCCAACCAACAGCAACTACGGAAAATAAATAAGATACCAGGCTGCAAGAAACATTTTTCCCACAATAAAACTTTTATTTTTTAGAGATCTAAAGAGCACTGAGGTGACCTTTCTTGACAATAGTATGCCTCTTAACTCCATCTGCTTACAGGAAGATGGAAAATTTGTGAGATAGAAGTTGATATCCAGATAGAACCAGATTCCTTACGTGTGTATGCAGCCGATGTGACGCACTAAGCAGTGTGGCTAACTGCTTCCTGCTCCAATTAGCTTCCATTACCAGCTGGTAGTGTCCCTGTTACACTGTTGACACACATTTCCACACGTGCACACCCTCACTCATTCATCCACTCACTCTGTCTCACAAGGCTGACACACACACACACACAGTTTCTCCTTTTTTTCCCCACATGCACTTAGGCACACACACGCACATGCACAGCCTGTACTTTACAGATATCAGCTGTTATCCCCGTCTAGCATCAGTCCCCAGGCACTATGCTAACAGCCTCCTCTACAAGCCAATTTACAAGGATTCTGGTCATGTTTACATTAGCCCTCTCTCAGTGCATGAAAAGAGCAGGGCCGCGCCGCAGAATAGAAATGAGCAAATATGAATAATTCAATCCTCCTCCTGGCCATTAACATGTTTCCCTTGAATAAAGTGATAATAGGTTATCATCTGTGAAATGGAAATTTCATAACAGAGACGGTGAGAAGAGCGTCTCCGGTTACACCAGAGGAAATTAATTTCACAGCACATCTGCTCCACAAAGCCCCGGCCCTCCAACGCTAAGTATGAGAAAATGTAGTCGTTCAGCTCTGCTAGCTTTCTAATTAGATTAGCATGCTTATTTGAAGGCGGGAATCTTTAGTCTAGTCAAAGGAATTAGTGTTCCCCATTACAGATACCTAATATTTATAATAATGAAATGACTTAGCCAATTAGGGAGGGTTAAAAATGCATTACTTTACCTTATTATATTAGCCAGATGGTACACTGAATAGTCCATGTTGTGCTGTGCATCTGGATGAGGACCATGGTGGCCAATTCGACATAACATGATGTAGTAATCGTTGTGGAAGGGCAGTTTAGTCCTCACCTTTCTGTCTCACTGCCTTTCCAGAGGAAGCCGCTTTAGCTTGAGGAGCAATCAAAAGTTTAATGAAAAAAAGCTGCAGCTTTCTCCCTCCTTCTTTGTTGAAAAGATAAACGCCGCTGAAACAAATCAATCTGGAAATTGAAAACTTGCGGTGTGAGGATAAGGAAGTGACAGCAGTGTAAACAGTT
Organism: Plectropomus leopardus; assembly: GCF_026936395.1. Taxonomy (NCBI): domain Eukaryota; kingdom Metazoa; phylum Chordata; class Actinopteri; order Perciformes; family Serranidae; genus Plectropomus; species Plectropomus leopardus. The sequence goes on from NC_142186.1 coordinate 9,680,835, forward strand.
ATGATTTTGATGGCTATCGTCATAAGGAGGCCCAACAATGGTGCTGGGGGAGTGAAACCTCTGAGGGAGTAAAGGACTTTGTCCCTTTAACTTTCCTCCCCCCTTTTCATCTATTTCTATCATTTTTTGTTTTGTTTCGTTTTGTTGTTTACTGGTGGACAGCTGTAAACGATAAGAGATTGAGGGCCATTATCTGAAATGGGGATCAGCAATCCCTCCGGTGCGTGGCTATGAGACTGAAAGCAGGAGACTTCAGAGCCTGTGTGGAGTATGGAGGAAGAGCCAGAGGAGGAGGAGGAGGAGGACCTGAGGACCATTGCTTTTTCCTGTTGGTTACCTGCTGTTTGGCACCTGCTGGCATTTGACTACAGATCAGGCAGCCCAGCAACCCAAGAAATGTTGTAAATATTGGACAATTCTCAAGTTGATACAAACAACTTCACAATTTACCTCCAATGCCAATGCAATAAGCTGTGTGTCCTCTCTTCAAAACCTTAGCAAATTGGGTTTTAATTATTTTATAAGCATGCAAAGAAGTTACCCCAGAATAAGCAAAATGATTATAAATACAGTTTTCAGGATATTTTTCCATAGTTTTTTAAAAATTTTCTTTCACTTTTTTAAAACTAGGTCATTTTCTTTGTCCCCTTTCATTAATTTCTTGCAATTTATGGGACATCTTTGCCAAATCTTTGACAAACTTGCCCATCTTTTTGAAAGAAACTAAACCAATTAGTTCAGGTCTTAAAGGGTTAAATAGCTGTACAAGAAAACTGATGTCAAAACAGGTTTAAAAGGGTTAATGTAGTGAGACAAGATGTGAGAATGTGAGTGTTGAGGGTGGTGTTTGGGCAGGACACCAGAGGTCATATCATCACAAAGACCTGAAATCAGGGTTAGGGTTAAGTTTCACATTTCCTAAACTGTGTCAGAAATACCATAAAAGAGCAACTGGTGCATCATAACACCAGTAAGCAGCCTGCAGCTCTTCATCTGCTCTCTGTGGCTGCTCCATCTTGTTCGTATTATTCCCTGCAATATTTAAAACTAAACATTAAGAATTACATAAAGAATTACTTTTGTCTTGTTTTGTAGACACTTTTTTGATGAAAAATTTGTGCAGTTATAGCCCAATACATCATGTTCTATGTGACTGCCAGGAAAAGAAGTCCTTGAGCCAATTTGCTCAGGTTTCACTGGGTCAGGTGGGATAACCCTTTGGTGAATTACATTTGCAGGAAGACACACAAACAGTGCATGAGAAAGGCCTTTAAAAAAGCACACTGTAGATAATATTCAGTATAACTATATGGAAATCTCAAGGATTATACTTTTAGGAAGTGTTTCAGTCACCTAACCCTAACCATAACTTTATCATACTTGATTTACTATAACCACAAGCTTTCCCCAACCTTGACCATAAACTGTTTACTTCGTGATATTGTTTAAAGCGAGAATTTTAAATGTATAAAAAAAATTAAGAACATCAGCTGTGGTTCTGAAGAATTGTCTGATATTGATGTTCCTGTCTGGTTGGATCAGGACCTCAAGACTTCCCCTTTAAACAGCTGCAGCTTGAGTTGAGTTATACCTGCACACCTGCACTTTCCCATACTACACTCTCACTGCACAGACCTTGTCAAGGTTAAACTCCGGCAGTTGACACATTGTTTTCCATTGCAATTCCCCGCTACTCTTCTATCTTGCTCCAGTCTTTTACAGATTAAGGCAGTTGTATTATAAGACACAGAATTAAGCCTGCAGTGTCCTAAAGATATAGCCCAATTCACTGCTCTTAATTTTGCAATTCCATCACCCCGGTGCGGCAAAGCCCTGCTTCTCCATCAAAACCATTAAGGGCATTGAAGCCTGGAGTATCATCAACAATGACAGGTAAATATTTAGGCTGTCTCACTGGAGCAAATAAGCCACCCAAGGTCAAATGGCTGCGTTAGTCCATTCCAGCTTAGCTACATTGGTCTTAAGGTCTCAGCAGAAACAATGTACACAAATCCAAAGCAGAGCAGAAGACAGTGTTTGCATCAACTTGCAATGGCAAAATGTCGACTCTACAAAGACCAGACGTGAGATAAAGTAACATTTAGAATATTAAGATAAAGAAAATATCTAGAGATGTACTTCTTTTGCACCTCTACTTTATATCATTTCCTGCATCGAAAACAGTCACTGCATCAGGGGACCAAACAATTGCATCTCAGCAAAAAAGGTCAAGTTAGCTTATTTGCCGCTCAAGAAATCATCACATCTTCAACAACAACTGACTTCCAAATGCATCATTTATCATACAATCTGTCATACTGAAGCAACGCTTTGCCAGGAAAGAAAAAAAAAATCATAATTGGAGTTTTTATCTTTTTTCATTATTTTCTTCCACAAGCTCTGTCAACAAAATCAAAATGCCTTTTTGAGTCACGTAAGGAAGTGCAGCTCTGGGCCCAGCCGTGGTGGCCTCAGAGATAGGCTCCGTGGGATAAGAAGTAAGTGAGTCCTTTGCTTTTGTGTCAACAAGAGACTTTATGGCTTTGAAGTAATAAATCATAAAAAAACTACTCTGTTCCTAAACATTTATAGATAAGGGAGTTAGGAATCAAATCAATTTAAGTTTCTGTACACAAGGTCCCAGTGTGGCCTGCAAACAGTTTGAGTATCAAAACCATCTCAACGTGAAGCAACTGTAAATGGATTAGTGTGAGGAGAAATGGGAACTGTCATCCTGCTATAGTATGACTGACAGAAATCATACGGGGTCCAAATATCCCTCCAGACAAAATAAAAATTTAATATCATCACAGCTATCTTAAATCACCTTTTGGCATGGCACTTTGTTGGAAATAACACAAAGCACTTAAGCACTTTAGGACTATTTCAATAAAACTATTTCATGTTTTTATTATCACATTTTCCTTTGTCAAAATTATGAGAGCAATCAACTGTAAAGATACAGCACAAAGACACACAAATTACGTCTGGAGCATTACAAAAAAAAATCTCATAATGACCATGCACCGAGGCAAAATTGAACACGGTATCTATTAATCATTATTATTGCAAGCAAATAGTGTACTTTGTCAGTATATGGCATTTAGTTTCCCCCGAGATATTCATTCCCAAAGCATAAAAAGGCATTTATATGACAAAAGAAAAAACTCTGCAGCGCTCATTATCTCCAGCTGCCTGACTCATTTTTTACTATTTTCCCTTGAGGAAGTCATAAGACCTCACAAACTGTCTCTTAAATGGTGTAGTTGGTGTTCATCGGAAACTTTTCTCCGTCATTTGAATTCATTTATGGGATACAGTAATTAAGATTATAGGAGGAAAAATACTTCTGACACATATAAACTGTTTTGACAAAACCATATAAAAAGCTTTTCAAAAATAAGAAAAAAGTGCTCGAAGCCAACAGTGGAAACACTTCTGAGTTCTGATTTCACTTAAAACTCCTGTATATTTTCATTTTATGTGTTTTTTAATAGAGGGTTTTGTGCATTTGTGAGCATGTGTGTGATACCCATGCAGCCAGCTTTAAATTATGTTGCAGCATGCAGGGAGATCAGCTGCAGTACACATATGAACACCTTGACACTTCATTGTTCCACTGCCTGTGCTAATGACCAGGGGTAAACCTAGCTACAACCGACCTGATTAGGATGGGAACTCTAGCAATGTTGAAATGACAGGTTAAACTGTGTACTCGCCAGCTCGTGACTTCCTTCCCCAGATTGGCACTGGTTGGCAGGTGAATAGATGATATCTGACCCCCGCTGGCAGCCTCCAGCCTGCAGCCTGAGCAGCAAACTTGGAGCTGTGTTTGATTATACCCATGGAAAAGGTGAGTGAAAGATGGGTAGCTCCAAAAACAGTTGGGGTAGAAAATAAAGTGGTCATAGCTGGGGCCTGGGGTTTTATACAAGTGTGCTACATGTCTTTGTTCTATAAAGTAATCATCTATAAAGTAGTCTTCTGCACTGCAAAGTTGTTTCTGTGCTTCAGATTGAATGTTTAATTTGCATACAAGGTAGTTTTTGCAGCCTTAAGAAAAAAAGAGAAAGGACAATGTTATTAAGAACAGTTTATGCATTTGCAACGTTGTAAGGAGCAGAGGTAAAAGTAAAACCCTGATTTTGAGATATCTGGTAAATTTTATATTATTATTATTATTAATATTATTACATTATTGAAGGCTGCATTTTAATGGTAGCCTGTGAACTAGGCAAATCTGCAAGCTCATGTTTTATTTGTCATGTTTCATCAGCCACGTTGACGGAAAATCCGCAGAGCATTTGCATTCTAGACAAAATATGTGTTATATTGTTGCATTTTTGCATTGAAAACCCTTGCACCAGGAACACTACAGCAGGCAATTACCTGCTTAGTAAACAGAGTGGCAGTTAGGGCATTTTGGAAAACAACCTAGATGGCTACAGCCAAGGTAAAACTTTCTGTCAAATAATGACATGGGGGATCAACATTGCACAACACAGGTTAGACAATGAAGCTCAATGTCAGCCCAGTTAGCTAAAGGTAACAAAGCAGCAATGGCTAACATTCAACATGAGGCTGTCCTTAACATACTCACACCGATTCTGAAATGGCACAAACCTGTTTGACATGTTACCAACCATTAGATAACATTAGCTGTATAATGCTACCAGTTAGGCAAGTCAGTGTGTGCCCAGCACAGAGCAGAACTCTCAAGATGAACAGAAAGAGAGAGAGAGAGAGGCTGAGTGAATCAACACACTGCACACAGCTCTACAAGAAAATAAGGTTTTATCTCATTTAAATAGTATTTAAAAAAATAGACAATCAATATGTGGCAGTCAATGTTGATATTGTAGTGGCCATCACAAGTCACAAATAAATCAATGTATGGGAAACACTAATGAAAACAAACATTCAAGAAAAATACCCAAATACCTGGGCCTACCAAAGAAACTAATATTGGAATAGTTGAAGATTCTGGACCAGCCGTACATGTTTTGTTGCTAGTTGAAGGTCTATCCTGTTGTATGCGGAGGCATTTTGGTTGTTGGCTCTTGGGAATCTGTTTTAGCTAAGACAACCCTAGGGGAGGCTTTTATTTAACTTTTTCGGAAAAAAAAGAACTAACTTAACTGCTAATCAGTTAAAGCTGAATGCGAATTTGACTAAACACCAAACACGAAAGAATACTATAAATGGCTTAAAAATATGTTTTTCTTTTGTAACAGCAACATTTGCCATGCGCTATGAGCACCTACAAAAGATCTCCCCCAAATTGTTTCTCACCTGAGCAGAGGGGTTTTTGATGCTCTCATTACATTCCCTAAAATGTCCAAGATCCAAAGAAAACAACAACTGAGTCCTTCTTTATCCTCGATTGCTTTGGCTGATCATTCTGGACTTTCCTAATGCCCGTTCCACCACATAGTCTTTGAATTTGGAATCAAATTAATATTTCAAAACTTGTGACGGGCTGCTTGACTCGGCCCCCATGTCAGCGACAGGCCCATTCATCACAGAGTTAAGTGTCAGCATTAAATTATCCCTGCTATTATGACAGCAACATTACTCATCAGGATTAGGGCTAGCCAAACAGAGGCTCCTGAGCTGCAGCCATCTCCTGCTCACTATCGATCGCTGTTCCCTCCATTACCAACAACAGAGGCTATCTGCATGACACCGGCACACCGCGCATGTTGATGATGCTCTTGTCTGCTACCAGGATGCTTGTATCATGAGGTAGAGAGAGGGAGGGAAGGAGGGAGCAAAACACAGGAGAAAAGAGGAGATAAAGAGAGACTGTACGCAGAGACTCTCCAGAGAGTGAAGGTATAATGAAGTGCTGGATAGGTTTAATACGAACAACAGAAGGGGCCACTGCCGTAGTCAAGTGCTGTTAATATCTCCTCCATTCCTTAAGCAAATCAAGTTATCTGGCACTGCCTGTGTTTCGATAAGAAGTGGATGAGGTCCGTTGAGAACAGCTTGATTTAGATGTTTAAAGTGAATATCCAGATAGCTCAAACACATACTCTGTATGATCTGAATCTACTTGTATGTCTGCTTGTTTTTTTACTCAGTGGAGCGTGCACTCAGACTGAAGAAGAGAGATAAAACTGCATTGGCGTCTGCATAAATCCCTCATTTCTATGCCCTTGCCTCCAATGCCTCAAACGTGCCACAAGACATTACTTAAATAATGCCTGAAGGTGCAAACGCCACTGACGGTGTCCCCCTCCGTTCAATTTGAAACGCATCAAATCCTCTCTAATTCCACATTTCAGGCTCTTAAATTGCCCTGTGCTCTGAAACGTAACCAAAGGCTTCAACTTTGTTTCAAGACTTTTTCCCCCCCTTTTTTTTATTTTCTATTAATGTCAACTTTGTGTTACTCTGAGAGGATGAGATAAGAGAGGGAATAAGGCCATTTTCTTTTTGTTGTAAATGTCCTCTGCGCGGTCACACTGGTGCGTCCAAGGAGATAGCAGGCCTGAGAATTTTCAATGCAGGCCAATTTTAGGAAGTGAAGGCTGACCTCTTCAGGGACTTCCACATGGCATGTGTCTCTCTAACAGAGGAATCTCTCTGGACATTGTTCTTTAGGTGGGACAACTGGACCACATGGACAGTACAACAACCTGTCTCATTTTAGAAATCTCAATTGAGCAAACCACCACCTGATCTGATTTAATGACTTTAATACCATTAATACTCAAAATGATGTCACAGTGTAATAGAAAATTCCTTGCTAGAAGTCTCAGCTGAAAGAAACTGAGATTTGATTATTATTTTGTATTTGGAGTGTTTAAATGTACAGGTATTTGGAAAGAAATAAAAATAAAAAAAGAGCAAGGGTCAATAGTAGGCAAATCTGCAGCACTTTTGATATAATTATAAACATCAATAGGTAAAAGTGTCAAAATATTTTCAACTCATACTTACTAGCCCTTGATGGTAAATGATAGTTTTATCAACAATATTGAGAAGTTTTCCTTCACATGTAAGTGTGAAACATATTAATCTGCAGAGTACAATAACTGTATGTGAAATAAATGTGGAGCCAAAAGTACAATATATCCCTCCAATTACAAGTATAAAGCTGCATGGAACGGAAGTTCTCTATAGCTATGCTGTATGCAAGAAATATCTTGTAAGAGAGGAAACTAAAAGAAAATAATACAATAGATTATTCATGCAGTTTCATAAAGAAATCCTTTGTCTTACAGTATGTCTTGTAGATCCAAAGTACTATGCAAATGTACCTATGTCAGTGTAGATTTTTTTTAAATCCCAGCATTGTTTCTTTACACCAAACAAGGTAACACAAGATTCTATAATAAATAATAACGAACATTTCACCTCCATTCCCAGAAAAAAAGAAACACAATATAATCAATAACAGAAAACATATTTGACTAGAATCGATCCTAATCCACCATAACTTGATTTGAACGTGTCACTAGTTACACAAGATTGCAAACGATTTACTGTCTTTTCTCAACGAGTAAACTAACCCATATGACCACATAGGTCAGGTAGGAGGTCCTACCCCCCAAACTTAAGGATCAAGGTACACATCGAATCATTTTCCCCAAAGATATGTTCTGTTACTTTAGGTGATTCCTGGGTAGCCTTTTCTAATTTCTTGCAATTTGTGATACATCTCCTGCCAACTTGTTTGCCACCTTTTTAGCCATGTTTATAAAGAAATCAAACCAATTTGCTCAAGTTTTGAAGGTTTAAATGTTTGTGAAAGGCTACCAAATGTAACACAAGAAACTGCTTGTTTCAAAGGGTTAAAATATCCCAGCATTGACTTTTGGTTTCACATTAGACACAAACAGCGGTCTTCTGGATGAAAGTCCTGTGTTGTTTGATCCAAAAAAAGGAAGTCAGTGCTGAGATGATGTAACCCAAGCCTACATGGATCGATATATAGATCCAGTGGTTTAGAGCACATAGCTGAATTTTATGACTTTTATTTCTTTTTCCTGGGCCCAGTTTAAGCAAAATGCTAATCCAAAACAGCAACCTTAAATAGTTTTTCAGAGTTTTCAGAATGAAGAATGTTATCAAAGAAGTCAAGGAACGCAGAAAGCCCTCAGTCTTTGTTTCCCTACCTTTGACTCGTCTTATCGCTCTATTACAAACCTCCCTGCCTGGACCAATGTCATTTTTCTCCCATGTAGCTATCAAATGCCCCTGCCCCCATGTGTATCGACCACCTTCCTTCTGGAGATCAATGCCGAGCCTATGGAGGCTGGAACAAAAACTGTAATTACTCACAAAGCTACAAATTCCTTGGTGATAACAGCTTATTTCATTCATTATTGCAAGTAAGAAAAATGCACACAAACGCACGTATATGCACACATACACACATCAGAATGTAGCAAGCGATAATCACACAAGAGCTTATTTTTCTTGTTTATTGATCCAAACCTCAAGTCATTCTTATTGGGGTTAGGATTGGTGTTGGGGTTGAGGTTAGGGGAAGAAAGGAAACTTCTACTCATGTTCGACATCACGCAATAGTAAAATAAGTTTGTAACATGTGCTGTTTCATTACATCTTAAGCGTTATCTGTACATTTAATGATGTTCCGGTAAATTTGTGCTACCCATTTCACCTTATCTTCATCATCCATATGACCCTCCCAAAAAAATCAATTTTGAAGCACAGCTGGAAAAGATGAATTATTTGCCACCATGAGAAATAAGGTGAGCAATAAAACCTCTCATGATACAAAAGGGTGAGAAAGGATAACAAACAAGTGGGCGAGATTTGCTGCCTTTCAGCAACCCTCTTAAGTGGTAATGGGATAACCCTGGACACGTCAAGAGCCTATCAAACTGCCCCTCACATTCGACCCCTGGGTGAGACAGGAAGGGCCTGCTTTGTTTGTAGCAATTGGGTCCTGTGTGCAAGGCCATAATGAAGTGACCTGAAATAATGGAAAGCCCTGGGCCCCGCGCGGATGATTTTTGCTGGGATAAGAGCAGGGATCCTGATTCGGAGTCACAGTTCATTTCATTTTTCGCCTCTGATGAGATCTCCTCCGTTATCTGATAAAATTGAACAGCCATTACCGGCAGGGGCTCAGGCCGGCCAAGCGGTAAAGCGCTGCCGACTGCTCCTAACAGAAATCCTATACACTCCA